>NC_090926.1:418551299-419187203 GCF_040938575.1 Ambystoma mexicanum | reverse complement strand
GCTAAATCTTGGTCCAGCTAAATCTGGAAAAAGTGTTCTAAAATCATACGAAGATATAGAAACAATAGCCAAACATGATCCCAACAGCCAAGACATTTTAAAAAACAATTTATTGGACACATACTACCCAAACAGGAGTACCACTTTGGAAACCATGTGTCTATACCACATAGCCCAAAACTACACATACAAAAATAATATAAAACCTGATGAGCAAAACCATAAATACAAAGTGACAAACTGTGATGGCAGCTTAGTAAAACTCACCAAACCAAATTTAAACAATGGAGAAAAGAAGAAGAAATACTAGATATCTATGACTCATATGAAGACGCTTTCAAAGCCAATGAAAGCAGTATAACTGATGTAAACTTTGCACAGTTCAAAACAATGTTGCACAATGAACAGCAACACGAAGAGGAACTCCAGGCCCAACTAGATAAGGACACTCCTGACAGTAGTCAACCTTCTGTCACAGGAAGCCAAGAACCACTGGGAGAACCACTAATAACAAATGAGGCAGAATTAGCTCTGATAGAAGTAGAAAACACCATGTGTCACTATGAAGATAAAGAAGACTTAACTACACTACAATCAAAACTAAACAAAGAGCAACATAGCATTTTACAAGAAATAACAAAAGAAATTGCACATGGTGTGGAACATGTTTGTTTGTTTGTTTGTTTGTTTGTTTTTATTATTTATAATGCGCGAACGTACCCAAGGGTATCAGGGCGCAGCCTTTACAAGAATTCTCAAAGCTTGGTTACAATACACAAGGAGCATACATAATACACAAATAGGTACATAAATGTTACATAAATGTTATATACAATATATACAAAACAACAGTAAGGCCGGCGGGCCGTAATGCAATATACAGGTAAGCAAGAGGCAAACGTGGTTACAATGTATGCGTGTGGCACTGGACACTGCCAGGTCTTAGTGGGTTTCCTGTTTCAGCCAGGAGACCAACTTGGAGCGGAAGGTCTGGTAGGGCAGGTCTACTCTGAGGTTTGGAGGCAGGGAATTCCAAAACTTGGCAGCTTTTACCGGGAAGCTGTTGCCTCCGATGGTGGCCCGTTTGTAGTAGGGGACAGATAAACAATCTTTGTATGCAGTTCTGATGGGTCTTGAGGAGGATTGTTTGTGGAACCTGTTGGTCAGGTAGGTTGGGGCTGCGTTGTTAAGGGATTTGTGGGTGAGAGATGCCGTTTTTAAGAGAATTTTGTCGCTGGTGGAGAGCCAATTGTTCTGTTGGCTGGATCCTGTGATGTGTTCTCTTCTAGAGATGCCCAGAGCAGCTCTGAGAGCATTGTTCTGAAGGGTTTGCAGTTTATTAGTGGTAGCCTTAGTGGAACCTAGGTAGAGGGCATTACAATAGTCAAGGCGAGACAATATGAGGGCTCTGGCGAGTGTCAGGCAGCTCGTCTCCGACAGGAAGGGTTTGGCAGCACGGATTAATTTACATGTGTAAGCCGTGGAAGATGCAAGGGAGCTCACTTGTCTTTTAAAGGAGAGAATGGAGTCTAGATAGAAACCCAATGTTTTGACCTCCTGTCCAACTTTGATGTTATTCCCGTCAATCATGAAGGAGTTATAAGCCGGGTCAAGTTTCTTTAGGCTAATTGTAGTGCCTAAGATGATGAGTTCTGTTTTATCATCATTCAGGCATAGTCCGTGAGTAGCCATCCATGCCTGGATGATGATGTACACCCTATTTAGCAAGGCCAAATCCTTTCCATAATCTCCTGAAAGCGGAAGGAGGATCTGAGTATCATCTGCATAGTTAGTGTAGGTGATACCGAGATGGTCCAAATCATCGAAAAGGAGCTTGGTAAATATGTTGTATAATGTGGGGGAGACACAAGAGCCCTGGGGAACACCGCAAGTGATGGGTATAGGGTCTGCTGCCGCCGTGGGAGAGAAGACCCTCATGGTCCTACCGTTAAGGAAGGATGTGATCCAGGTGATGACCCTCATGGTCCTACCGTTAAGGAAGGATGTGATCCAGGTGATGGCCATGCTGGAGAAATGAGCCGAAGTGTGGAGGTGTGAGCAAAGGACAGTGTGATCAACCAGATCGAAGGCTGCAGATAAGTCAAGGAGGAGGAGTAGGGCAGCTTGCCCATTGTCTCTAAGCGAGTCGATCTGCACTTTCAAGTCAATAAGGGCGGTTTCAGTCCCGTGTTGGGGACGGAATCCAGATTGTCTAGAGCCTAAGAGGTTGTGTTCTTCCAGGTGCTTCTGAATTTGTACATAGGCAACCTTGTCTAGAATTTTTAGTAGAAAGGGAACAGTAGTTATGGGACGGTAGTTAGTGGGTGTAGCTGGGTCAAGTGTGGGTTTTTTCAGTAGAGGTAGTACCCAGGATTGTTTTAAGTTAGTAGGGATGGAGCCAGTGGCAAAGGAAGCATTGATCAGTTTTGTAATGAAAGGGGAGAGGTCGCGGGCAGCATCTTTGATGAGCTGTGCAGGGCATAGATCACCCTGGCAATTGGATGGTTTCAGGGACAGGATAATTTTTTCGACTTCCAATATGTTGACTTTGGCAAATTGGAAGCGGGCTAGGTCAGTGGGCATGGGCTTGTCCGGAATTTTTGGGTTGAAGGTGTCATTAAGGGATGCTCTTTTGCTGGTGATTTTACTTTGAAGAGTCGTAATCTTGTTTGCTAGGGCACTTTGAATTTCTGAGCACCAGGTTTTATCTTTGATGCACGTGTCAAGGGGTGCTATGGGGGTTTCTATTTCTTTAAGGATGGAGAAGAGTTCTTTCATGTTAGATTTGGCTTGGGATATACGAGAGTCAAAGGAGACTCGTTTGGCCAGGTAAATTTCTTTTTTGTAAAGTGCAGCTATTTTGGAGAGTTTTAGTTTGTTAGAGACTGAAGGGGATTTTTTCCATGTGGCCTCGCAGTTTCTTTTTTGCTGTCTTCGTTTTTTGAGGAATGGTGTGTACCATTTGTTAAGGTGCGTTTTCGGTTTACTGGATCTCAATTTGAGGGGGGCGATGCGGTCCAGTGAGGTGGCCATAATCTTGTTATATTCTTCAACCAGAGACTCAGGGTCCAGGTTATCAGGAAGTGAGTTGAGTGTAGGGAGTAGGTTAGGGATAAGTCTTTCAGCTGTCATGCTCTTCTTGTTTCTAGTGAGAGTGGGTGGGGCCTTAATGGTGGGCGGGGGTGGAGGTCTATTAGTAGAGAGCATGAATGATACCAAGTGGTGGTCAGTCCAGACTTGAGGTGAGATATTAGTGATGTTCACTAGGCAATTATGGTCGGCAACCCAGTCAAGTGTTCTGCCTTTCGTATGTGTGGGTGTTATACATCTTTGCGTGAAGCCTAATTCAGTGAGAGTATTAGCTATGGTACTAGCAGGATGGTCTTCTAGGTCATTGTAGCCTAAGTTGAAATCTCCTAAAGTGAGAACTTGAGTAGAGCTTTTGAGGTTGCTGGATAGGATGGAATTAAGGTCTTCATCGAAAGTGCCAATGGGGCCTGGCGGGCGGTAGATCAAGTAGATGTTGAGAGTTTGGGAGTTAGTAAGTGGTATTTTGACTGCTAGTGATTCGCAAGAGAGGACATTGGTTGAAGTAGCTAGTCTCATGGTAAGACTGCACTTATGGATGAAGGCGACACCACCTCCTCTAGAATTAGGGCGGTCTTGTCTCAGGATAGAGTAGTTGTCTGGGACTGCCAGCATAAGCATGGGGCCTGCAGCTGGGTGTAGCCAGGTCTCAGTGATGGCGAGGAAGTCAAGGTCTTCGGTAAGGATTAAGTCTGCAATTTCTGTAGCATGAGCTACTAACGATCTGGCATTGATCAAGGCTCCCTTGCTATTAGGGCTACCTGTGTTTTTAGAAGTAGTGGCTATGTTGTTTGAAGTAGTAGTATGGCGCTTGTCTTGTGTAGGTTTAGGGGGACAAAGAATGTACCTGCCAAAATTACACACCTATACTATTGTATGTCAGTGGTGAATCTGGTTCTGGCAAAACATTCCTAATCAAAATCATCAGTAAGTTCCTTCACCAATTGACAAACAACAAACTGTCAGCTGTTGTCACTGCCCCCACAGGTTTAGCTGCCTACAACATAGGTGGTGTCACTTTACACCGATTTCTACTCCTGCCAGTAGAACACCAAAACAAGTTAGATTATTACAAACATTCTGCAGAAGCTGCAATGGAAGTACGCAGAGTATTGAAACAAATGAAAATGCTACTAATAGATGAAGTGAGCATGGTGTCCAACCTAAGGTTGGCTTTGATTCACCTCAGATTACAAGAAGTGCTCAAAACAAACCATGAAGAGCTCTTTGCAGGAAAACACATCATTGTTTTCGGATATCTTCTTCAATTGACACCTGTAAAAGGTGAGCCTATTTTTAAAACATTAGGACACAAACTCTGCCGTAAAACTGTTGGCAGCATTGGAAATGTCAACCTTTGGCAACATTTCCAATACAGAGAATTAACAGAAAACATGCGCCAATCTGCAGATCTCACTTATGCCAACATCTTAAAAAGTATAAGAGTTGGTATACTTTCTAGAGAAGCAGAAGCAATATTGAAAACCCGGCACATTCATGCACTTTATGGTGATGATGCATGTGCTACAGATGTTATGGAACAATTAGCCCACAAAAATGTCAATTGTATGGCCTTAATGCCAACTCTTGCAAGCTGTTTCAAATTCAATGAAATAATGTTAAGCAAAGAAATGCAACCAATTATGGAAATAAGCGCCACAGACAAACTAGATGTACATGGAATGACACTGCCCATGTGTGACCAAGCCACAGCAAGACTAAATAGTTTAGAAAAATCAATCTCAAACACAGCAGGCTTGGAAAAGATATTAAAATTATCCTTAAATTGCAGAGTAATGCTTAAACGTAACCTTGACGTGGACCAAGGACTAGTTAATGGAGCACTGGGTACAGTTGTTGGCTTTCAAACATACCCACGTGACAACAAAATTCAGTTTGTCAATATTCTCTTTGACAAACTTTCAGAAGTAAAAAGAATAGGACGCTCAACAGCTCGATTCCTTCTCTTCAAAGACATGTATGTACGCAGAAAACAATTTTCTCTAACTCTTGCATATGCAGTCACCATTCATAAATCACAAGGTCTTACTCTAGACAAAGCAATGATAGACATTGGTTACACAGTCTTTAAAGAAGGCATGAGCTACGTAGCACTGTCACACCTACGTACAATTGACAGTCTATTTCTAATAAACTTTGATGCAAGTAAAGTAAACGCCAATATTCCTTGCATTTTAGAATACAATAGACTTCGTTCACTATACACCCCCATCTACAAACATATCCTGTTCCACAAAAAGGAAAATGTTCTAAAAGAAAACTAAATCAAACATAAATGCAACAGGATGTCACTGCAAATCCTCCAAAGACACTAAAAGAAACTAAAACTTCATCAAGTACCACAAGCAAAAAAGAATCAATTAGGGAAAGTAAACCAGGTACTTCTTTAAAGATGGAAGACAAACTCCAAAAAAAGCAGTTAGATACAGAACTACCTGGACCATTTAAATTCTCAAATATAGTTGGTGTAAGTTGCTACGCAAATGTAGCAATGAATATTCTATTTCAATTACCACCAATTGTTGACAACATTTACTTACACAGTACAGACCCATTGTGTTTGCAAATGTTAGTACTTCACAGAAATGCAGCAAACAATCCTGACAACACGTATCGTGTTTATGGAAAAAGACAACAATTGGACTACTGTGCTGGAATGGTGAAATTCACTATAAACTCACAGGAAGATCCACAAGAATTTCTAATGTACTAACTATTAGTACTGGAAAACAAAAACATACCTATAAATGAAATCTTCCAGATTTCATACATGTGGAAACATACATGCCCTCTCTGCAACAATGTGACACAAGAACAAATCCCCAATGAGCGCTTTGTCTATATATCAATACCTAATTGTGAATCCGTTCCATTTCAGCAACTTGTACAAAATGCAAACCACGGTAGATTATGTTCTACCTGCAATTCGGATAATCGCTCCACATTACTAATACAAACACATAGTAAATACGTAATACTAATGCTTCTACGTTACAATGCAGATGGTACGAAAAACAACTGCAAGCTGACTGGATTCACACATGGTCAAATATCACTTGGTAGGAAAACCTTCACAACAATAGGTATAATCTACCACGCAGGAGCCACAACCAACTCAGGGCACTACACTGCATATATAAAAAAAAAATGTGGATGGTTTGAATGTAATGATAGTACCGTTACTCTAAAGCAGAGATTACCAGCTAATCTTACAAACGCGTATTTAATGTTCTTAAAACCAAAATTTGATAACTGAACTGTACTTAAACCTTACGTACACTTGTAGTAAAAAAATATAAACTGTCACAATATTTCAAAACCTATCTAACTACCCAAAGATTCTACAACAACTAATCAGATAAATTAATACCACTCAAATAGAGCAAAAAATAGACAGTTAGAATACGCCAATTGGTATCTAACTGTCCCAAAATTTACAAATATGCAAACAGATAAATCAATACCACGAAATTATATCAAAACATAAACAGTTAGAATACGCCTACTGGTATCTAACTGGGCCAACATTTTACAATATCCAAACAAATACCTAATATCTTACTGCTCACAAAAACTGAAACAATCCAATGCATAAAGCATTAGGCAGAAAGAACAAGTAAATGCGGAAAACAAACAAATAAATAAACTGTAGCATAATAGAAAAAGGGTTTTATTTTTAATCCAACATGGATTTTTTTTCTCCCACAGACCCAATGATTTTAGCAACAAACACAGAAACTTTGCAAATTGCACAGTACTCTGGTTTGTAATCTACAAAATCTGAGGGTCAATAAAAAGAAGAAAATGTTGATTGTACAATGTAATAAGTCATTATAAAATACTAATACTAACATGCTATTTTCTTTTATTACAGAAAAACATGGACTCCCGTTACTAAAACAAATAGTATGTATAACAAGATAAATACAACCATCGCACCATATCACACCCATACAAGCTTATAACATTGTTCCTTATAAATTTAGTTTTTGACCCAAAGTTAAAAGCTGGCCATGCACCCAACATTATATACCCTGTCCACAACCACCGCAGCATATCACACCCATAGATGCAAGCATTGCAATCATTTTTATGTCCGCGGACAGGGGGAAGGTCCTAGGACACATTCAACTTGCCAGAGGACAATACAAACAGCGTCCTCAGGACACCCCCATTTTCTTTATGTACGAACATTTCAGGACACCGCAATTGTTCTTAAAACATTTTCACCTTGCCAACGAACAATACAGACAACGTCTCCAGGACACCCCCTGCAAACATTCCAAGACCCCACGAGTGTTCTTAGAACACTTTCAAGTTGACACCGAATCCATTCTGTTTATTTACGAACATTTCAGAACAGCCGTGTTGTCCGCAGAAAAATAGAACACAACAAAAGCGTCTAACACATAAAAAAAACCAACATTGAACCTATCTCATACTCCCCCACCCTCCCCAAACACTCTTACACACCAACACACTCCACTAAATACAATTTTTAATCCAAGTTTCACCGTGCTGTCCGCGGTCGTCGGCGAATGCAAGATGGCGGGCGCCACAAAAAATCTGACGTGCTCCACGCCCCACACCGTCCAATCAGCGAACACGTCGCATGTTTGCGGACATCACGCAAGCCACCCGGCCAATCAGGGCACTGTCCGCGGAGTGAACCGGTAAGTCCGTCCGCGAAGCGAACAGAGATATCACTAATATTTTGCCTTAATATGTGGTCATTTTAAAAAAAAATTACTGGACGGATTTACACCAAATTTTCAAAAGCATGTTTTCGGGAGCAAGCCCCCGCTCCTGCCGCAAATTTGGTGTAAATCCGTCCAGCGGTTTTGGCTGTAGGCGAGCGCAAAGTTTTTTCCCATTATATCTATGGGAAAAAACAAAAGTTTTGGGACCCCCCCTATAACTTTGCCCCCCCTGGACCAAAACTCTCCAAACTTTGCAAAAAAAATCAGAGTGGGCCATATACTTTTTTTTGCAAAGTTTGGTGAGGATTCGTCCAGAGGGAGCGAAGTAATAAGCCACCCAAAAAATGCTCTTCCGATGGAAACACCAACTTAACCATAGCTACATGGACGCTACTGCGTCCATGTAATATATATATATATAATACACAACACCAAGAAATCAGGGATCATCATTGCAGTATAGTCCTGATAGCTTTGTGGTTAGAACACTTGGCCATGTTATCACAACACCAAGAAAGTTATGCTGGGTTTAAAAAGGTTTGAAAAAAAACAACCTTTCACCAGAAATGTGAAAGTTGGAAAGTCCATTTGAGCCAAGTCACACATTTCACAACGCCCCATAGTAGCCATTGATAGAAGTTCTCTTCCAGTTCGGAGCCATAACAGCAAGGCATTGTGGGTATGCAAATAAAGCTATGTACAAAATAGCACTGCCCTCATAGACAAAGACAAGTTCCTGGAGAAAAAGGTTTGCATTTTGAGTTAATTTGCATACCTACAATGCCTTACTGTTGTGGCTCAGAACTGGAGCTGAACCTCCAGCGATGGCTACTAGGTGGCGCTGTGGAATGTGTGACTTGGCTTAAATGAACTTTTCTTCTATGTATGTATATATTCAGTTTTCCTTGTAATTTACATTTTAAAGTATATAGACTGCAAACAATTATGGAACTATAGTGTGCTACCAATAATACATTCCATGACAAGCGCATAAGAACGGTTCAATAATGTACAGATAACCTGAATACAATTTCAAATGATATACATAAAATATAGATGATATAAAGTACTCAGAATGAGGTAAACTCAGTAGAGTTCATATTGCATATGGACTTTTAATACATAGGATAAGAAAAGTATAATATTTTCTCTTCTGCCCGTAATTTTTATTAGTACCCGGCGAGAGTCAAGCAGAATGCAACACGCATTCTGATTGGCTCTCGCCGGGTCCTTACCCGGCTGAGAATCCTTCAATTCTCGGCCGGGATTCCAGCCGCCTTGTCCTCGGCGGGGGGCGTGGCAGCCCCTCAGCCAATGAGGAGGCTCAAATTGGGGCCATCCACGCTCCGAGCCTCCCCACGACTGGGAGGCTGCCTTCGTCCCCCGCCGGGGACTCAGGTAAGCTTTTTTTTTTTCTTCCCTTCCCTCCCTCCTCCCTGCCCTCCCCACCCCACTGCTTGCTCCTGCATCCCCGGTGGGGGACGATAGCAGCCTCCAGCAGTGTGGAGACTCGGAGCGGGGCCATCCCCGCTCCGCGCCTCCACACGGCTGGAAGCTTCCATCGTCCCCCGCCGGGGACGCAGGTACGTTTTTTTTTTCTTCATCCCCTCCCTCCCAACCCCACTTACCTTCTGCTTTTTTTTCGGGAGCGGATGCGCTGGGAACTCTTGTGTTCCCAGCGCGTCCACTCCCGATGGCCGCCATGGAAAGGGAAAACGGACTCCGTTTTCCCTTTGCATGGCAGCCATTTTCTTAGTCGTTTTTTTTTTTTTCCTGTCCTGAAACGCCGCAGCATTTCGGGACAGAAAAAAATGTTTTTAGTGCCCCGGTCACACACATAATGCGGGTCGGGGTACTAAAAGCAATATGACCCGAGCGTCGGGGGCATTACCGACTCAGGTAATGCACCAGGGCCTTCATTAAGGCCCTCGCTTCACTCGGGCCTATAACTATGGGCCCCGGGGCATTACCTGATGCCCCCGCCGCTCGGGTCATATTGCTTATTTATATTTTTCTTCTAAGTATTTCCATTTTAAGTGGCAGACTCCATTTTGTATTGTGTTTTTTTCAGTTGTCTTTTTTTTATCCACTGTCTCAAATTTAAATAAGGGTTTATAGTGATATAATCGAAACAAAAAGGTGGAAAGTCAAATGGTTGAAAAAAAAAGGTAAAAAAAAAGTCGCATTTTTTTCATGACGTTTTTTTTTCGAAATGTGGGGGTTGCCACACCAACACCCCATTTTTTAAATTTTTTTTTGGTTTTACCCTTTTTTTTTTATTCCCGGACCCCAAAATAAATATATAATAAAAAAAAGAGGAATTCGACTTTTTTTTTTCGACATTTATTTTTTGAAATTTTTTCTTTCGACCTTTTATTTTTGATATTTTGACTGCACACCTTAAATAAGTCTTGAAACACACTTCCAAAAATGGATTAGACTCCCAAATACCTTCCATGCCACTGACCATGGCCCCGGCTATCTGCAGTCCTATAGCCGCGGTTATCGGTAAACATTATTGTACAAAGAAAATCCCTCCCTGAACCCCCTCAATCCCAAACCAAGTGTCCGCCTCTCACTGCCTGCTCCTGACACTACTTACATGGTCTCCTCACCTCCCCTACAGTCCACCATGGCCCTCCATGACACAGTTTCATTTGAAATGTCGGCTATTTGTGGCTAAAGCCATAGCTACTAATAGCTTTGTTTTGCAAACTCGGTCCCTGGACCCCCTCTAACTTCCAAATTTCAATTGGTATCCTCAAGCCACCTCCCCACCTCTAGACTAATGTCATTTACAATTATATTGATCTACAAATAGCTTTTTAACTACTTTACATTTTGCGATATCCTTGGCTATAGCCGCGGCTATCCCTCGCATTGAGAAAAAAAAAAGATGGCAGCCGCTTCATTGCTAAAAACCTGTGGTTCTTGTAATTTAGCCGAGATATAGCTATCTATTTTTTGAGAAGGTGGCACCCCCTCCTCCATCAAATATTTAAAAAAATACTGGCCGGAATAACCCCAAACCACAAAAATGGCTCTTTTAAATACTTTGTGCCCTAGTTGTTTCAAACCTGGTACAAATCTGTCCAGCTGTTCGGGTTGTGCGTTTGACAACAATTGACCTTGTTTGTCAATGGGAAAAAGTATGGGAGGTAGGCTGTAACTTTGGAAAAGAAAATGTTTTGTCTTCTTAATAACCTTTTCATTTTTAACAAATCGTTATGAAACGCTGCCGTCTGGAGTGCCCTAATCACTTTCAAAATTTCAGCTAAATCTGTTACTCGAATTAAATGTTGTTAACAATAGAATTTTATGAGGTTCCTGTGGGCGTCCGATTCACCTTAACTATAGGGCTGCTATCGTCGCCCTATTATATATACATATATATAATGAGACGGTGGTCACCGCCCTATAGTTAAGGTGAGTTGGACTCCCATAGGAACCCTAAAAAATTCATTACTAATAACTTTTGCCTCATGCAATGGATTTGGCTGAAATTTTGAAGTCAATTAAGGAAGTGTGATCCCCCACCCCTACTACTACCCTCCCCCACCAGACTGTAACGTTTGGTAAAGATTTGTTTCAAAAAGTTATTATTAAAACAAAACAATTTTTGCCGCACAGCCCAAACTGATGTAAGGAACTAGACCGGGTCCGAAACACCTTGGGCAGGAAGCCTTATGTTATCAAAAAAGGCAAAATTTCAGGTGCTGTGATGTACAACATAACAAATCCCTTGACATTCAGTGAAAATACTTTAGTTAAGGGACAGTTAAGATGAATATGGCTATTACAACAAACCCCTTGAAATACAGCGAAAAACCTTAGTTGATGTGACGTGAAGATGTCGATTAAATGCAACACAACCCCTGACTTCCAGCAGGTCTCAAAAGCTATACCACCCATCTACGATGCCCCCTTTATTTAGCAAAGTGTGTATAGGGGCTGCACATTGGTAGCCTCATAGTTAAGGTGGTGTAGCTGCCAAAACCTGCTGAGCTTCAGGGGTTTTGTTGCATTAACTGAGCTGCTCAGTAGCAGGCATGGTAGCAGGCATGGTATGCAGTCTGTCCAGCCCTTTGATTTTGCATTCTAGTATTTGTAGTCTGCATGCACACCTACATGCCCTATTTAATCCTGACAATGCTCATCGAGTCTTACATTTTATTTTACATTTTGGGACTTTTACTTTTTCACATTATAAACCTGTAAAGACAAGTTCTGAATGTAAAAAAGAAAAAAAAAAGTAATTGGATTAGCATCTCACAAATGCCATGGGACATGTATGTAGTCATGCATTTTAAAATAAGAAATTAACACAAGGAAGCACAAGCAAATAAGACATGGATAATCTATTCATGCCCGAAAGTTCATGTTTAGACATTTCTTTGTAGTTAACGTTTTAATTGTCTGATTAAACCTCACAACAGCCACGTGGTTATTGTGGTGTTTTAACCTGGCACCATTAAACTATATGCAATTTATTGAGGATGTACATGATTCAAATAACCTGGTCTATGTGATATACCGCACTCAGACCAGGTTATTTGAATCATGTACATCCTCAATAAATTGAGGATGTATTTAATTACAGCCCGTAATTAATCCAAAATGGGGTGTCCTTAGAACACCCCCCCCCCTTTCCCTGTTCGTATTGTCCTCAATCAGAAAAACCGCACTCAGGAAGTTGACAACATCGTTTTTGTTCACTGCACCCTTCACAGATGAGGGATAACTATTTGCATATTTCTGGTCTCACCCACAATGGCAGTCCAGTACCGAAAGGCTAGGCAATGCCTCGCTAAACAAGAGTACCATCCGCAACACCAGACACGTGTTTCTGCCTCGTTGGACCTGATTATTGAGGTGAAGCTGAGCCGCTCTAAGTCACAGGGGTTAGAGACCAGACTGATCTGCAAATGGGTATTTCTACTCTATGATGCGTGCAGTGAGCCAAAAACGTGACTATGAACCCTTCTGAGTGTGGTGCATCCCATAGATCAGGTTACTTGAACCATTTTCCTCTCCAGCGGTGGATCACCTACACTTCTGTAAATATTAATAAAGCTACTATTAGACAGGAGGCAACAAGTACAATACAATGGGGGCATTGGGAGAGCAGACTTTAATGATAAACCATATAGCGCAAAGTAAAATCCCATAAAGGCCCCAAGGAAACCCTACATTTTTCCCCATCAAAAACCACAATCACCAAACTCCAGCTTAACAAAGCACCCCACCCCTCGCACTATAAGTCATACTCTGACACAAAACAAATACTGTGTACCACCATTAAACTACTTGCACCCACCAGCGTATCTTCTCAGACAACTATGGGGGTTTTTACCAATTTTGTTAAGCCAAACATATTGCCTAGGGAGATAGTCCCATAATCTGTGTGGGGAGTAGAGTGTTCTGCAGTTGAAATAGTTAATGTGAGGTTCATCCATGTCATAATGACATGCCGACACGTGCAACAGAAATGCAAAACCTTTCTGTGGGAGTCATGTATTTCCCTTTCTGTTCCTGACATTTCTCCAGCCACCTTCAAAGCAAAGGTCACACGGACTTAGGGCCTCATTACAAGTTTGCCGGTCCGGTAGTAATGGTGCCGGTAAACTACCAGCGCCGTTACTACCGGACCAGCAAACTACGAGTTCTTCTCGCGGGTGCCTTTCTGCCTGCCAGGTCTGAACTGGCAGTCGTACTGTCACCCGCGAACAAAGCATCTCGGATGCACCGACACCATTCATGAATCGTGCCGGTGCATCCGACCTCCCCATTCCCATTGAGCACTATGGGGCTCAAATGGGAATGGGGAGTCATTATTACCGGCACCCAGCAATGGGGATGTACTGGGGCATCCCAACCCCAGCGGACCCGGTACATCCTCATTGCCGGGTGCTGGTAAAAAAACGGCTCCGGCGGCAGCCATACCGGTAATTACCGCCAACATCATAATAAGGCCCATTATACCATGAGTAACAAAATGAGAGCCAGGAGTAGCATCTGCTAATTTTAGTGACCCCAAAGTGGTGTACGTGTGAAATTCAAACCCCACAAAACAGCATGTGGCAAATCTTCATTTGTAGCACTGCATGCATGTAGGTTATCTGCAAATTCCTTTTCCTCGCTGATCAAATTGTAGGACTTTGTTAATGGGGGGTTGGAACAATAGCTAATGTAATCCTGGAATGAGCATTTCACAAGCAGATTGTAGCTTCAGAGATGGTAATTCTAGTGCAGGGAGAGGGTCTGCAACCTGTGGCTCTGCAGATGTTTTGGACTACAACTCCCATGACCTTGCACCATTGACTATGCTGGTTGCGGCTGATGGCATTTGTAGTCCACAGCATCTGGATATCCAATTGTTGCAGAACCTCCTTTTCTAGTGGATTGTGCAAGGTATAGTGTGATACAGGTTACCCCTGCGCCACTGCAGAATTCCTGCTCGCAACAGAATCACCATGTGTGTGCAGTAAGTGGATACACATGCAGTGTTTCGGCATATCTCAGGTGTTGCATGAACAATGCATGTGGACGACGTTGTAAACATGATGATTTGTGGATGTGGAAAAACCTTGGAAAATGCTTTCACTCCTGTGAATTAGGCTGTTGATAGAGATTTGGAGTTGTGGATTAATTTGGATCTATTTCCCTGTATATTGTTGATGACAATGTAACCTTGCCTTTTGCTATACTTAGCGTCCTAGTCACGTGTATCTATGTCCTAATTGTGATACATGTATTTGAACCTGCTCTTCATACAGCATTATTGACCAGAGCCACAGTTTATCCGGGTGCCCGGCAACATGAATACGGGCCCAAGGCAAGTGAGTGTGAATCAGGAGCAATACTGCTACCAGTTGAAATCCCATATTGCCCGGTAACTAATTATTTCATCTCATTATTTATCAGAAATTGCAAAGGTACAGTTACTTAGTCTAGCGCTGTGGGTGGTGTTTCCCAAAGGCTATGAGTACATACCGGTTTTGCAGGATTTTCAGGCATTAGGGTTCATTTTTACAGGGATTGTGGGATTCCTAATGGTTGAACAGATCTTCCTCTTGGGACACCACACCACGCTGGTGATCATTATGTTACACTAATCCAAATGGTGTCTGGTAGGACACACCTGCTCCTGTTGCTGACAATGTATCACTAGGAGGGAAAGACATGTCCAAATGTGTGATATCAGACACATGCACCCAGAACAATGAATATCATAGCAACAATAATGATAACTGAACCTAAATAAATGCATAGAATACATGCAGGCCATAAGACTGTAAAGCAATATTTCTGTGCATCGTGTAAAGCTGTATAAATGGTAGCCAAGCTGATCCAGAAAACAAAGTGAGGTCAGTGGCCACAAACCAAGCAGACAAGGCTAATTAAAGAAACGACATTTTGCATTGAACACATCAAACACGCCACACTAACGTCAATAGTAAAGGATATACATAGTGTGAAGGTACAGACCTTATGAATCAATACAGCAAAGGTTCTGAGACAGAAGCAATGTGGTACAAACGAAAATTAAAGGAAATACAGGGTTTTACCAATATGAAACATGTAGAAATGGAACATAAAATGCAGATGTAATTAAGTGGAGAGACCAATAAACATGTGGTATAGAGGATCAAATCTAGCTGAGCATATTGTCATGGACCCAATCAACACTGGCCCCTTTAAGAGGGATGATTCCAGGCAGGGTGTGCACATGGGAGCAGGGAGAAAGGGGAGGGCCAAGGGAAGTTAGTGTGTGTAATTAAGGGGAATAAAGAAGGCATATTGCAGCAGAGGCTCCTTGCAGGTATTGGGGGGCCACAAGCATAAGCCATTTTGAAATTGTCTGACATTTTACCTGCATCACTGACCATCAAGCATTCCTATCCCTATTCTGGAACCCCAAGACCAGAATGCCTCCACGCATAGAACGATGGGGTCTCCAGCTGCTGGTGTAGGCGACAAGAATATGACTTCTGCATTATTCACAAACCAGGTGAGGAGGCAAATCCAGCAGATTATTTATCTAGACACCCAGACGGTCATGAGAAAGTCACCTTTAAAAGAGAGGATGAGCACTATATTCAATATCTGGCAGAGAACGCATTGCGACCAACTCTCACGCTGGCAATATTCATTGAGAAGAGCAAACAAGAGACCACCATTAAGCCCACAGTTCCGCTCACCAACACAAATAAGTGGAGGAATGGCAGACAAGAATTGTGAAATGACAAAGAAGTGGACATGAAAGAGATTGAGTGAATGGCCAAGGTGCAGAGCCAGCTGACAACAACCAAACAAGAAACTCTACTGAGAGGGAACCTCCTGGGTGTAACCAAAGCACTGTGGAAAACAATAGTAAACCTGGCCCATGAAGGCTACAGAGGACTGGTGAACACAAACAAACATACTGCTCAATCAAGTGTGGTTCCAGTGCATAGAAGCAGTAGTAGACGACATACTACCACACTGCCAAGCATGCCACGTGTCCCCTACAAATCGGGCCACTTCCAAAGGGCCCTTGGCAATGAGTAGTGATTGACTTCTATGGACCATTATTAGAAGGAGGACACTTAGTAGTGGGCATAAATGTATTTTCATTATTACAAGCGGTAAAACTGCTACAGTCCACAGAGTTCAACGGTGTGGTGGGTGTCCTAGACAAACTCTTACGTGATTGTGGCATGCCTAATATTGTAAAAACAAACAATGGATCCCCATTCCAGAGCTATGATTTCAAGAAGTTTGCAGCACACCTAGGATTCCAGCACATGAAGACTACACCACAATGGCCACCAGCAAACGGTGTTGTGGTGAGATGTTAGTCCACCATCAAGAAGACTCGGCAGAATGCAATCATCAATCAATTGCCATTCCCAAAAGCTTTGTGCCAAATCCTAAGGAGCTATCGAAGCACACCTCATGATGCCACTGGGAAAACCCCCAAGGAGATCATGGTCAGATATAAGCCCTGCACTCACTTGCTGTAGTTTAAGGACTACACAGAGAAACAGGATGCAAAGATCTGACAGTAATACGCTGAGAGGAATAGTAAGGCAAAGGTTTGAGCTGATTGATGAAGAGGAGCTAAAGAGTCACTGATACCAGTAGGAGAGCAATTCCTGTTCTGTCAAAGACAAAGAGAAAACCAGACATGAAGTATGACCACAAACCCGTTCAAGTAACCGAGGTAACAGGGTCTATGGTCACAGCGACAAGAGACAGACATGACATAACCCAAAATGCCTCCTTTTTCTGGTGAGTGCGTGGGCCAGAGGCTGAGACTCTAGAACCACTGAAAGGAAATGAAGAGCCGAAAATGGCAAGGGAAGTAGTACCAGACGAGGCACGGGCAAAACCAGTCGCAGAGGACAGAGCAGAGACTGACGCAGGTGGATCCAGAGAGACTCACAAATCCTCCAGGTGGCCCAATCGGGTCATTTGGAAACCCTCACAACTCATTGGAAGGATGTGACACCATGAGGTATCATGATAAGTATGGTGAGGTGTAATGGACCTAATCTACACTGGCCCCTTTAAGGCAAAGTGGGCACTCAGGGATGAAGGTGATGGCCAAGGGACGAGAGAAGTTATTGTGTGTAATGAAAGGGAATAAAGAAGGCGTACTGCAGCAGAGGTTCCATACAGTTATTGGGGGGCCACAAGCATAAGCCCAAAACACATACGCAAACAAAGTGGCAGAAAAAGCGTCCGCCCAAAACCACCTAACAGAACTCGAGGTAAGAAACAATCAAATAAAAAAAAATCTCTTCTGGCTTTCCTTACCTAATTGCATTGCACTTGGCCATGCATCAAGCCTAGGAATACTAGATGATTTATTGTCAGTGTGGTCTCCATGTTCCAGCCTTATGGATTTGCAAAATAAAGCAAAGCCTTCTGGGATGTATAGCCTTGGTTCATTTTGTTTGAGCCAATTGAAACAAAGTATCGTATACCAATAGTTTCTCAATAGCAAATCACAAGACTGGAACATGGTGCTCCCTGTGACATCTGGAGTCATCTGGTAAATCTATAGGCACATGACTTTGGCTGCCACCATTTAGAGTCGGGGTACACATCGGAGCAGACGTCGGTAAGTTTGAGATGTGTTTTAGTAGAGGAGACCTATTCTGCAGGCTGAATGTCCAGCTGTGGATTCAGGCGATCTGATTTGTGATGTGGGATTCTACACAAGGGGCCTGATTCTCATCTTGGTGCAGTGAGCATGCTAAATAGCCCGACTCACTGCGCCATTTCTTGATGCCCAGGCACCAGTGCTATTCTCATGTGGGCCTAGGCGTCTTCGCAAAGCACAACAGTGCTTTTGCTGTAATCCACCTGTTTCTAATGGAGACAGGCGGATTGCAGAATCTCGGCAGCATTTTCGTTAAATAACAAGGGAATCATTATTTAACGAAAATGCTGCCGAGAACACAGTTCCTATACACCAAAGTGAGCACTTCAACATTGCAGGATATTGAAGCTGCTTACTGTGGTGTATAGGAAAGTGTTCATATACACCCATGTGGTGTATATGAACACTTTCATTTAACAACGTTGAAGCTGCTCCCTTTGGTGTAAATGAAAGTGTTCATTTACACTTGTGTGGTGTATAGGAACACTTTCATTTACACCAAAGCAAGCAGATTCAACGTATGGACACTTTCATGTACACCAAAGCAAGCAGCTTCAACGTTGCAGCAACGTTGAAGCTGCTTGCTTTGGTGCACATGAAAGTGTCCATATACAACACGGGTGTATGGACACTTCCATTTACACCAAACAAGGCTTCTTGTGGCACTCCTCCAGTTTAATGGCACCAAAAGGGTACCGTAAATGGGCGCTATTTTAGCGCACATATTAAACTGGAGGAGTCCCACAAGAATAGGCTTCCAAAAAGCCAGTTTACGAATGTGGCGGTTGCTAGTTTGGTTTCCAACCCACCCTAGCAACCGCCACATGTATTCCTGAAAGTGGCGCATTCCTTCCGACTTCGGAAGAATACGCCACCTTCAGAATAGATTTTAAGTACCAAAAAGGATATTAAGCCTTTTAACGTCCTTCTTGGTACTTAACACCTACATGAGAATCGGGCCCTAGGTCCTCAGAAAATCAATTAATCTTCCTCACCTCTCCATGTGCTGCCACTCAAAAAAAACGTGAGCTCTAAGAAACGGAAGAGCCCAAGCATTATTGTGCTATATAAACATTGTGAGTCACACCGGGTCTACAATGCCAAAGAGGTTGCCAAGTGCATGTTGGCAAGGAGTTAGCCCATGTCTCGGTCCTCGGCGTCAGTGGAACCGGAGAAGGCTGCACAGCAGATCCGTAGTTGCCTGGGCATCGTTATGCTTGTGGTCCCCTGGTGGTGGAAAGCCTAGAAGGACTGACGGCGCTGGTTGGCTGACAGCCCACTTGTATTTTATCTCAATCAGTCAATATGACTGACAGAATGATGGGACTCTGCTATTGATGAAATACGAAGTAGAGTATTTATTAAAACCAATCACTGATAGGCTGCCTCAGAGCAGCTGGGTTTTTCCAGAGAAGAGAGGAGAGCGAAAGTGGGCGCATCATATTGCAATTCCTTGTCAGTGTTTTGATTATGAACGGCCAGTGAAACACAGAGAAAGCAGCAAAGTTGTCTGCTTTCCCCTCACAAAGAACATGTAGAGCGCAGGCTGCAGCAACGTAACCCAACCTCAAACACAGACGCGTAAAACAGCGGGGTATGCTAACAACTACCTCCCCCAGACTAACGCTCCCCACACACACACACACACACAGAGGATGTGCACAGAATGTAGGCAGCAGCAATGAATGCCTCATTGTGAAGGATCGCCATCTGGCAAGCGTGTAGAAGCCCTGGCTTTGTTATTATTTTTGTTTTGTTGTACAAAGATGAGGGACGTTCTCTCTAAAAGAGGGTGGTCTGCTGACCGGACCCCTATCTCCATAAAACTCCATGACAAAAGCATATTACCCACCTGGGCCCATCTGCACCAGCATCCTGATCTGCAGCCCTGCTCTCCCGTGGCACAGAGCAGGTTCAGAGTACATGCGCCCTCTTGGCAGCTGCAGTGTCATCCCAAGTCACTAAAGCACAGGGGCTGCTGCATTGAAGATGTGCCCTTTTGTCGCAAAACCCTATAATTGTGGGTTTACTGTTTTAGTGGCACGTTAAACTCTGAATAGAAGCTGAAACTTAGTTGATGTAACATCTCCAGCGTTACTGGCAAAGTGCACAAGCGGATCACAGTACGCAGCGGGAATGCGGTAACAGGAATAACGTGTACTGACGCAGTCACTCTCTCTGACTCAAGTAAGAATATACCGCGCAGAGAGAATGCAGTAGTAGCACGGATAACATGACACACATGCCCTCTCTCTTCTTTTCAGCCTGAGAAACAAAATGTTTCAACTGAAAGATGAGTTTGGCGAAGTTATTTCACGGAAGTCATTAATTGCAAAAATGATTGGAACATGACGAAAACAGAAATGTAAAATAGAGGTAAAGGTTTGAACACTGCCTCAACCCAGTTGGCAGTAGACACTATACAAATATCAAATAGCATAACATAACTGTGCAAACTCCCACCAGAAGGTCACTTCATGGCTAGCCATGAGCACATCAACACTAACCGATGCACGATGAAGCTCTCCTCTTTAGCCCTGTCACACTCTCACACATCAGCTGCTAATCTGACCCAAAACACTGTAATCTTGAGTTCTTCCTCAGACACAGCAGCTGCTCAGTTTGGGAGGAGTGCTGGGCTCCTCTGCTGTCTCCTCTTACATTTCCCTAAAATATCTAACCAACTTGTACAAAAGTTGTATATATAAGAGCACAATTCAGTGAACACCCAACATACTTCAGACAGACAGCCCGGCAGCTCCATCTCCTCCTCCCCGCTCTTCTTTATTGTAAATAGCTAAGCCAGAGCCTTACCTGGCTCCATTAGACCCACTGTGGGGAACAGCTCACGCTGTGTGCCTTTGTTGATCCCTGTCAGCCCCCCCACCCACTATTGGAAGGACAGCCTTCAGAATCTGGATGAATAATGCATGTCTGTATCTACTTTACTCCCATCAGTTCAGCGGTGGCATAATTAAGGAAGATCCACTTAGACCCTGAGCTATGAAGGGGTTGTCATACCATCCCATCCCTTTTTATGTCAAGATGCAGCAATTTTTTTTAGGAACCCCAACCCTCCCTCCATCTTATCTGCTCTGTGTTTCATGAAAAATCTCCAATAGTGTTGCAGCTTTGCTGATACTGAAGGCCTGGAGCCACGTCAAAACCTTGTGAGTTTTTGTCTGTGGGTGGTGGAGGGCGATTTTCACTACAGACTGTGTGATAAGAGTTTGGGGCTTGAGGGAGACGGCAAGGTAGACCTCAGGGTGAAATGACCAAAATGTCTAGCCCCTGCCCCAACCAATGTCTGACAAATGATTGTATTGCCCTGCTCAAGATGGGCCCTGCCCTGATGAGTTTAATTCCCAGCAGATCACTGAGCATAACAGCTGAGAATGGTACAGTGGGTTTGAAGAATCTCTGAACCTGGGAACAAGCATGCTAAGCAAGGCAAATGTGTGACTGTGGCCTTAAATTTCAAGTAGACTGCTGTGTCTTGACTTGTTCCCTGTCCCTGTGATGTGTGCATGCGAGCTGATGGAATGCCTGTGGAATGCTGATGTGTGAAATGTTGATCATTGATTGCCTTTGAGTGTTCCCTGAATGTCAGTTGAGAGCTGAGTGCCTGAGAGTGTGGGTGCCGGTGGATGTCTTCCTATGCTTTTACCTAGAGAAACGACCTGTAACCTGTAACTTTGTCTACTAAACATGAGTAAAGAAGTTACTCACCCCAGCATGGTCTACCTGTATCTTTACTGAAGGGCACATCTTTATATAGGCCTTTCTCTGAACCAAAGGTTCTTGTCACCAATAACCCTTAGCTTGTGTGTGTGGTAATTGACTGGAGTTTACAGACATCTGCCAACTCACAGATTCATGTTTTGGTTCACATGGATTACAATTAAGGCTTCCAATTTTATGGTATTGATTGTTCTGCCATTTCTGCCGGTTTTTATCCATATTTATTTTGGGGCCTTTTTTTTATGTATTTATCCACATTTATTTTTTGTCCTACAAAAAGATAACTCAAAACCAGTATTTTTCTGCATTTATTCTAATAAAAAGTGAATTTATTAAAGCACACATGCAACCATATAACAAAGAAATGCTAGCTCATTTTTCTAAATAACCAAACATGGTTGCTCCTGTGATTGCTGCTGCCTTGAGATATATGCTGTCAGCAATTCGAAGAACTTTAATGCTATTTCTATACAACCTTTACACTCTCCATGCTGCCAATCTGCAGTGATTGGCCTGCGATGGATGAATGACATCACAGAGAACCAGACAGACATGTTTTTACATAGTTTTCCCTTTCTATTAGTATAAGTACAGACAGAAAGAACATTGATTTCCGTCTGTATTTATGTGTAAAAATCAGTAAAAACAGAAAACTGGAAGCCTTAATTACAATGCAACGAAGTGTGAGAGAGCAAGAAAGACACAGACAGAGAGAGAGAGAGAGAGAGGGAGCGAGAGCTGTGTGAGCTAGTGAAAAGGCACCTGTCTGCAAGAAGCTAGTGTTGGGAGTGCAGGGTCTCGGGATATTCTTGTGTTGACTACATGTTATTCAGTGTGCATGTGTTCTGAATGTAAAGTATAGCAGAGCCCTCAACTGTAGGCAGTTGCTTTAGGGGTTAATTGACTAGTTATAGTACCTATTCCCCCTATTGCACAGCAACCCATAGAATACAGCTGAGTCCCATAAAAAATGCAGTTCAGCTATCACATATTCAATGACAAAGCAGTCATCTCTGCACTGGAACACAATGCTCGGCATTATATTTAAAATGTTTTAAACTTGTCATCTCTGCTAGTAATTGAACAGTAACTAATTCTAATTGCGATTTGCTTGCAATGTAATGCTCTCTCTTGAATGTCCATGTTTGCACAGACTGCAGTCTTCTGAAGAGCATCGCACCCCGCAGAGCTGCAAAGCCATAACAATGGCAGAAAGCACTTTGCAAATATTAAATAGCATAACTTAATATAACATAACATAAAATAAAATTGAAGTGTTTTTCTTACTTTCAAAGAAATTCTGGTAGTGAATTCATGAGCAGGACTGATTGGATTGAGAAAGAACAGCCACCCTGTTCAGCCAATATTTATGTACACCAACACATTTGAAATTATCAAGTGAAGTGACCAGCCATGGATGTGCAGTGCCTTTGTGATGGAGGGTGTTATTTACTGGGCAGATATCTTTGTAATTTATCCTTTTTATCACCTGGAAGCCAATGCAGTGCTGCTAATGCGACCAATGCACAGGCCTTCAAAGGAAGTTAGAATTGTGACTAATAGTCACCAAAGTCTTAAAAGCAACTAGTTTAGAATGCCCAAGTTAACTGAGTTACCAAAATCCAAGTGAAATGCTACAAATGCATTCATGCCATGATGACTGATGACTGAACGTTTTTGTAGGAGTCTCATTAGCTGGCATATTTGGCTCTAGCAGCTGCCAGACACCTTGTTAACTTGAGGACGGAAAATACATGTTTCTGTCAATGGTGATGGCTACGTTTGCGACTTTGTTGACAGAATTTGGGGGCCGATTGATGGAACAAACTTGCGCCGAAAATCTTCGCGCAAGCAGGCGCAAGCGGAAAAAAACAGGCGCATGCGCACGCGTGCGATTCATGGAAGTCCCTGCGCGTGTACACCCCGGGATGTGCGCCAAACCCGTGCATGGCGCACAAGTCACTGCAACATCCCGAAAGGCGTGCGCGACGCGCACAATGAAAGCGCACAACCTCGGCGCATACACCAGAAAGTGGGCGAGACACGGGGCGTAACGCGCGGAATGGGGAACAACGCGCGAATATAAGGGCGTAACTGGGGATGTACTGCAGGGAAGCAGACGGAACGCCCACACGCACTCGAACCACACGTATTCATGGAATCGAATAGGGCAAAGCCACGCACAGCCAAAGACACGCACAAGCCGAAACACGTCCACCACACGAAGGCAGGCGGTAGCGTCCCTGCGCATTACAAAAGTGGCAACACACAGCAATTGGGCCTCTGCGAGCATGCTATGTGTATTTCAGGGGTTCGCGTGAACTTTTTCACGCGATCGGGCCTGGGGGAGCAGGCTACATGTATTTCAGGGGTTCGCGTGAAGGTTTTCACGCGATCAGGCCTGGGGGAGCGTGCTACGTGTATTTCAGGGGTTCACGTGAAGTTTCTCACGCGATCGGGCCTGGGGGAGCGGGCTACGTGTATTTCAGGGGTTCGCGTGAACTTTTTCACGCGATCGGGCCTGGGGGAGCGGCGATCGGGCCTGGGGGAGCGGGCTATGTGTATTTCAGGGGTTAGCGTGAACTTTTTCAGGCGATCGGGCCTGGGGGAGCGGGCTACGTGTATTTCAGGGGTTCGCGTGAACTTTTTCACGCGATCGAGCCTGGGGGAGCGGGCTATGTGTATTTCAGGGGTTCGCGTGAACTTTTTCACGCGATCGGGCCTGGGGGAGCGGGCTACGTGTATTTCAGGGGTTCGCGTGAACTTTTTCACGCGATCTGTCCTGGGGGAGCGGGCTACGTGTATTTCAGGGGTTCGCGTGAAGTTGTTCACGCGATCGGGCCTGGGGGAGCGGGCTACGTGTATTTCAGGGGTTCGCGTGAACTTTTTCACGCGATCGGGCCTGGGGGAGCGGGCTATGTGTATTTCAGGGGTTCGCGTGAAGTTTTTCACGCGATCGGGCCTGGGGGAGCGGGCTACGTGTATTTCAGGGGTTCGCGTGAAGTTTGTCACGCGATCGGGCCTGGGGGAGCGGGCTACGTGTATTTCAGGGGTTCGCGTGAAGTTTTTCACGCGATTGGGCCTGGGGGAGCGGGCTACGTGTATTTCAGGGGTTCACGTGAAGTTTCTCACGCGATCGGGCCTGGGGGAGCGGGCTACGTGTATTTCAGGGGTTCGCTTCATGCGATCGGGCCTGGGGGGGAGCGGGGTACCACTCACCGTCTGCCTTGCGTGTAGAAGAACGCGTAGCCAACACCCGCTGTGAAGTAATAGCATGTGAACCCCAACGGATGGAAAACACACGCACCGCACGAAAAGCACGTACAGAGCAGTTCAAAGGCACGCGGGATCTCCAAGCCCTGCCAGGGCAACGCCCATGCGCGAAACGTCACAGACGCGCTTATGCTGTAAGGGCCTTTGGTCCAATGAAATCGCGTACGCGTGCTGACGAGCTTACGCGCTAAGGGCCTTTCCTCGAATATCACGCTAACGTGCAGGATTTTCACGTGCCAAATCACTCCATATCAAGCTGGCCACGCGAAAACACACGGAAGACCACGCTCCTGCCCAGAAGGCCGAATTACTGCCCCCCAGTGCCCCGAGCAGCCTCCCACATGCCATCTTCTGCTGCCTGCCTGCCTGGCTGCCTGCTGCCACCGTGCCCTGCCATTTGGTGCCTGCACATCAGCCATCTGCAGGGGTCCAGTTGCTGTGTCCACCCCTGCTGGAACAGAAGACTCCCGACTCGGATAACATCGCTCCACAGCCCAGCCCCAGGACCCAGTTGCCCACCCACTCCTGCCCCTGGGGTTGCCATGTCGGGCACATCAACATCTGGCACCAGTGGCAACCCCCGGCCAGAGGGGCAGAGGGGCATCAGCTTCACTGCCACCGAAGTTGGTGTCCTGGTGGAGCAAGTCCTGGGGCAGTATGATGCCCTCTTCGGATCGTCCCGCGCCAACAAGGAAGGACGGGAGAGGATCTGGGCCGACTGTGTGGTTGCCATCAACGCGGAGGGGGTGGCAACCCGCACCATCCAGAAGGTCAAGAAGCGCTGGGAGGCCGCTGGGGGCCGCATGAGTTCCATCCAGATGAGGGTCCTGGAACGCGTACACCCAGCGCTCCACGCCCAGGTCCTTGAGAGGGAGACCCTTCTGGAGTTGAGCGGTAAGTGGCCAAGCATTGCTGTGTGAGACAGGGCATGTTGCAGTGTGCTGGTTGTCTGATACTTGCCTGTATGTGTGACATAGGCCATGTATGCATGTATGTGTGCAGGGACATCATGGTAATGCATGTGCGACCAGTAATGTGTGGACCGCATGGTTGTTGCATGTGTTTAAATGCGACATGGGGAGCCCTATGCAGATTGTACACATGAGAGCATGGCAGTCTCTGTTCCTGGACATGGGTGGGGGTGAGGGATGGGTGCTGATGCCAGGTACATATATGGTATGCATGTCTGTGTGCCTGACCTGCGTGTCTGTGACTTGTGAATGCCATGGATGCATGACACATGTCTGTGACAATGTACAGATTCACTGGTGCAGCCTAGTCATCCTTGTATCCACTGTGATTGGGGTGTACGGGGCCAGATGGATGTGACTGAGGTGAAGTGTGTGCATGTGATAGGCATGACCCATGATGCATGTGAGTTCCATTACATTGTATGTTTCGAGAGTCCATTGGACATGTATGGAAATGTCCATGGCATGCACCATGACTGTCACTGTGTGTGTTTTGCCTGGACTGACACATGTGTTGTGGAGGGACATGATGGAAGTGTACTTTGACAGTGGCACTCATCTGCTATTGCTTCCTGTCTAGGGGACCATTGTACAGTACCCTGATGCTTGTGTTCTGTGTCTCCCTCTACGCAGCGGCTAGTGAAGAAGAGGGCGGAGACGGCGCTGTGGAGCAAGGCGGCGGGGATGCCCCCACGGCTGCAGCGGAAGGGGTGGGTGAGCCCCCACAGGGGCCTGCTACGGCGGAAGACGGTGAGGAGCCATCCAGGTTGGTGGTTTCCACAGGGGAGGAGGAGGCCGCCACTGAGGCGCACATGGGGCCTGGTGGGGGCATCCCTGCTGGTGCAAGTGGTGCAGTCCAGGGGCAGGGGCAGGAGGCAGCACAGGTTACCGTGGAGGGGCCTGTGCATGTCGCTGTCCCTGACCCTGTGGGTGCACCACCATGCACCAGCAGGGATGCCCCGTCCCAGGCCCGTCCGCAGGTAGAGGGGATGTCCATGTCATCTGACTCCCCTCCACCTGCGGACGAGGGGACCCCTGGCCGTATGGAGAAGGTCCTGATTGGGGTCGCGATGCGCATGGCTGTGATTCGTGATGCCGTGCGTGCTTCCCAGGAGGAGCACTCACGTCATCACGAAGAGCACCGTGACGATGTGGCCCAATTGGGATCGTCCATGTTCGGGGGTTTCCTGCATGTGTCGGCCAATCTGGCGGCCCTCTCCTCCTCTGTGGAGACTATACGCCAGTCGTTCTCCTTGCCGTCTTCCGGCCCAGATGCCACCAGGGCCCCCTGTGGACCTGCCCTGACCAATACAGCCAGATCGGTGGGGATCCCATCCCTGCCACAGTCGGGAGTCGGAGGTCCAGCAGGGGTGGACACCACAGCAACTGTAGCCCAGTAGATGGAGGATGTGCCGGCATCATCAGGCAGGGCACGTGCACGACGGCGTCGGTGGATTCCATCAGCCTGGATGCCGTCGTGCTGGCAGAGGCAGTTGCATCGGAGGCAGCAGCAGAGTCAACGTGGGAGGCATCATGGCTCGGGGCCATCAACATCGGAGGGGCAGGCATCGGCCGGAGGGCAGGAGGACCCAGGACAGGAAGTGTCTTCCGTGTGGCTGCGGTTGGGCCAGCAGATAGGTGCGGAGCGGCGGCGGGCGGAAGAGGCGCGGCTCACGATGGTCAGGGCGGAGAACTCCATGCGGAGGGCCCTGAGGCGGGCCGAGTGCCTCGAGGCAATCCGCAGGGGGTTGGAGGAGCAGATGGTGTCGTCCCTGCGGACCCTCGGGGCCATGGAACAGGACCGCCTCCGGGACATAGACGAGGAGTTTGATGATGCCCTGGCCCGGAACACCACGGAGTGAGCCGCTGGACTTGCCCGCCGCCTTTGTTTATAGTTCTTTAGTTTTAGGTTTCATTTGTTTCTTCTTATGATTTGGAGTCGACGGACACAGCTCCACTTTTTGTATATAGTTGCATTTTAGTTAGGGTTTTTTGTAGGTTTCCTTTGTTCAGTTGGGCTCATGGACCCTTGGATGTTTTGTACATAGTTCTTCATTGGATTGTTTTATTTTTTTATTTTTGATTTATTCTCCATGGAGCAATGGTCTTTGCATTTATTTTTATCTCTCGGATTGATTTTATTTTTAATGTGACTTTGAACAACATTTTTTTGGATTTGGATTTGTAGTTTTGATTTTTTTGGACGGACATGCAGCTTATCTTTTTTTCATTGCCATTGTAGTTTGTTTCATTTCATTTGCATTCAATTTTTTTTAATACAATTTTGTTTTCATACTTCACTGTGTGGTATCATCTCATTGGTTTCATGCATGTCATGTTGGGTGTTTTCCCATTCATTTGCAACCATTGTGTGTGACGGACATGGGTTCATTTGCTTTATGAACATTGGGAGTGTAACATGTAATTTCCATTTCCATGTGGGTGAATGGGTTACTTGGTAGGGCCTTTTGGCTGTGGAGGCTGACCATCACACACATGATTGGGGATTGTGAGGACCTGGGTGCAGGGGGACATGAGTGGGGGCCTGGTGGAGGCTGCCCCTGGTGGCTGGGGGGTGGGGGTGGTGGAAGACATGAGTGGGGGCCTGGTGGAGGCTGCCCCTGCACTGCTGGGGGGTGGGGGTGGTGGGAGACATGAGTGGGGGCCTGGTGGAGGGTGCCCCTGCACTGCTGGGGGGTGGGGGTGGTGGGAGACATGAGTGTGGGCCTGGTGGAGGGTGCCCCTGCACTGCTGGGGGGTGGGGGTGGTGGGAGACATGGGTGGGGGCCTGGTGGAGGGTGTCCCACAGTGCTGGGGGGTCAGGGGGTGGGAGACATGAGTGGTGGCCTGGTGGGGGCTGCCCCTGCACTGCTGGGGGGTGGGGGTGGTGGGAGACATGAGTGGGGGCCTGGTGGAGGGTGCCCCTGCACTGCTGGGGGGTGGGGGTGGTGGGAGACATGGGTGGGGGCCTGGTGGAGGGTGCCCCACAGTGCCGGGGGGTGGGGGTGGTGGGAGACATGAGTGGGGGCCTGGTGGGGGCTGCCCATGGTGGCTGGGTGGTGGGGGTGCTGGGTGACATGAGCAGGTGTGCAGGGTAGTCCCCTGTGGTGTCGGCTGCCTGCAGGGGCCGTGGAGGGTGTACAGGGAATACCTGGGAGCACACAGCCAAATCGCGTGTAGAAGTTCCCACGTACCCCTGTCATACACGTACCCAGCCAAATCGCGTGTGGAAATTCACGCGCACGTACCCGGCCAAATCGCGTGTGGAACTTCCCGCGCACCCCTGAAATACACGTACCCTGCTGAAATCGCGTGTGAAACTTGCCCCGCACCCAGAAATACACGTACCCTGCTGAAATCGCGTGTGGAACTTCCCGCGCTCCCCTGAAATGCACGTACCATGCTGAAATCGCGTGTGGAACGTCCCCCGCACCCAGAAATACACGTACCCTGCTGAAATCGCGTGTGAAACTTGCCCCGCACCCCGAAATACTCGTACCCTGCTGAAATCGCGTGTGGAACTTCCCGCGCACCCCTGAAATACACATACCCTGATGGAATCGCGTGTGAAACTTGACCCGCACCCCGAAATACACGTACCCTGCTGAAATCGCTTGTGGAATTTCCCGCACACCCCTGAAATACACGTACCTTGATGGAATCGCGTGTGGAACTTCCCGCGCACCCCTAGAATACACGTACCCTGCTGAAATCGCGTGTGAAACTTTCCCCGCACCCAGAAATACACGTACCCTGCTGAAATTGCATGTGGAACTTCCCGCGCACCCCTGAAATGCACGTACCATGCTGAAATCGCGTGTGGAACGTCCCCCGCACCCAGAAATACACGTACCCTGCTGAAATCGCGTGTGGAACTTCCCGCGCACCCCTGAATCCACGTACCCTGCCAAATCGCGTGTGAGACTTCCCGCGCACCCCTGAGATCCACGTACCCAGACAAATCGCGTGTGGAAATTCCCGCGCACCCCTGAGATACGCGTACCCTGCTCGCACGGGCCCAATCGCGTGTGGAAATTCCCGCGCACCCCTGAAATGCACGTACCATGCTGAAATCGCGTGTGGAACGTCCCCCGCACCCAGAAATACACGTACCCTGCTGAAATCGCGTGTGGAACTTCTCACGCACCCCTGAAATACACGTACCCTGCGGAAATCGCGTGTGGAACTTCCCGTGCACCCCTGAAATACGCGTACCCTGCTCGCACAGGGCCAATCGCGTAAGTTACTTCCCGCGCACCCCAGTGATACACGTAGCCCGCTTGCCGTGCTGGTACAGGGTTAGCGCAGCCCTTTGCGCTGGATTGGGTATATTGATGGCTTTTCCCTGCGCGAGAGGCGTTCTTGGGGGCGTAACTGGCGCTGCTGCAGAGTCGCTGCGCCACTGTGCGCCACGGCTGGTTTTGGTGGCTGGAATCCATGAATACGCTGTGCGCGGAAATGGATTTTGGCGCACGCGGCTGGCGCAGGGATTCGCACGCGCACACTGTGCGCCTGCCGCGTGCGCCACTTGTGCGCTGAATTCTATGAATTACCCCCTTTTTGTTGTACCTGCCTGAAGTTAAGCGAATTTAAACCACACATGAGAAAGTGTTTTTCCCTTGCATTGAACTTAGTCCATCCGGTCAAATCTGCAGAAATAACTGTGGAAAAAAAATGCAGTCAAATGATGACATCACCCCATCTAGATGTAATAGAATGTGGGTGTTTTCTGTGTATTTGAAGAATTGCATGCCATAGATAGGGAGGAGTTTTTAGAGCGTTTGAAGGTAGCAGTGGAAAAATTGCAGCCACTTGAGGAATGACGCACATGATTTCTGAAGAAAGTGACACAAAGGAATTGACTACTACTGATTGGGGCCTATTTTGTAGAACACGTGTTCTCTATGAACGGGCTGAGATTGTGATGCCAAAGTGATGAAGGACGGTTTGATGAACAGTGTTCAAATGTAGAAAAATCAGAGAATGGGACACAGGCAGGTGCATTCTCTGCAACGAGTTAGGGGTTTGAATAGCCCTAACATAAAGCAAGTAAGCTCCATGGCACTCCAAAGTTGCATGTTTATGGTACAAACATCAATGTTCAAATCACATTTTTTCACGAATTAGCGGCAAATTGGCCTTTCCCATGGCACGGCACCTATGTTTCTGAAACTCTTTTCTCTCCCCTCAATTTGACACATTTCAGTTTTCTAAAAGAGGAGCTGCTTTGATATATCTACTCATGCTGCCCAGATCCCGCGTTAGGCTGTCTCCACGTTTTTGAGGCCACCGTCCATGTGTGCAGGCTTATAGTAGTGGAAGACGAGTATAGGAGCTGTTTCTGATGTTAAGCAGTTCAGCAGCACCCTGTTGCATTATGTCCAGTTGCTGGTCGATGATCTATTTAAACAATCAGTACATATGTCTTTGAACGTGAGATGCAATTTTAATCTCCTTCCCAAGCGTATGGGGCCTGATCGGCAAAGGAGTCCTCTGGTACGTTACTTCATTTTTTGACTTTCAGTACAGGGCACCAGGGTGCTGTAGCAGCCCTCTGTGATCCTCTGACTCGCCGGAAATGCACTCTAACCCATTTTCTACTCTTCCCTTAATTGCGGTGTTTTGGGACATTCAGAAATCGGGGGCACTGTCTTATGCAGTATGTGAAAGAACCGGACATGCATGCTTCCTTCGCTGGGGTGTCCTGTGAATGCCTGCATCTACGTGCGGCTGCCAGATCGTTCAGAATACAATAAATAAATAAATACATACATAAATAAATAAATAATACATGCGCAAGGATTGCAAAACGTATTAAGCCCAGCTGCTCCTTTGAACTGGTTGCAGATCAAATCCCATTAACTCGCACTGAACACTCACCGGGCTGTACATATTTACATCAGTTATTAATGCTGCTTTAAATCCATCACTTCTCGATGCCTATATCTCTCATACTCTCAAGTCCCACTACATTTACATCTCAGCAAGGCCATCATTTATATCGACGCTGGCAAAAGACTGCAACCTGAGTGCTCAATAACAAGCAGGAGCCTTACAGAAAGGAAGCCATTGCTGTGCTTATGGGGCCGTTGGCCACCGTTAACTATTGATCGCGGCCGAGGCAATATCTGAAATTGAAAGAGGAATAGTTCAATGATATCTTGAAATCGAACAGCGAGTCACGAGTCACTGCGGCTGTGCGTGATCTGCCATGTCAAGGAAAGTAATGCCACTACAAGGTGAAACATGGTTAGGTGAATTTGATTATAGAAATAGAATTTTGGGAAAAGTCTAAGTACACTGTCTACAGAGACTGTTCCAAAAAAATCGATGGATGGATTTACATTAAATACCCCCTTGCCCCCCAAAAAAAGGTTTATCACGGACCATCCAAAAACTGCACATTTTTGGGTAAAATGTGTTAAAAGATGAAAAGGTTATTAACAAAACAAAAAACACCAACACTGTTTACGGCCTACTACCATTCATTTTCCAATACAGAAAAAGTGATTTTTTTGAAGCGACAAAGCACAAAAATGTCTGGATGGATTTGGACCAAATAGGAAAATAAATAGGCACACAGATTCATATTAATGTCCCTTTCTTTTGAGGTAAACCTGTCCACTAGTTTTAAAGATATTTGACTGGGAATTGGGTGTCCCTGCTCACAAAATCGTGTATATATCTCCCATGGTGCTTTGCAGCTGAGAGGCTGACATGCTTTTCCGAGATGAAGAGGCACAATTTTTTATGTTTTTTTTCTCGATGCAAGCGATTGCCCCAGTCATATCGGGGGAAGCCGAAAAAGAAAAGTTCTCAAAATGCTATTTGGAGGAGGAAAAAGGATGCAATCACATGAGGTTGGAGGTGCAGAGGAGGAAAGAGGACACCATGTAAAGTTAGGGAGTTGGGAGTGGTCTGCAGAGTGAGTACTGCGTCGAACATTTTCAGCTCTTTGGTGTAATACCATGGGAATCTCGTGAAATTACTGCAGCAACAGCTGAGTTCACACAAACAGAAGAGTGATATGGATTAATGGGAGAGGGTGCGTGAGGGAAAAAGCAATTGAGAACAGTGGGGGTACCAAGAAAAGAGGAGGGTACACATGGTGAGTGCCTGTGAGGATGGACATTTCAATTACCAAGATTTATCGGCGGAATACAGCGGGAATCAACATAGACAGAATTGATTTCTGGTAAATTATTGCAGGAATAGAAGTGAAGAGAAGAAATACATGGACTCACAGATGACATGCCTTGTCATGATTTTGTGAATCTAAATTGATTCTTTGGAAATACTCATTGAGATAAATACAAATTATGAGAAGGATTAAAACAAACATTCAAAGAAATTTTGCAACCACTGTCATAACTTCCAACTGGAAATGAAGACCGACTTGGAGTCATACACGTCATGCTGTGTCGTAATGTTGTTCATCAAAACTGTTTCTTAATTTATGGAGAAATATGGCAAACTAAATACAAATCATGAGAAGAAATAGTATGGATATTCAGGAAACTGTGTTTCCGCTGTTACATCTTCCAATTGGAAGTGAAGAGAGACTTGGAGTCACAGACGTCATACCCGTCATGATGATGTGAATATCAAATAACATCCAAAATGGTGATCACGGGAGATTGTCACGTGCAGCGTTGTTACCTGAACATGATTACACTCTGTATCTGGAGGATTACAAATTTATTCAGGTAAAACACGCAACCGTTCGAGGTGTCCAGATCACAAGACACTAGTCTATGTCCTATTGAATTACCACACAGAAACGCTATATATATTTGCATTATTTTGCTTATAATAGGATTTTAGGTTGCCATGTGGAATGCTGCTACCCGAACAGGATTACACTCGGCATCGAGAGGATTGCAACTTTATTCAGATAAGAAACACATCAGTCTCTAGGCACCAGGATTACAAGACACTAGACTATGTTTGCTTATATACAGATGCTGATAGAAATAATTGGGACAATTCATTTAATCAACTTGACACATCAGGATCCATGTTCATACCCTCACATGACTTCAACATTGGGTGAGAATAATTCAAATGATTTACACTTCAATTAATTCAATAAACATGTTTACTTATTAGATCAATGTCATTTATCAATGTATTATATATATATATTTAGGAATATATATTCCTTTATAGGACGACCGAAGAGATAGACACAACTGGTGAGTTGAAATGAGACACTTTGTCTTGATTTTATACACCAGGCTGATGGTCTTAATAACACAGAGTGGGACATATCACAACCGATTGTATTTAGTACTTTAAAAAAAACATATATCACAAATGGAACAATGTGTAATTACTAATAGGTGCCACTTATGACATTTGCAATACACGTGTGGGTGAGCAACTTTTCTTTAATCAGACTATCTGGTGAATGGAATTCTCTCATCAATTCTGAGGAAGTGTTAACATTTATTATGTCAAACTGTGTTTACTTTATCAACTGAAACCTCAATAATGAACTGAATAGCAGAGCAGGAAAGATATATAAATAATCGACATTTATACTTTTTTCTTTATTATTTTAATTATTTTTATTTTGATGCTTCCATTTCGCAAACTCTTGTCAACCTCTGTGAAATGCTGAAATTTGGATATGAAATGGTAATGTTGATGAATTTATATTTGTTGTTTTCCATTAATGATTCATGATTGTATCTGATACAATTATTACATTTTTAATAATTAATCATGTGAATTTACTGTATATAGCAAAGGCTTGAAAACGACCAGAAGGTCGAAACATGTGTTGACAACAGTGAAACAGTCAAGCAATTAATACATTGCAAATAAAAACAATCTTGGATAAAAAAATCATTAACATAGTGTGTGCTAGAATGATTGAAGGGACAAGCGTGCAACCGTGAAAGTGTACTTGTATTCATTATCAATTAATAGGGATTTAGAGGGTTAATCTCTGCTTTCACAGGTGTGCAGCTATCCAACCTATTGACTACTATAATATATAGCTCACTACCTAAGCACTTCTGTTACCCATACATACCCCACTTTACTTTATCTTATATACATATATATCTCAATTTAGAGACAAAATGCCTAGTTAGCACATCATTGCTGATTATAGTGTACCCACAGAACACATCATTGCTACATTAAATATTAGGGACTTTTTTTGTAACAATGTAATGACCAGTGTCAATATGTTATTTAACCCATCAGTGTTCTGCCTTCATTCAGCAGGATATGCCTTCTGTTGTTGGTGCCAAAAAGAAGGGAGGTCCATGCTTCCCTTGGTGGGCTAGAGACTCTGCAGTCAGCAAAGCTCAGCCAGCATGGCATTATAGTAAAAACTGTGCTGTTATGATGCAGATAAAATCAACAAAAGGTTTGGACCCGCCCCCAGATGTTCACAGAGGTGAACAAATGTACACACTATCAAGTGACCTGTAAACAGCTAGTTTATATGTTAGGAACAATGCAACCACCATAAAGAGTAGGATAGGTTGTGCCACACAAGTAGGGTAAGAAGTACAGTGTACTCATAAGTAAGTGTACGTTTGCAGTACACACACATAGAATTAAACAAGTAGCATAGAGATGGGGATAGGTAGGGGTAGGTTGCACTATACATTGGCAGAGAGAAACGTATGGTGGCATGAAATGCATGATACACAATGAATATTAACGTGGCAGAGATTGAACCAGAGTACCGCCATTTTAGACAGAACTGTGAAAGGCCTTTATTCTGAAATAATGAATCTTGACATTAAAACTGCTTTGCACAATATTCTCAAGCCTCACAATGTTCAGACAGATGCTCAGGCTTCAAAGCCAGTAAGCAGGGGTGCCCCAACTGGGAATCAAAACAACACTAGATAACAATCTCCAGAAGCACAAAGCAAGCAACTGAAGTGTATTCGTTTTTTTATTGGTATCAGTGAGAAAGTACAGATAGCTTGATGTGCAGGTGCAAATGGCTGCCGTGCTAGACGATTTCCTAATGAATAAACACACAGCGCAGGCTACACGGGCTAGGAGAGAAGGAAAACTCAATAAATATTCAAAAATTAATTCTGAATAGTGGTCCTCTGTCACATGATTGGAAGAGTGATAATTTATTCCTGGTTTAACTAAGCAGGACATCTACTATTTCATTGGTGCAGCCAGACACAGGGATGATGCCAAGGCCACAAACAAGTTGACAGATAAGGTCTCAGGTTTGGGAAAGAGAAGGGAGTAACTTCTTCAAAGTGAATCATAGCAGTCTGTTCATATCTCATTCCTCACCACACACCTTAGCATATGATATATGATATGATATGGCATTTGTAACGCGCCTATACACAAGTGTTCCAAGGCGCAACGAGAAAAGGGAGGGGGAACAGAGGGAAAACAGACAACGATTCTAATAGGTCAGGTGTCATTCAGATCATACAAGTGCATGGGAAGGGGCAGGGGGGAAAGTGTGGTGGGAGAGAGGGGGGTACAGTGCAGTACATGGGGTAATAGAATAAATAACAGTAGGTAAAGTACGGCCAACAGGTGAGAAGTGCAAGTGTAAGTGCAGAAATTGGGTGTCAAGTGCTGGTAGGGGGACTGTAGGGGTACAGAAACAGTCCCCAAGTGCGAGGGTTGCCAGGAGGGCAGTGAAGGAAAGCAACTGGCGGGGGGGACCTGGGCCCGAGATCAGAAGGTGGCCAGTTAACCAGAGCAGTTTCGGTATCAGCTAGGAAGTCAGCATGGGAGAGGAGAGAAAGCAGAAGCAAAGATGAAGGTTTTGAGATGCTGCTGGAACCGGAGATGATTCTCCTCAAGTTTTAGGGAGGCAGGGAGGCTGTTCCAGAGGGAGGCCCCAGCCAAAGAAAGAGATCTACCACCAACTCGTTGCTTGGAGAAGCGACTGACCCTGAGGGAGTTGCAGGCGGTTTAGCGAAGAGCTTGAGAAGGAAGCTATTTAGGAAGAGAGAATTGAAGGTATAGAGGCCCCAGGCCCCAGAAGGACTTATGGCCAATGTAGAGGGTTTTGAACTTAATCCTTGCAGCCACTGGGAGCCAGTGAAGAGATTTCTGTCCTGGAGAGATATGATCCCTGGGTTTGAGGCCAAGGACAAGTTTCGCAGTCGTGTTCTGGATCAGTTGCAGAGGGCGGAGGGTAGAAGCAGGCAGATTTAGAAGGAGGCTGTTGCGATAGTCAATCCCAGAGAGAACCAGAGCTCTGGAGACAGTGAGCTTCTGGGGAAAGGAGAGGAAACAAAGAATACCTTTGAGAAGGTGCAGCTGGTAGTGTGCCTTCCTAGAGACGTCAGACATGTGGGGAGAGAAGGAGAGTGAGGAGTCGAAGATGACCCCAAGGTTTTTTGCCTCACATGTGGGAACAGGAGGAGGGCCAATAGAGGCTGTCCAGAGAGTGACAGGAAAGGAGGGCGCATGTGTGCCGATGTGTCGAATCTCAGTCTTACAGGCATTAAGGCAGAGATCATTGGCAGCACACCACTTCTGGATGGCGGACAGACAGTCAGAGATGAGGGAGGGAGGAGGGAGGAGAGGTGGCTGAGGCCAGCTTGAAAATGAGCTAAGTGTCATCTGCATAGCACTGGAGGTTGGGGCAGAGCACTGCAATGCGGTGGGCAAGAAGTGACAGGTATAGGTTGAACAGCCAAGGAGAGAGGTTAGACCCCTGTGGAACACCATTGGTAGAGCTAGAGATGGAGGAGAGGAAGGACCCAAGTTGAACCTGGGAGGGTCGAACAGAGAGGAAAGAAGTCAGCCACGCCAGGGCTTGACCAGTGATCCCCAGATTATCATGGAGATGGTTGAGCAGGCTGGCATGGTTAGCCCTATCAAAGGCAGAAGAGAGATCAAATAAGTTGAGGACACAGAGGGTGTTGGAATCAAGGTTGGAGAGCAGGTCTTCATGGATGTTCAGGAGAGCAGTTTCCGTGCTTCTGGCAGCTCTGAAGCTGGACTGGTGATAATGGAGACAACCAGCAGATTCAGTGTGGAGATTGTGCTGGGAGATGGCCAACTTTTCCAAGAGTTTGCCGAGAAAAGGGGTGATGGAGATTGGGCAGGACGGGTCAGCATAGGGTTTCCTAAGAAGAGGGTGCACAAGGATGTGCCTCAGGGGGAAGGGAAGACTCCAGTGGTGAAGGAGTAGTTGCAGAAGTCAGCCAGGGCAGGAGCCAGAGAGTCAATGCGGTCCTTGATGGTTTTGGAGGAACAGGGATGAACATGTTTTGACTAGACTTTCATAGATTGGACTTGTCTAGAAACCTTGTCTATGTAGAAAAGGAGAAAGGCAGAGAAGGAAGGAGGGGAGGAGGCCAAAGATGGGCCAGAGGAAGAGCAGGGAGTAGAGAAAGGAAGGGGAGAGGACAATAGAGAGGACAGGATGTCCTGAGTTTTTGAGATGAAATGAGAAGCCGGTGCCATGCAGAGGGCCTGGGAGGGGACAGGAGAGGTAGAGACTGTGGCAGGATTGGCCAGTTCCTTGCAGATTTTAAAGAGTTCAGCCAAGTTGTTAGATGCTGCAGAGATGCAGGCTTGGATCTGGGCTCTCTTCTTGGTGAGGACTGAGAGCCGGTATTGCCTTTGAAGAAGGCAGCAGGCCAGTTTGTTAGAGGATGTGCATGAAGTGCGCCATTCCCTCTCAGCCACCCTGCACTTGCGTTTGAGCATGACGAGGTCAGAGTCGTACCAGGAGTTGCATTTAGCTTTGAGCTTCAGGCGCATCCTCATGACAGGTGCCAGAACATCCCATTAGCATCACATTAAAGTACCCACGGTTAAATGGGCAAACTGTCAGCGAATGAGAATTCTGTGAACCAGATTGGCTACCATAACATGGTGTCAGCCAATGAAGCATTTGAATGAAGTGTAACATTTTTAGTAGGATGGATTTAGGAGGGGCCATCACTTAAAGAATATCCAGTAGTATAGCCTTTGACTATATCATAAATAAGTATTATATCCTACTAACCAATAGAAAAAGAATCGTAATGTTTGAGAATGTTTTTTTTTAGTTTCCCAGGCCGTTCACATGTGGGTGTTCTTGTGTACTTATAGTTAATCGATTTTCTTGAGTTTGTTTTGTTATTGATTATCCATTATCGATTGGGACTACTTTAACACTTGGAGGCACTGCTTAGGTACCCAGTGTCTGGTGGAGGGTCGAGGAATTGCAGCACCTCCCGTGGGCAGAGGTGTGAACCTGCAGGGAGCGGTTTGAGTGTGCAGTTAAGAAGAGGTTTGCAGGAGCCCATTTTTCCACTAGGTCCTACCCGGCACACTGGGTGCAGAGGGTGGAGCGGGCAGATAGAGGGGACACTATGCATTCAAACCTCAGGGATCCTAGGATTGTGAGTATATCTGTGCATGAAAAACCTCTTGTGAGGGGAGAGTGGGTGTTGTTTTAAGATGAAAAAAGAGTATTGGAGATATACAGAGAAGATAATTCCAACACTAGTTTGGGAAGATCTGGTACTGTTTAAAGCACAACCTCCTTCGGGAGGGAGGGTAGTGAAAGGAGAGATAAATAGGAGATAATCCATGTAAAGAGAAGACTGCTCTGTTACTAAAATGTTTGTTTTATGTTTATTATATACCAGCATTGTTTTTGTTTATAATAGGGATGGTAGATGTATATTGTGTGTGTTAGTCAGGTTTGTTGTGCACTTTTGGCATGGAGGATTTGGTTGTGTTCTGAGGTGGTTCGGAAGGGACACATCAATGTGTTAACATTGTAAGTAACTAAAGGGGAGGGGTCTGAACAAGGGAAGGAGGTGAGAGTGTATTGGAGTGGTGATTGCTGAGTTTTACGGTAAATTGACTTGTTTATATTTTCATCATGGCAGACACCCCGATTGCTCCCCTGTGTAAGTCACTGCCCCAATTTATGGAGAACACTGTCAAATACCATGTGCAATGGATCATAGAGACAGCCAGCAAACATGTTTCAGGCCTGGCCTCAAGAAGGGATACCTTTGAAAAGTTTTAACAAATGGATATGTACATACATGTGACATACAAGAAGAAACAATTGTGAAACAGATTAAGCATACTTGAGCTATGGAAAATGTTTGAGAAGGAGGAATTGGTTAAATAAGAGAATATTGATTACACACACGACAAAGGTCATTTGCAAGCAACTGTGCCTCCCTTTAATCCACACGACATTTCATTTGTGACTGTGCCTTGTTCATACTCATTGCAAGCACCAGCAGGCTATTCAAATAAGAATTGTTTGCATCTGAGTAACAAGATATTTGCGTACAAGGGATGAAGGGTGATACAAGAAATACATTAGCATTACAAGCAGAAAGTGAAGTTCTGTGCAGTTTAGAAACACAGTTGACAGAAGCAAAAGAAGAATTTAAAAGGGTGCAAGGTATGAGAAAAGGGGGACAAGGACCAGTAATTTCCCCAGACAAATGGATGGGCGTGAAAATAGTATTGAAAATAGATGGAACAAACACTGAAAATGGAAATGTAAAGACATTGGATGAAGAGACGTGCAAGGGAAAAGGAGAGAAGAGTACAGGAGGGAAGTTAATGCTAGCATTTGTAGCAGGGCGACAGAGGGCAGGGAAAGATAAGAGAAGCAAGGGAGGTTTATGACAGCATTAGCAGAGACATAATGCGGGAGATAGAAAGAGGAGTGTATGCACGAGAAGGTCTTGGAAGTGTTTTTAATAGGGTGACAGGAGAAAGCGAGGGAGAGGAAGAAGTTTGGGAAGATTACCCACTAATAGATCTGCGGTATAGTGATTTACAAAAGAACAGGAGTTCATTGCTCCCGGAGTTTCTCTCAGTAAATTCAGGAAGGAAGACATCATATGTAAACAGATTCAGGCATTTTTAAGGCCACCAAGCATATCACATAGCGATAACAGTGAAAGGAAAGCAGGGTGTGGTTGCACCCGTATGAAAGGCAGGGCTGACACAATTACCTTTGCTCCAGAAAGAGAGGGGGCTGGCTCAGTATATAACATGACAGTGTGCTAGTACTGTGTTCCATGAGCACTGTGAGGGATTTATTTTTGCCGGTGTTACTTTGAAAGTCTTTCCTTTCTGGCGGTGAACAGAGACAGAGGCAACACAAGACTCACATACCACTTTTCAGCATGGAGCATGTGCAGTGACCTCGTAGTCTGTTCCATGAGCACTTTGAGGGATTTCTGCTGGCTGGTGTTACATTGTAAGTCTTTCCTTTCTGCTGTGCACTGAGGCAGAGGCAGAGTCAGCACAAGACTCAAATACCCTTTTTCAGTGCGGAGCGCGCATGGTGTGCTCAGTGTGTTTTGTGAGCACTGTGAAGGATTTCTGTTTGCCGGGGTTACTTTGGAAGTCTTTCCTTTCTGGCTGTGAACTGAAGCAGAGTCAGTGTCAGCACAAGACTCAAATACCCCTTTTCAGCACAAAGCACACACAGTCTGCTGGTAGTGTATTCCAAGTTCCATGGCTGTGGGGTGCAGGGAGGCCATTTCTGGGTCTTCACTGGAAAACTGGAACACTGGCTAATTAGTGTCCTCCCCAGAGCTACTTTCTCCATAGGAATCCACAGATTACAAAGGGTACCTATCGTGTGGGTCAAAGACCCATTGGGCCTCATTATAAGCAAGGCAGTCTGGGAACTACGGTACCAGTAAGCATGCCTGTACCGTAATTCCCGGACAACGATACTACGAGTTGTGCTCGCGGGCGCCTGTTAGCCCGCCAGGACTGGCCTGTCGGGCATGGCTGCACCCGTGAGCGGAGCAATTGGGATGCACCGGCACCGTCTTTTATGCAGGAATTACCGGGTCCAACAATGTTGGAATTACCTGGTAATTCCTCTTTGACAGGTGCCAGTAAGAATGCAACTCTGGCATCAGCCGTGCCCAGTTTACAGGCACGGCTATTGCCAGGATTATAATGAGGCCCATTGTCTGCATCATTTGGGGGGTTTTACATGCAACAAGACTGGGAAATTCTTTCGCACACACCCTTCTCCATATCCATGAGCAAATCCAGAATGTATCTGTTCTGGTGTGTCATGAGCCTGATTTCCCCCAACTCAGTTGTTATAGCATTGAGACCCTGCTCTGTCTGATTTGCCAAAGGAAGCATCTCCCACCGGGTGATCTACAGCCCCTTGGCTTTTGTTGCAGTCTGGATACCTGGCACCAGGAAGGAGGTGAAGAGTGTCTTTGTCTTGGTAAACAGCTTAAACTGATCTGGGATCACCTTCCATTTGTCAGATCAATCTTTAGACTAATATTTGGATCTCTTCAGTTACCCAAGTGACTGACAGGTACATTTATTGGATGGATGCTGAATTATCTCTGGGGGTGGTACATTAATGACACATAGATGGGCTTCTGAAACTACTAAAACTGCTGAGAGCAAGGTGGTCAATGAACACAAGCCCCTCCATTATGATGGGAGGTGTAGATATGTGTATTGTCCACACACCTAGTAGATATCTGTCAACGCTGCAGTGCCTTTGGTCAGATCATGGATAAAGAGTATTTTACTACACTGAATGTTCATACCAACAGGTGTAGTTCCATTTCCTTGGAAGCAAAAGGCAGGGGCCTCCCTTTCGAATAGCCTCCCTGCCACACTCCATCTTGAGCCTGATCTCCGTAAGACATTCATCTTCTCCTGTTCCTGCTCTCTCCCTCTACCCTGCTAACCTCTCTCTCTCTGCTCTATTCCCTATCTCCCTCCTTTTCCACACAACATGTTGAGTGGCCGCTGGGAGTACCTCAGAGTCTCACAGGTGCCTGGCACCCTTGCCAGGCCTCTAGCACTTGCCGAAGGACCTGCACTTGCCTCATGCTACTGCACTTTGGTCAATTACCCATCGAGAATGGCATTTCTCAGCACTTACCCAGTCTCTGACCAACTGGTTGCATCTGGACTACAACCCCCTCGATGCACTTGTAGTTCTCCCCCTCCCCTCTCCTGTAACGTCTGTGCACTGGCACAATCTGAATGTACCATGCATTGAAGATCATCTATACTTTCCTCCCTGTCTCCCCTCCTGCATGGTGGCACCTCTATGTTCTTGGAAAAACATCAGAACTGTTGTCAGACCTATTTGTTGTTATCTACACTGTTAATTGTATTATATGCACTTACTCTCGTTGGCAGACTGGTTATCATTCATAAACTCAAGGACCCTGAATGACTGTTGTTTTTTCTCCCCTGTTCCCTCCCTCCTAGAGCACCTTGAGACACTTGCCTTGTGTATAGGTGCTTTACAAATAAACATTACCATACCATATTCCAATGGTCTCTGCACTTTTGCTGGGATCTCGCTTAGTTCAATCCATTGCAGTTTTGGCGCATAGTTTCCCCATGTCCTGCCACAGTTCAGATCGACATGTCCCGCTACATCCTCTAGAAACCTCAGTAAGCCTCCTGCTGCAAAGTGCACTGCTCCTGTCAACCATCTGTCATTGGGGAACAGTGCCCCTTCAAATTTGAGCAATGGTCTGATTTTACATCAGGCTTCTTCTTCGTTCTTGGCACCCTCGTCATCATCTCAGTCCATTATTATGGCTGTGGCTGTATTCCCCTGGAAAAGACATTGGGCCTCATTACGAGTCCGGCGTTAACCGAGGCGGTAAAACCGCCTGGTTAACGCCAGACTCGTATTACCATTCCGCCTCCGTGATTCCCGGAATTACCGGGGCATCACAACCCCGGTTTTCCGGGAATCACGGAGGCGGAATGGTGTAAATCCCCATTCCCATTGAGTCCTATGGGACTCAATGGGAATCGGGATCATGGAAACACCAGCAGCATCTTGTAATGCTGCCGGTGTTTCCTCGTCCGCCTGCAGGCGGGCGGTGTTAAACCCGCCAGGTCAGACCTGGCGGGAACATCACCTCCCGCCTGCAGGGGTCGGGATCAGGCGGTCCGGAAACAACGGTGGCGGCGGGTTTACCGCCACCGTTATTTCCGGACCGCCACTGTCGTAATGAGGCCCATTGTACTCTGCACAGGGCCAGGAGCACCAAGCGCAGGCTGTGAGAGGCAGCAGTTGTTGGGGTATAACAGCATGGCTGCACCCATTGAATGTGGTATCAAAGAGCATACCTATCAGATCTCACGTGACCTATTCCAACCCAATTTCTGCATTTTATTGTACCACACGCTATCCAACTCGGGTGGTGTACGTCTGCCACAGTATCTAATATCACACCCTTATATTGCTTATTTTCTATATATGCCTCAGTTTCCCTCATGGTTTGTGTCATTGACATCCCCAAAAATCCATTCGTGTCATTCCTGTACCCTCTTTATATGCCCCCATAGTATAAAATATCCACAAAGATACACCAATGATATAACAAAAGGAAACAAAATATACATCATAATACATGTATTAATACATCAATGATACTTATATGTGTGTCTGGAACTACTATAACTGTTGAGTCCAAGGTGGTCAATGAAGACAAGCCCCTCCATGATGACGGGAGGTGTAGATATGTGTATTGTCCACACACCCAGTAGATATCCATCAAAGCTAGTGCTGTTAGACCTGCAGAGGGGTAGAAAAAACAAAACAACATGCAGTAAAATACAAACTGTTCATCGCCTTTTAGACCTTTTTCATGAGTCGTATAATAAGAACACTTGCTGTTCCATATATCTGTACTTTTTTCAACAGCATTTTCATTTTTGCGAGACGGTGGAGAGTTATCAGGTGCTTTCCGAATATCAGATAAGTGAACACAGTACTGCAACTCTTTGACACAAACGGTAAACAGGCAAAGACCACCAAAAATGTACCCTGGAAATGCTAGTCACTCCAGTGCCAGACAAAGTTCCTCATTTATATCTGGTCACCTGGATACAGTTGTGGTGGTGGTAAGCTCAAGGGATCCGTTTTGTGATTGGTCAGCTGCTTCTTCTCTTCTAGGAGCAAACTGTTGAGACAAAATCTTAATGCTTTTGGTTAACACCCTCAAATACCCCTGAAACTGCTCGCCCAATATTCCTGCTGCCTTGTGAGCATCTGATGTGGTGTGTATAGGAGTGTATAGGAGTAACAAGTATATGCATCCTTCTCCCTGTCATTATTTCATGTGGAGACAAGTGGCGGTCTTTACTGGGCAGCGTTTTTAAGTTAAACAAATCAAGATGTGGACAACACAGCCAGTTCCTCCCTAACGTGGTTCATAGTTTTGCCAGTTTGCTCTTCGACAGCCCAATAAATATTTCAATGAAGCCGTTGGCCTGAGGATGGTATATGAAGCACAGTCTGTGCCATGTCCCAAATAGGGATTCAATTTCCCTAAACAGTTGATTAAAAAAGTGAATTCCATTGGCAGATTTCAGGACCTCACATACTCCACAGCAAGCAAACAACTTGCATACCAAAAATGTAGCAGCTGATTGTACATCTGGTTGTGTGCAAGGACCAGCCTAAACCCAATGGAAGAACGGGCATACTACAACAATCAGGTAATACTACACCTGCTACGCATGTCAACATAATCAGTGTCAAGTTCCTGGAAGAGACCAGTTGGACAGGCAAAGTCCTGAGAATCTGTCCAGTGCTGTAAAGATTACATTTTGCACAATTCACTACAAATTGGTCAACAAATTAATGTAAATTGGGGACAAACCAATCCTCTTAGAAGTACGCAGCATTTGACTTTTTTGAAACATGTGTTGGGTAATGCAGTTTCCCAAAAGCAACCATGAGCAATTCCCACGGGATTACTACTTTAACAGTTTGTCTCCAAATCAAGTTGGTTGGTGACTATGAGAACCCCATTTTAGCCCATAGTTCCTTCTCGTCCTGTTCTGCTTGACCTTGTAACTCAATTATTTGTGTAATCTGTACTGCAGTATATGTAGTTACTCACTTCAACTGATGATTAGCCACCTCAGGGTATGCATTGATGTCTGGATCCTGCCAATATACTGCATATTTTGCTGCCTTGTCAATGGTATAAATTTTGAGTGAGACGTGGTCTCTATTTTGAGTGTGGGTGGCACATTTCACCACTGCTGTTAAAGTTGAGTGGGACAAGGCAAACATGAATCTTTCTAATAGGGACACATTCTGCACAGGCGCACCATCTGATCTTATAAACCCTGTCTTTTCCACCTAGAAAATCTTCAATGTTCAGTGGTGGTCAGGTACATTGTGTATGAATATATTGTCACTAAGCATTCTTGGGATGCTTCTAGTGCCTTGATTAATACAATCAATTTTTCTGCCTGGGCCCAATAGTCTGTTGCTAATCTCTTTTTTACTACAAATTATTATTCCCCATCTACAAGGCCCAATACTCCTGCAACTGTATGTCTCTAGCCAGTCTCCTGATCAATCGTCGACGAGCCATCATTGAAAATGAGCTCCCCTTCCTCAAGTACGTCCTTCCTTGCTTGTACTACATACGTTTCAGGACTTAGACATTTGACACAATAATGCACTTCTCCACCTTGCTGTAGAGGTGTTTTAATAAATGTGGCAGGATTCACTGTGTGACATCGCACAATATGAATGGACGGGCTTGACAAAATCACTTCATATGCAGAGGACCTTTGTCTGGTCAAGGTAGATTTGGATCGTTCAAAAATAGCAAACACTTCATGTTCCACATGAAACATTACTGAGCGACCCATAGTGATGGTGGAAGACTTTTCAATGGCAAAGGCCATATCAGCCAATGCTGTTGACAAGGGAATCAGCCCTCCATCACTGAATCTAATATGCCACTATAATAGGTGTTTGGTGTGTTCCATAGATGCCTGCGCAGCCAATACTGCAGTCATGACTTGGCCATTAGAATGTAAAAACAAATACCATTATTTTGTATAGTATGGGGTTGCAAGTACTGGAACATTGCTTATGGCTTCTTTCAATTCTTGGAAACATGTAATCATCTCTCATTTCCATGTGAGGGCCTCGTTCTTTTTCTGTGATTTCTTTGGTCGGTCCAGCAGGGGTTTCATGTAACTAGAATAGTCACAAATCCATGACCTACAATTGTTACACAAACCTAGGAATTGTTGCATTTTATTAAGTGTGATTGGCTGTGGTGTCTTCTGTACTGCAGTAGCCATTTCTAGAGATTGGCTTTTTCTTGCAGATGATATTATCTGTCCCAGATAGAGCACTTCTTTCTGACAATATTGCATAATTTCCTTATCCACTTCATTCTGTCAGATCTTGAGAATGAGGCTGCAACGGAATGGAAAATAATGCATTTTTCAAATCAATCACAGACAAATGGGTAGCCGTTGTGGGTATGTTACAAATAATTGTAACAAGGTTGGGTACTACTGGGAACACTGCTTATACAATATTGTTCAACAGGTGCAAATCCTGTTTCATCCTCCAACTTCACCTCTTCAACTTTGTGACAGGGTAAATGGTCATGCTACTCAGGAACTCTGAGGGTACTAAATGCCCTGCTGCCATAATGCTACAATAGTGTCATGCATGCACTCATCTGATTCTCTTGATAACGGATAAGGCCACACTCTAGGCAACACTGCTCAGTGCTTCAATTTAAGGCATACTGCTCCTATTCTCAGCAAGATCCCTACATCATGTGGGTTATCAGTCCATAAGATACTCGCTACCTTTAGAAAGTGTTCCTATAAATGTGCGGGCATAGATTTAACAATCAGAATCGAGGAAGGAACATTCCAATGCTGGATCATTATATGACATTGAACACAGACCTCTAATGTCATCTCATCATCATTTTCAGCATCTTCAAACAGCTGTCCATCTGACACCCCACTACATGGCAGTGATGAATTAATACACACAGTTGTATACCAGTCTTCTCCTTCTTCATCAACTCCAATTAACACTATCTTACAATTAGCAATCAACAACCCTTCTAAGTCTAGGGTGATAATGCCTCCCAGAATATGATCTTGGGGAATTGATGGCCAACAAAAATTCAGATGTTAATATGCATTGCTTATTTTGGATGTCTGGCAGTCAACTCAACATCACTGTCATCCCATAAATAAACAAAACTGGGTGCAATGGTATCCTTCTGGTCACACCATCACTGTACAATGATTGTGTTATTGCCAGGACCCCAGCATAACAAATACTTAGTGTAGAACACACAATTTCACCTTATGTAAAGGCGATCACCATGTGTAACTTACTAAGCAGATCCCTGCCTAACAGTTTCACTGGTGTTTCAGATGAGAACAAGAGTGGGGCTTGAACCTCCCTAGTACCTACCTGGTTAGGTATATATTCTCTATGAATGGAACCAATTATATTGCTGTAGAGAACACCTGCATGTACATTACCTTCCTTGATAAAGGGAAGCACCCTTCCTTTATGCATGATTTTCTTAAACCTGTATCAACTATGATAACACATAATTTGGTTCCTAGCTCCACACCTAACTTGAGTTCCTCCTCTGGGTCAGCAGTGATAGACGGACTGGGCAAATCAAGGCAATCTATGAACCGTCCTAATCTGGATATGATATGGATATGAACAAAAAGTGATTACCACCTGCCACACTTATATTGTGTGACTTTGACATGCGGCAAAGCATTTTTGTCCCATACTTTCATGCAGGTTGTTTTGTCTGCTGCTGCACATACACAGGTGTGCTAGTTGGTGCTGAGGGTAACATTTGCAAAGGTGTTTGCCCTTGATACTGAGAATGGAGCTGTTGACCCTGCTGGGGAAACTGCACAGACACTGTACCATATGGGGCTCCAGGTTGCATCATCCAGTACTGCTGTTGACGTATAATCTGGGCCCCTTGCACGCTGGGATATGCACAAATATCATACACAAACACTTTCCTGGTCCTGCATTCTCGTGCAACATGCCCTATTCTTCCATAGGAACAACATGTTCCCATCTGAATCCCTCCAAATCCATTTCCTCTACCCCCTCATTTAGCTTGGAATCCCCCCTCATTAGTAACTTCCCTGATAACTGCACTGATAACCCCTATTATCGGAGTACCCTGATTACCCTTCCCTCCATTCTGGAACTACATGTGCTGGGGTTATCTTGTTCTACAGGTGGGGCTGTAATCACTGCCCCTTCTTTGCCCAACTTGGCCAGCTTCCTCTGCACTGGCTTCGCTTCAGTCCTTCTGCACATTATCTAATACCTCCTTCACCTTCTCCTGCCATCGCTGACAATGATGTAAAATAATGGCCTGAATCCCTGCAGACCCCTTTGTTTATATTTCTACTACCTTATCCAAATCTTCCAGCATGTTCTCTGGAAGCCCATTCTTCAACATATGATAAAATATGGCTATATTCTTATCCCATGGTTCTCCTGTCTCCGATCTCCACATTTCCTGAATTTCAATAATATATTGTGCTTGGTCTTCATCTTCTTTCATTCTATGTGCCATGTGTTTCTGGTGTGTCAGGATATGCCACCCTTAAAGCATCCCATACCTTTGCCCTACATTTGTTAAGTCTGCTCCATCATGATTATCCACCAAGGTAATACCGGCTGTCTGTTTTTTAAGTGCATATATCCACTTTCCTGCTCCTGCTGTGAGAGATAGCAGTGCATTAATCAAATTGTTCCTATCCATATGTGGACATAGCACTTATTGTGCTCTCCCGCTGCCTTTATGTAATAATGGAAATTGTGTGCGCACCGGGTTAGCTGCTAACATTCTTCCCTCTGGCGTCCTTTTTGAAATCACCATACAACCTTGTCGCGTTTTCTGTCTTGGACCTAATAAATTCTCTAGTCTTTGTGTTACCCTAGGTGGTGCCTCTTCCCCCTCATCCCTCATCTGTTTCTCAATGCTCCTCTTTTGCTACTCCAACATCTGAATCTGATCTCATAATCAAAACTATTGGCACTCTGTACTTCGGCTCGAGACCTTCTGTCATTGTTACTGTTATCTGCTGTCTCGACATGAACGTCCCTAATAGCGGTGCAATCCATTTGAAACAAAATATCCCATGCTCTCCATTCATCCATACCTATTTGCATCCTCTGCTTTTCTCCCTGCTCTAATCTAACTCATGCAGGTTCTTCCTCTGTCCATAGAAGCTATGTTTCTAAATCTCTGCATGCTCTATTCTCAGTCTCAATCACGAACCGGTTGCACACAGCATTTGCTGCTGGGTGTTGTGGGACATTTAAATAGGTGGTGGATGCTCTCTATTGTGGGACTTCATGAGGCACATACTCAGGGTTAGTATAACCGGCTCTGGCTTGCATGGGATAACACCCCTCTAGGGTGGCAGGGCTGTGGGGGTTGTGGGGACACTACCAGATGTGGGGGTCACACACAGCACTGGTGTTATGTCTTCTGTTCTTTTAGGGTCCCCTGGAAAATCTTCGAAATCCTCAACCCTGTTCCAAAGCACGGGATATTCAGAGCTAAATATTTATACAAATGACCCATAACCTCTTTATTATGTGTTCACTGTGGGGGCCACGGTTTAAGCATCCCTCCTTTTGTTTCAGCCACCCACTTGCGATGGAAGTTCATTATCTTCTGTCGATATAGTGGAAGTGCTGTGCACATATATTAGAGCAGAGTTATGCCCAATTGATCACTCATAACAATGTTATATTTCCTAAGCACCGATCCAGTGGCACAACTCTGTCCAAAACTCCCAACACTGTCCTCACTCCTTGTCCTTCCTCCCGTACTCCTCTCCACCCCTCACACACACCACACACTTTTTCACCCAACTCAACACATCCATACCCACTATAAACCACACTTCAATAAAACACAATTATATACACAATGGTTTAGACCCTTCCCCAGTCGCCACTCTGAGATGAGGAATTACATTGTTCTGTCACCTTATACCAGGAAAATGGATCCACCATATAATGGACCTACACAATAAAATCACACTTATTTACACAATGGCTTGGACCCATCCTAAACCTCCTCTTTGAAGCAAGGGAATGTAACTCTGTATGCCCCCTAGTGCCAGGTGAAGGGATCCTAGGTCCTGCATACACTGGCCCTCTACTTCATTTGCAGTGCAGCCTTTCTTCCAAAAATGTAGAAGCTCAAGTTTCCTCACTATTTTCTTTTTTCTCACAACATATTGTGATGTTACCTTTCCTCTCAAAGGAGGAGATCCCTGGCCACTTCTATATATAATAATTCACTATATACTGCTATGTGGTCTTTATACTCCGCACACTCTCAATCACCTCACCACACACACATATATTTCCCTATCATTGTTTTCTCACACAATAGTGGATTTACATCTATGTGTTCTCCTGAGCTCCTCTAAAACCGGGTCCTGTCAATGGCCTACACAACAGGGCGCAGTGCCCGGCTCCAAAGAGCAGACCGGCCTTCTAGTAACATAGCACCTGTGAGCCTCTCCAGTCATGCATGGGGGACTGGTCACTGTAGATGGGTGCCTCACCCCAGGATGCATGACTGGGACACCTCTAACCTCATGAAGAGTCTGGGATCACGTCCGGGTCACCATTTTGTAAAGCGAGTCGTAACCCAAATGCTGTACAATAAAAACAATCCAATAGTCAAATAATCACTGCATCGATATGCAAAGGAAAATAAGGTTTATTACATGCAAAAAGTACTCAGACGGTCCCGTAGAACCAAACTTACATGGAGCTTCTCATGCCACTGGAAGTTTTGAGTTATAAAGTGGAAAACCACACATGTCAATACATAGTTTACATGAATCATCCCACCCTCCTCATTGGATACCACCTATATGACATGCTAATCCACCTTTAGTCCCTACACTGATTGGCAGTACCTTATCTAAACCCACTCCCCTATACACGTTGTTCAATACATCATCACTATTAAATCCAGATGTGGGATTAACTAACGGATATGTTGTTACAATAATAAATCATGACAGTCATGTGATATGCACCCCTCTGACCAGACACGTTCAAAGTAAACTGGTGAGGCCATCTCTGCTTTGATAAACCAATAGGACTCCTCATTAACCCAGACACCACAGCGCACACATGCTGCACCCCCACCTTGTACTGAATTTATTGGCATCACCTCTGCTCCTCCTATCTCAAATCACAGACTGTTCCAAACACGACTCAACCCTTATCTCCCATGGATCCCAGCTGACCAATAATTACATGACCAGTACACCACTCTTGAGACTGAATTTCAGGGATTTCTTTTCTCTATTTGTGTATTTGCTTGTAATTCAAATGGGATGACCACATTGTGGGGGCGGGGTGGCAGTAGGGCTCTAAATCTTTGCCGACCCTATTGGCATCACAAACTCTCATGCCATTTCTAATAAATGTGTCCTTTAAAAGGCACATCCCTTTGTGCTCTTTCAACAGGTAACATTCTGTTCACATCACGTTCAAGCCCTGCAGTTGGATACAATTAGCAGTTTTTTGTGCACCAAGGGTGCCTATGACCTCGGCTCCTCTCTGGGGGGACTGAAACAGAATCTATCTATGGACTGAGCTAAAGAGAGCCACAGCTCCACATCAAGACCTGCCTTTTATGCTGCTCCTGGTATACTAGGCCTTAAAATCCAACAATGCGTCTCTCCTGCCATGGTAACACACTGACCTCCATCCTACCATACTGCCTTTCTGACTACATCTTTCATATTCTTCACTTTGTTTCTTATACCTCAATAAAGCACATACATCATAGCTCAGGGACAATGCATTTGTTATGGAAGCAAGACAACGCATCGCAACACATGTTTGAATCCGGATTCGCACAGGTTCTATAAGAGTGAGTAAAAGGTCTTCCAATAACAATTATTGATAGGTGAATGCATAGTTATATAAGTAGGATGCGTGTTAGTATTTGGATGGTTGCATGATACCGACGAGGTGTGGATGTTACGGCCATGTAAATAAGCCCCACTAGATCATTTTAGTTAAGTTTATGTTTATTTATTTAATTTCATTGGTTTCTCACAAACAGGCACCAGATCACACAAGTGCTTCAAGACAATGAAATCATCTAGTCACAGCCAAGATGTAAAAGCATGTACAGGCCCTTGTCATTTAATTAGGATGAGTAAGCAAATACTTTCAAGCAGTGGGTTCTAGACTTGCTAAGTAGAGGGGAACATGGCATTGTGGGCAGGAAGAGGAGCAATGAAGGGAGAGTGAGATTAAATGAAAGTAAGTGAAGTTTAAAGAAGAGGTTCAAGTGCAATTGGGTCTGGAAGTGCATATTAGGTCAGTGTTCTTGTGGAAAAAAGGGGGATGAATGGAGGGAGAAAAGGGGTGCAAAGAACATGTTAACCAAGGGGAACAAAGTGGAGTAGGGAGGGGCATCTAGGGCATTAAAGTGCTTTGATATTTGTAAAAGGGTGTGTCTGAAAGAAGGAGGGAGTGGAGTAATATGGGTTGTGTTAGGTGCTTGATGGTTAAAGAAGGTAGTGTGTTGGATGTAAGGAAGATATGGCAACAAAATAAGTCAGACACAAGTGACCACAGTTCAAGGGTGTTTTTTGAACTTTATCAAGGGTGTGAAAAATGCATAGCTAAACCTAAATCTAAGGTGGGAGCAATCTACAATCATCAAATAATAATAATACAGTCCTGGTGGAGTCTCGTCAAATAAAAAGGGTCTATACTATAAACAACCTATATCCAATCCTTACCACTAAGTTAGAAATATTGCAGGGTAATGTTTATGAAAAAGAAACAAGTGTTCACAAAATGATAAGTCAGGATGTTCAGGACGTTGGCCTCCCTTCCCCACATTTTTAGCACGGGATGAGGCGGTTCACTTGAGCATAGCACACTCTTGGGCTTCTTCAGCACAAGGACAGAGTTCCTTTTACCAACATCAGGGCCTTTTGTGCCCAAGTCTCTAAGGTTCAAAATCTCTTGATTCAGAGAGCCTGATGTACCAAAAACAAACACAGTTAATTTCCAAATATTCAAGTCTGGAGATTCACTTTTCACCACCCTCCCCCCCCAGCCGGGCTCAGATACTTTTTAATACAATTAGCCTCCCTCAGCTGGGTTCAAACCAATTTTAGTTTGCAGGCATGCCTCAGTCGAGTTCAAATTTATCACAGCAATATCTTCTCGGGTGACTCACAGTTGACCCAGATTCCCCTCTTCCTTGCTCAGATCCCCTTTTCTACAATTAGTCTCCCTCAGCCAGTCTCAGACCAATTTCAGTTCATAGGTTATCGAAGACTTTCAAATGTGCACAGGATTTAGCTTGACCCGGTGCAGGACCACTTCAATTTCACAGTTCAATAATTCTCACATGCTCAGTTGGATACGAAACAGAGACCTTTGAGTGAGCAAAATGTGGCGCCTGACCTCTCTGTATCGCGTACCTATTTCGGTTTCATAAATTTCAATCCCATATGAATCATCTTTCCCCATACAATGTTGCTGCTTGCAATCTCAAGCGTAACACAGTCCGGTCTGCTATCAGTCTCGCTGACTCACCGGCTGTGCTGATTTTACTGGTGTTGCTTTGTTGTCGGAGCCAAGGGCAGTATCATGGCGGGAATCGCTTCTCCCCACCTTTTCTATCAATGTGGGAGGGCCCAGTGTACGTTCGACACACACTGTACCATTCTTCCGCTGTAATTCCCAGTCTTATGTTTCTTTTCTCCGAGGCCTCTTGAAAGTCATGGTTCTTCTCCGAAAAGATCAAGGGTAATTACCTCCTTGCAGCCCTCACTGGTCTTGCCGCCTTTCTCCTTGGTTTTAAACTGCCAATCTCGGAATTGCTGCTTCAGCGTGTATTTTGCCTTGCTCAGAGTGAGCTTTCGTACTCTGCCTTTTAGATGTGTGTGTAAGTGTGATCGAAGTGTAATCAAAGTCAGGTGTGTGTAATTATCAGTAATTGCCTGACCCTTGTGTTGGGTCATGTCAGGTATACGGCTCTAGTGTTAGTCCAGTGTCGCTCACTGTGAACTGTCTGCGAGAAAGTGTTTGTGTCGCAAATGGGGGGGGGATTGAGATTCTAGGTATCTTACCTGGTAGGATGGGGGAAAGGTGTTACAGGGAAGGGGATACCGCATCTCACCCTTCAGTGTTCAATTCCACTCCCCGAAGACCCCTCATCCAGTTGATCCTCCTGCACTGGTCCATCCTCAGGAACCGGATCCAATAGCAATGGCATTGTCCTGGCCACCTGGATGACAGATCCCTGGGGACTAGCGGGTGAGGCAACTCAGGTTTCTTAAATAGGTTAGTGATTGACGGTTGGCCAGTTGTGCCAGTCTTTGGATTTTTTTTGAAGAGGATGAATTTGCATTCCTGTGAAATATATTCCCTATGCATGTGTGTGTGCCTGTACTTGAGTATGTGTTGTGTCATGTATGTTCCTGGGAAACAATGGAGGTTTGTTGTGTCTGTGGTATGTTTCCTGTCTGTGTGGCTGAATGCTTAGTGTGGGTGATATCATGAGTGGAATGTGTTTGTATGAGCATAGAATGCCCTACCTCAAGTGTTCCATGAGAGGCAGTTGGAAGGAAAGAGGTAGCCTGTATAGTGGGCATGAGTGGGTACTGCTCTCACATAATGGACTTACTGAATGTATATTAATAAAAGTACTTATGAATGACTTACCTGTGGCTCCACAGGACTTTTAATATAATGTAATAAAGTTCACTGCGTGGAAATCTGTCTGGTGACCACGAGCGAGGCAACAGTTAGTTGAGTACCTAGCAAAACCAGTAATACAAAAAATGCATTGCCGAAAATGGAATAGAAACAAAACCTGGACCAGATTTGGACCATGGAATTAGGATCCGGGGACAGTGCAAATCTAGAAAAATGTTCAGTCAGCTCACTTAACCCAGGCAAGACATCAGGAAACCTTTCTCAGGGCCTAAACTATGAAAATAGTTCAGGCTTACCACCCATAGATGGATTAATCTCCCACAATGCCCTTCTCTACCAACCGGAAAACCTTCAATGAACCAGGGAAATGAAGTCAAACTTTCCAAGACAGGGAGACTATAGGAAAACCTTCCATGGATAGAAGGACCCTGGGTGAAACTGAAACATCCCTGAGCCAAACAAACACACTTGCCTTGTTATAGCAATGTAGCAGGAAACCCTCCACACAAGCAGCCTGTCCAGCTTGTCCTTGCACAAAGAGTTTCATAATGACCATCAGGGCTCTAATAGTTTTAACCCATCCCTTTCATCCCCTTCCGCCTCATTCTGACTTTCAGGAAGAGAGAGAGCCCTGCCAATCCTAACCTTCACACTGTTTAGGCTCACAGATGAAAATCATCAGCCCTAGTTCCAATCAGGGGAAGAGGGCATGTTGCTATACAACCCAGGCATGGTTGCTGACCGGTGGAGGTGGCTCCTGTCTGGAGAAGGCTGGAGAGTGGAAACTGCTGGAGAGGAAATGTGCTTCAGACACTTTGGAGATTTGAGACTGGAGTGTGCTACAGAGGGGAACTGGAAGAGTAGGAGAAAAATAGAGGAACCACTGATCTCACAGAAGACAAGAACATGGTGTGAGTTGAAGGGGAGAGAAAGGAAAGGAGGGGAAAGGGAAGAAGCTAAATCAGAAATAGATTAAAAGACAGTAGTAGGGACAGAGAAAAGTGGTTCAGCAGTAAAACATGAAGAGGAGTGCAATGGAATAGAAGGAGCAGACACAAGATGGATAGCAGTAGAATTAGGAGGCAAGTGGAAATCTGTAGTAAAAGCAAAATAAAGGAGGGGGTAAATATAACCAGAACTGGAGTGGAAGTTGATCGTATTAGCATTGGAAAAGAAGGAAAAAGTAAAACCAGGAGTCGAGTGGCAGGAAAAGGCAAATACAGATGTAAGGAGAAGGAAAGTATTACCCAGAGTGCAGGTGAAGGAAGGAGTAACATTAGAAGTCTGGAGTGCGAAACTAAGACATGGAGTGGAAGTTGGCAACAATGGGCCATACTGGTAGCAAGGAAGGAGACAGTGAAAGATCAGCAGGAGGAGTGGCAGGTGAGAGTGAGGAGGCTAAAGATGATACATCTTTAGATGTGGAGAGTGAAGAACATTGTACAGAGGTTGATGTGTATGGGAAGAGAAAGAAGAAAGCAGTAGGGAGAGGAGATTGTGATTTAATTCAGAAATTGAAGGTAGAGATGAGGAGCCAGAGACAAATGAGTCATTTAGAGCTAAGAGGTTCCAGCGGGCCAGGTCTGGATCTAGAAACATACAGGAATGGCTTAGTCTTTGGGTACAGTACCCCATAAACCCTGCACCTTGGCTCATAGGAGCAAAAGAAGACTGTGATGGATGAGACAGCAAATTCTTAGCAATCAGCCTGAGAATGAGAAACACAGAGTACAGGATGTGGCTGCAAGCCATGGACACAGTCCCATGGTCCCATGGTTCCATTAAAGCATAGCGGGAACTGCATCAGCAGGCAACAGCCTAGGTCCAGTGACTATTGTAGATGGCTTAGTGTGGCCTGGGGCATGGCTGAACCTTATGTCCCTGGCACTTCAGGCATAACTTGAATCTGCAGCATGTGTTGCCCTACGTGACACGTGTTAATGTGCAATGCACAACAGATATTATTTAAAGAAACATTATAGTTGTTTCATATATTAAAATGTTTAACAACTTACACACAGAGAGGAACAGAATGAAATATGTTCAGTTACAAAAAGAGTTGAAATTCACTGAAACAACCTTGTTAAAGGGGCATTATGGTTGAGTTGCCATAATAAGAACTTGTAAAAATTACTAAAAAACACATTGTTAAATGGACGTTCTGGTTGCAGCGTAATATCTAAAATTCAAAGAAATGGCCCAGTTATGTAAAGCTAGACAACTATAACTCGCGCCCTCACCATGCACTGCTTAGACTAACACCCAGGACATCAAAGATGACACCAGAAATGGCATCCTAATTGACATCACTAATGAAATGAAATCAGTAAGTTGTAACAACCCTGACCGAAATTCTGTACAAAATGTTGTGTTTAGGGTATTTTTACCAAGATATGAAGGATGCTTATTAGGCCTCTTACAGACTAGATCATGTATCACACAATATATGTTTTGAAATAGAAACTATTTACTTACATTCTGTAGATAGTATAGCAATCTAAAGATGCATTAAGATTGTCATAAATGCAGCATGAACCATATGCTTAGACTATTTTTTTATCTGATAGATTTGGTCAGTTGAATTATACGTCCACCCCTATCAGGGCCTTGAGTAACATTAAATTTGGAGCCAAGGATTACGTACACAAGAAATACTAGGCACATCTTTGGAAGTAACACATAACAAGTGAGAAACATATACTATGACCAGAGAATGAAACTAAGTTTAAGTCAATATATTGACAGTTATCTAGTGAATTTCATGCTGGACACATGCATATTCATCAATTATTGAAAATTAGTTATTTTATTATATTAAAAATGCATTCAAGCCTTCATACTTTCAATTTTGTTTTTGCCATTCTTGATTTTGTGCCACCACATTAGCATGTGCTCAGTGTTTCACCAATGTGCCTTTTACGTTACTGATTGCAGTTACTTGGAACCCAAAATGAGCTCCATAGTAACATTCACATTCCAAAAGATACATGATCAAGAAAATGTACAATGTGAACAGGCACCCCCACATACAAATGTACATAATCAATTATCATGCAACAAGTCATTTGGTATAATGAAAATGTACACACTGACAACCCATATTCCACTTCTTCAAAAATAATTGAAGGATTGATGTCTACTATACAAGAAAATCCACAAAACTGCAGAATGAAAATGTGCAAAGCAATCTTTCCTTAGAAATGCTGAACGAAATCAATACATGGAACATCCGAAAACAATTCTTCAACAGACTGTCAAATGAAAACAATACAATAATGTAATAAGTAATCACCCCCAGAGCAAAGGGCTTCCTCATATGCCTATAAACAAAGACAAAACAAATGTTCTATTTAAACAGAATACAAATGTGCATAAATAGTTACAACTAGTTTGTCAAGCAATCAAAACAATTATATACAGAAACCTATTCTTCCAGAAATGTCTGTGTCCCCATAGACCACTACTGACCTGAACAAAATGCCTGTTTCAAATGATTAACTATTACCAGTTTAGCAAGCACAACTCAATCTGAAAATACAGCAAATAAGCATATAACTTTAAACCCACAGTGAATGTGCTGTGAATTCTATACACCAAATGACCACATGTGCCTTTGTAAAAGTGTTGAAAGTAACACACTACCAATCAAAGCACCCAAATGAATATTATGAATGTAATCCGTGAGATGTTGCATTACAACACTCAGACTTTTGATTAGGCACTTCTAGAACAATCCACAAACACACCAAAGCAGGATTAAGTAAAAAAAAAAATCAGCAACTGCCCATAAAAGACATTAGAAAACAACTCACTTCAATACATGAGAAAATGTATTCATCCAAAACAAACAAATATAAAATTATCAAAATGAATGAACAATAAAATATCCATGCTATAATGACATGCCAATCAATGGAAGGATACAGAAATACAGCAACCCTAAACAAAGAAAATGCTGATATAAATACAGTTCACTGCCGCTATTATAAGTACTGGGTTACATTTATAGTACACTTTTTTGAAGATTTTGATCCATTGTACGTAGTGTCCTGAGAAGAAAAGATTCAAGATAGTAACATATTTGCTGATCACTAGCTAACATATGATGCACACAAGCTTCTTGATATGACCAACAATAAAAAAACATATTTGATTAGGGAAATAGGGTATTTTATTCCATGTTCTAGATACTCATTAAGAAAAAAACTAAAAATAAATTGTAGTTTAATGGAAAACATTGCCATATGTACAAATAACATCAGATTCTTTATATCACAGGACACAATGGAAGTATAGTGGGATTTGAAAGAGCCCTAATATGTTAATTAGTTTCTTGACTATGAATAGCTCACAAAATAATAAATAGAGTACACTGGATTTCTACAGAATGTCTATATGTAATGCAGGCAAAACAGATGCGTTTAGGGCAGATTTCATAATAAGGCAGTTCTGTATCCTCATGTCATTGTGCATAATGAAATGCTTATTTGATTTATTTATCAAATTGATACCATTAAAGACCTCCAGTCAGTCAAAAGACTGAAGTATATGTCTTACACCACCATTCAATTTGGATGCATGAGGTTTGACCAAGGATATAATAGCATTAATACATAATATATTGAGGACAGTATTTATATTAGACCAGCTCACTAAAAGTGTCATCTATATTGCAAGGTACAATATTTTATTTCAGCTGTAGAGTCCTTATGACCTAACAACGTCTTCAAAAATGTTGTTACTGTTATTGCTATACAATTGATGTGAGAAATGGCCGAAATGCCAAAAGTGTACCTCCCTACCCTTAGGATTTAGCTTCATAAACATTAAGAGCAGGTGGCAGATCTACCACCATATTTTCTAAAGAATACGGCAAGTCCTTATAAACAAATTTTGTACAGATTGGAGTCTGCAAATTTGACATGCACATGAATAATATCCCTGGCATTGGATAAAACAACATTCCCTTTGAAAAATCTGAGAGTTTTCCTAGCAGCACTCTGTTGCTACATAACCTGAGACTTATGTATGTTCAGTTTATTTGTTATAGATTTTATAAACAACAAAGAGGAGTCCCAAAACATTTCTGAAGCGCAATAGATATTTGTCCTAATAAACAGCATCATCTGTATGCACGCGGCATGGTTTGTGTCTGACTGGAAATAAAAGAATGACCCAGGTAAGTTTAACAAAGTATTGTTCCATACCATTTAAAAAGACATTATGTAAACAATTCAAAATACACCCCCTTCACTAGCCTTGTGTCAGACCTGAATTATCTATTTGCTTGTCATTTCTCTCATTTGTAGTATGTGAAGATAGTTGAACTACCAAGCCTAGCAGTTGTTGATTTATGCTCATATCCTCATATCCATTATGCTCATATAATATCCATTATGGTCATATCCATAAGAATGGACAAAATAAGTGGATGATGTACCTAATCAAAAGCAGTGGATAGATCTATGAAGGCCAGGTATATAGTATGATGTCTTACCACATATTAATTGTACACTAAGAGGGCCAGATTAAGCCACTGTTTTGTCATACTCTGACCAAGACAGAGCCCTCCAGCATGGGTACCTGATAAGAGCTTATTGTCATTTGACCAGGAAAGGAGCTTATGGTAAATTACTTGTTTTAACATATTTGGAGAAATATGACTTAGCCTATTACAGAAGAGGTCATACCCTGCTCCTTCTTTTTGGATGATATGAACGATTAGAGATAAAAGCCACATTGCGTGTCGGTTCCAGAAAATTAAATATCATGAAAGAGATTGGATTGGACAAAAATGGAGCTCATCATTTGGGAAGAACATTGATATAAGACCTCAGGGACACCATTGGGGCCTGGTTCTTTCTGGTTGTTTAATTGATTCACATATGTCAATACAAGATCTCCATCTATTCTGAAGGAAAATATCCCAACGCCGGAAGGTCATTAGACTAAGAGCTATACATACATGTATGCCAACATATAGACGTCTACATTAAAGCAAACTACTGGATGTGTATTTCACCAAACCAAAAGCAAATGTGGTCAATTACACAGATACAAACTTTTCATCCATTGCACCCAGTTGTTTTTGAACAACAGAAGGCAAAACATTTTAGATTTGTTAATGTATTCTTATTTTGCAGTTCTCTCCCTCTCGCCATGCGTTATAGCCCCATGAACCAAACACGATACACATTCTCAGGCTTTCCAAAAACAAATCAGAGTGATTGAGCAAACATTTTAGAAAGGCTCATAGTGATTGCTCCTCTGGGACCAAAATGATGAGCTTACAAAAATCAACCGTTTGCTTTGGGATGTCAGCGTATCCATGACTACAGACAACTGCCAGATGACATCAGATGGCAGGCCCCTCTTATGGTACCAGTGGTTAACACTAAAAACTCCCAAAGTAAAAATTTGTTAAATTATTATTATTTTTTTACTTAAGAAATGGCTGTTTTTAAAAAAGTTAATTCACAGCACGGTGTACTGTGATATATTTTGAGATGCCACTTTAGAATTATTTAATGGCATTGCTTTATCCTGCAGGATTCATGAATGTTACCAAAATACCGCTTTGGACACTTTCTCTCTCTCTCTGTCTGTCTCTCTCTGTCTCTCTCTCTCTCTCTCTCTCTCTCTCTCTCTCTGCACGTACATGTTTTTCTTCGCTGCATATGTACTTTCCTTTCACAGTTCTGCCTTGATGAGTTTGTTGATAATTATCTCTCCCCTTGCTGTGTTTTTCTCTTTTTCCCGAGATCTCAATGAGATGTGTAAATAGGTTTTTGTAATTGCCGAAGTGCGTTTTTGGTCAGGTGCATTAACCACAGAAGAGACATGAAGGCTGGCTGTGCATATTATATGCAGCTCCCTTTGTTTGCTCAGTTTTCTACCTGCTGTGCAGTCTTTTATTTGAAAATGATTAGAAAATACACATGAGAAAACAAAAATAGGCAACACTTCATTACTGTATATTGCTATGTTCGGTGACATCATGCTTAGCTTCAAAGTGATTAATGGGTCAGCTCACAAAGGCCATATTGCCTAACATATGGACCTCTTCTTAGTAGAACACGTAAAGAAACATGACCTAAGGGGACTGGATCCTTGTTCGTTTTGAAACTAAGTAGGGATGTCCCGGTTATTGCATGGATGGCAGACAGTCCACGGTCCTGAATGCCATGTGTTTTCTTAGTTTTAAATATCTCAAAACACACAGCATCTGCATTTGTATAAAACCGAAAAATGTATGAAAAGAAAATCACGTTTATGTTGAACACTGCTACATTGCTGTTATTCTTTGGATTTTCACATGTTTCATACATAGCCTTTTATCATTGAACATATTAAATTATAGGCTAAGTATGACATGTAAGTCCCTTGAGGCACCAAGCCATTGTGGCCTAGTGGGTAATTGCTGGGGCTTGAATTCTGGCAGACCATGGTTCAAGGATGTATGTTTCTTTTTTATTTAACTAATTTAATTTAATTAAAAGAAAAGCAACACCTGTGGGAGGTGGCGAGGTTTGGTGCAGTGCAGTCATGTGATCTAATTTGGCGTGAGGGCATTTTGACATGGTGAAAATGTCAGCCACTCCCAAACATCCCTCGCACCAAAATAACAGCACTGGAATGGCTTTTATGCCGAAAAGGGCATGTTGAAATGGGAGCTGTGTTGGAATGCCAATACTGACCCATTTTCTTTTGATCAAATTCTATTTATAATATATATTCAAGGAAAACATCTTTAGTTGCAGGGATGTTAAGGAGAGACCTTAATGCAACACAAATCTGTACATTCAGCTAATGCCACCATAACTTTGCGCCCCTTTCTGCATGCTATAACCACAATAATGACATCACAGATCACATCACTGATGACATCACTAATTACAATACAGCAGTAACTGGAATCAAGAATGGCCTTCAGCGATGGTCAGTGTGCATGGACAAATATATTTTAACAGATGAATGGGTACTAGTCATGGCCTTCAGTTATAGACAATGGTCACAATGTTCACCCATGCGCACTGAATATTTTAAAACACCAACAAGCTACCAACCATAAATTGGGCCCTTTACCAGTGGATGCAGCTTTCAACCGTGTCCACTGTATATCATATACACTGAATAGGACTAGCAATGGACTTTAGCACAACACTGGCCAGTAGCCACAAGCTTGGACTGCACCCACTATCTTTTCTACCATATACATTTACCACTAGCCATGGCCTTTGACCTTGATCAGTTTGTACATCTTTTGGCCATATCCACTGTACATATTAAAATAATAAAATGAAATAAGCAATGACCTTCGGCAGTGCCCACTGTGCATTACAGAACACTAAAAAAGTCACTAGCTATGCACTTTGACCATGCCCACTACATATTATATACACTGAACAGCCACTAGCCAACAGTGACTGGCTACTAGGCATGGCTTTTAACCATGATCATTGTTATTTTTCAACAGTAACTGACCACTAGCTATGGCCTTTGGTGCTGACCAGTGACCCCAGTCTTTGTCAAGGCCAAGTCCACGGCCTAAATTGTTATTAAGGTAATCAAAGGGCCTCATTGCACGGTAGGCGGTGAACCATGGCGCAATTAGCGCCATGGTTAATGTCGGTAAAATACCGGCACCGCCTTGGTGGAAAGGAGAATTACCGCCCCATTCCAAGGTTGGAGGGGCGGTAATTCCCCCTTCCACCATTGCCCTTCCCCATTCCCATTTTTGCCCCTTAGGGCATAATGGGAATGGTGAAGGCGCTAATTACGCCACCGCAATTTGCGGTACCGTAATTAGTTCCCTGGGTCCCTTTGCGGGTTGGATTTTAATGCCTGCACAAAGCAGGCATTAAAATCCCCAACCCGCAAAGGGACCTCGTAGTAAGGCGGTAAGGATTTACTGGTACCGGTAAAATACCGGTACCGGTAAACCCTTACCGCCTACCGTGTAATGAGGCCCAAAGTTTTCATGAGCTAACTTATAAATGATGTTATGTCTAATTCCATTATTAATGTAATCAGTTGTATACAATGCAATTAGTGTTGTCACCAGTGATGGCATCAGTGATGTGATTTGTCATGTCATCAGTGTTCACATACAACATGTAATTAGTGATGTCATCAGTGATTTGATCTGTGATGTCATCATTTTGGTCATAGGCTGTGCAACAGGGTTCACGATGTTAAGGTGGCTTTAGCAGAATTTCCAGGTTTTTTTTGGCATTAAACTTTCACCTTAACTTCCCTTTAAGTAAAGGGTTTTCATTGAATATGTATTATAAATAGAATGTTGATCCAAAAGAAAATGGGTCAGTACTTTATTTAAATTAACAAAGTCATTTATTTTGATTATTTGCAAGCTTTCATGGAATTTCTCCACTTTCTCAGCCAGAGATGGAATGTAGCCTTTGAAAAACAGTGCAGGTTTGCAGCAAACATAGCCAGTCCTGTGGCTTTGTTCACAATGAGCATTGTTACATTTTAATAAAATAGCCAGTTTACAATGTAACTACAATTGACTAATTTCCTTTTTATTAAAATTAAAATTAAGATAACCCACCACTGTCAAGAAAATCTGTTTTTTCCTCACACTTGTGTCAGTAGTGTCTCGGTTGGCACTAGCAGATGGCTACCTGACAACGTGACTCTGAAAGAGAGAGAAAAAGAGAGACGGAACGAGAGAGTGAGAGAGAGAGATATGGAAATCAGTGTTTTCCGAGTACTGAATAATAGCCACCACCAGCTAGTTTAGTTGGTGGTTTGTGCTTTGCAAACAGTCATTATTATTTGTTTTACTATTATTCAACAACTGAACTGAGTATTATGAGGTCACCAAACATAGCAATATACATTATTGAATTGTTGCTTGTTTTGTTTTATTCTTTGTATTTTCTATTAGTTTTCAAATAAACAACTGCACAGCAGGAGGAAATCTGAGCAAACACAGGGAGCTGCACATAATATGCACAGCCAGCCTTCATGTCTCTTCTGTGGTTAATGCACCTGACCAAACGCGCACTTCAGCAATTACAAAAACCTATTTACACATCTCATTGAGATATCAGGGAAAAAGAGTAAAACAGTGGAAGGGCAGAGTTAATTATCAACAAACACATCAAGGCAGAAATGTAAATGAAAGTACATATGCAGCAAGGAAAAAGGCTTATTTGTTAGAGAGAACGTAACCATAACGTCCCTTTAAAAAAGTGTTTTCACTGAATGTGATATGTTTTTATCAGTGTAACTTAACCATAACATCCATTTAACAAAGTTTCTTCACTAACGGGGTAATTCATAGAATTCAGCGCACAAGTGGCGCACGCGGCTGGCGCACAGTGTGCACGTGCGAATCCCTGCGCCAGCCGCGTGCGCCAAAACCCATTTCCGCGCACAGCGTATTCATGGATTCCAGCTACCAAAACCAGCCATGGCGCACAGTGGCGCAGCGACCCTACAGCAGCGCCAGTTACGCCCCCAAGAACGCCTCTCGCGCAGGGAAAAGCCATCAAAATCCCCAATCCAGCGCAAAGGGGTGCGCTAACCCTGTATCAGCACGGCAAGCGGGCTACGTGTATCACTGGGGTGCGCGGGAAGTACCTCACGTCATTTCAACGCGATACCAGCAGGGTACGTGTATTCCAGGGGTGCGCAGGAAGTTCCACACGCGAATGTCCAGGCTATGTGTATTTCGGGGTGCGCGGGAAGTTTCACACGCGATATCAGCAGGTTACGTGTATTCCAGGAGTGCGTGGGAAGTTCCACACATGAATGTCCAGGCTACGTGTATTTCGGGGTGCGCGGGAAGTTTCACACGCGATATCAGCAGGGTACGTGTATTCCAGGGGTGCGCGGGAAGTTCTACATGCGAATGTCCAGGCTACGTGTATTTCGGGGTGCGCTTGAAGTTCCACACGCAATTCCATCAGGGTACGTGTACATCAGGGGTGCGCGGGAAGTTCCACACGCGAATGTCCAGGCTACGTGTATTTCGGGGTGCGCGGGAAGTTCCACATGCGATATCATCAGGGTACGTGTATTCCAGGGGTGCTCGGGGAGCACCGCACGTGAATTGCATGTGTGGGTCCTCCCAGGTGTTCCCTCTACACCCTCCACGGCCCCTGCAGGTGGCTCACACCACAGGGGCCTACCCTGCACATGTCCTGCAGGCACCCCATCCACCATGGCCATGGCCCCCAGCCAACCCACATGTCAACTTGCACTACTGCCCACCAACGCATGTCCCCCTGCACCCCCAGCCACCAGGGGCACCCTCCACCAGGCCCCCACCCATGTCCAACTCATGTTCCCCACCACCCCCACCCCCCAGCACTGTAGGGCACCTGCCAGCAGGCCCCCACCCATGTCCAACCCATGTCCCCACCACCCCCACTCCCCAGAACTGTGGGGCACCTGCCAGCAGGCCCCCACCCATGTCCAACTCATGTCCCCACCACCCCCACCCCCCAGGACTGTGGGGCACCTGCCAGCAGGCCCCCACCGATGTCCAACTCATGTTCCCCACCACCCCCACCATCCAGCAGTGCAGGGGCACCCTCCACCAGGCCCCCACCCATGTCCCCACCACCCTAACCCCCCAGCACTGTGGGGCACCTGCCAGCAGGCCCCCACCCATGTCCAACTCATGTCCCTTCCACCCCCACCCCCCAGCACTGTGGGGCACCTGCCAGCAGGCCCCCACCCATGTCCAACTCATGTCCCCACCAACCCACCCCCCAGCAGTGCAGGGGCACCCTCCACCATGCCCCACCCATGTCTCCCACCACCCCCACCCCCCAGCAGTGCAGGGGGACCCTCCACCAGGCCCCCACCCATGTCTCCCACCACCCCCGCCCCCCAGCAGTGCAGGGGCACCCTCCACCAGGCCCCCACCCATGTCTCCCACCACCCCCACCCCCCAGCACTGTGGGGCACCTGCCAGCAGGCCCCCACCCATGTCCAACTCATGTTCCCCACCACCCCCACCCCCCAGAACTGTGGGGCACCTGCCAGCAGGCCCCCACCCATGTCCAACTCATGTCTCCCACAACCCTCACCCCCCAGCAGTGCAGGGGCACCCTCCACCAGCCAGGCCCCCACCCATGTCCCCACCACCCCCACCCCCCAGCACTGTGGGGCACCTGCCAGCAGCAGCCCCCCACCCATGTCCAACTCATGTCCCCACCACCCCCACCCCCCAGCACTGTGGTGCACCTGCCAGCAGGCCCCCACCCATGTCCAACTCATGTTCCCCACCACCCCAACCCCCCAGTACTGTGGGGCACCTGCCAGCAGGCCCCCACCCATGTCCAACTCATGTCCCCACCACCCCCAACCCCCAGCACTGTGGGGCACCTTCCAGCAGGCCCCCACCCATGTACAACTCATGTCCCCACCACCTCCATCCCCCAGCACTGTGGGGCACCTGCCAGCAGGCCCCCACCCATGTCCAACTCATGTTCCCCACCACCCCCACCCCCCAGCATTGTGGGGCACACTCCACCAGGACCCCACCCATGTCCCCACCACCCCCACCCCACAGCAGTGCAGGGGCACCCTCCACCAGGCCCCCACCCATGTCTCCCACCACCCCCACCCCCCAGCAGTGCAAGGGCACCCTCCACCAGGCCCCCACCCATGTCTCCCACCACCCCCACCCCCCAGCACTGTGCGGCACCCTCCACCAGGCCCCCACCCATGTCCCCACCACCCCCACCCCACAGCAGTGCAGGGGCACCCTCCACCAGGCCCCCACCCATGTCCCCACCACCCCCACCCCACAGCAGTGCAGGGGCACCCTCCACCAGGCCCCCACCCATGTCTCCCACCACCCCCACCCCCCAGCAGTGCAGGGACACCCTCGACCAGGCCCCCACCCATGTCTCCCACCACCCCCACCCCCCAGCACTGTGGGGCACCTGCCAGCAGGCCCCAACTCATGTTCGCCAGCCAACATGTCATCACAATCTCGATCCCTGGTCCCTATGGTCAGCCTCCAAATGCAAAACACCCACCTGAGTATTGCATCCACCCACTCAGAAATGGCAATTACATGACAGAACACCAATTGCAAGTTTCGAAACAAACACATGTCCCTCACATACACCCAATGGGTGTCAGTGAATCTCAAAACCCATATCATGATATGCATGAAACCAATGAGATGATACTACACATTGAAGTTCGATAAAAAAATATGTATTAAAGGAAACATAAATAGATTCAAAAATAAAGAAAAAGAAATGGGAATGTACAAAAATGAAAAGAAGCATGTCCGTGAAAAAAAGCAAAACCAAAAATCATAATCCAAAGTAATGGTGTCCAAAGTCACTGTCCACAAAAGAAAATCCAATGGGAAATAATAATTGAAAGCCACTGCTCCATGGGTAAATTGTGAAAGTAAAATAAAATCCAACAGTGAACTATGTACAGACGAACAAGCCAGGGTCCATTATCCCAACAAAAGAAATGAAACCTATCTAACAACACTAACTAATAAAATAAACTATATACAAAAATGTGGCCAATGTCCAAAAGGTCCAAAATAAATCAAAAAACAAAGGAAACCTAACACTACCTACATAACTATGTACAAGGGCAGCGGGCTAGTCTGACGGCTCACTTTTGGATGTCCCGGGCCAGGGCATCATCGAACTCCTGCTCAATGTCCCGGAGGCGGTCCTCCTCCATGGCCCCGAGGGTCCACAGGGCCGTCGACGTGTCCACCTCCAACCCCCTGCGGATTGCCTCAAGGCACTCGGCCCGCTTCAGGGCCCTCCGCATGGAGTTCTCCGGCCTGACCATTGTGAGCCGTGCCTCTTCCGCCCGCTGCCGCTCCGCATCTATGGCGTGGCCCAACCGCTGCCACACGGAATACACTCTCTGTCCTGTGTCCTCCTGCCATCTGGCCTATGCCTGCCCCTCCGATGTTGAAGGCCCCAAGCCTTCATTGCTCCCACCACGTTGCTGCTGCTGCTGTGCCTCTGCCCGTGCACTGCCTCCTGCTGCCTGCACATCCTCCGCCGGCTGGGGTGCAGTCGTTGATGTGGCCACCCCTGCTGGACGTCCGACTCCTGACTGTGGCAGGGATGCCTCCTCCACCAGCCTGGCCGCACCGTCAGAGGCAGCTCCACAGGGCACCCCAGGTAACTGTTGGGTGGGAAGATGCCACGGAGGACGACTGGAGCGTAGGGGTTCAGTTGAGGAGGGGGTCGTAGCAAGCCCCATTAAACGGAGGAATCCGGCCTGGGTGACCTCTCCCAGCAGGCTGACGTGGTCAACGAGCCATTCAAGATGACGTGCAGTCTCCTCATGAAAAGACTGCAGGTCACCTCGCATGGCCCGTTGAAGCAACACCACACCAGTCAGGACAGGCTCAACCCGGACCCGGATAGCCACGTCCACAGGCAGAGGAAGGCCAGTTGTTGTTTGCTCATCCCCTCCCTGAAAACGGGTCTGGACGTAGGCATCCCTGCTGGTGCAAGATGATGCAGGGACAGGATCAGGGACAGGATTGCACACAGGCACCTCCGCGGCGGCCTGTGCTGCCTCCTGTCCCTGGTCCTGCACTGCACCACTAGCACCAGTGGGATCCCCACCTCCAGACCCCGTCTCTGTTGCTTGCACGGCCTCCTCCTCCAACAAACCCTCCACCAACCTGGATGACTCCGTGCCATCATCTCCCGTTGGGCCCTGTGGGGTCCCAGCTGCCCCTGCTGCTGCCGAGGAGTCCAACTGCAACCTCCGCCTCTTGGACCTCCCCCCGGCAGCTGCGGCCTGGGACGTGGCACCGGACTCCTCACTCCCCGACGAGATGACAACATGGGAGGGGAGCCAGGCCTTGCGTCTCCGGCTGGCGGTGGGATTCCCACCGCTGTGCTCCACAGCATCTTCTCCGCCCTCTTCATCAGTTGACGCTGCATACAGGGAGAAATAAAACACAGGCATCAGGGCACTGTACAATGGACACATACACACATGACAGTTGTACATGAGTGGCATTGTCAAACCTCAGACATGCCATCAAAATCCCAAACACACATGTCATTTCAACTCGCACACATGAGCCATACCACAGCCATATCGCAACTGCCAGCACCATCCATACACATACAACAGCATGAGCAGGCAAAGCCGAGCCAGACATCACATGCAACACAGGAAGTGCACCACACATGTACACACACCACCACACTTGCATGCATGTGTATACCTCTGCCAAGGGTCGCAGTGTTCAGATGGGCATCCATGTCACATCTGCCCATCAGGCTTCCACATCCCGCTGTCACATGCATCCATGTTGCATCACTGTTGCACCCTTGTCAAATACACACAAATGCACATGGACACAGTGCTGATACATGCAGCTGAAAACAACATACATGCGTGACATCACGGACATGTCTACTTACATACACATTCATCCAAACATGTGTGCCCACACAACTGCATTTGGCATGCAAGCCTACACACACAAGCACGATCCATGTCTCACACATTACAGCCCTTGCATGTGTTAGCCCCACGGCCCTGTACACCCCCACCCATACTCGACCCCATACAAACAGATGTGCAACCTGCACACTACTGAAACATCACCACATGCACAGCTCACAATCAGGATGCATGTACACTTACCGCTCGACTCCAGACGGGTCTGCCTCTCAAGGACCTGGACGTGGAGCGCTGGGGATATGCATTCCAGGACCCTCATCTGATCTTCCGACAAGTGGCCCCAGCGCCCCTTGGCATCCGCTGCCTTCAAGAGGTGCCGGGCCTTGTTCAGGGTCCTGGACCTGAAGTCCTCCCAGCGCTTCTTGACATGTTGTAAGTCGCAGACTGCCACCCCCTCCGCGTTGATGATGGCAGTCACGATGTCAGTCCAGATCCGAGTCCGTCCTTCCTTGTCGGCACGGGAACTTCCGAAGAGGGCATCATACTGCCCCAGGACTTGCTCCACCAGGACACCAACTTCGGTGGCACTGAAGCTGTTGCCCCTCTGCCTCTCTGGCCGGGGGTTGTCAGTGGTGCCAGATGTTGCAGTGCCCGACATGACAACCCCAGAGGCAGGAGTGGGTGGGCAACTGGGTCCTGGGGCTGGGCTATGGAGCGATGGAATCCCAGTCGGGAGTCTTCGGTTCCATCAGGGATGGTCACAGCAACAGCACCCCTGGCTGATGTGCAGGCAGCAAATGGCAGGGCACCTGGGCAGCAGGCAGTCAGGCAGCAGCAGATGGCAGGTGGGAGCATGCTCGGGGCTCTGGGGGGCAGTAGTTGGTCCTTCTGGGCAGGAGCGTGGTCTTCCATGTGCTTACGCATGGCCAGCTTGATACGGAGTGATTTGGCACGTGAAAATTCGGCACGTCAGCATGTAATTCGAGGAAAGGCCCTTAGCGCGTAAGCGCGTCTGCACGCATACGCAATTTCATTGGACAGAAGGCCCCTCAAGCGCAAGCACCCCTGTGACGTGACGCGCACAGGCGTGCATGGGCATTTCAGCGCGCTTGAAAAACTGCACGTCTGCGTGTAATACGAGGAAAGAGCCCATGCGCATGAGTGACGTGACGCGCGCGTGTGTTTCCCTCAGCACGGGTTAAAGGTGAGCGGGCCCAGCAGTTCGCTGTACGTGCCTTTCGTGGAGACCGGCGTGTGTTGCTGCTTCCTGTTGTTTCGCGCGCCATCACAACTTCACAGCTATCAAGGACGTATCTCTTCTTTTGGCAGGGGTATTGGCTACACGTGTTTTTCTGCATCGTGCTAGTCAGACGGTGAGTCGCACACACTCTTTTTCCCACTGCGGGTGCCCCTGTGTATCGCACCCATTTTCGATGTCATAGTAGCCTGCGTGTCCCTCCGCGTTGATGATGGCAGTCACGATGTCAGTCCAGATCCGAGTCCGTCCTTCCTTGTCGGCGCGGGAACTTCCGAAGAGGGCATCATACTGCCCCAGGACTTGCTCCACCAGGACATCAACTTCGGTGGCACTGAAGCTGGTGCCCTTCTGCCTCTCTGGCCGGGGGTTGTCAGTGATGCCAGATGTTGCAGTGCCCGACATGACAACCCCAGAGGCAGGAGTGGGTGGGCAACTGGGTCCTTGGGCTGAGCTGTGGAGCGATGGAATCCCAGTCGGGAGTCTTCGGTTCCAGCAGGGGTGGTCACAGCAACAGCACCCCTGGCTGATGTGCAGGCAGCAAATGGCAGGGCACGTGGGCAGCAGGCAGTCAGGCAGCAGCAGATGGCAGGTGGGAGCATGCTCGGGGCTCTGGGGGGCAGTAGTTCGGCCTTCTGGGCAGGAGCGTGGTCTTCCGTGTGCTTACGCATGGCCAGCTTGATACGGAGTGATTTGGCACGTGACAATTCGGCACGTCAGCGTGTAATTCGAGGAAAGGCCCTTAGCGGGTAAGCGCGTCTGCACGCATATGCAATTTCATTGGACAGAAGGCCCCTCAAGCGCAAGCACCCCTGTGACGTGACGCGCACAGGTGTGCATGGGCATGTCAGCACGCGTGAAAAACTGCACGTCCGCGTGTAATACGAGGAAAGGGCCCATGCGCGTAAGTGACGTGACGCGCGCATGCGTTTCCCTCAGCACGGGTTAAAGGTGAGCGGGCCCAGCAGTTCGCTGTACGTGCCTTTCATGGAGACCGACGTGTGTTGCTGCTTCCTGTTGTTTCACGCGCCATCACAACTTCACAGCTATCAAGGACGTATCTCTTCTTTTGGCAGGGGTATTGGCTACACGTGTTTTTCTGCATCGCGCTAGTCAGACGGTGAGTCGCACATGCTCTTTTTCCCACTGCGGGTGCCCCTGTGTATCGCACCCATTTTCGATGTCATAGTAGCCTGCGTGTCCCACGCGTACACGTTATTCGTGTTACTGGGTGCCACCGTGTACTGCGGGAGGTTGAATCCACGCACGTAGGCTGCAGGGTTGCATGCACAGTTTTACTGCAGTTTTGGGGTGCCTGAGCGTTGTGTGACCCGTCACTACATCACCGGGGTCACATACAGCCTTGCAGGTGCAGGGGGGCTGTTAACATCTTGCTTCCCACCCCCTTCACCCCAATTGCCCAGGTCAACTGTGGTGTACACCTCCCATTGGCACCACTCCATCTGTGCCGGCACTACTACATCTGTGCCATGGTTGGGAGGCCACCAAAGGTGAGGGGCGCCTCAGCTGGGCATCCTCCTCGTGGCGGGCGTGGTCGGGGACATGGCCGTGGTGACCAGGGAGTAGGGGGACTCCAGGGTGTCCAGGGCGGCCACAGAGGGGGAAGAGGCAGGGGTGCGCCACTTGAGCACAATGTTGTGCCATGTGTCGGTGCAGTCATGCCACCACCCCCTGTGGTTCCGGGGGATGCAGCTTCTGCATCTGGCACTGGCACCCGTGTGACCCCGCAGTCCGTTCCATCGACTGCCACGGGCCGAAGGGTAGTGGTAGCTGCAGGTGCAGCTGTGGACACCGCCACCCAGGCTCGGGGTCTGCCAGAGCAGGCTGCGTTGGCACTTGAAGAGCCCTTGGTAGAACTCCAACAGGCCAGGGGGGAAACCATAGGGGCATGCTGGGCTGCTCAGACCAAGACACGTGTCCCTGGGGCAGTCATGTCATCTGCTGCCCCGAACAGCCGGGTGTTGGCAAGTGCAGGGGCAGATGCACCCAACAGCACCCCGGTTGTGAGTCTGCCAACCAGGACCGTTGCGGTCAATGACCCTGCCACAGCTGATGTTGCTGCGCAGGGTCCATTAGTGGGCACCCAGCTGCCACTGACACAAGTCAGGCCTTTGGTCATCCCTCCACCGGCCACTCCCTTGGCTCAATCCACCAAACCCACTGGCCATACTGGTCAAGGCGGCATTAGCCAGCCAGGGTCTGCGCCACAGTCCAAGAGGAGGAAGGTTGCACCTGCAGCACAGGCTGGGACCCCACACACAGCCACAACCTCCTACACGTCGAGGAAGAAGCCTTTCTGTAAGCAGGAACTGGACTTCCTCGTGGACTACGTGCCGGGCCACAGCCGTGACATGCTAGTGGGTGCCAATAGTCAGACTACGGCTGCCCAACGTGACGCCACTGGAAGCATGTTGCGGAACATGTCAGTTCATTCGGCCATGAGGTGCGCACGGCGCAAGAGTGCAAAAAGCGTTGGAATGACATCAAGCGCAGCACTAAGGCTAAGCGTGCCTCTAATTACAACTTGACTCTGGTGACTGGCGGTGGGCCTGCACCAGAGGAGGAAGAGCTCACTCCGAATGAGGCACTCGTTGCAGAGTTCATACCACCTGAATTTGTTGAAGGAGTGGGAGAGATGCTGGACTTTGATGGCCAGTACAGTGAGTGTTGATGCGTGTTTGTTGAGGATGTGTGTGTTTCACTTGTGGGATCTGTTGTGCATGATTGCCGCTACATGTGACGTGTACATGGTTCTGATGTGTAAGTAATGCAATGCTTCCGTCATGCATGTCTCCTCTGCCTGCATGCGGGGACTCCATGTAGGCATGCTCCCTTGCCCCTCCTCCACCACTCTGCACCCCAGTTCCACCTTTGCACTGGTGTTCTTCAATCTTGCCAATGTGTACTTTCTTGTTCATGCGTCCTGTGTAGATGCTAACTTCCAGCATAGAATCTGCCAAACATATGCCGTGTGGTACAGCCTTAGTACTTGATGCAGGGTATCTCACTTGTACTGTGCATAGGTCAGATGTCCCACAGGGACATGAGTGCCCATTCATGCTCCATGTGCATTGCACGCATGCCCCTATGTGTCCTTGACTGGATGATCATTGTAATACAAGTCCTTGGTTACATACATTGCCTGCCATCTCATCAGCCTTCCCATGTCAACTGTGGCTCAGTCCTGCGTTGCACACATGTTTAGGGTCTGACAATCTGTGTGGCTCACAGGCCTCAGCCTGTTCAATGGCCAATGACTCTGTCCAACTGTTGTTGTATCTTCTTCACACATGGGCGGAATCCAGAGTTTTCATCATGTGTCCTGCTTACTGTCCCAGCATCATTTGCAGTGTTGTCACTTGAATCACATTCAGCTGTTGATGCCACTCAACACTGCCTGTCAATACACAGGTGTATGGTCAGCCTTTTGATAACATGCTAGGCATCCCTGCTTTGGTACTGGGGTGGAGGGATGCTTGGCTTCTAGATATGGTACACATTGAATGCGCAATACACGTGATGTCTGAATTTGACATTGCACTGCCTTCACATTTCCTGGCACACACCATGGAGTCCTTGTACATGTAGGTAGTGAGTAGCGTACACATTTTCTGCACTGCATAGACCCACTTCCATGGAAACTGCCACCTTTCAACAGGTCTGATCACAGAAGCAATTCAAAGTTGACCCAGCATGCATGGCAGGTTATATGTTGTGTGTCACATGTCTGCCTGATGCATTTGCTGTCGGTGTGTGTGTGTGTTGTGTGCTTCTGACATGTGTAGTGACCTTTTTTCTCCCTATTTTTCAGGTGATGACGCAATGGAGGCGGAGGATGGTGTTGTCATGCCAGACACAGGGTTGTTACCACTACATCAACCCGGCACTAGTGGGGGTCATGGGGTGGTAGGCCACGAAAACCCCCAAGTGCTACAGTCCATCTTGTCTCTGGCTGCCTATGAGTCCAGCCTTGATGACGACTCTGGCGTCCATGTTGAGTTGGATGAGCATCAAGTCCATGTGTCAGGGGTGAGTGATTCTGATGTGGACACTCCTCTATCTGCGACACCTGCACTGAGGGATCTGACAGTCTTGGTTCCTCAACCCGTGGTGGATCGGGACGCAGGGTCAACCTCCACACCAGTCACTGATGTGCCTGGGACAACACGTCGACGGGGGCATGTAGTCGTGCAGCCGCGGGTGGTGCCAACACAGCGAGGACCTCCGGTCCTTGGGTCCCACAGCGGTCAAGCCCGGCAACGCGGTCGCCGCGCGCAACCGCAGTATACTGAGTGGGAGCAAGACATGACTGCCAATTCAGAACGGCAGGGGGCAGCAATGGAGAACATTGCTGAGAGCATGGAGCGTGTGGCCCGATCTGTGCTCCCCCCTGCTAGGCAGGTGCTTCTCCAGCAGCAGGCGGCACGGTCCGCAGCCCGCTCGCTCAGGCTGGGCATGGCGGCCTCAGACAGGGCACGCCAGGCTGAAATGTCATCTCTCCGTCAAGCAATTGCTGCTCACGCAGAGGCGCACATGGATGCCCAGAGGGAGGAGTATGCTTCCCTCAGATCCACTCTTGGTGTCCTTATGATGTCCCAGAGGCAGCAGGCAGAGGAGAGGTTTGCACAGCTTGAGCGTACCATCTCGGCTGAGCTACAGGCTTGCCGGGAGGTGCAGTGGTTGTCCAGCCAGGCATTGCAGGAGGAACTCTGTGTTACACGTGCTACCTTGCAAGAGGAAGCACGTGTATCACGTGAGGTTCTGCATGCAGACCTACGTCACATCGCCACACAGAACCAGGCTCACCCGTCCGGCTGACTTGCTGCCGACGAGGGGCAAGCTGCAGCTAGGCGTGGCCAGGCTACTGTGCCACGTCCTCCTTTCCAGGATGAGCCAGACTCGGACGACCATCTATCTCCCACATAGGTCGGGCTGTGCAGGCGTTGAGCCCATGGAGGATTTTTTTTTGGCTCAGCATCATCGCATGTGGATGTTGAGTAGCACCCTGTACCTCCCCCCTCCTGGGTGCCTCCCCTCCCCCCGGGTCGTATGTGGCCATTTCAGATTTTTTTTTTAGTTTAGTTAGTTAAGTTTCTGTTTGATAGTTAGTTTAATTAGGTAATGTAGGTTTTCCATAGTTAGTGTAATTAGTTAATAGTTAATATAGTTTAAAATTGCTTGTCTATTGTGCTTTCATGTGACGGTGGGGTGCTTTGTGGCTTTTGAAGGCATCCACTGTCTGTTCCAGCTGGGCACTTCAGGCTTGTCTTGTGTATGTGTTTGCTGCTTGGGGTCCTTGACTCACATATGCCACTCCTGCCTCCCTTATCCTTGGGCTCGCAAGGATGGTTCGGTGTCACAAACATTTACACAAGGGCTTTGGACTGTCATATCTGTGGCATGGCTGGTGCTGTGTGACTTGTGTTTACACCCCTAGTGGGGATGATTTTGGTGTTATTGACCACTGTTCAGCTTTTGCTAGATGGGGTGTTTCATGATTAATGTGTACATTAATTGCTATGCATTGTGTAGTATGTTTCTTATCTTTACTGTACACGTGCTTGTTGCAATTCATGCTGTAGATAGTGTTCCACACTTTGGATGTGAAAGACGGACTGATGGTGTGATTTATGATGTGACTCTCTGACATGGTCAAGTAATGGGATGCCTGACGAGACACACACAGATGACTTTGAAGCATTAATCATGTGTTTCATGCCCTTTCTGCAGGGGGATGAGCCTCCAGAGCACCTTTGCCAGCAGACATGGCCCATTGGACGTCGGAATTCTGGACACATTTGTTGGTGCCCACATGCACATGTGTGCACAAGCAGAGGCACTGGGATTGCAGACCTACATCCTAGAACTGCTGACGTGTTCCAAGGAACTCCAGGCAAGGTGAGCAGCACAGGGGGGCCACAACACAGCAAAGCTTGCACCAGGCAAGTTGCACATGCAGGCTTACTCACAGCACTGAGGGTGAGCTTGGACGAATATTGGTGTTGAAGCACACAATGCAGCTCAGATGTGTTGGTGGACTGATGGCTGTTGATTGTAAGGTTGTCTGGGACACCTGCAGGGGCAGTGGCACATACCCTCCAGTACACCAAGGTCCATTGAGGCACTTGTATCAACCATGTAACCTTCCGAGACATGGAAAGGGGCAGCTCACAGGGACATACAGCAAGGGACATACTCGGGTGCAGTGCATTTCATTTCCATGTACATTTTGATACATGCACTGCCAACTTTGTTTCGGTCATGGTGGTACACAACTTGCTCTGAAGTCATGGCTTGCTATATGGGTCTGTCTGCTTACCCAGGGAACATTGCATGTTGTGTGAATTGTGACACATTGGTGTTCCATTTGCCACGCACCCACCGGCGGCTGACTTACTGCATTGACTGTATATGACCGGTCACAGGGGTAATGTTATATATGGGTACGAAGCATCTGTACCAGATTGTCTGTTTGTAGAGTAGTTTGTTGCTATGGGGCATGTTTGGTGGTGTGTTTTTGTGTAATTGGCACGTACAGGTTGTTGAGTGTGGCTCTCTTTGCAACATTGCAGTGCTCCTGTAACCGGACCTGAGAGTTCCAGCACTCAAAACCAGAGCTAAGTGTCTTGTTGTTTTTCTTTCAAACTGCTCTGCATAGGCTTGCTGAGGGGTGCACTAATGTATGGATGTATGTGTGATTAAATATGTTTTTCCCCCTAATCACCCGGAATCCTATGCAATTTTGAACCCTGTACCCTCTACCCGGTGTTCCTGCTTCCCGTACCTATCCAAGGAACGTTCCCTAACCCTCTTTCACCGCTGGGGTTGCGGATGCCTGTGTAAGCCCCGAACTTGCAGGCGCCAAAACCCTAGAGCGGGTGGTTGGTTGGTACCACTCCTAAGCCTGGACTGCAGAAGGCCATGACAATGATGTCCAAGTTTGTTTGGATTGTGTATGTGTTCATGCAGGTAGTACATTTTCGTGCATTCCCTACTTCCATGTGTCATTCCTCCTCCCCTCTCCTGCCACTCATTCCAGTTATTCAGTGTGCCAACACCTGTCCTGACTGCATATCCCTGAACCTCCTTCCCCACCAGGGTCTCAGGGGCCTGTGTGAGTTTGACCTTGCAGGCACCCGGGACATGGTGGGGGTGGTTGTTTCGTGACACTCCCGCGCCTGTACACGGGACCTGTGACAATACACATCCGTTTATGATGCATCATCCTATGTTATGTACCACACATGGTTCACATCCTGTTGTGACATTGTTTTACTGTGCTACCTTGGTTGTTGCATCATTGTGGTAGTACTTGGCCTTTGTGAGGTACTGCTACGTCAAGTTATCTACTGGAGGGTGTTTGGGTTAGTTTTTATTCCTTGGATTTTGTGATTTTGGAAATGAGTGTGGATTCTGAGGGTGCAGGCACCTTTTTACACACAAGGTGGGAGATGGTGACGAAGGGTAAAGGTGATCCTGTGGCCAGGTGGAATTGAGGGTTGAAGGCTCCATGACCCAGGTGCAGTTGTTCAGTGGGTCATGGTCATTTGTGAGGGAAGGGGGGTTGTTGTTGATAGTTGCCTTGCCCTGCAGTGTGATGGGAACTCTGACATTGTAATGGTGGTATCCTATGTACATGTTGTGTTCTGCTGATCAATGCCTGTTCATGTGTTGTGTTTACCTTTCAGGTGTGAGGGGATAGTTGTGGTTTGACATGCTGGGGTGTACACATGGTGAATGTTCACATGTGATGTGTAGAGAACACTGATGGTCACTTGAGTGCACATGCATATGTTGAGTGCATGTCCTTGCACACCCACACACTTGCACTCTGATGCACTACATGTACTTCCACCCTTGCATATCCACGTGTGCACTGTTTGCCTTCTGGTGGCCACTGTGTCCCTGCAGCACATGTTCTGTGACCAATTATGGATCCTGTACATGCCTAATTTGCTTTTTGATGTGGTCTGTAGCTTAGATGTGATGCTCAGGGTGTGCATCACACACAATAGCTGTTCACTGTGCTGTGCGCTGAGCAGTGTGTTGCAGGAGTAGGACACAGCACACAGAAGCTGCAGTGTTGATTTTGCCATGCACAATGTGCATGTAGACAGGCATTCATTGTTATGTTACGTCTACAACTCTTGTAATGCATTTGGAAATGACTTATTTTGGGTGGGAGGTTGTTGGTCTGTCATTTCATCTGATTCCTGGTCAGGCATCATTGTCTGATGCCACTGTACATTTTGGACATGGCAATGTGTACCTTATTGTTACTGTGTTGGTGTATGGGTATTGCTTGCCATGTCATGTTGTGGTTTGGGAGGGTTTGAGTGACATAACAGTGATGGCCATGGCCTGTTTTGCAGGTGTGTGTGATGCACACCTTGCATGTCAGGGTCATCCACTTCTCAGAGCAACCAGCTGGGGCTAGATCTCTCTCCGCGGCAGGGCCCTCCCTCTGGGACAGCCTTCCTGCCTCACTTGAACTTGAGGGGAAACCATCTCCGGTTCGGGAAGCACCTCAAGACCTTCCTCTTTGCTTCTGCTTTCTCTCTGCCTCTCCCTTGCGGAATTCTTCACTGGAACTGCACTGGATCTGCAACTGGGCCACACTCACCGACCTCGGTCCCTGGCCCAGCCACTCTCCACTTGCACTGGCTACCTGGCAACCCCTGCACTGCAATACTGTCTCTCTATCCCTACAGCCCCCCCTTCCCAGCACTTGTCTGCACTTACCTTTGCAGTTGCCACCAGCTGACCTATGTATTTGTTTTTTGGTCTACTTCCCCTGTACTGCACCCCCCCCTCCCCTTCCCCTTGCACTTTTCCCTTCCCCCTGCCCCTGCACTTGCACAATCTTAATGACACCTGGCCTAGTTGTCCCGTTGTCTGTCTTCCCTTGTTCCCCCCTCCCTGCCTCATCGCACCTTGAAATACTTGTGTATAGGCCATATCATGTCATACGTCATATGTGTGCCTTTTGGTCACACAGGATAGCTTGTGTTTAAGTAGCTAGGGATGCAGACGATGTGGCACTTCCATGGCAACTATCTCAGGGTGGTAGGGTTGTGACAGTTGACTGTCTCTTTGTCATCATTGATTGTCACCTGGTATGTGCCAGGCCTGTGCACTCCGCAGGGGTGGGAGTTTAGGTGAAAAATGTGGCCACAAGCTGGGTCCGGGCTTCCTCGCCACGTGCCCTGTCCCCTCCCATGGGCAGCGCCTGTGCCTGTGGTTGGGGATGTGGGGGCACCACCATGTCCACCGGGACGCCCTGCCGTGTTTCAACTGTGTGCAGGACACATGCTGCCACAATGATCCTGCACACTACTGGTGGTGCATAGAGTAGTTGCCCGCTAGCGTGGTCAAGGGAGTGGAAACGTGACTTGAGCACTCCGAATGTGCGCTCCACTATGGCCCTGGTTGCAATATGGGCGGCGTTGTATCTTACCTGGGGTGGTGTGGTGGGGTTCCTGATTGGCGTCATCATGTGGTTGCTCAGAAGGTAGGCACTGTCCCTTGGGGAGGTGATAATAGTTGAGATTATTAGGGTTTGGGTATTTGTCTGTGTGTGACTTGCATGCATGTGCAAGGGCATTTGTACTCACCTAGGAGCCATGTATCGCCATGCTGCCCAGCTTCCAGGGCCCGGCTCAGGGCGGACATTCTGTATATGAAACTGTCATGGGTGGAGCCGGGGTAGTTTGCATAGACAGAGGTGATGATTCCCTTTGCATCGCATACCACCTGCACATTGATGGAATGCCAGTGCTTCCGGTTTCGGTAGATGTGCTCAGTTGCCCTAGGTGGACGTAGGGCCACATGGGTGCAATCTATGGCACAAAGTACTTTGGGGAAGTGTGCCACCCTGAAAAAATCCAGGACAACGGCCTGCCTTTCTGCGGGTGTTCTGGGCATGTATATGTGCCTGCGGACTGAGGGGCCCGCTGTCATGATTGCCAGTACCTGGTGTAGGCAGAGTGACTGTGTGGCCTGTGAGACCCCCCCTACTATGGCAGTAGTCCGCTGAAATGACCCAATGGCCAAAAAATGCAGGACATTGAGCACCTTCTCCAAGGGGCTCAATGCTTGGGAGCAAAGGGTGGGGGAAGTAAGGTCATCTTCCCACTCCCTGACCAGGTCTAGGATGATGTCGGGTGGAAACCTATACCTGCCATAGACCTGGTCGTCAGGCATCCCAAAAAGGCTTGTCCGTGGTGCGAAAATGCGTGCCCGGGCTATTCTCCTCCTCCTGCAGTGTCCCACGATCAGTGCTGCGACAAATGGGGCATTCATCGTAGCTGTATATACGTGTTTGTTGTTTGCGCGCACTTTTGTACTGTGCGCGGGGACGCTTCCGCGTGCCTTCGTGTGGCGGACGCGTTGACGCCTGTGTGCGTCTTTTGCCGTGCTCGGGTTTCCCGTATTCGGATCCATGAATACGGGTTGTTCGCGTGCGTGTGGGCATTCCGTGTAGTTCCCTGCAGTACTTCCCCAGTTACTCCTTCTTTTACACGCGTTGTTCCCTATTCTGCGTGTTACGCCCACTGTTCCGCCCACTTTGGTTGTGTGCGCCGCGCTATGTGTGCTTTTGCTGTGCGCATAGCGCACGCCGTGTATGCCTGTGTGCGCCATGGCTGGATTGGGCGCACGGACAGTGGGAAACACGCGCGGCGTCTTCCTTGAATCGCACGTGTGCGCTGCATTTCTCACGCTTGCGCTCCCTTGCGCCTGCTTGCGCATGGATTTTCGGCGCACGTTTGTTCCATGAATCGTCCCCTTAATGTCATAGGTTTTTACCAGTGCACCCTTACTTTGCTGCATGTTCTGTATATTATACTCACCTGCCATGTAGCAACTCGAGAGTCCACGAACAATACTACAGTCTGCTGACATCAGGTAGCATTCACAAAGCCCAGAAGCACAGGGTGAGCCAAAAATGTTCTACCCTTCAACCAACACATATTCATAAAACAACATGACTTATATTTACTACACCCAAAAAAAACCTTGTTTTACAAAATCATCATTTAAAATGTACATATATATTTTTCATTTAGTGCATAATACCATAAAAATGCACCAAGCACAATCCACCTCATATTACCACTTCAGCAGAACTCTTCATACAGACTCACATACACCTTCCTCATTCCTAAACAACCTCTTACAAAATAGCAAGTACACTGTATCTATTTCTATATAATAACCATTCATGATATAATAATTTCCTATAAGCAAAACGCACAATTGTTTTACTTTCACAGAAATAGCAAACACACTTGAGTGGTTGGAAGAAAACTGCCCAAAAGAAGAAATGAGTGTGACTACATCTCTAATGTTAAACAATACATCTTTTAATATAAACAAATACTGTATTGAGTCAGATAATAATGTGTTCTCTTCTTATAGCACATACTTTACATGAAGTAACAAAACCCCAATTTCATTATGGAGAATCCCAAGATTCACAAAGATAATCTCTGTCCCCAAATCTACATAATGAAATCCTGATCTTCTCTGCAAAATTGGAGAAACTTAGTAATGACTTTAAGGAACATTTAAATTATGTTAAAAATTATGTTATTAGAAATATTATCAGTATCCTCCTTGCTCCCTGGAATCACGCCCATCAAACTCCCAAAATATCAATGAAAGATATGTGGATGAAACGACACTGCCTCCCCTCATGATCACTGTATAAAAATTCAAAATTCTCCCATTTATGTTTCCAATTCCGATACCACATCCCTTTCATAAATCCATTTTTTTATACTTTAAACATCTTGTATACTGTTCTGGCATCATTTTTTACATGTTTTTTTCTCTGCATTCTGGGACTTCTAGTCCAAGTTTTCTAATGGAAAAAGTGTCACTACAACACATAGAATGCGAAGAAAAAATAACACATGATAAGCACCTACATATATCAATGGATCAAGTTAGCAAGTATGCATGTACTGCCATTATATCAAAAATGTTCTACATATCTTTTCCATCTGCTTTTCTTCTACAGAAATGTTACAAACATTGCTCCTATATGCACATAGGCATTTTATTTTTACTTTCAAGAAAATGCTCCTAAAAAGAATTTGTTTTAAACACTCACCATTTTTCCCATTGTTTCATTCCATATAAATGTCACACTTTTCAGCCTTTTGCACTGCCACAATTCTCTACCAGCATGGATATGTTTATTTTCTTTGGATTAAGGTGCTATATAAATAACACATCATTATTATTGGTATTATATGTGTATACCACCAAAGTATCTATAAACAGCACTTCACCTTACATATAAAGTACTGTTCTTTCCTCCCACCCACTACTATAACACACCAAACACTGCTGCAACAACAACCCATCATGGCATTGCCACAAGGCCATAGTTTCTCTAATCTTTAAAAACACTGCAACACATTACAAATACATTATACCAAAAACACAGCACTTCTTTTATTAAAATCAGAAGCACAAAAATAACCTAGATATTCACCTTTTTCTCACACCTATTTTGCCCTGTTCCTTCTAATGTGCCAAACATTACTACTGATACTTCGGTTGTACTTCACCATGTTCACATACACCCACTACATTTCTTTTACAATGACAGTAAATAAGAAAATTGCTGAAGATACTGAAAAAGTAGACTCTTCGCATCCTACAAAGAAAGTACATTAATATAACATGTATATCTTTCTAATTGTAAGACTGTAGTTTCACTATCTATTATTCTAGAGTATTATTTTGGAATCAACATTTATTTCACTATTTATCATTATATTACAACATTCACACTCATTCTATTACCATCTAAACACCACCATTACAGCACTCACTGTTTTCTTCAAAACATGATAATGTCCTTACTTATTCATTCACACCAACACTCTCTTACTCACTAACCCAAGCCAATAACACATGTACAAACTCTTAATCTTAGTCTTACAACCTTTGCAACCACACCTATCATCCCACTGCACAATCACGCATCACTCTATTAACTCTACAATCACACCCACAGACCCATGCACAATGCATGCATATGCATTCCACAACTTTCAAACCCAAACTTTCTTTTTTCACAATGGACAGAACATAATGACTACTAAAAAAGTAAAACTGTAGAAAACAAAGACTAAAATAAAATAAAAACATACACCATATTGTCATTCACCTCTAAAACAATGTATACAGAAAACATTAAAACAAAACAGTTAGTGACCTCACTCAACAAAATGAAACTAAAAGTACAAAAACATGTACAAATAAAAGCAGGCCTACTAATGAACCTATCACTATATCTAGCAATGTTAACGTAGCCATGGTAAAGCATTAAAAAAATAACAATCTTATAAAGACATCGAAAAAGTCACAATCTATCCTTAAAAACGACTGCAGAAGACTAATCCTCGAAGCTCTAATTGACAGCATTGCTAGTAAAGAGAAAGTTGTTTATATTGATTTTAAACCAAATGTAACCACTAACTAAATTAATGAATACATTACAAAAAGTACTTCTAAACTTGCACAATGTCAGTGTAGAAACCTTTTTGAACTTCTATGAAGGTGAATGGATTCTAATAAGCAGCACACAACCATATTTCAATGAAGAGGCTTATAAACAAGAACAAAACAAAAAAAATGCCCTAGACAGTAATTGCTGAGGGTATGAAATGGTAAGAGACTCCATTATGGCAAAATAACCCTTTATAGAAAAAAAAACATCCCCAACAAACTTTCAACCTTGTGTTCCTTTGACTGAAACAAACCATGCAGTGTACAAATGTTATGGGCCGCGGGCGTAGATGGTCCTTATGGCAGCATTGGAGATGAATTGGGTTGATCTCTCTTGGCTATTCCCAAGGTGGCGCTGTGGAGGCGATGCAGTGTTCCAGTTTCCAGTAGTGCTTCTTGTTGGCTGACTCTGCCACCGTTGTTCAAGAATGGTTATCTGGCAGCAGAGACAGAGCAGTGTTGCATTGCTATGCTCCCCATGGCTTGGCTCTGTGAGTTCGTCCACAGATTTCTTCCGCTTTACTTTCTATTGTTTCCTTGCTTCTGCACTAAGCTAACCCTGTTATTTCTTGCCTTCTGTCAGTACCGCAATGATTAGCAGTGATCTTGAATCCTGTGACAGCATGGATTCCTGAACTCACACTCCGTCTCTTAAAGAGCTGCAAGTACGTGGGAACTTACATAGGCAAATGATAGGAAAACTGTATCTGTCTCTCTTACTTACCAAACAGATCTATTTTCATTCTGCTCAGAACATTCCAAATTCCTTAACCAATGTCATTCTGTTTCCACAGCAACCTTCCTTGCGTTCAACAGACCCAGAAGTCTGCAAACACTCGGCTGACAGCATATCACCGTCATGACAGTCTGCCTTTACTGATATCGGTAGGAAGACACATCTAGTTTATCTGCAAGTATTATGTATCAATCATGTGAACTATTCTCTTACTTTTACTAAACTTTCTTACCCAAAAGCACATTCCAGCCCCTACATGGCTTCTTTGCCACGCGGAACGAATTCATGCTGGGAACAGCTCTCCACATCTTGCTACACTCCGGGTAAGCAATATTCCAATCAATCTTACCTTCATTCTCTAAAATCTAGCCCTAAGATCCAATACTTGAATCAACAGATCCTGAAGGAATGCACATCTTATCTTCACAACACTAAGAGGTTGACAACACTATCTATACAACGGTCCTCCAACATAAGAACCACCAGGGGATTACATCCAATCTCCATTACCATCAGGGTTTTATTCCCCAGAGGGTTTCTTTGGAAACCCACTTCCAGCTTGTTAACGTTTGCAGCAGGTGGGCAGGGGGCGACCAGGAGAATTCTCCTACCATCTTTGATGATTGTTTCTGATCCAGGTAGGTGGCTTCCTTCCTTACTTGAGAGCTTGAAGTACAAGTTACATTTGGACAAACATGGCATAACAACAAATGGACATGCAGCTCAATATGTAACGTACGCCAACAATCCTTCAATTCTTTATGAAAATTCCTAAATCACTATGAAGTTGAATTAAAACTTTATAAACCACAGATCCTGCCCAGTGCACAGCTACATTCGACTGCAAGGACATCCATTAGCCTGCATTTCAGGAACTGCTGGCAAAAGCACCTTCCACCATATTAAAATGTTAGCAATACACATTTCCGCTATAAGAAATCATGTGCATAGACTGTATTATACAAAACGTCATGCAATAGAACTGCAACATTTAAATTAAATAACATTCTCCTACATGGAACAGCCAAATAACTTCTTCAAGAAATAGAGTACGTCCAAAGTAAATATTTTGGAACTGAAGTTGACTTAGAAAATTCAGTAACTTCAGAAAACATTATTGAAAGCCTCATAAACACCAACCTCCTAACAGACACATACAAAAAAGAAATAGCTATGTTTCAAAATACATCTGCGGAAATACAGACCAAGTATGTGTCTGTTGTCACATAACTTTTCATAAAAAGATCACAAAAATAGCAGATATGGCCTGCAATGAGGAATCCCTATGGTTCCAATTAGCGTTATATCTAAGAACAGAAAATAAATACAAAATAACGGACCCCTCAATAGTTTGCATGTACTGCAATGAAACGCTTGACAATAACCACATGTCATCACTTTCTATTGCTAACAACTTAGACATCTTCCGAAAGCTCTCCAACACCTTAACTTGTATGAGAGCATTATAATCCAAACAGTACACCCATGTCAAGTTAAAATAATCATTATACGAAAACTGCCAAATTGCTTCCGTCTGAGTTACTAAAAGGCATTTGTGGAGAAAAGTAGTATATTTGCAATTAGATCTTAAAGAAAATGTAGAAACTCTAGGAGTACGATGGCAGTATATCAATCATTGATTCTACTAGTTAATGGTGTACAAACAAGAGACAAAAGAATTTGGCAGCAACTAGTTGTCTTAAACAAATTTAGACAAGCCCTACAATATCCTAAATAAAACAATCAATACTACAAAGATATAAACATACAGAAAAACTTAAGAGAAACCACACAGATAAGTCAAGATTCACCACCAACTGACCAATTTGTATGTATAGATTCTGTTACTGCAGCCAACATTTTAGACCAGTATACAATTCACCCATCAGACTACAAAAACACCATAGAATATGCATTAGAAACATATCAAATGCATCCAACCAAAGGATCCCCAATGACCATACGGAGAAAAGTATAGACACATGTTATTTTCCTCTACTCTTTCGTACAGGAAAAGGAGGAAGAGATGATACAAAATTCATACAAAATACTGCATCAGAATGTATCCTAAAGACCCAGATTCAGACAAAATGTAGAACACATTTTACACCTCCTGTTTGAAAGTGATCTAGCAACTCTATGTTATTGAGTTGCACACACATTAAAAAGAGGCTCTAATTGTTTTAACATGTTCACTACCCAACTGCTTCAAAAGATAAAAGACAAAGGTGAAGTTTTGTAGTCAAGTATCACAAATCTCTTGGCAACATGCGTGGTACAAAAGAATACTGGTTCTGACATCACACTGATGTACATTGTATGCTAAGGAACCTAGGCCCTCCCGCATGGCTTGCTATGTTAAGTTGTGCAGAATAGGCATGGTATGACTTGCAAGACTTCATACGCACTGCAAACCAAAATAAAGAGGAAATATATATAAAAAAACCATGAGAACTCTGTTCTCGTGACTCTGTCAATGTATCAAATGTATCAATGTACTTTCACCATTGCTTCATTGTCATGCTGCACTTCATCTGCAACAAATCTACCTCTCCACTCGGAGAAGTTGAACATGTCTTTTGGAAAACAAGAATATCAATCCAGAGGATCACCACACATACCCATGCTTTTGTGGATAACAGATACCCACAAATGTGGCCATTACAGTGATGCCACAGTTTTACAGTTTATTGAAAAATAGATCACCTGTGACATCCCTTTAGAATCCACACACAGTGACCTACGTACACAAATATTACGCTTCCAAAATATAAATAAGCAAATACTGCAGACGTAGATATAAAAACAAAGGTAAATATTATATTTAGTGTCGCTTTGGCTTCCATTTATCAGTTTTCAAAAAAGGACATGTAAATAACTTGATGTCTTCTGTTAGACACACTGTAAAAGGCAAATCCCATAAAAACACATTCAACATTAAAACAGACGTATCATCCAAGTACATCAATAATTACAATGCAATCATCGCCCTCTTGAGGAATGCAAATATAGACATACAATACATTGCAGACAATTACACTGCAGTTGCAAGATATGTCACAGCCTACCACACCAAATCTGAGAAAACAGAGCTAAACAACCTCTGAGATGACATATTATCAGACAAAGCACTGGCACAAAAACTTAACAGCTTTGGTATAAAAAAAAGCTCTCCCAAAGAGAATGCGGGAGATGCAGACCATTTAACAGTTACAGCCTTATATGGCAAGTCTGAACACATTGTCCGGCTAAACCTTGGACCCGCTTCATCATGAAAAAGAGTGCTAAAATCCTACCAAGAAATAGACAAAATTGCTACACATTATCCCAACAGCCAGGACATGTTAAACAAAACAATATATTTGACACATACTACCCAAAAAGAAGTACTGCTTTGAAAAACATGTGCCTTTACAACATACCCCAAAAGGACTCCTACAAAAACAATGTCTCACCGATGAGACAACTGGCAAATATTCAGTCTCAACTTGTGAAGGAAACCTAGTAAAATGTACCAAACCCAGCCAAATTAATCATATAAAGTTATCATTTTAATCTATGCGACATATAGAACTTTATCACATGGACCTCCAGCAACTTTTTAAACCTTGGCGAAAAGAAGAAGAATTATTAGCTGACCATGACTCATTTGAAGCTGCATTCAAAGCAAATGAAAACAGTATAACAAATGTCAAATGTAAAACAATACAAAGGAATGTTGGAAAATGAACACCAACAAGCAGAAGAAATTAAAGCTCTACCAGATAAAGACACTCTTTAGGGCAGTCAGCCTTCCCTTACAGGATGCCAAGAACCACTTGGAGAACCACTAATTTTAAATGAAACAGAAATAGCCATGACTGAGGTAGAAAATGCCATGTATCAATCTAAACAATCCAAAGACTTGTCAGTGCTCAAATCACAGCTACATGATAAAAAATGTACCATTTATCTAGAAGTCACTGAAGAAATTGAACATGGCTTTAAACATGAAACTAAAGCTTGTAGCTCTACACATTATAAATTGCTGCTCCTGTATGTAAGTGGTGAAGCTGGTTTTGGTAAAACGTTCTTAATTAAAATAATCAGCACATTTCTGCAAGACTTAACAAACAACAACCGTTCATCTGTTCTAACAGCCGCCCAGGTTTAGCTGTCTACAGCATAGGAGTTGTAACTTTACATTGACTACTGCTCCTCCCAGTAGAACAGACAAACACATTAGAATACTACAAATTATCAGCAGAAGCTGCTAATGAAGTACGCAAAATTCTGAAACAAATGAAAGTGGTCCTGATAGATAAAGTAAGCATGGTTTGCAACCTTACATTGGCTTGAATTACCCTCAGAATGCAAGAAGTCCTAAAAAATGACTATGAAGAACTGTTTGAAGAAAAACACATTATTGTTTTAGGAGACCTCCTCCAGTTAACACCAGTAATAGATCAACCTATTCTCAAAATATTAGGACACAAACAATGCCATAACACACTTGGCAGCATTGGAAATGTAAATCTCTGGCAACATTTTCACCACAGAGAACTAACTCAAAACCTGCATCAGTCTGCAGATCTCACCTATGCTAACATTTAAAAAAGCATTGGAACGGTCTGCTTATTAAAGATGTCAAATCCATCTTAAAATCTAGACCAATCCATGAGCTATATGGGCAAAACACATCTGCTCCTGATGTCATGGAACAATTAACTCAATCAAATATAAAATGCATGTCCTTAATGCCAATCATTGCAAGCTGTAGTCAATTCAATGAAAAATGTTGAAAAAAGAAATGCCACTGATATTGTACATCAGCTCTACAGACAAACTAGAAGTATACGGCATGACACTCTTTGTGTTTCAGCAGGCAACAGCACAACTACATACATTAGAAAAATGTATCTCACACACAGCTGGATTAGAAAATGTACAACAAGGTTTAGTTAATTGAGCACTTGGTACAGTTGTTGGCTTCCAAACATATCCACATCACACCACCATTCCATTTGTCAACATCCAATAGGCCGCACAATAGCACATTTCCTTCTTTTCAAAGACATGTATGTATGCAGAGAAGAATTCTCTCTATCTCTTGCATATACTGTCATTAATCAGCATTCAAATATTGGATAATGTCTGAACTGGGGAAAATGTAATACTATTTAAAAAGACATGACAAAAAGGATTATCTCACTTAAAATAAAACAAACAAAAAATACCACAACTAACGTAAATAATGAATAGAGAAACAGAACAAATCACAGGACAAAGGAAAGAGGGAAATGAACAAAAGAGGGCAAAATGATAGGAAAATATCAGGAGTTTGGTAATAACCTTCTTACCAAAAAAAGAACAAAATAACAATTATTATTATACCTCACACAGAACCTGCTCAGTACTATTTTGCAGCTCATTGTTGATTATGCACAGTGAAAGGTATGGGCTGATTTGACTGCATGCAGTGCTATACTGCTGACTGACACATTTGTGCTACCTCTGTGATGTGATCTTAGTGAATTGCAGTAAAGTGCACAGTCAGTCACCCCAGGCACCATGAACATGTCTTTGTGTCATAAATGGTAGTTGTTGCTCATGCTGTTGCATTTGCGCAAGTGTTGCTACTATTGAGGGTTGTGGGTACAAGTGGGTGTGTGGGCAGATTTGCCATTCCATGGAGTTCATGCAGGGGTCCTGTGGCAATCTACTGGTTAATGTGTCATGGTGCTTTGTGACAGGTCATCTGGGGCAGTGTTCTACATCATGTAAGTAAGGCGCTCTGATGTTCACACTTGTGCTGCGTTGGTCACGGGATGTCATGTTGGATGAAGGGATGTTTGGGTCTCACATATGGGAAAGGTTGTTTTATTGCAGTTTGAAGTGGTGGTGCTGTACATCCTTATGTGGGTGAAGTGGAGTAGTCGCCACGTTGGGTGTCCACTTTTCTGGTCTGTCAACTTTGCTCTGATTGGGCCCTCTCCCCCCGTTCTCTCATGCCAGGCAGTGCAGGTATGCAGTGTGCATTAGCATTTGCAGTTCATCACCAGCGCTCAATATCAATGTCGCTGATGCCAGTGATGTAGAGCCATCATGAGTTGAATGTTCTCTGTGGTTGTATATGTTGATACTGATGAGGCCGTATATTTACCTGTATTATCTATTTTGCAGTAGGTCTCTTCTGTCCCCCCATTTAACACTGTACACACTGCTCCAGAAAAGCCTGACAGATGTTCATTGCCACAGCAACACACATCACAGCATCAACACCTCTTCTGCATGCTATGCCAATACCATTTATGAAATCTATTGTTTGCTAGCTGTTTTTGCCTTAAATGTACTAGCAATGAAACCACAAGGCTTGCTATGTTCTGAGTTCCAATAAGGACAAGAGCATGCTCCTGTTATGCAAAATATCCCCTGTTCCCATACCATTATGATTCTATATTATGGATAGGGCTATATAAGATACTTCTCTTAGCCACAACACCCGAGCTCCTTCTGGCAATTTTAATCACGTCATAACATGCTTTTCATGCCTCAACTGACTCTTGTCGATTCTGTGTTCCCTTGTGTTTTTTCATCAGCTCGGCTCCTCTGTGGATTATTCCTATCTGGTTGTTCGTGGGAGTCCAATGGCCCATTGGGCCAGCATTGACTTTTCCAGGCCAAAACAATACTTACTGATGCTCTGCTTGTTGCAGCTGGCTTTTACATGGCCTTATGTCATAACTGCAGCCCCTGGCTGTACCTTGGTGATACACCTTTGGAATCCACACTAGGATCACCAGTGTACCCCAACCACCATTGCTTTGAAGATATTGTGCCTGTCTTTGTATTTGGTGTTAACATTGCTTCTTGTTGGGTGCTTGTTGTAACACTTATTGTGGAATTTTGGGTGGTAGGATGTTAGCTTTACTCACTTCATGGTGGCACTTTGAGAGTAAATGTGGTTCCCTGTTCATTCCGTACATATTTAGTGTGCACCACTAGCTGTCCATGTGTGCATATGATGTCATTGTGGGTGGGGTTCCAACTGTGCCTAATCTATGGAAGGCATGGCATCAAAGCAAGACATACACAAGTGATCACAGTTCAAGGGCGGTTATCAAACTCTAAAATGGGTGAAATAAATGCCTCATCTAAACCTAAAGCTAAAATGGATGCTTGTTGTAACACTTATTGTGGAATTTTGGGTGGTAGGATGTTAGCTTTACTCACTTCATGGTGGCACTTTGAGAGTAAATGTGGTTCCCTGTTCATTCCGTACATATGTAGTGTGCACCACTAGCTGTCCATGTGTGCATATGATGTCATTGTGGGTGGGGTTCCAACTGTGCCTAATCTATGGAAGGCATGGTATCAAAGCAAGACATACACAAGTGATCACAGTTCAAGGGCGGTTATCAAACTGTAAAATGGGTGAAATAAATGCCTCATCTAAACCTACAGCTAAGATGGGAGCAAGCTATGACCATCAAATAATAATAATACAGTCCTAGTAGTGTCTAATGAAATAAAAAGGACCTAGGTTAAACAAACCTATTGCCAATCCTTACCGCTATGCTACAAAATAGTGAGGGATAATGTTCGCAAAAAAAAAGAAAGACGTGTTCACAAAACGATAAGCCAGGATGTTATGGCTGGGGTCTCCTTTGCCCACATTTTTTGCACGGGACGCGGCAGGATTCTTGAGCACAGTACACTTCTGGGCTTTTGGCATGAGCTTACAGTCCCTTTCCTCTATATCAGAGCCTTCTATGCCAACGTCTCTTCTCATGCAAAGTCTCTTGCTTCAAAGTGGCCTGATATTCCAAAAACAACAAAACAAAAACTGTTCCTTCTGTTAACCTTCACGTTGGGTAGTTACTCTTCACCCTAAGATTCCCCTCAGCCGGGCTCCGATCCTTCCTTTGACGTTAGCCTCCCAATGCACTTGCCAATGGAAACAGAGGCTTCCGATGGGTGATCACATCTCGCTGGGCCACGCTGTTATTCTATGACAAGTACATGCTTTCACAATATCACAGTTCGTACAGTGTCCCGCTCAGCTGGGTGAAAAGGCCAGTTTCACAATTCACACATTTTACAACATGCCAAGGGCTTTCAATTGTACACGGGTTTGACTTTACCTTTATATGACCACCTTGGCACCTGGTAGCAGCCTTCTCTATAGCCTCTTGGTACTTGTAGTTTCAATATTTTTCTTGTTTAATACTTTCCTTGTTCAGGAGAGGGGTACCAGCCAGAGACATTCGAGGGGGCTGCCCACATGGCGCTGGACCACTCTTTCTCTGGTACCGAGTTCGTTCACATAAAATCTGTGTGTTAATCTCCTTAATGTTGCCACTGCAACCTTGAGTCTAACACAATTCCGCCCATTTTCAGGTTCTTTCGATACACCTGCTGTGCTGAACTCGTTGGCTTTTCTTTTGCAGCTGGAGTCAAGGATGGTACCACAATGGCAATCACGTCTCCCCGCACTGGCAATCAGTGCGGGAGGTTTCCGTGTACCGCTGATATCCATCACACCACTCGCTAGCTGCGATTCCCGGTCTTATTTTACTTTGATCAGAGGCTGTGCTGGTCTGGGTTGCAAAGGGCAAGGGCAACTCCCTCCTTGATGCCCTTTCAGGTCTTGCCACCTTTCTCCTCTGTTTGAACTGCCATCCTGGAATAGCTGCTTCCTCGTGCATTCGGCCTTGCTCAGTGTGTGCTCTTGTGCTCTGCCTTTTATCCCAGTGAGGAGGGGGAAAGGGCAATCAGGTGTGTGTAGTTGCTGGCCATTGCCTGACTTTGCATGACCCCTGTGTCGGGACATGTCTGGTAGAAGGTTCTGGTATCAACCTGTATCGCTCATGGTGTGAGAAAGTGTTTATATTAGAAAAAAGGGGAGTAGAGTTTCTAAGTTTCCTACTGGGCAGGATGAGGAAAAGGTGTCATAAGGAAGGGAATACTGTGTCTCACCATTCTGTGTCCCAATTCCACTCACCGAAGACCCCCCATCCAGGTGATCCTCCTGCACTGGTCCAACCCCAAGACCTGGATCCAATAGCGATGGCCATGTGCTGGCCACCTGGTTGACAGATGCCCAGGGACTAGCGGGTGAGACTCCTTCAGGTTTCTCACAGTAATGACACCACCTCTATGCAGTATGGTAGTGTGTTTTCCTCATTACCCTCCCTGATCTGTCCTAGCGTGTACCTCTGACACTTCTTCCCAAGTGCCTTGTGATTAAGTGTTGCGTAGTGCTTTCTTTCCCTCCTTCAGAATTATGGGTGGGTGATGGATGTTCAGCCAGGGGATGGAGTGTTCTCCGCTTTACAAATGTCCTGTCATGTCAGCCAATGTGTTTCTGTTGGTCCTCCAGTGTGACATATTAGTTACTGTGCCGGGGAGTGTTTCGAATCTGTTGGAGTGTACTGTAGCTGTGTCACAATGTGGTGTGCACAATTGTTCATTGTTGTGGGTATGGCATGCAGACAATTGGTAATATGTGCCATGTCACTGCTGGATCCAGTTGAGCTGAAGATGGTGGTTTGAGTGCTACTATGTGTAATGGGTTTGCTGTAAATCCCAGCTTACTCCATGGCCTTCCCTCATTGGATTGTGGGGATTTGCAGTACTGGCATGGCAGAACGGTTGTATGTGTATGTATTGCTGTTTGTTTGTGCAGTGCAGGGCTGTATGTGTGGAGGTGTGTGTTTTCTATGTATTGGCATGGCTAGATGTCTGTTTCCATGGGTGTCTCAGGCATGTGGGTGTGTTCAGGCCATGCTGGCACTTGTCATCCTTTCATCATGAACACTGTCTTGTGTGCGGTCACTGTTCCTTTCTGGCAGCATGCATGCTCATGTGAAGATGCTGTTGACTGGTTGCTCCCTCACTTGCACTGCTGATGTACGGGACTCTCTTCAGTCAGTGGCCTGGCTTGTTGTCCTGGCCTTAGGTGGGTACTAAGTCTGCATGTACACCTTTGCTCACAAAGATGTTATGCAGGGTGCAACAGGAATGTATGATGTTGCACTCAGTTTGTGACATGTACAGGAGAACAGCACCAATGTGATCTGAGACATCTCAATCATGACTTCAGGATGCTTATGGGTCAATCAATTATGCCTCTGTTGGCCCTGTGTGCCATATTGTACCTTTCCTGGGCATACTGGTGGCCCACCTGTAAGGTGTCATAAGGTGAGATGTAATGGGAAACCGGCATCACCTGCATGCGGGAGGACATGAATGTTGTTAGTGCACATTGGGTGTTCCTTTGTTTGTGTTGTTTGATGTGTGCTAGTTGGCTTTGTGTGGAGCTAGTGATGACAGGCACATTTTGCAATGGTCATGTGCCTGTGCACATGTGTCTGGTTGAAGGTAGTATGAGTTGCAGTACTTGCCTATCAGCAACATAGCCCCGTAGTGTCCAGCTTCCAACTACGCACACAAGCTGTAGAGCCAGAATATGTGCCTGTCATGGATGGAGCCTGGGAAAATGGCATACACATCTATGAACAGCCCACCAGTATCGCAGAGTTGCCGAGCGATAATAGATTGCCAGCAGTGATGGTTCTGGTACATGTACGCTCGGTCATAGGAGGGGGGCTCATCGTGCAGCATAGGTGTTGTCAATGCCACCGATGACCCGGGAGGAGTCGGTGCACCTCTTAGAATCTGTGAGCCACCTGTCCTTATTCCTCCTCAGCCTAGGGCATGTGGAAATGGGATAGGCTGACCGATATGATGCATGCCAAAACCTGGTGCAGGGTGCTTGACTGCATGGACTGGCAGATGCCTGCCATGATTCCACCCATCCGCCAGAAAGAGCTAGTGCCAAACAAATGCAGGATGGCCAATAGCTTCACATGTGCTCCGATCGCATTTTAACACATGATGATAAGGTGCAAATCCCCCTCCCACTCCTGCAACATGTCCAATATTCTGGACACGCCACCTGCACACCTGCACTGCCTCCCTGGCAACTCCTGCACTTGGGGACTGTTTTCTGTATCCGTACAGTCCCCCTACCTTCACTTATGTTCTGCACTACCTTGCACTTTCCACCAACTGACCGTTTTTGCATCTTATTAATTCTACTATCCCATGTACTGCACTTTCATTCTCCCTTCCCCCACACACTTTTACCTTTCCTCCTTTCCATGCACTTGCGCAATCTTAATTACACCTTGCCTAGTAAGATCATTGTCTGTCTTCCCATTGGTCCCCCTCCCTTGCCTAGTCTCGCCTTGAAACACTTGTGTATAGGTGCATTATAAATGCCTTATCATATCATATCATAGGCCCAGATATCAATAATTAATAAACACTCACTAACCAGAGTAACTCCAAATGCCCAAAGAAACACAACTTTATTTGAATACAGTCAGCTGCCAGGAGAGCGTTCAAAAGGACAATCTGCACGATCTCGCCGAACTGCATGATTGCCATCTATATTATCTACTGACATCCAGGCCCATTACTTGACTTTCAGGAAAACCTACTCCATCTACTAGGTGAGAATTTAAAAACTTACCAAATCCATCCTACTGGGTGACCTACACCTTGGCCTCAATGATCCTAAAGACAAACATGAATGTTTACCTGAATGGTACCACCTTGGTCCAAGGCCCTCAGGCCAATCTTCTCCTCTTTGATAGACGCCTCGTGCACCTCATCAACATCCTTCCTTCTGCTGCTGTCCCCTCTCTCACCTCCACGGCTTCCTTGCCTCCCCCTGCTGTCTCCTCCTTGGCTACCTTCTCCTCTCCTCCTGCTTCTTCTGCCCCACCCTCCCCCCGGGCTTCTTCTACACCTCCGCAGGGCGTACCTCTGATTTGTAACCCTCCCTGGAAGTCTTTCAAGGATGGCAACCTTCTCCATATTAGAACGAAATAAGTTCCTTAGTGAAGGAACTCCCGTCCCCTGCACACTTTCACAAGCTCAATAAGTGAACCAAACAGTTAAGGTTTGCTATGATATAATTACATATATTGGATTCATTTCCTAAACAAATAAACAACTAAACCTCAATTGACACCCCTATCTATAAGGGTAAGATGTGATAACCTCCCCTCACCTTTTTTAACACAATGAAACCCGTTGCTATACATATATGTGTTATCGTATGTTATATGGCAAACATCTAAATGAGGACTCTCACTACAATGTACGATCTAGATCAATGAACAAATGAGTATGTATACACTTAATTTGGTTCAATATAACATTAAACTCTATGCAGTATCCCCAACCTTTGACTAAATCCAAGGACACAAGTAACGATCATAACGCCCGCTAGATAGGGGTGTCAATTGAGGTTTAATTGTTTATTTGTTTAGGAAATGAATCCAATATATGTATTTAAGACACTAAGGTACTTTAAAACTCTGTAACCAATGAGATGGTATTATCTTTACTTTAAGAAATGTAAATTATTTGGACACATCACCATATTATAAGTAATTATATGTTTTTCTGTAATCTTTATTTAGATGTGATTAACTGAACAATTGAATATGCCCCTGAAGAAGAGATGTTTTTCTCAAAACGCGTTGGGCCCCTTGAAAAATAAAAGCTACACTTGAATAAAAAGTGTTTTCTAAAGAAGAATTAATATCCAAAATCAAGTTTTGATGTTTACTATCTATGACCATAATCTGTTGGTTTGAACAAAAAAGACTACATACCTAGAGTATGCTCATAAGCAAACCTTAACTGTTTGGCTCACTTATTGAGCTTGTGAAAGTGTGCAGGGGACGGGAGTTCCTTCACTTAGGAACTTATTTTGTTCTACATTTGTCTCACAACCCATATGCCAGGGTTGACTGTTATCTCCCCTGCACCTTAAGTTTATCAAAAGCAATCTTTTGCTACTGAAACACAATTTGAACTTTGTGAACCTCTTAAAATAGGAGTGAATGGTGGACACAATTGTGAACCTTCTCCATATTGCCACTCTTAACTCTCGCTCAGCTGTCAAACACTCCTCTGACATCGGCCGCCTCCTGGAAGAACTTGACCTTGATGTCCTCGGTCTCACAGAAACATGGTTCACAGCCAGCTCCGTCACAAGCTTTGACACTCTCCTCCCTGATGGCTGCAAGATCCTCTCCACGCCCAGGTCCAACCGTTCCAGAGGAGGTGTTGCCCTTGCCTTCCCCCGCGTGGATTCCTGTCTCTGTCATTCCTACGCAGGCTTACTCCTCTTTCGAATGCCTCATCCGCAGGCTCTCTCTCTCTCCTAGCCATTACCTTACTATGGCTACTGTCTATCGGCCACCTGGTCACATCTCCTCCTTCCTCTCTGAGTGGGCGGACATCTCCTCTTCCCTTCTGGTCTCAACCACTCAACTCCTCTTTCTTGGAGACTTCAACATCCATCTGGATGCTTCCTGTCCTTCCTCTGGACTGTTTTCGACCTCTGTGACTCTCTCTCACTCTCTATCCTACCCTTTGGCCCGACTCACTCTGCAGGGCACACTCTTGATGTTCTGATCCCTACAGACCTTCCCCTCCCTATCCCTCTCACCACTTCTCTCTCCTGGAGTGATCACTTTCTCCTCTCCTCCCAGCTCACTTTCTCCAGCCCTCAGGCCAAGCCAACCCCAGCACTGCCACCTACCTTCTCGGTTATCTGACCCATGAAGCGTATGTTAGCTGAGGCTTTTGCCTCCACTTTCTCACCTCCTCCCCCTTTGGCCGACTCACCCCTGACAAAGACCTCTCCCTGCTCCACTCTGCTATATCTGATACCCTTGATGTTCTTGCCCCTGTCAGGAGGATCTGATTGAAGCCCAAAGCAAAGAGCAACTCCTGGAATGACTCAGACCTCCTCACCCTAAATGGCAAGTGCAGGGTGGCAGAGAGGAAATGGGATACTTCAGGTGCAAACTGGCCTGCCACCTGCTCATAAGGCAATACTGGCTCAATGCCTGCACCAAGAAGAGAGCCCACATCCAAGTCAGCGTCAATGCAGCATATAACAACTAAGACACATTTTTTCAAATCTGCAAGGTGCTGGCCAATCCTGCAGTTTCTACCACTCCTGTCCCTTCCTAGTCCCTTTGCAAGTCACTGGCTTCTCATTTCGTCTCTAAAACTCAGTACATCCTATTCCTCTCCCCCTCCTCCCTCTACGTCCTGCTCTTCCTCTGGCCCATCTTCGACCACATCTCCTGCCTCCTTCTTTGCCTTCCCCCTGTTCTCCCCAGACGATGTTTCTAGACAAGTTCAATCTATGAAAGTCTTTCCAAAAAAGGTTCAAACCTGTTCCTCCAAAACCATCAAGGACCACATTGACACTTTGGCCCCTGCTCTGGACAACTTCTGCAACCACTCCTTTGCAACTGGAATCTTCCCTTCCCCCCTGAAGCACTCCCTTGTGAACCCTTTTCTTAGGAAACCCTCGGCCGTCCCATCCTGCCCGGCTAACTATCACTCTATCTCCATCACTCCTTTCCTGGGCAAACTCCTGGAAAAGCTGGCCATCTTCCAGCTTAATCTTCACACGGAATCTGTTGGTAGTCCCCATGACCATCAGCCTGGCCTCAGATCTGCCAGAAGCATGGAAATTGCTCTCCTGAACATCCATGAAGACCTGCTCACCAACCTCGATTCCAACATCCTGTGTCCTCATCTTACTTGATCTCTCTTCTGCCTTTGACACAGTCAATCATGCCACCCTGCTTAACCATCTCCATGATAACCTGGGTACCACAGGTTATGTTATGGTATGTTACGTACACTTGTAAAGCGCACGGTCGCCAAAGGTATCATGGCGCTGGTGTGGAAGCTGCAAACTGAGTGGAGGCAATATAAACAGAGAGCTAAAACAGAGTGGTCTTTAAAGCTTTCCTGAAAGCCAAATGATTAGCAGAGGATTTAAGTGATAATGGAGGAGTATTCCAAAGTTTGGCCGCAGCAATGGAAAAGGCTCTGCCACCAAGTCTTTCTCGGTTAAACCTGGGGACCGTAAGAAGGTTGGTTGTAGAGGAGTGGAGATTACGTTCCTGGATATAAGGGGAACATTTAGATTGAAGAAATTCCGCTCCTAAGCCATGTATTGCCCGGTGGACAATACATAATGACTTAAACTTGACTCGCTGTGCCACCGGAAGCCAATGGAGTCGGAGAAGCACCGGTGAAATATGGGCACCATAAGGGGAGCCAGTGGCCAGTCTGGCTGCCAGATTTTGCATACGTTGGAGCCGTTGGAGTAGGCCAGTCCGTTCGGATAAGTACAGGGAATTACAATAGTCCAGCCGTGAGAGGACCAATACCGCTACCATGGGGGGGGCGCATGGCTTCTGGAATCATAGGCAGGACCCTTTTTAAAACCCTGATCTGATGATGAGCGGACTGAAAAACACCCGAGACCTGGTTTGACATGGAAAGGGAGGCAGAGAGGATAACCCCCAGGTTCTTTACCTTGTTGACAGGACAAGGCAGTGGACCTAATGAAGTGGGCCAGGAGGCAGGGGTCCATAATGAAGGATTCGGGCAGCAGCCCACCAGTATCACTGCCGTTTTATCGCCGTTGAGCTTGAGCCAGGTTTGGTCCATCCAGGCACCGACCGCTTTAAGGCAGTCATGAAGACAAGCTGAGACCACAGATTGATCCTGATCAAGCCGTATCAGGATTTGGGTGTCGGCAGCTTAAGAATAACAATTAAGTCCATAGGAGCGAATAAGGCAGACCAGTGCTCAAATATAAATGTATAACAAAATCGGGGAAAGAGAGGAACCCTGAGGGACACCACAGGTAAGGACACAAAGGGCAGAAAGAAAGGGATGCATAGCGAGGGTCTGGATGCGGTCTGAAAGAAAGTAGGTAAACCAGGCAAGAACAGGACCGGAGATCCCAATCTGTGCAAGGCGTGATAAAAGGATAGGATGGTCCACCGTATCAAACGCTGCAGACAGATCAAGTAGAATCAGGGCCCCTACTCCGCCTGCATCGACTAATCTAGACATATCATCTTGTACTGAGACAAGCACACTTTCCGTCCCTCTCCCTGGCCTAAAACCTGCCTTTGCATGGTTGAAAATATTAGAGGATTCCAAGAAGGAGGACAGAAGAGGCGTGACCAGAGATTCCAAAATTTAGCCAAAAATGGAAGTAGAGAGATAGGGCAGAAATTAGCAGGGATGGTGTGTCAAGTGTTTTGACCCATGTTGAATCAATAGACTGGGTAGATGTGGGGATGAGCTGTCGCAGCCCATTATTCTATCCCAGAACAAACTAAATCAATAGACTGGGTGGATGTGGGGATGAGCTATCGCCGCCCACATTCAAGTCAGAATAGGAGAACTGCGCAGTTGGCACGAGACCACTCCAAAGATACAACCTTCTTGTGGGGGGTTCCACATCACCACTCTACTGTAAGGATGCCATCAAAACAATGTTAAGTAAGGGTCCTATACTATCAAGCAAAAGACCACTCTATTGAAATGCAGTAATTCAAGACAACTCAAAAAATGGATGCAGTACTGACAAATTCCCCAAGGTGGCGCTAGCGGTCTAAACTCTGACAGGGAAACTGTAATTAGGAGTTGCAAGAGGGGCAGGGACTTCAAAGCTTGTTGGTTAATTGAAAATCTTGCCACCTGCTGTTCCCAGAGGCCAAGAGGCTGGGAAACCTTAACACCTCAGAGATTCCCACACTAGGAGGCAGGATATCACATGACCCTGTTGATTGATTGAGGAGAGACTTCCAGGCAGCCTGCTGGAGCCCACACAAAAGGCTCTTTCTGTTGAATGGGGTATGTTAATTTTGAGTGTTTCCTGTCAACAGCCCTCTGCCAGCAACGAGAGACATGTGATCACTGACCCACCCAGACTCCTAGAGGCGGACCCAAACACTTGGGGGAGTTGAATTGCAACAAATATATATTTTATAGAAACAGTGATAATTTATTGTAACCAAATGACAGGAATGTACAACTTTGAGAGTCTTAGTTTGAAAAATGCCCTCACGATTTGAGTCCAAACTCCAATTTGTACCATGTTCTGGGGCAAAACCCTGCTAATTATGATTATTGTAGACAATGTGTTTAAGCTAGAGACATGGAAAGTTACTGGGATACATGTGGAAGGGAAATGTACCTTTGTATAATTTTTGATGAAAATCCCATGTTGCAAAACCCACTAAAATCGAAAATAAGTTGCCATTTTTGAATGCAAGCTCCTAGAAACGCCAGAGTCGGGACAGGGACTATCTTTAGTAATATATGATGTGTGTATGTGATGTCAAACAACTGTGTACCTGGGAAATATGTATTTGGGTCAGAAATAGATTTGTATGCAAATTGACCAGGGGAGGATCCTCTGACCCAAAAACAGACCTCATCATGATGACAATCCATTTCCTTCCCCCAATCATGGGAGAGGGGAGAGGCTTAGCTAGGCCCAGGCACACGCCCATTTTCAAAACACATAAAAAGAGACTGCTGGGACAGGTAGAGACATTCAATTCCATTTGCTGCGGAGCATGCTGACCGACGATTCACATCCAGAGATAGAGACTTCACATCCATCAATCTCCAGAACAGAAATTAACTCCAGAATTTGTAGCAGAGAGGCCTGAATCCACCAGCTGAATCCTCTTCAGTAGGCCTAAAAACCAACCAAACTATTCAACAGCCGGGCGAGCTGTTTGAATTTTTGCCAAGAATTTTTGCAAGAACCAGTAGCAGTATCCAGAAAGCAGTGCTGTATCCAGAACCCGAGAGAACCACAAACCAGACCGTTGTGAGCAGATCCGGTGCTTGACAGACCCAGAGAGCAGAGCTGACCCAGATAGCCGGGACTTCAGAACCACCCGCCGGAAGTCCTGTCCAACCTGACCAGACCGTGACGAGGCCTATTTCAAATTGATATTGTGAGTACCTTGCAGAACTGTGCAGAACCAATCTTTAAGTTAAAATAATCTAATCCAAACTATTTTAACCTAAGCAGAACAGCCTCCTAGAAATTGTGTCATCTGTCATTTTTAAAGCTGCACAACTGTCACCTGTCAATTCTGCAGCTGCAAGCTGTCACCTGTCATTTTGAGTTTTACTTTAAATCCGAAAATCTACCTTTATTAAATCGTCCGTATCTCTTGAACCGTTTGTGCTAGGAACAAGATTTAACTTTCATCTAAAGTACTCCCTGTACTTTTTCCGTAATCCCGAGACACGCACTCGCGAAATTTACCGCGATTTGCGATTTGGCCCGATTTCTTCATCTGTAGAAATCAGCAGATTTTTGCTTATCTTTTCTAAAATTCGTTTGCAATCTGCTAATCATTCATAGAGTATTGTTAAAGTGAGCCTGAACTAATATAAAGTAGTCATCACCTACCCTGAACCTCTAGAGGGAATTAAAAGCAATTTTAGCACCTTTTCACTTCCTTGCAAACCACATTAAAGTAATTTGCCTGTGTTTAAAACTCATCCCTGTTTTCCCTAAGCTTGCTGGGGGAACTGGAACTGTGTATTGCATTATAAAGTGCGATTTGTTGGGATTCTTGAAGACTGTGTGCTCTCCTTCCATTTCTTACATTGCATAGGGGGGGAGTGAATTGTCAAGGAAAAGTGATTACATTGTCGTTTGTTGAAGCCATATCAAGTTATTTTCTGTACTGCATTTCATTCATCACTGCGTTTCCATGAACCATATAAAGCATTATTTCCCACCTTATTCTTCTGTTCCTATTCATAAGTTACCTCTTGCTGATTACTGCTCATATTCACAAGTGTAATATCCATTATCAATTTATTTATAGAAGTGTGATATATATATCTATTGTTTAAATTTTCAAATAAACCTTTTAATTTGCAAAACAAACCTACTTCTTGGCTCAGTGGGGTCAGGGGGATTCTAAGAGGGGGCTGTTATACAAGGGTTGTCATCCAGAGTACTGAACTGGACATAAAAATACATCAATAAGGGTTTTCCTCAGCATCCCAGACTAGGCATTGACTTAGCTGTAGTGTTGATTGAATATCGCTTACAGGTGGGATCAAGTGAGGGCTTCTTGAGGAGAGGAATAACTCTAGCAGATTTCAGTTCCGGGGGGACCATTCCGGATTGGCAGGAGTTAATAGCCGCAGTAATTTCAGCCAGAATGTCAGGGGCGATCGTTTTCATGAGGATAGCAGCAATAGCATCCTCAGGGGAGGACAATTTAATCTTTAATATGGCTGCCAAGACTTCTACCTCAGTAAACAGAGGGAAAGTCGACCAACTGAAAGAAGAATCAATCGGGGGGGTGGCATAACGCTGGTGGTGACAGGAGACAGTGTCGTCAGAGATTCAGCAATGTTTAATCTAATCACTTCAATGTTAGTGTGAAAAACGAAGCAAGATCATTGCACAATTTTTGTGATGGCTTAACCATAGAAGTCAGTGGTTCAGAGGAAGCAACGGAGTGAACAATAGAGAATAAAGCTTTCGGCTTCAGTAAAGCATTTTCGATTTTTTGGGCAAAAAAGGTGGATTTAGCGAGCTTAACACTAGCTAGATAGGTAGAAAGACTGGTCTTGTAAAGGTCTCTAAGCGTCGGATTGTAGGTAATCCGCCACTTACGTTCGGCTTGTCTAAGTTGAAGATGATTATTTAGTAAATCAGTGAACCAAGGCTGAGACGGTAGCCTGCGGCCTTGAGTAAGTTTCAGTGGAGCAAGGCAATTTGCGGCAGACACCAATGACTGTGAAAGTGTAGCAAGTGATAGGGGGCTCAGGGAGGTACATTGGAGGCTATATGAGCACTAAATGCCTTGGGATCAACAGAACGCCAGGAGCGGAGTAGTGGCTTAGAAGGAATAACCTTGCAGGGGGGGGACTGACTGAAATGAGCATGTGACCAAATAGTGGTCAGACCAGGTCACTGGCTCAATCAGGCCAGGGTCAAGCAGAGTATCTTTGGCAAATACCAAGTCAAGAATATTACCATGAAGATGGGTAGGGCCTTGAATCAGTTGACAAAAGAGAAGATCAGAAAGGCTATCAAAAAAGGAATTGAGTTCATCTGATCTCGGTAGATTGAAACGTAAATTAAAATCACCCAGTATCACAAGGATGGTGTACTGTAAATTTAGATCAGCTACAAGATCGGCGAAATCTGTCCCAAAGCGACCTATGGGGCCAGGAGGGCGGTAGATGAGCAGGAGGTGAAAAACACTTGAAGGTGAAAGAATGCACCGACACAAAAGGGCTTCCATACTTAGTGTGTGTGGGCAAGGTATCTGAGTGACCATAAATATATCTTTAAAGATGATTGCAATGCCTCCGCCGCGCTTTGGAGGTGAACGGTCCTGGTGTATAATACGATAGTTTGAGAGGAGAGCTTGGACTACTGCAGGTGCCAATCTCTGTGTAAGCCAGGTTTCAGTCAGGCATAAAAAGTCAGAGTGCCTACGTGCTAGCAAATCCCAGATCTCACCAGCGTGAGCCGGAAGAGACCTGGTATTTAATAGGCATGAGGTAGGTGTGCTCATCACAGGCTGCGTAATGGTGGGAGGGGGGCCTGTATTGGATATATGAAGGTTCCAGCCAGTGGGCCACTTGGTATCAGAGGGCACGAGAGATAGTAGAAAGCTTTTATCTAGATGCCCCTTCCCGGCATGGACGGGCACAGACGGGCTAGCCTTAAGCACGCCTTTGGCGCGCTGGCGGCGTGCCCGCTGCGCCCACCCGCTGCGCGGGTGTCCGATCCAGCAGATAAGTGCCGGGATCGGGATGAAAGCGAGGCAGAGAGCAGGGCTGATGGATGAAGAAAGAGGACTTCTAGAGCCATCTTAACCCAAGAAACTCGCCTCTGCTCTGCTGAAGTGGAAAAAAAATGAACACGGCGCCGTCTAGAACAAGCAGACCGTGGCAGTCATTCAAATCCTTCTTTCAATCCAGTATGTTAAAACAGTCACACAATAATGCGCCTCAAGTAAACTGCAACAGTTAAAATTCTAAAAGAAATGTAAAATTCAGCTTTACACAATTAGGCTGCTGTCCTCACTGGATCAGCTTCCTATCAACTGCGCGGGTGACCGATCCAACACATAAGTGCCGGGATTGGGATGAAAGCGAGGCAGAGAGCAGGGCTGATGGATAAAGAAAGAGGACTTCTAGTGTCGTCTTAACCCAAGAAACTCACCTCTGCTCTGCTGAAGTGGAAAAAAAATGAACACGGCACCGTCTAGAACAAGCAGACCGTGGCAGTCATTCAAATCCTTCTTTCAATCCAGTACGTTAAAACAGTCACACAATAATGCGCCTCAAGTAAAATGCAACAGTTAAAATTCTAAAAGAAATGTAAAATTCAGCTTTACACAATTAGGCTGCTGTCCTCACTGGAGCAGCTTCCTATCAACCCTGGCTTGGCTGACCTCTTTCCTATCTGATCGACTCTCCCAGGTCAAACTTGGGTCCTTCCTCTCCTCTATCTCCATCTCTACTTGTGGTGTTCCCCCGGGGTCTAACCTCTCTCCCTGGCTTTTCAACCAATCCCTGGCACTTCTTGCCCAACGCATTGCCGCTCTCTGCCCCAACTTTCAGTGCTATGCGGATGACACTCAACTCATTTTCAGGCTCTCTTCTGCCACTTCTTCTCCTTCTCTCACCTCTGACTGTCTGCTATCCCGGAGAGGTGTTCTGCCAATGTTATCTGCCTTAATGCCAGTAAGACCGGGATTTTCTTCATCGGCACACCCGCTCCCTCCTTTCCTGTCACTCTCTGATCTGCCTCTCTTGGCCCATTTCCTGCTCCCACCTGTGAGGTTAAAAACCTTTGAGTCCACACTCTCCTTCTCTCCTCACATCTCTGATGTCTCTAAGAAGTCACATTACCAACGGGACCTCCTCAGAGGTATTCTTCCTTTCCTCTCCTTCCCACAGAAGCTCACTGTCTCCAGAGCTCTGGTTCTCTCTAACCTGGACTACTGCAACAGCCTCTTTCTAAATCGGCCTGCTTCTACTCTCCGCCCTCTGAAACTCATCGAGAACAGGACTGCAAGACTTGTCCTTGGCCTCAAGTCCAGGGATCGTATCTGTCCAGGGCTAAAGTCTCTGCACTGGCTCCCAGTGGCTGTGAGGATTAAGTTAAAAACCCTCTGCATTGTCCACAAGGCCTTCTGGGGCCTGGGGCCTCAATACCTTCAACTCTCTCTTCCTATATATCTTCCTTCTTGAGCTCTTCACTCTGGCTCCAACTCCCTCAGCGTCAGTCGCTTCTCCAAGCAACGAGTTAGTGGTCGATCTCTTTCCTCGGCTAGGGCCTCCATCTGGAAAATCATCCCTGCTTCCCTGAAACTTGAGGAGAACCCTCTGCGGTTCTGTAAGCACCTCAAAACCTTCCTCTTTGCTTCTGCTTTCTCTCCTCCTCTCCCCTGCTGAACTCCTGCCAAAACTGAAACTGCACTGGTCACCTGGCTACCCTCTGATCTCGGGCCCAGGTCCATTCCCCACCAGTTGCACACCTGCACTGCCTCCCTGGCAACACCCACACTTGGGGGACTGTTTTCATTTTCCCACCAGTCCCCTACCAGCACTTGACACTTGATGTCTGCACTTACCCTTGCACTTGCCAACAGCTAGACACACCTTTACTTATTGTTTTATTTATTCTATTTACTTTACAGTTTATCCCATGTAATGCACTGGCCCTTCCCCCACCCTCACCTCTGCACTTTTCACCATCCCCCTTCCCCTGCACTTGTGCGATCTCAATGTTACCTGGCCAGGTAAGATCGCTGTCTGTCTTCCCCTGTTCGCCCTCCCTTGCCTCGTCGTGCCTTGAAACACTTGTGGATAGGCCTGTAATAACTGCCATCTCATCTCATATCATATCATATTGTATCATATCATATCATATCATATCATATCATATCATATCATATCATATCATAACGAGTCACTAACCCTCTCACTCTTAAGGACGCATTGTAGACTGGGTAGCGGGCCACAACTGCGCAGCCTACATCAGCTCCAACACCCCATGACCTTGGACGGACCACCACCTCATTCATTTCTCCATCCCCAATGCCACCAAACCTGTTAAAGATAATACTCCTTGACCGCCAGCATCAGCTAGGAGTGCACGTAACGAAACTAAGGATGAGCTCCTACCATTGCTAGAACTTCCTGCCCTCAAGCCTCCATTCTCCAATGACCCTCTGGCTCTAGTAGAACAATTTAACCTCACAATCAAAAAATAAGTTGATTCCATTGCTCCTCTAGAAAGAAAGAAAGCAACAAAAAGGAAAGAAACACGCCAATTCTTGGTACACATCAGACGTCCAGGAACTATGCACGCTCAAGCGAATCGTGCTTACCAAGTTGCAATCCGATCCACAGAACTCCACCTTAGAAGCCTACAAAAAACATACCACCCAATACAAAAAAGCCATCACTCTAGCCAAATCCACATTCTATAACACCAGGATTGTGAATGCTAAATCAGAATCCAAAGAAATGTTTGCTATATTCAAGGTATTGGCTACCCCAGCCCCTAGCACCCAAAACCTTGTGAAAAATGAATCCTGGTGCTCAAGGATCCAAACAGCCATGCTCAACAAAATAGACCTCCTGCAGAGTAAAAGTAAGTCTCCCTATAATGCCCCGGTTAAATCGGACCAGCCCATCTCGCCAACTAAAAATTCCCACGTTAAGGATAAAACACTCTTCTCCTTCAGAGATGTTTCACAAACCCAAGTATTAGCCCTCCTTAAATACATAAAACCCTCCATTATCAAGGGTGATATCTGCCCGGCCAACCTCATCCAGGATTGCTAGCACCTTTCCTGATGGCATTCATAAATGCTTCATTCACATCTGGCATTGTCCAACGGTGCCTTAAAGAAGCTTGGGTTTGCCCACCCTTGAAAAAAAAATCCTTAGACCCAGCCTCACCTAACAACTATAGACCCATCACAACTGTACCATTCCTGCTAAAATTTCTAGACAAAGCTGCATACACCCAAATCCAACAATTCCTAGAAAATAACAGCATCCTAGGTAAAAGGCAATTAGGTTTCCGCCCAGGTCACGTGACAGAATCTGACCTACTAGACCCAAAAAAACCAATTAGGGGAAATAATGGATGAAGGCAAGACAGCTCTGCTCTTCCTCCTCGATTTGTCTGCAGCTTTTGATCCTGTGGACCATAAGACACTCTGCATACAACTCCTGTACTCAGTCCAATTCACTCCTGAAGCCACCTCTTGGATCATCTCCTCCCTTGAAAGGAGAGCCATGAAGGTGTTCTCAGGTCAGGGCTGCGTGGCACCTATCACCATCCATTGTGGAGTCCCACAGTGCTCCTGCACCTCACCCACACTGTACACTATTTTCCCCATACCCCTTTCGAACAAGTTGGACAATCTCGGCATAGCATACACAAACTATGCCGATGACACACAGGTCCTCCTTCCACTCTCTGGCTCCTACGAAAAAGACATAGAAACACTGCACAACACTTATACCACCATCCAATCATGGATGGCAGCAAATGGACTGTGCCTCAATGGGGATAAAACCAAAATCATCCTGGTAGGCCCCAAGGAAACGTTAAACAAGCTTGTCAAACAATACAGCACCTTTAACATAGACAACACCCAAATCACTGTGTCACCAGCAGTTAAAACTCTGGGGGTATACATTGACTCCACCCTCTACATGACAAGCAAAGTGAGCGCCATTGACCCTTCGGATGCATTCCCGATCAAACTGATCAATGCTGTCAAACCTTATCTATCCACTCAGAACTGTCTCTCCATAGCCAGAGCCACCATTGTGGCAAAACTGGAATACTGTAACATACTTTTTTGCTGGCACCTTGGCTAAAAATCTTGACAGACTACAAATCATTCAAAATAATGTGATCAGGGCAGCTCTGAGTACTCTCAAAAGCACATCTCCCACGCAAGGCGTGATGCTCACTAGCTCCTGTTGAAAGAATGTATACTATTCAAGACCCTAGCCATAACCCACAAGTGCCTCTCACTCACAGCCCCCTCTTATCTCTCAGAAAAAGTAGTCTGAGCCACCTCTTCCAGACCCAAACGTTCACATCACTCCAATCAGCTTAGCATTCCTACCTTCAAAAGGGCCTAAAGCTGGAGGCTCCAGCTTCCTATTTCTAGCTCCTAAACAATGGAATGCCCTCCCTACAACCCTAAGGAATGAGACCACTCACGTATCCTTCCACAAAGCACTCAAAACAAAGCTCTTCAATTGGCTCACCTCACCACATGAGACTGATGCAAACATTGGTTCAAGGAAGGACTTAATGTATCTCGGGCTCCTCTGTAACCATGAAATCATTGAGACATCTGCTTATTCCCTGTAACTTTGCCCACTATGTCAATGTCAATGTAACCATGAACTGTCTGTTTGTATCGGGTTCACTGTAACCAAGAACCACAGACAGGCAATCTTGCTATTTTGATGCAACTAAGTAAGCCTCGTTGTAACAGCTCCACTATTCCCCAGGGCCGCTGCGTGTGTGCTTTATAAATGTAAAACATAAATAAATAAATCTCAAAATGGAGTTAGAGACAACAAGCTCTTTACTAGAAAATAGGTCACAATGACATCATATTAGTAATCATCATAAAAAAGTCAACTCTCTAACTTGATAGGACGAGTATAGAAGGTATATTCCTCTAACGGTGGAATTGCTTACTATTGGTATTTTTACAGCTACCAGCTCCATCTATATCTTCCTTCTACAAATCACACAATTTATCTTATTTACTATTGGCTAACACTCTACTACAATAGTTGATAGAAGAAAATTATTCAGTTGGCCAGCCATTCTTTCATCCAGCCTTTGACATGATCATGCTCTGCCAAGCACATGGTGGCGAAAGAGAAGTGGGCGAATTGCCATGATCTCGTGGAAGTAATACTCCCAACTCGTTCCCATGCTTGAGGTCCATCTAACATCCTTGTTTATGGCCTTCAGCGTCTTATCTTGGTGTCTGGGTGTGCTAGGGATGTGGCAAGTGCACTTTCTAATTGGCGTTGAATACATTAAGATTGTTGCTGTCAAATGGTGAGGGACGACTTTGCTACAGTCAATTCAACCATTTATTGGGATTTCCCTACTGTTCAATGTGTGTGTGCTTCCCTTCAGGGGGCATTTGGGGCACTATATGTTCATTTGTTTTGGGAGCAATTTGCATGGTAGCTGAAATTAATTCACTTTCATAACTGTGCTGTGCCCTGGGAAACGTTCTCTGGTGTGGTTTCAACTTTATAAGCTATATCCCCTTTGGCATTCTGACCTTGATGCTGGGATCTTGTCTTCTCAGTGAGGCCTCAAAATGTTTGTTAAGCAATTGTATGTGAAGCTTCAGTATTTCAGAATTGAGGCCTTGCTGGGTCTGGTCTGTTATTGTCATACTTCGGTTCATTCTCCGCCATTTTGTGTCCTACATCTCTTGCATGTTAATGTTCTTCGTGTCTACCTGGAAATATTCTTCATGTCTGTGTACAGGTAGTCATCATGTCTACATGTGCCTCATGTGTGTGTGTGTGTGTGTCGCCATGTACTCTTTCCCTACCTGTATATATGTAATAACGCAGCTACCCTGCTTGTGTCACATCATCTATTCTAATCGAAATTGACACTATATGGTCCTTAGTGTTTGGTTAATGACCTAGTGCACCTTCCTCAGCTTACACTTTTATTTGTGGTCATGACAGGGAAGAGGTGGGGCTGTTGGGGGCATGACCAATGCTGGTGCAGCTCTTATCTCCATTACCAACCCTGATTGCAAGTGGAGGGAAGTGATACCTTCTACAGACCTCTGTGTCTTTGCCATGCTGAAGAGGGTGACCCTGTTGCGGAGAACCCATTCCCTTCATCTCCTCCTCCTCGTCCTCCTCAGCTGTGGTGCAGCTGCTGCACCAGTATTGTTCCATTCCTGTTCATAGAGCAATATTGCCAAATCGCAGGGATACATTTCCTGGGATTGAAGGTGTGGATTGGTACAGTGTGCCTTTATTTTGGGACATGTGGCATCTTGGTGTGCATGTTGATGTGCATCTTTGCTGTAGTTGTTGCTTTGTTCTTGTTTGTGTGGGATGTTCTGCAGATATGAGTGGGGTTCAGGTGTGTCTTGTTTGCTGGTATTGTTTGTGTTTTTCATAGGGGATTGTTCCTTTTTCGGGATCATGTTATTGGTTGAACTCATGATGTCACATTATGTGTGTTTGCCTAGATCACTCAGGCAATGTAATCATGTACAAGCTACACATCGTGTGCAACATCATACATGCCAGTTGCATTCTGTATAACATCGCAGTGTGCAGAGGTGTACATGCAGACCTAGCACCAGACCTGAGGCCAGATCCACAAACCAGGTCACCCACCCAGGGTGAGCCCAGTTACACACCAGAGAGGTTCACCCACACCCTGACAACTACTCCACTTTGCCCACGTACTGCAACAAACCCACCCACTGCAAAAAAAAACACCTCTCCCCAAACGTGAGCCTCGAACATCCCTCCACCAGTATACAGTGTTTATAACAAAAAAGAAATAATGAATGACATTTATGATGAAACAAAAGTTTAAAAAAACAGCATTTTTTAAAGAAAATATATGTGGGGTTGGGGCAAAGGGTTCAATCTTGTGGGGAGGGAATTGGGGTAAGTTTTTAGCAGCGTTATACATTAATTTGTTATTTATTTATTCATTTATAAGGCATGGAACCCCCACCCAACATGGCAGCCCATGACCAACACAGCATAATTGTGAACATCAGTGTTGTTTGATTACCTGACATAGGACAATGCACCAGATAACCTGTCATAAAGCTCCACAGCATGTCCACCAGTAGATTGGACCAGCACACCTGCATGAACCACAAAGAATGACTCATCACCCCACAATGCCACTTGCACCCACCACCCCTGCATAGGCGCTCAGAATGCATGTGAAAGAAGCTGCAGGTAGCAACGTTTGCACAGGAGCAGCAACCACCATGTACAAAACTCAAACATGTTCATGGCGCATGGGGCAACTGTACACTTTATCGCAAATCATACAGAACACATTGCAAAGGTAGCACAAGTTGATCGCCATGCAGGGCACTGCATGAGGGCAAATCAGTCTGTACAAATTACTGTGCATAATTAACAATGAGTCAAAAAAGGTCAAGTGAATGACAATTTTCTGTGTCAAATATAACGCAACACACAGCAACAATGTATCCAGGGACAATGACAAGAGAGGTGCAGTCAGAAGACAAAATGGGAAGTGAGACACCCCCCCACCCCAAGCATGCATGGAGCCATGCTAGTACAAAAATGTGCTTACATAATATGATGGAAAGACTTGCGTCGCCATCCCTGCGTGCCTGTCTGACGCTCGCCCTCTAAAACATACACGTATATGTACATGCAAGGGCTCACAATGCACACACTCATTCATAGTGAGAAGCACAGGAACACGTATACTCGCAACATGCCCACTTGTACTCCGATACATGCAAGGGCTCACAATGCACACACTCATTCATAGTGAGAAGCACAGGAACACGTATACTCGCAACATGCCCACTTGTACTCCGATATCCACTGTACACATCTTCTAGACCCGCTCTGTGCAAAATACTAGTAGGACGACAAAGCAGGCACGTCTATGGTCAGTGTGTACTCCCAGGATATAGGCAGGCCATACCAGATTTACATAGGAATGCGTTGCACCTACCAACCTCCTGCCCACACACCTCTCATCCACCCTATTGGAATACCTTGTGCATAACCCATCCTCCCGAGGACCTGCCGTTTCTACATGTAATGAATTGGCCATGCGTGGACGTGACACAAGAAGATGCTGATTTGCTGTATACACCCATTCATAGTCAGACCACTTCCATGGCTGAGAATTCCACTCCCAGCAGCTGCATGATGTGACATGCAGATTATCGATGAAGTGGACACACTGCCACTGTCATAGCAGTACTCACCTGACATGCATTTGCATGCGCATCGTGACCTCTTCACACAGACACTGTCATTCCACATAACACACCTGCCTTGACCATGTGCACGATCATGCTCCACATCCTTCCATCTAACATAGCCTACATGGTCAAAAGGTACACACACATTAAAAAAGGTACAGTAGTCATGCATGGCACAGAAAAAAGGGTGTTTTTCAAAAGTACATCACAGTGTTCGAAAGCAATTGGGAAAATGGTGCACACAAATATGGCCAGATAATACATGTATTTAAAGGTGAGTGCAGGTAACTGGAACGTACACAGTGAGGGTGTAATCCACATATGGAGCCTGTAGTACAAGTGGGCAACAGAAATGTAAACTTGAATAAACAAAATACAGGCCACACTGTGCAGGGAGTGTGAAATAAGATGGACACAATAGGGAATACGAATAACAAACACTTGACTCCCTCTGACCCCTCAAATTCACTGTTCCTCATGACTACCACCTCAAACTCCTCTTTCTTCACCTCACTATGCCGGGCACACTGGCTTGGTGGGATTAAGCAAAAGGGTACGCAGAGGCCTGCTGCATGTCCCCACTGGCCACCCTTGGGCATATGAGGAGTAGAAATGGCCGAGAGAGAAGGGGACCTGTGAAGTGAAGGGGATGTCTGCATCAGCAACAGATGTTGTTGGATAGCATCAGTGATTGCCCTCAATTCTGCTCTCAGCTCTGCAAACCCCTCCCTTAATGTTCTCTGTTCCTGGGACTGACACCCCCTGCTTCCCTCTCCTCCCTTGTCACCTCCAACAACCCCACCCTGATGCTCTGCAGGACCCCCAGCAACTGGTCATTGAAGTCCACCCGGCCACCTCCAGTTGTGGGGACGACCTTAACCATGGTGACATCCTCTTTGCACCCTGAAGATGCAGTGGCAGCTGTTACTGGGGTGGGCACAGTTGGCTCCATAAGTTGGCAAGCTGCAGCCAGCACAAATGGTCAAGGTAACACAATGGGTGTTGTGGTCCTCATTCCTTCAGGTGTTGCAGGATATGGATGTGCCCTATGCAGGGCAGCAGAATGGATACACTCACTACCCACTCGTTTGGGCCCAATCTCCAGGAGTGGGCTCGTGCCACGGGGGAACAAGGGCTAGAGACAGTCCAGGAAAGGGAGTTGGCCTAGGCCAGGTGGCCGGGGGACTCACAGCCATGGCTGCAATGACAGGTGGAGAAGGAGGAAGCACATGAACTGCAGCAGAAGGGACTACAGTAGTACCTAGTGGGCTATGTGGCCCTGTATAACCTGTCTGCTGCCACTCCTGTGACTATTCATGCCAAAATAATATCGTCAATGTACCTAGCCCAAGATTTAAAATGGCTCTCGAATGGATTGTTAGCGTAAATATGCTTTTTTTCAAAAAATCTTGGGCTAGGTACATTGACGATATTATCGTCATATGGACAGGCACAACAGAAGAAGCCAGTAATTTCGTAACATGGCTGAATCAACAAAATCGCCATCTGAAATTTACGATGACTATCAAAAGAGAAGAAATCAATTTTTTAGATCTTACTATTTTTCACCACCAAGGCACCTTACTAGTCAGACCTTACCACAAGACCACCGACAAAAATTCCCTCCTACACTACCACAGCCACCATGTAAAACATTTAAAAGATAATTTACCTTATGGACAATTTTTACGGCTAAAAATGAATAGTAGCACTAAAGAAGCCTATGAAGAAGAGGCGGGAACTCTCGCTAAAAAACTAAGAGACAGACAATATCCGAAAAAATTGATCAAAAAGGCGGCGAAAAGAGCATCTAATAATAACAGAGAAGCGCTGCTCGAAGATTGGGCCAAAAAGGAAATCGACACAAGAATACTGAGCGTTAATACGTTTCCCAACTTAAGGCTATCCATCACCAATATAGTACGGAAAGAATGGAAGATCTTTGAACAAACTACTAACAAACTCCCCTGCTCTCTTTTTGCCTATCGAAAATCCACGACCATAGGCAACAGGGTAAGCAGCAGCGAATTTAAAGGCAAAAAACCCAGTGCTTGGTCATTACCCATGTGGATTCTGCTCAGTGTGTAAATACACTAAAAAATCTAAAGAAATCGACATAGGTTTAGCTACACCCTGGAAACAATTGCAATTCATGAACTGCAATTCAGAGTTTGTAGTTTGCATGATAAGATGTCCATGTGGTCTCAAATATATAGGACAAACAAATCAAAAAATAAAAACTCGAATCATAGAACATAGGAGTTGTATACGAAACAATACACTCCTAGCACCTATGGTGAAACATTTCTCTGAACAGAATCATTCAAGCGATGACCTGAAATGGACTGTGTTACTAACTTTAAAAGGGAAATATATCACAAAAAAGAAAAAACTGTTAATAGAAAAAGAACAGAGACTTATCTTCCAAACTAAAAGTGACCAAAATGGTCTAAATGAAGCCAATGAATGGCAGAAAGTTTAATTAAACTTGGTGAATCTGAAGGCTTAACTAAGGAGAATAGAAGGTGTGCGACTTTACTAATATTAATCTTTTGATCTACGCAGCCCCTTTTCATCAACTACCACCGACTCATGTTTAAATACCTATACATAAAAACAGGCTCTAATTTCTAATTTGTAGTATACACCTGTGTTGCTTTTAATAATAACAACAGTGTTATCTTCGTTATGATACTCTCCCACGGAAAAAACTCATAATTAGATGCTTATGATCAGACTTATTATTCGCTCCCCATCCGACCGCAATTGCCGAGTAATACTACGAAACCAGCAACATAGTTCCACTTTTGTAGCACGAGGCACGAGTCATACAATAATAATAACAGACTGCTGATGTTAACAGACTCCTCAAATACGGCACCACAGCGAGCATTTGGATACCTGAAACTAATAGTAAAAACTAAAAACGGACTTGAGTCACTTTATAATTCTCCTCATCCAAGATCGCTTCTGCCACTTGAATCACTACGACGCATAGTCCTCGTTGCGTGGACACAGCAGTAGAAACAAGAACGAAGAATATCCAGGTAAGTCCTCGCTCTGGACGTTCTTCTAAAATCTAAATAAGTACATTTTTTCAGAGTAGTAAAGACCCAAGCGGCTCCCTCGTGCACGTTATTTAAGTAACTGTAGTGCATTACTAATGAACATTTTCCTCTAATAACTGACGCGTGGCTCGTAACCTAGTTTAAACACTGGAGCTTGCGGTAAAATTAAAACGAAAGAGATAAATTCCCACTAAATAATAAACTCTTCGCTTTTTCCTTTCCTTCCAGTGATACACACCCATGTATTCACATTGATGGCCACCACAGCACTATATGGAAGAATTAATCTGATTTAATACATTAAGAAATCCTAACTCCTAGGCAAACGCCTAAGAGTGTAAGTTAAGTCCCTTTATCAGCATCTTTATGTATTACCGGTGGTACTATTACAACATAGCCACTGACCTATCTACCTATCCAGAAATGTCACTAATGAACCCCTCCGTGTGGTTTATTCTAGGCACTATCTGGTGTCAGATGTCTACCCAGACAGACGATTCATTATCCTTAACATGCTTAAGAGTCTCTAAGTTAACGGATAACTTCTACAAGGACTAACTACCTTTAAATGAAAGGTAAGCTTTTACCTGTGGATGTCATGCACTGTAAACGCTCGAGCCTAACCTCGAGATCAATATGTAAACTAAATAATGCAAATATAATATGCAGGTCTTTTTGAAACTTTACTTGGAGTCCACTAATGACCAAGAGGATTATCCCCTGCTACATCCAGGGCGATACCTCGACAATGACTACTTGTTTTGACAAGACTAGGTAACTAACTAACCTAGTATTGCCTTATAAAATCAAATTATTTCAGAAGTCTCTATAGCATTTACAGTTTACTATCTTCTTTTTTGTCTTTTTTGTCCCACATCTACAGCTACAGATACACCACCCAAGTGTGTCATTTTACACTACCAACAGGAACCACCAACAAATGTTATATGTATTTAGAACATTTCCTGTTTGATTTTGTCTTTTGCTGTTTTTTACTGTTTTTTACTGTAACTATTTAGATACAGTGACCCTACTCCTGAAGAAGTTTCCGAGAACAATCAGAGAACTGAAACATGTCAAGTCTTCTCTAACTATTTCAACACCTACTAGTTAGTATAAAATAATTACCCCCTAATAGGATACACTAGATCAGGGCAAGGTAGCATTAGGCTCCTGCAGAGATCATAAAATCTACGTTCAGCCTGCTAGATATTTGCTATCAGATCGTATTACAATCTATGTGTCACAAACTAAATTGTCTGTTTTTAGACAGTGTGTAACTGTTTTACTATGTGAACTGAATGGGACTCTCCCATCAAAAACTTTAAAAAAAATTTGAATTGTATTTTTCTAAAATAATTGAATACTAATAAATGATGAAATGTGTACTACCTACAGCATTGATTTAATGTATATTGACTGTAGAATGTGGGATATGGGCACACAGTATGGGCCAGAATGGATCATCTGTCCCCATCTCCAGCATCTTTCATGCCTTGATACCAATGAACAGCTGATGTTGTCCCAGCATGTCTTTGCAACCTTAGCATTGCGCTGGTACACCACAAGAGCACTGATGTGCCTTGTATTAATAATCCAGAACCTGGCCTGTGCTGACACCTTGGTGTGCAGCGATCTGCAACCAGTGAGGTGTCTATAATGTTGAGGACCTCTGCCCCCAGGACCTCCACCTACTGTTGAGGGAAGTTGGGATTCTGCAACCCAGGAGGTGGACAGGATGAATCATTCCCTGAATGTGGGGAGTTGTGCTGTGGGGTGACAGGGTTAGGGAGGTAGATGCATACTGAATGGTGGGGGCAGGCATGACTGGGGCAGAGGCAGAAGCGATCACCCCTTCTTGGGGGATCCATAGTACCCACATGGGTGGCGGTCCACCTTCCCTCCTCTTCATCATCTGGGAGGTTGTGCATTGGAGTACCCATGTTGTCCTGGGCTGGTGTGGTGGGAACATTCCACTCAGCAGGGTTCACTGGTCCTGTTGGGCTTGGTGGTATCCTCCTAGGCCCTGGTGCACCTTCCCCTCATAGGAAGACACTACTGCTAACCAAAAAAACAGTAGACAAAGACAGACACATCTCACCCTTTAGCCTGCATGAACAGGATTGTACCACTAATTTGGTGAGTTCAATTAACTTTCAATATTTATGTGTGCCTTAACATTTGGATATATAACCATTGTGACAGCAACATCCAGACTAAGTGTAGCACCATCTATTCCTCGGGAAACCAGACAGTGGTGACTCACAGCGCACTTCCTGGCTCCACACCAAGAAGGGAGCACCAATAATATGGTTAGTGACCTCACAATTTTGACTGTGACAAGTATAAGTAAATGACCTAGACTCCCACATATGAGACAGTGACAAAACATCCTTGCTTTCTTCCCGTCTCATTGCAGGTTTACAACTGGGTGAGGATTTAGCAGTCTTGTCTCATGCAGCTCTATAGTGACTTGCCACACAAGAAGTCATGCATACGTTTGGGTCCTGATGAAAGTGGGATGGAAGCGATTGGCTTCCCACTGAAACCAGTCCACCATTTTTATTTTGGAATGTCTGAATACTAATCAGATTTTTTTGATGAATTATCCAGTTTTTTGCTGTTTTAAAGTTTCAAAAGTGAACAGATGAGTAGGGGGCATTAAAAGCAAATTGCACCCCCTTTTCGGCTCCTTGTTGGAGTATTCAATGTTTCCAGATTTTAGTATAGTATGGAACTTGTTTTCTACATGCTATGTGTTGCACTTCTCTGAGATTGCAGTCTGGAATAACTCAGGGCTAGCTTTCTCTGTCTGTCCCATAACCGCAGATAGGCGGCAAACGAGCTCCCACTAGGGTCAGTCATTACATGAAGGCTATCTAGCGATTGTTGGAGGGGCAGTTTTAGCTAAATTAGAAGGCTTCTAAAAAGAATTTCAAATAATAAAAAGTCACCAGGACTTTCTTGTGTACCTTGCACCAGGGCTACACATACACAGTATCAACATCCTTCCAATCATTGGCAAGCCATGCGTCAGCATCTTGTAGGTCACAATAGACAGGTTTCGTGATAATGATTTTATTTTACAGGTTCTGTACAAACCGTACATATGTTGCAAGTGGCAGTGGGGGATGTCCGGGTGTGTGTGATGGTGCCATGCTCAGGGGGTTTGGTGCTTCAGGATTTGGTGGCACGTGTAGCAGGGGGGATTGTGGTCGGGGAGCTGGAGGTAAATGATGAGTAGGAGTAGGAGGATCAGAAGGAGAAGAATTAGGTCATACACAATGGGAGCCGTTTTGGCTGCCTCTAGGCTGAGTTGCACGCTGGCGAGTGGTTGGCCTCTGGACAGTTTGTGGCACATATGGTTGGGTGCAAGAAGTATGGACAGCCCTGTCCACCATCTTTGGTCTCATCGGTATGCCATGCATGTGCAGGGTCAAAAGCCCATCAAACCTCCCCAACACTCCCAGTGTGCCTGAACATGTCTTATGTCCTTGCCACTGCTATTAATGCCATCTAGGTGGCTGGACATGGCAGGGAGTCCCTGTGTGATGTTACGCTTGACCTCAGCCATAGTGTTGACAATCATCCAGTGCAGCTGCAGGAACTCACTGAGCCACTGGTGAAGCTGAACCCTAGAGGGTCATGCAGGCTGTGATAGGCATTGTGCTGCCTAAGGGTGGAGTCTGGTGTCAGCAGTGACCTGGGCCGAGGTACTGGGGCACAGCATGGTGGAAGGTGATGTATGTGGAGTCTCTGCTGCTGGCATACTCATCATGTTCCTCCACTTGTACAAGGGGCATGTTGCCCTCTGCCAGCACCTCTGGCATTGCCTCCTCTGCAGGGAGGGCGATTCAGTGATCCATGTGCATGTGTGTAGCTGGCGATTCTGCACAGCACTCCTCCTCTGCCAGGGTGTTGTGGTCCCCCTTGTCCTCCTCCTCCTCCTGGTACCCCTCGGTGGGTACACTCTAGAAAGCAGGTGTTATTTCCTTCCTCACTGCTGTCAGAGCATTCTGCAGGGGCCCCTTCCATTGTCGTCATGGCTGTGAAGTGGGAAAATAAGGAGACAAGTCATCAGTGACATAGTATGGATATGTGAAAATAAGTGACATTACTGTGCAGGCATATTGTGGAGGCACATTGGCATTCATGTGGCTCTCAAACATCTTCCCATTGAACCATCAAGCTTCTTTTGTCGTCTATTCATGATTGACCCCTGTTGACGTATTGGTGCTGCCATTGGCAATGAGTGATGTATGTGAAGGCTGCATGGAAATGTTTCAAGTGTGTGTGTGTTGGTGTGGTGGCACCACCATCATTCTTTGCATGGCTTTGTGTACAGGTGAAGGTGCTTAGCATGTGGTTGCTGTGTCCCATGTGTCCATGTGGCTTGACGTTTAACGTTTCTTGGGCTCATGTTGGGGTGGTGTGGAATCTATTGATTGTTGGCAGTCCAGGCAGATGTGGTGGGGTGGTATGCTTCCTTTGGTTGTAACTGAGACGTCCATGTGACTGTGTTGTGTGTGTGTGTTATGTGGAGTCACAGATGCATGTGTCAGTGGTGGCATTGTGTACTGTGTGGTGTAGGGACTTGTGTGAGTGATGTTGACCTGTGTTCTGTGTACATATGAATCCAGTTCTGTATTTGGTGTGTATGCTATGGAGTGTACTTCGTGACTAGGATGGTGTGGTATGCTTGAAATGAATAGGGGTCATGACCTGTTTGCGAACATGTTGTGTTGACTTTGTGCCACTTGTATTAATTGTTCAAATTCTGCGGGTGTGTCAGAGACATGGATGTGAGTGGGTGCGCACAGGTGATGTACTTACCATGGCAATCCCTGTCTGTCACTGTGCCTCGTAAGCCAGTACACGGCTCCTCTGTGTTCAGGCTCAGGGGCTTCTCTTCCCTGGGCATCAGTCACAACCCAATGTCTGGTGGTTCCTGACTGGGAGCATGGGTGACATTTTACTGGGTGTAGTTTAGATTCACTCCCCGCTTCTCGTCAAACCACTACCTTTTGATTTCCCTTCAGTTACGTTGTTCTAGGCCCAGGGTGTTAATTTGCTCCATGAACCCGAGCCAGTGTGTATGCCGCTCGCTCTACATGGTGTGATGTCCTTGAATACAAAGCTTGCCGGTCCGGTGGCTATAGATGAACTCCCCCATCAGGTCCACCTAACTTTCAGTGAAGTTCATCTTGCACCTGAGCTCCTTTGCATCTTCCATGTTGCAGGACACTGCTTCCTCTTTAGTTATTTGGGCCATAAGAGTGATGGTATTTATTGATTGTCAACGGTAGAGATGGAAGCGTTTGTCACTGATTAGGTTGTGTGTGTCATTCAGTGTTGTAGCGTTTCAATGTGTACTGCGTTAGTTGAGTGTGTGGTGTTTGCGCATGTGTTGGGATCATCAAATTACCAGGGCTACATCTGTTTCCTATTGAGCACCTTGTTAGCTGATTGTGGAGCCACAAGTTTGTGATTGTGTCACATATACATTCATTTCATTGGTGCCTTTTGTCTGTTTTTCTCTTTGAATGTTATGGAATATGTATGTGTCACTGAGTGATGTGTATGGCCTGTGTTTGTTGTGTCTGTCATGTTGAGATAGTAAAAGTGGTTCTGTTATACAGGGCGATCTAACAGATGTTCTGCCATTCTGTGGCATTATGTCTAAATTGGGATGTCCATCATCTAAGGGATACTTGTCGGTGGTGTGCTTTACAACTTGTTGCTGCCTCTCCAAGCCATGTGGCATGGGCGTATCTGCAGGTGTGCCCAGTGAAATGTGGATGTGTCGGTGAATGTGTGGCTATTTTTGGTGGTTATGTCATTACGGGTGGGCATTTTTTTTGGGTTTGTGGGAGGGTGCATTAGTTTTTATGTCTCGATGAGTGTGACACGCCCAGAGTTTCAGAAACGTTTGTAGGGATTTACTAAACAAATTTGGACCTCGGGAGTAGTCTGCACAGCGTTGTAAGTTAAACCATGAAGTAGATGGTATAAGTGTGGTGCCCGATGAAGGTGAGTTTGATGATTTGCGCTTTGTGGCAGCATATGAGTGTTCAGATAAAATATTTGTGGTTGGTATGTGAAAGTGCTTGTCATGTTTGGCAGGATTTCATATGAACGTGGTCCCTTATGCTGGCGTGTGTTCTGTCGACTGAAGTTGTATGGGATATTTTTAGAAATTCATCCTTGTTCTTACTGAATCAGGTTTGATTTACGTCCGATTCTGTACACTTTGTAAGATCCACTAGATTTACGTCACTGACTTTTTGCCAAAGTGGGAGTAAATTACACTGCACGTTCAACTAAATGGTTTTATCATAATGTATGTCAATAAAATATGCAATATATATATTTGTTCACATTCAGTGAAAATAACACTGTTAATGTCCTCCTTGATTTCATGTTGTATTTCATTTTGAATCCCTTCTGTGATGTGCAGTATGTGCTGATTAATTACAGCTCACATTTGCTGAATTTTAAGGATTTTGTTCTGATAGACCAGATCACCTTAAGACTCTCTTAACTAATGTTTGTTCACTTGAATTCTGGTGTTTGTTAAGTTATAGTTTCTTCATGCCCACTAGCCATGGCACCAATGATTTCAAAAGAGGACAGGGCACTGGCCATTGACGAAGGCTCAGACCTATACTCCCCCTCCCTAGTACCTAACCAGATCCCACTAATAATAGCCTCAGACCATGGCCAGTGTCATCAGAGCCCACAACACGTTGGCCATTACCATTGGCACACTAACCATGATCATTGGCCACAGCCTTTGTGGGCATTGGCTTTGTATATGTAAATGTGCACTACACATGTTTTTGCCTCAGCTAAGTAGAGTGCAAATCATTACAAATATGGCACACAATTCATAATTTACTAAATTAAACACTGAAATCATGCAGATGTATAATCACGCAGAACACACACTTCAAACAAAATCCACCAAATGATGTCTCACTATTTCGGACGGACGCGATTGAGGCAGAAAAAGTTAAAAAAAGAAAACTGATGCACAGATGGGTTCTCTATAGCATCGAAAATACCATTGAGACAACTTATCTTCAACCTCATTAAATACATGGGTGCCAGGGAGACCCGTAACCTGGTTCAAAACTATCTGTCTTAAACAATTGGAGGTGAGACCATTCCATACTTCTTGGTGGCATAGAAGAGACAAGGCTAACTATGAACATGCCACTGCATGTAAGTATATCAGACTCTTATTAAAAAAGAAGACAGCCCTGAAGAAGGTGGTAACAATAATATATACCACCGAAACCGTTTTTCGAATATGTGGTGATGTTTGGAAAATTCCTGCCACATACTATGCAATAACCATAGAGTCCTAGTTAATATACTGGTAATTCCTTTTGTTCGGTCTTCATAGTAATTTAATTACCCTTTAACTAGGATTTGTATCTATCTTGGGTATAGAGATCTTCAGTATAGGCTAATAAAGATTTGATCTGCAACACATACTTACTGGGTGCTCTATCGCAATCTCTTCAATGTTTAACCAAATAAGGCTTAATGAGCTGGCCATTTCGAGTTCACATATTGTAAGAACTGTAACTCCATGGCTTTCCGACTTGAGAACATATAAGTAATACGTTTCTATATTTTCGTATTCTATCCACTAATATACAAGCGTCGCACCAGCGCATAGTAGGGGCGTTCTATATGAGCGGCATCAACAGAACGTTCTCTATCCTTCTGTCCTGCTGTAGTTAGGATAAGCCATTGGTTAATTACAGACCCATCTGACAAACTACTAGGTAACTCCACATACCTGTATATGGATGGAACCAGTCTTTTTATCCGGTGAGACATTTTATAACACAACACGGTTTTCGAGTTCTATTGCTATAGTATGATGAAAATTGATAATTTTCAAGAATATTTATTCAGCAACACTGTTGAAAACGACTAGCCGCAGAGTGAATTAACTCTTCAAACTGGCCCACTTTGACCAAAAACAACGTGCCCACACCAGCATTTTGTGTTTTTGGTTCGGCAATGGGCCTATTGCCCTATAGGCCAGTCCATGACTACGAGGGGATTCTAGACAAGAGAAAACAATCAGAAAAGGCAGTATTAATCAGGAAGCTTGTGGATCACTGTGGATTTAACCATGAGGGTCCCAATAAGTGGTAGCCTACCCAAATAAATATGACATCTTCACAGCTTTTGGAAGAAGTGTCTCGCCCGTGAAGGATACACCTGGAATTGAGCATGAATAATAAAAAGCACTGACGAGATTTATGTGTGAATTTGTTTGCATGGAAAAAGAAATACTATGGCTATTGTTATGAGTGGGTATTTAGGACAAAAAACAGCCTGGGCATGTTGTCTTACAGCTGTTAAACATGTTGTATTGTCATTATGGGCGAATCCAAGATGCTGACTGTTATGTGGGCATAATGTCCTACATTGGAACAGCCCTATGTATGTTTGTTCCTACAGTGGCATGGCATTTTTGTAAATCCTCGGATATCTCGCAGTCTCTGCATACAATTAACAGGAGACGTTTCCCATTGAAACCTAGACACACATGCACTCATGCACATTGTTCAACTTTTATGATTTTACACAGGCTTAGTGAAATTTACTAGTGTTTGGGTAGCCATGCATTGGGACTATTTAGAAAAATATCTCAATGTGACATTGAGATATTCACATATCTACCACGTCAGAAAATAAACACATAAAGGGAGAGCCTAGAATTACCTGCAGCAAATGGAAGATATGAGAAGGAACCTAAAATCTTAATTGCAAAGATGTAAGGCCTAATTCACAGATTCGTTTTATAATGGCAAAATCCCACTGGAAACTTCTGTGTGAATCAGGGCCTTAATGTATATTGTTAACATATGTGAAGAAATGCTTGGTGCAGAAATGCTTTCACACTGCTTACACAATGATCTCAATGTGACATTGAACAGGGAAATTCTGTGGCATGTGCACCAATGCAACTGGTCCAATGGAAACTCATGGAACCATTGACAAAATGACAACTACTGTAGTACAGGCATGAGTAGTGAATCATACTCCTGCTAAGCCCCAAACCTTCAGAGACCCCAGTCAAAATGACTAAACTGGTGCGGCCTGACAGGTATACCTCCTCTGCCTCTTTCAGTAGCAAAGTCCAAGGGCTGATTGCACTCTGTGGAGGGGTGTGAGCTAGTATACAATCAAACCAGGCAAATTTAGAACTATGGTGCCAAAATAAAATAATTTTCAACCAGGGTTCTATAAAAACATATCATCATTTATTAAAGTAATACAAATGCACACAGCTAATACAAACACTAATGTACCACTCCTGCCGAGAAACCCATAGAAAACAGATTTTAGAATGAAGGGACACTGGGTTTGTGGACATGAGTAATCAGGCAATACTTTCAACAGCATTTGTCAAAGTTATTGAAGATGTCTTTACAAAGATAGAGAAGAGGGTTGTACAAGTCACTATGGATATTTTGGGAAAGCCAGGGGAACACGGGCAGTTTAAATATGGTGCAATGCTTTCTTGGGGCCTTAACAACATCAAGCTAGACTTCTGGGCACTTTCCTGCCGGTGGCATGACAGTCAAGTCACCCTTCTCAATGGTGAGTTACTGTCGAGTTGATTTGGCTTTTGGGGTTAAGTCTATGGCTTCCAGTTGGTTGAACCAGTGGTCAAATGGAGTTGAGATGATGCTCCTTTTGGATCTATTGAGCCATCAAGATGGGTCAGTTTGATGGCCTCTAATGGTTGAAGTAAGCATTCGAGTCTGGTTCAGACAATGCTTCCCTGTATCGACCAGGTAGTCGAGAAGCAGAGAGTCAGTTGCTTCCACTGAGTCCACTTCTACTCCAGGAAGGTTGCCAGAGAGCACCTTTGAGGAGCCTACATGCCCAGTGAGCAGCATCCTAGATATGGTGTTCAGGTAGCAGATAGGTCTGGGTCCACAACAATCACCCAAAATATTCCCTTGGGCTGGTAAGTAGGAAGAGGTTGCCTCTTCAGTGAAGCACACAGGAGTGTGGAACAGCCTGTTCTCACAACAGTATTCCATGTGAATCAGTCTTCAAGAATAGTCCAAGGATGAAACAATTACCTAAGGGGAGCGACCCCTCATCCCTCATATAGGTAAACTGACACAACAGATTGGTCAATGCCGAGACTTTTGTTAAGGGTACAATCCAGGCTTCTTACAAATGTTCTTTGCCTACTGATGTCATACCCAGAGTGTTCTGTCTGCAGGAAGTGCAGACAAGTACAGGTAGTTTGGAATCCATAGCTACATCTAATATGATGGGACCATTCTGTGGATTGAAGCTCTCTCCTAAACTCTTCCTCTGTCTGCCTACATCTAAATGATGCCAGTAAGCAACACTGTGTTAAGAGGTTGTCATTGTCATGGCAGGACTCTTTGAAGCACCAGTTCCCAGCTGAACCACCAGGAAGTGTTTATGTTTCCTGGAGTATGTCTCATCAGGGACATCATTTGGGCATCACTAGGGGTCACAACTGTGACTGCTGGTCCCCCGTGCGACCCCTGGCTCATTTAATGTAACCCCTGGCAAGGGCTGGGATTTCTGAATGAAATAGGGTGTTTTTAAAGTTACACTGCCTTAAACAATGATTTTTGTTTGTTTTTTCTGTAACGGAAATCATTTAGTTTTGAAGTCGGTCAGAGTGACTTCAAAAAGAAATGATTAGATTATGAAATATCTGACTCTCCTTCCCCCTAGGACATGGATGGCTATGGCTCCTGTACTGTGCTGTGTATTACAGGTTCCATAACTGGTTAATTGTGTGCATGTTGGAGCATGGGAGCCAGAGCCATGCCTGCAGAGGAGGAGCAACAGATTCTGGAAGGTAAGGAAATATATTGTTTTAATGTAAACGTGTATTTGTTTGAGTGTGCATGTATTATGTAATGTATGTGTGTGTGTATATGTCATGTAATGTGTGTGAATGAGTGCATGATCTTTGGGTGGCTGCTGTGCTTGTGTGAGCGAATGGTGAATGAGCGCAATGTAAATGAGCAAGTGGTCTGTGAATGTGTGTGCCTGTGTTAAATACCTGGATTACTTACCAGTAATCTTTATTATTCCTAGTCCCACTCTTCCTTATCCCAGTACTTACCTATGAAGCACCTTACAACATTCCTAACTACTGGGACGAGGAAAATGGATGTTGAGGTAATACTGGGGTAAGAGGGTGATTTTTCAGTTGGAGAGTGGGAGGGAGAGGTGACGCGTGGGAAAGATGGGGCAGTAGACGGGTTAAATAATCCATAAAGTTCATCAGTGATAAAGAAGGTATGATATGTATTAAGGGCTAGATTAACATGTTGGTACATCCAGTCTAGTCATGTATTATTGTGGCATGACATTTTTACAAGGCATCAATTATATAGTAAGCATGATAAGTGTTATTACCTGTCTAGCCTAGCATTTGGGTTCAGCCAGTATAGCCTTTTATTCTGTGCTATGGCATATTTCCTGGCTGTATATATTGAAGTAAGCATCACAAGTGTTATTACATGGCTAGACTATCATTTTGGTGCACCTAGTCTAGCAATGTCTTACTGTGGATTCACATTTTGTACTGAGCATCTATGATAAAGCAATCGTGATAAGTGCAATTATCCATCTAGACTGGCATTTGGATGCAGACATACTAGCCTTTTCTTACTGTGGCATGGTATATTTCTCTGAGCATCTGTGATAATGTAAGCATGATAAGTGTTATGATGTCACAACACCCCAGCCTACATTGACCTTCACTGGCTCCCACTGCATGCATGAATCACATTCAAATCTTACTGCATCATCTTTAAGGCAGTTGCCCTCAGGTCACCAAGATACTTTGCAGAGGAACTCAGCATCTCTGGTGGATAGCGCACCACCACCAGAATCCTGGACATGTGCAGCCTTGAAATCCACCACTGCAAAAAGAAAAGGACCAGAAAACAAGCCTTTGTTGGCCTACACCCCAAGGCTACGAAACCTCCTCCCCATCAGCATCAGATTCACCCCATACTCCCACAATTCAGAAAATACCTCAAGACCCACCTCTTCAAGGAGTCTCTCCTCCTCAACACCTAGGTCATCACATCACACATGCACCACCTGACTCACTAGAAGGTGTCTGACCTTCTCCTCCCCACCACCATGTGCATCCTTACCCCTCCTCTCTTCACCTCTGTTGCCTATCCCCCACTGTATATCTGTTCTGTTGTTACCTCTGAAAAGTGCTGTTATGCATCTGTTCTCATGAATACCTCTGTAAAGCGATCTGTTGGTATCTGTTTTCTTGTATACCTCTGTAAAGCGTTCCATTGATTTTCAAATCTAGGTCCATGCTCAATAAATATACTAATACTAATATAATAATAATAATAATAATAATAATAATAATAATAATAATAATAATAATAATAATAATAATAATAAAATTGACATTTTGGTGCAACCTATCTAGGGATGTCTTACTATGGCATGGCATTTTTTACTGTGCATCCTCAAGGCTACATCAAACATAATACATTTAGACTACATTTTCAGCCACTTTTGACATGTTTTTGTATTGTGGAATTGCATTTATGACAGTAAAGTGGTAAGTGAGCTCAGCAGGTTCAGCGCTCGCTGCTGTCACCTATGTGTGATCTGCAGGTTGCAGGTTCCAATTACAGCAAGGCCAATTCAGACATTAATTCTGCTAAGGTTAATAAATGAGTAACAACTTTGGTTAGAGAGATACTTGTATTTAAATATGTGCTATGTATTGTGCTTTGGCACAAATGTATTATATAAATAAACAATCATTATCATGAATCAGAGCAGTAAAGTTTCTGTGCATTGTTGGTGACTTGCATCTATTGGGTTTGTGGATACTGTAATATTGTAGCAACTGGCAATGTAGGGGCTCTCCTCATCATGCCAGGGAACCACTGCAGTTTGCAGTATACATATCCTTTACCATTAACATTAACATACAATGACAATACCTGACATGCAGTTATAACGGGCATAATATGGAGGTAACTGGCCATACAAAGCTGAAGTGGCTTATCTATGGCAGTGACTTGGCCTATGTTGATTCTTTTGGGTCTAACCCTATCATATCTTGACTCCTCCATGGCATATGAAGACAGCACCGTTGTTAAAATGTGGCTGGTATCTGAACTATTCTTGTCTGCTTTCGTACCTATTGGGTATTTTAAAAATTGTAACTTTATGTACTTTTTTTGTACACCTGTAAGCCACTTCCAATGATGTAACCAGGGTTAAAGCGAAATTGATACCATGCAGGTCAAAGGTCATGCAAGATCACTTCCTGTAATGTCATCGGGTGTGTGATGTAATTTCTGATACCCCTGCCATTTTGGTGAATCACTGTCTCTGTGTGTAATGTCTTTTGAGGGATCAGGATGCACCCCATATCATTCTTTGGGGTACAGCCAGCCCAGACAGCTGGAAAAACGCCATTCCCTGTTATAAGAATGAGTCAATGTCCACCATGCTGACACAATGACATTAGCAGCCTGTGGCTGTATTATTGTGTAATCCCAGAAGCCACCATGTTAAAAACAAACATCCACCGGAGCGGTGAGCGGAGCCTTGAGCTGAGGATTGAGCAGTCTGCAGCAGTCTGTCTACGCTGTCGTTTGTGGGAGGCCCCACGTATACCACTTATACTCAGCATACATCGCGGAGCGGTGAGCGGAGCCTTGAGCTGAGGATTGAGCAGTCTGCAGCAGTCTGTCTACGCTGTTGTTTGTGGGAGGCCCCACGTATACCACTTATACTCAGCATACACCGCGGAGCGGTGAGCGGAGCCTTGAGCTGAGGATTGAGCAGTCTGCAGCAGTCTGTCTACGCTGTCGTTTGTGGGAGGCCCCACGTATACCACTTATACTCAGCATACACCGCGGAGCGGTGAGCGGAGCCTTGAGCTGAGGATTGAGCAGTCTGCAGCAGTCTGTCTACGCTGTCGTTTGTGGGAGGCCCCACGTATACCACTTATACTCAGCATACACCGCGGAGCGGATGTGCGGAGCCTTGAGCTGAGGATTGAGCAGTCTGCAGCAGTCCGCGGCAGACTCCCGGCTGTCGGCGAGCCTGTCCCTATGGAGCCCGTTGTTGAAATTACAAATCTAACCCCAGAACTTTCCTATCAGACGACTTCAGCTGGGTCAGCTTTGGAAACACAGAGACTTAGGAGCAACTGTAGGGGTCCAGAACTCCCGGTACAGAAGTCTTTAATCAGAAAAGCGAAGGAGACAAGGACTGGTATCAACCCGCCCTCTATCATAACTATTTCACCAAACAGAGTTACAGAAATGGCAAAACCACAGTTGGATTTCGAAAATCCTTTCGACATTACTCGGCGCTCCCCATTTCTGTCTCCCTTTAACCCCTCCATCACTAATCCATCGGTGGAGTTTGTGGAGAGTATGACTGTCACAAGTCATTTCAACTTTCCTGTCGCCGTTGCTGAAAAAACGGCATTAACACTTTGCAACACCCCATCTGTTGCTTCCCCCAAGCAGAAGACCCGATCATGCCTCTGACTCTTCCCATCTCACCTGTGTTGTGGGCCGCGGCGCTGGAGGCGTGCCCCTCCCCTGGGGGAACATGCGAGTCGTGCTCACCGCGACTGAATCCCGAGGCGACGATTTTCTCCTCCTCCTCCCCTTGTGCGGCTTCGTCTGTCCAGCCTTACCGCCAGCCCCTCGGGGTGGCGAGCGGAGCGGGGGCCGTGACTGTCGGAGGGCGGCCGGCCGCCGCCCCTGAGCTGGTTGCTCCGCCAGGGGAGCGACGTGACATCGCGTCTACGGGAGTCAGCCTGCCTCCTGGAGGACAAGTTCCGGGCCAAGAACCAACGAAGGCTGACGGTTGGAGGCTTCCGCCAGGGGAGGTGGTTTTCCCCTCCCCCGCAGCAACCAAGCCGAACCACCTCCACCATTTTCAAACCGCGGAGGACACGACTGAAGGTTTGCAGGGCCGTCGACAAGACGTTTCTTCTACCAGCACTATCAACGTAAGGCCAGTAAGCACGACGGTACTAGCACAAATCCATGTACCAAGGAGTCCTAGTACGGACTCGCAAAAACAAAAAAACGAAGGCCTGCAGACTGAAACCGAAAAAATGGGTAATAACACACCATTGGGGAAGCCCCTATCCCCACCCTTGGAACGACATAAAAACAATGAAACAAACGTTCAAAATGTGCCAATACTCATAGAGGCACCGTCTACTATTTCAAAAAAATCTTCTGCTTCCTTACCAAGACAATTACCTGCTGAAAAAGTCTCAAGCGACATTATAGAAGCGGATTCCCCTCCACCACAAAACATCAAAACCCTTAAAAACCAAAAGTCAAAAAGACAAGTTTCTCTTGACAAAGTCGACAAAGCCGCAAAAACATTGCGTCAAAAACTGTCGAAAGAATCCAGTTCGTGTTTACAGAATACACAATCCTCAAAACTCAAAAAAAAACCTTAACAAATAAAAACCTTCCACACCCGCTTCTATCAATTGCACTTAAAGACTTTTTTAAAAGTCAATGTAAAAGAAAACTGGACCAAGTACATGAACTTTTGGACGCCGAAATTCTCGAAGCTATTCAAGATCTCCCCCCAGTGTCCAAAGTAAGGAAAGTGATAGAAACAACAAAACAAAAGTAATTTGGTTTATCTACAAATGACAAACTTCTATTGGAAAAAAAGACGGACCTCAAAGGAGTTTCAAGATCTACGGACGCTCAAAATTCGTCCATAGTAAATTTTCCTGGAGAGATCACGGAACATGGTACACCAACAAAAACGATTCCAGAAGGACTGCCTAAAACAAATCCAACACAATCAGAATTGCAAATACAAATACCCAGTGGTACTAAAGCCACTACAGACCAAGCTCAGAACGGTTCTGCACAACCCCGAGCCGTGGAGAGCTTATCAAATGAAACATCACCTTTAAGAGCAATCTCGGTATTGTTGCCACCCGCCGTACAACACCGACCTCCTGGCCGTTTACCAGTTGACCGACTGGAAGCCGATAAATCTTTGTCACAACCAATAAACTTGGAAAGAGCAGTTCAGACAGATGAAAGCTTTGCACTATTAATGCCATCATCGCCGCTTAGATCAAGAGATCGGTCGCCACCTAAAAATAGGAGGCTTAGCGAAATACCTACGCCTGGTATTAAGGAAGCCACTCCGAAAAAACCTGACCTTACAACTATCATGTCTGCAATAACAATAGCATTAGCACCTTTTGGAAAACTGTATGAGAACATTAGTGATTCCTTAAAAGATCACATTACAGTTACAGCAATGATGCACAGTAAATTGATCTTTGTTGAAGGTTTTATAACTGCCCTGGACCAAAGGAACAAGATACATAGCGACACCTGGGACTTAAAACTAGCCTCGCTAGACGAACAGATCAATTTTCTAAAATCTACTACCAGAGCTAAAAAAATCTCGATTGATAAAGAAACACAGACAACGCTACCACCTACATCCATAGAACTCGCGCCGTTGTTTGCAAGATCAATTGACAAGCACCCCCGCATACCAAATAAAGCACCCAAACCTGCTTCGCCCAGTGAGGGGCCCCAAAAAGTGGCGCCCGTAGGGAAACATCATCCTGTGTTGAAGCTAGCTTTGGGTGCCCAACAAGATAATTCCCAGTTGAAAACAGTGTCTGCTCTCGATTTAGTGTTAGCACTAAAAAAATCGCCAAAAATCAAACAAAAAACGCTCGACGGAAACCAGGCTACACTACACCGGAGCGAAAGCAACGTCTACATAGAACTAGATTCTATGACTTTGCCAAGGACCTGTGAGGAATTTCTGTCTCGAAGCCCTTTGATAGATCTAACGCAACACTGGGATACACAGAACTATAAGCAGAATGTGTATCTAATTCAAAGCTTGAAACATCTAACGTACCCCCTGGATCGAAGAACGACAAACCTATGGTGACATCAACTAATCTTAATCCGGAGAGAAGGGCCAAAATTACAACAACACTGCCTCAATATCCTCTCAATTTACATCAAAAGGAGATCTCAAAACATGTGGCAACCTTTTCTGAGCAAAGACATGTCAAACAACGCAAACTGTCAACCACAAAACTGAAAGAGACGCCCCCAAGTTCTTATGCTTTCATAACAACAGCTGCCCGCCTATTCAAAATAGAACAAAAAATTGTGGACGATCATTACATGATTCTGAATAGAAGAGCAGTACTTAAGATCTTAAAACAAGTTGGCTCTCTTCGGTCCCTAAAATCAGACGACTTTATCTTAATTGAACCGTACCATAGGTCCAAGCAAGCAAAAGCATACCTCCACATTAAGTCTTCGGCAATTCGCGAAATTTAAGAAGACATCTATGCAGAACTAGAACAGTCTGGCTTTATACTCACTGAGGTTCCGGTCCAGAACACAAGTAACAAGACTGAAGAAAACTCCAAGACCTCACCTAGCAAAAAATACAGATTCAAATCTCGTACGGAGGAGTTATACGGCTCATCGGGACAGAGAAAAACCACCTCTCGTTGGAGTGAATCCAATTACAACCCTACTAGATCAACTAGTGATCGCCCTAGCACCTGGGACAAACCAAGATACGACAAATTGGAAAACGGAAGATCACGAACAAGAAGAGAGCCTAGAAGCCACAATGACTACGGGAGATTTCAAACCCGTAGATTTTCCCCAAGAGTGCAACACCAAGATCGTCGACCTTCTCCACTCCAAGAAATTGAAAGCAGGAAAAATTCATCACACTCTTCGACAACCAACTCGGACAGTGTCCCAAAAAAGGGTCGCTGGTCTTGGATACGAGATGTCTTAACACCAGGACAAAAAAAATAGCAGCAAACAGGGGGCCTAACTCCATCTCTTCAGCCCCCCCGTCTGAGTCAAAAGAATCTCCAAAATTCATTTTTGTCCATAGCATCATGGAACACCAGAGGCCATATGCATTTAACTGAATACGACAGCTACAACCTAGGAATCCACGACATTGTCTGTCTCCAGGAAACCTGGCTATTGGACAAACTGGCTCTGGACGGTTATAATATAGAGATCTCTCCGGCCCACAAAGGCCCTCTAGGCCGCCCATCATCGGGCCTACTTATAGCCGTCCGCATAGGCTCAGGGATACACATCACTAAGAAAATAGAAGCATCCTATGGACTGCTGGCAATCCTGGCTACATGGCCGGAGGAATCCTCGCCAAAAGGTAAAATCTCCTCAGAACAGCTTGCTGTCATCAACATATATTGGAATCCCCAAAAAACACCACCAGAAACCTTTTGCAATGCTGCCTCTAACATCATTGACGAAATTAGAATCAAACATCAAATTTCGAATATTGTTATCTGTGGGGACTTTAACGCAAACTGCGTGGCTTCAAATGTGCCAAAAACAAATGCACTACCCAGCACTCTGGCCGAGAGAAGGGGTAAAACATGGCTTACATTAATGAACTCTAGAAACTTCCATAACGCTGCCAATGTAATGAAGAATCAAAACTTGATCCCTACATGGGAACGCGACAACTCATCGGCCACCCTTGATTATATTTTTGTTTCCGAACAAATCTACCACCGCATAACCACCTTTGAAATAATTAGAACCAAGGAGAGTGACCATAATCTTTTGAATCTCATTTGCAAAACCGCTGCTCACGATCAGCAATTTTACAAACAATCGATTGAAATAAATTCCCAGGCAACCCGCCTCTGTATGTCGACTAAAGACATCAAATCATTGACTGCCAATTATAAAACGCTAACCTCCGCCATTGATACCAAAGATGTAACTTTTAGAGACAGCTACATTCCTCTACTCGTTCCGTTTAAAAAACCACGGAAATTTCCCAACAATTCAATGCTTCAATATAATCACGTCTACAACGCCAATTTGGTAATTAAACGTAGGACGCTAAGGAAAGCAAAGAAAGAAGCTGCTGCCTTGAATACAACCATCTCATGGGAAATTTACCTCACAGAAAAGAGAAACTACAAACAATGGCTGAGACATGTACGGAGTTCCCTCTACCAATGCGATGCAGAAAATATGCTTAAGGTGCTAGCCTCGAAAAAATCGCGGGACTTCTGGTCTATGATCAACCAAACAAACCATCACCCGAAAGCTGCTATGACCAATTCGGTCGCGGAAAAAAATTGGGTTAAACATTTTTCTGATCTTTTTGAGGCACCCTCAATAATTACGACTCCTCCAAAACAATTGCCAGCGAGAAACTGGGTGGACCTTTCTGACGAAGATGCGATAAAAAAAGCCATCACAAGATTAAAACCATCCCGAGCCCCTGGTCCAGACGGGTTAGCAAACTCGGACCTCAAGCGAAACCCTGACGACTGGGCAGTAGCAATGAGTTTAATTTTCAAAGATTGCAAAGACCAAAAGATAATACCTGACTCTTGGACCCAGGCGGTCGTCGTTCCGATTTTCAAAAAGGGCGTTAGGGAGGACCCTTCGAACTACCGCCCTATAGCCTTGTTGGACGTTATAGGCAAGGTCTTTGCTACTATGCTTTTGAGCCATTTCCAAAGCTGGGCAAGGCTATCCCCCTCTGCAGACCCACTACAAACTGGTTTTCAAAAAAATGCAAGTACGGCAGCCAATATAAGGATCCTGAGTCTCATCAAAGATAAAGTCTTGTCGGGAGCACCAAGGGTCTTCCTAGCTTTTGTTGACCTCTCCCAGGCGTTCGACCGAGTCGACAGGTCAATATTGTGGAATAAATTGAAAGCGTGCAAGTGTCCTGAAGACATCTTGGACCCCATAATTGCCCTCCATTCGAACACTAGGATGGCCGTTCGCCTGAACAACCAAGGACTGCTATCCGATCAAATTCCATCCTATCGTGGAGTGAAGCAGGGATGTCCGCTGGCCCCCGCACTTTTCATATCTTTCCTAGGCGACTTTAAAGACTCCCAAGATATGATCAGGTCATTTCCACCTAAAGTCGGCAATGTAGGGGTCAATCGGCTTCTGTATGCCGACAACCTGATAATCTTGGACCATACGCAGGTCGGACTTCAGCTGCAACTTGACAATCTTGCCCAATATACAAAGGATAACAACTTGGAGATAAATAAATCAAAAACTAAAGTCCTGATTTTTCAAAAACAGGGGACTAAAAAGAAAGAAAATCTACAGTGGTTCCTCCACCAAGCAAAAATTGAAGTGGTTACAACGTTCAAATACTTGGGAGTCGAAATTGACAGCTCTAAGAACGGTACCACAATGCAACAAACTCTATGGATAAAGGTGAAACATCTAACATCCCAGCTTCAAGCAGTCCATAGAAAATATGGCAAATTCAGCCTCCTTCCTGCAATCCAGTTTTATAAAGCTAAAGTAATCCCGTCTTTAACATACGGCATGGATGCAATACCTACAATCCCGTCGACGCTCTGGACCAAACTGGAAGGCTACATCTGGCGAACAGTACTTGGACTTTCAAAATCCACATCCTCTGCAGCAATAAGACGTGAATTAGGTCTGCTCTCTATAGCTGCAGTGGTGACACAAAGTACGATCCAGCTATTCAGAAAAATAAGACATCCAGAGAGTCTTCAAATATATTGTATGATTAATGAAGAAATCAGTAAGGGAAACAATAAGCTACTTAAAAACTGGGTTGAAATTCAGCAACAAATCCTGCAGGAGATAGCCTGATCAGAAGACGATCTACTCGGGAATCCTTTAAGAATAAAATCAAAAATGGAGTGGTTAGATTGGATAAATACTAACGAAAAAGCAACATCAAACAAGCTGCTAAACCATCTGCCACCAGCTTTTAACAAACTTAAAGAGCCTATGGAGTATTGCAAAAAATATCCGTGCAAGCGGTTAATGAAAACTCTATTGAAAGCACGTCTCAATTTGTTTCCTACAAAAGAAATTTTAGCCATCCGAGCTGCTACTAACGAGAAAACATGTTGTCTCTGTAAAAATCCTGAAACTACAGAATCTATAAGACATCTCCTGATGGTTTGCCCGGCGATCGCACAGGAAAGGGACGCCTTTTTTGGTCCCTTGCTTATAAACTCTTTCATCAACGACGAAGATACGTGGTGGAACCGTCTAATTACACGAGCTCAAACTAGATGGCTAATCCCGACGGCAAAACTTTTAAACATTACTATGGAAAAGATCAGCCATCTCTGATATCTAACGAGAAAATCCCCTCAATTTTGATAAATCTGGGACGGCGTAAATAAGCTATATGTAATCATGAGATCTTCCTTTGTAAAAATCTAACAAAGATTATATACAAATAAAAAAAAAAAAAACAAACAAACATGGCTCATACGCAGTATTTAACAGCTTGTGAGCAATACAGCTTTTCAACATTTCTCGCCAAACATATTCAACTCGTTCGTAGGAAAAATCAACAACCTGCTTACACAAACCTTCCCCAAAAGAAAGTTCCTGAAACTATCAGCAAGCAATAAAGAAAGGCAGATAAGCAGGTCTATCTGTATTTAATTTGGGAAGCAGTGCAAATATCATAATAGAATAAAGCTTATGGAGAAGAATGTTCACATCTAGAACTCTTCAACATGGTGCCAGATAAGCAGGCAATTGCTCCAACCAATGCTGAAAATGGTACACATGTCCAGCGTTTCACCAAGATGGTTAGTTACCAGGGCGAAACATTAAATATGCCTAACATACCACCCCAGAACATCCAAATGGCTCACAGCTGTCCATATTGGTTGCAAAGACTTTGCTCTGGTTCTGCTAACTCACACCCAGTCCTCATGTTTGACCTCGAGCTGCTTATATACAGTGGAATGATGCAGCAGGTGAGTGAGTATGCACTATTTTATCTTTGATGGATGCATGCACATACCATTTAGACAGCATCTGATGGGATGGTGAAGGATGAGAGGCATGAGGTTGCCAGCCGCTGAGACACCACACCTTGTACAGGGTAACGTGACCTCCTGCCTAGATATGAGCATCTTTCTGTGGCCAATGCACTTACAGTCCTTTTCTGAAATGGCTACTTCCACAAACACAAAATGCCCCTTATTTATCAGCATATATACACCCGACCAATAGCATTTAAGTATTTCTCTAAAGGTTGTCATGTATATATTATATTTCATACATTCTAACTTCTAATCTCTAAAGGTGAAAGTTACTGTCTGCAAAATACAATGGACAACCTAGTTCAATACTCGGTGACTTTGCACTGATGAAAAGTGATTTTGCACTGCCGACCCAAATCCTGATTCATGGAAGTGTATTTGTACAGGGCAAAGTCAGTACAAAGTTCATTTTGTGCTGCAAAAATGAGTTTGCACTGACGTTGCACTGAAAACATACCCTTTGGACCGTTCCAATGGTCAGGGTTTGTGTCGGCAGGGCAAAGTCACCTTTGAGCAGTGCAAAGTCACTTTGGACCGTGCAGATATATTGGTTCTCTACCCTTTAGTTGGTCTTTCCTAATCATGACACATGCATCTGCAGGGAGAGTACCAAAGTTCTCAAAAATATAGTCGCTCTTTTGAGCAGTGCAAAGTCACTTTGGGCCGTGCAAATATATTGGTTCTCTACCCTTTAATTGGTCTTTCCTAATCATGGCACATGCATCTGCAGGGAGAGTGCCAAAGTTCTCAAAAATATACTCGCTCTTCCTTCCCTTGATGAAATATGAAAACGACATTTATGGAATCACATATGAAACCTCAAACCAAACTGCAGGATTTTAGGGACATGTTTTCAAGTGAGTAGAGGCGGTTACCATGTTGAGAGGCACTTGGATGCGATTATGCCAAACCTGAGCCATTGGAGGCAATCATATGATGCCCATAGAAGATGGATGGCTCAGGGCATGCATGCGCTTACTATGTCACTGAACGTGGTTTGGAATTAATGTATTCCATTGTCGGTATTTATCTTGAAAGTGGAAAAGGACTGTGGTCATATTGACTACTCTATGCATTTCAGCAAGCCAGCATCTTCATAAATGGTGTGTGGCCTCTTTGTCTTTCGGCCTGACAAGGATGACTCATTGGGGTACTCTTGCGTGCATCCTTTCCATTCTAGGAATGAAATTCAAAATCGCCAGTGCTGCTACAAAGAGTCCACTGTGGTGGCATAGGCCTGAGGTACAAAAGATCCAAAACCCCAAAATCACATCAGAGTAGTGCAGCCGGTAACTTACTGTACAGTATTATGCTGATATGTATTTGGTTTTACTTTGATGACAAAATAAACTCATCATTTCAGTTTTCAATGAATGTGGGAGCTAAAACGTCACCAAAAAAAGCAATACGTGCATCTAAGATAATGGCGACCTACCACGTAGTTGTTGATGAAACACATACGTATACACATTCGTTTTCTTATAATTCTCAGTTCCTGCAATGGAAGTTGCAGGAAATAGTTGAGCTTGAGCAAAATATGACAATGTTAGCAATATGTCGCTGGATGCCGGAATCGTGTACAAGTGTGCATTTTTATCCAGCTAGGTCTGCACTATATAAAACACAGGTACAAATACAAAAAAAAGTGAAAGGTGTGTTGGCCACGGCAGCATACAGGGAAAAGGCCCGGCTTTGCACTGGCGCTGTTAAAGGCATATTGAAACAGTGAGTCTCGTATGGTTACCATTTCATACCAAACGTCTTTCGCGGGCTGCTATATCATTTACATCGAAGCACCCAAATCCCAAATCAAATGTATGTTCATGATGTTTTTATGAAACATATGTTCTCTCCAGTTTAGTCATTTTCCAGAGTCCAGAACATTCATCTTCTATTTTCCGATTATGGTGTAACTTCAAAGATCTCAAAATCATTTTTTCTGGGTATTTAGCTACCACATCTCTTGATAATGGGACAGATCAGTCTATATAGAGTGGCCATTGAACAGTGCCAAATGTAGGGGTTACTCGGTGTGAAATAACGTGCTTTTTTGGGATCAGACCACCCGATTTTGAAGCATAACCCGTCCAGGAAAACATGTGGCAAATTTGCCCTTGATCAATTTCATTTCGAGAATTTGTCATTTGGCAACAAACAAAATGTGTGCCTTTTCTCTTATCAAGGTAAATGCCACCGCTTCCATGTACTATATGTTGTCAATGTTACCAATGGCATTCTGACAAAGTCACATTTCTTTAAGATCAGCAGAATTTGCAGAAGAGTTTGTTTGAGGAAAATTCCACAGGAATAGTAATATGGAAGGTTCATTTTGCAAACTCAGAATGTGCAAATAATGTATCTGATTTTTTAAAATAGTATTTATATTCCGCATCACATCATCTGTGTCTGTTTCCATGGCACGTCCCTTGTATTCCACTCAGCCAGCCGTTTTCATGGGACCACCGTGTGGACTGCAGACGCGTCTGTAAAATGTTGCCTTGAAACGCAATTTCCGCGAGGTCAGATGAGAATCTGATACACAATGCGTACATTTCATTGTGACTGCTGGATTATAAATCTCAAACGCATGCATATGGATACATGCACATTCTGGAAGCCTCTTTCTGGTGCTAGCCCACCTTTTCTTTGAATGCCATTGCTGCCATCTAGAGAGCCAGGTTCCCGAGGAGGACTCGAGAGAGGGGAGGCTTTACAATGGCGCGAAGAAAGGATGCATGGCAGCATTGCCATTCCACTGAAATGCTCGTGAAGAAAGGATGCATGGCAGCATTGGCATTCCACTGAAATGCTCGTGAAGAAAGGATGCATGGCAACATTGCCATTACACTGAAATGCTCCTGAAGAAAGGATGCATGGCAACATTGCATTCCACTGAAATACTGGTGAAGAAAGGATGCATGGCAAAATTGCCATTGATGCATGTCAAAATTGCCATTCCACTGCAATGCTCGCGAAGAAAGGATGCATGGCAACATTGCCATTCCACTGAAATGCTCGTGAAGAAAGGATGCATGGCAACATTGCCATTCCACTGAAATGCTCGAGAAGAAAGGATGCATGGCAACATTGCCATTCCACTGAAATGCTCGTGAAGAAAGGATGCATGGCAAAATTGCCATTCCACTGAAATGCTCCCGAAGAAAGAATGCATGGCAAAATTGCCATTCCACTGCAATGCTCGCGAAGAAAGGATGCATGGCAACATTGCCATTCCACTGAAATGCTCGAGAAGAAAGGATGCATGGCAACATTGCCATTCCACTGAAATGCTCGTGAAGAAAGGATGCATGGCAAAATTGCCATTCCACTGAAATGCTCCCGAAGAAAGGATGCATGGCAGCATTGCCATTCCACTGAAATGCTCGCGAAGAAAGGATGCATGGCAAAATTGCCATTCCACTGAAATGCTCGCGAAGAAAGGATGCATGGCAACATTGCCATTCCACTGAAATACTCGCGAAGAAAGGATGCATGGCAACATTGCCATTCCACTGAAATACTCGTATTGCCATTCCACTGAAATACTTGTTTTGAAAAGCCACTGTTTCTGTAATGTCAATCGCCAAATTCAAGCAAAACCTTATCCTCCAACCCCCCACTCCACCCCCACCCACCCCAGTTCAAATACATCAGCACACTTAGAAACGTAGCAATGCATTGCTACATTAAATAGAATTTGGATAGGTATTGGTAAGTAGGAACATATACCATCTATGCTTATGGTGTTGATTATTTGGGAGGGAGGTGATAGGCGATGGGGTGATTGGGAGGTGTGCTCTTTTGAGATGCTATGGGAGGTGACAACCTTTAAGTCAAGGGAAAGGACTTTCCATGTTATGGGTGGTTGGAGAGAAAACAATTAGAATCTTGACACGGTGCAAGGCACCCATATTAGTCGTGAGCCAACACTCATTCTCTGATCAAAGGGCGAGTCCTTGGGGTGAAGGTAGGCAGCCCGTGTAATGTGAGGGGCTGTGTGGCCATGGACAGATTGCAAAACTAGAACAAGGGATGTGTATGTGGACCTGAGGTATACAGTGTGCACACCAGCCAGCATGCCTGAGGTTATAAAGGCGAGGCTGGATCTAGGAAGTTAAAGGGTATCTAAGTGGTGAAGTTTAATACGTCTGTCAAAGCAACGGAACCGGAAGTACTGGAGGCTCTGGCAGCTTACCTCTTGATGGATAGGACGAGACGGCAGAGACAACAAGGAGGTGGAGCTTGTCATTGCAGCGCTCTTGTTATGAATGTTCGCTCACTTTTTATTTGCGTGCCTGCATATGTGATTTTGTGTGTGTCTTGTTGTGGTACTCCCGAGCACTTCCTGGAGCAAAGAGGGAAGTGTTTCATGAGAAGCGTTTCCCTAGGCAAGGTGTTGTTGTTGGTCTGAGTGCAGCACGGTCTGATTCTGCCACGGTTGTAGGACTTGGATGTTGTTTGTGCATTTCGCTTGCATACCTTGCTCTGCTGTGATGCTGAGGCTTCTTACACTAGATGCTTCCCCTGCAAGACAGTTGTGTTGGGAGGATACACGATGCATGAAGCTAACATGTTGCCTTTAGCTTTCTAGCCTAGTCATGAATTCCCTTCACCTGTGTGTGGTGTGTGTCCCAGCATGGAAGGTGTGCTCATTCTATTCCAAGAAGGAAGGGAGCATGTTGCCCCCGTCTCTTACGTGTTCCATCGAAAATTGTGCATGCATGGTTGAAATGCTATGTGTTACCATACTGAGTCGAATGTCCGCTATTTTTTCAATGGTTCTTTTGCATTTATGGAAAGGAGTAGTACTGAGGGGAACATAGGCCTGGTGCAAACAAGGCATGGCTTTTTCGTTTTTTGTTTTTATTATTTAAATAATTGCCCACGTGTGCCCCAGTTCTAAGTGCACTTGCACCTTTGCAAAGTGTATGTAATAGCACCTAATTGGAATCTGTTTGCTCTTCACTAAGACACTAAATACACGTTTCACTGCTCAGCCTATAGCTGCTTTGTGAAGCAGCTTAAGAACTATTTTACTATACCAAGCAACATGATGATTTTCAAAGGGAATGTTTTTTTATAAACACTCGAAACTCCTGCCTGCACTGCTCGCCTCGTTGCATTTCCTCTGTTGATGTCTTACGTTCAGCAGCTGCACTTTGCATTCCCAGGTGCACTAATCAGGCATTGCTTTGCTGGAACTGCTCAGTCCTGGAAGCGGTCCCATCGGCACCACCTTCATTGTCTGCATCTCATGTATACATATAAAAAAAAAACAAATTATACATTTCGCCAAAGAGGACCTGCTACTTTTGCACTTTAATGCAATACAGTCCATTCCATGCCCGATTTTTTAAAAGTTTTATTTTGTTTTATTAGGAAGTGCAAATAAGTGTAGAAACAGGCGAAATATCGTTAACATGTAGTTTTCCGGGAGTGTGACCCTTTTAAATGTCTCCCTCAATTAGTGCTTGCTGAGGCATTTACAGTGTTTTCCTCTGGGATCCAAGCTGTCTATGTAGGAGCCCATCGGTTTTATGGCAGCAGGAAAATGGCCCTCTTGCGCAAAACCATGTGGTTTTGCAAAAGGAGTGCATGGGGCAAGTGGACATGGACATCCCTGTCCAAGCCTCAGCTGCATCTGCAGAAACTGAGACAATCCCTGGAGTCCGAACATTGGTGTTAACAAAGCACAACATGATTATGCCTGTTTTGATGTTTATTTTAGGGATCTGGTGACGGGAAAATAAGCACATTTGGAACTCATTGACGAGATCTGTAGCCCTTTGCAGAGGTATTTTGTTAATGTCAGGACTTGATAATAAATAAACAGGCACAAAGACATACATCTGAGTGTGGCCCCGGCTGTGCAATTCCCTTGCTTATGCCACTTCCGGGTGTGCAACCAGGCAGGTGAAATAATTATGCATTCGAACACAGAGTGATGGTAAACAGGGAAGGCAATAAAGAATGTGTCTTTATATATGGCTTCTGTAACTTACAGAGAGTGTGTTTAGAGTTATTTTGGGAGCTTAGAAATACAGCTGTTGCATATAATGTGAGTCCAAGCTAAACAGATACTGATTGCTGACTAGGACCACAAGCACCATCCAGCACGACACATGCGCATTCCTCTTGTAACACCATGGCCACCTTCTGCACTCAACCGCTCTCCCACAACGTGAAAGGCGACCTTGCCCAAGCTTCAATCCTACGCACCCACTATATCACCTATGCATTCTGGTGCGGTTACCTATAACTAAAGATGAGCCTCCCAAGTATGCATATGATGCACCTATTATGTCCTCCTTATGTACTATGATGCAGCTCCCCATAACAAGAGACAAGCTTTCCTAAGTATGTATTTCATGCACCTATTATGTCCTCCTTATGTACTATGATGCAGCTCCCCACAACAAGCGACAAGCTTTCCTAAGTATGTATTTCATGCACCTATTATATCCTCCTCATGTACTATGATGCAGCTCCCCACAACAAGAGACGAGCTTTCCTAAGTATGTATTTCATGCACCTATTATGTCCTCCTTATGTACTATGATGCAGCTCCCTGCAACATGAGACGAGCTTTCTTAAGTATGTATTTTATGCACCTATTATGTCCTCCTTATGTACTATGATGCAGTTGCCCGCAACAAGAGGCAAGCTTTCCTAAGTATGTATTTTATGCACCTATTATGTCCTCCTTATTTACTATGATGCAGCTCCTGGCAACAAGAGACAAGCTTTCCTAAGTATGTATTTTATGCACCTATTATGTCCTCCTTATGTACTATGATGCAGCTCCCTGCAACATGAGACGAGCTTTCTTAAGTATGTATTTCATGCACCTATTATGTCCTCCTTATGTACTATGATGCAGTTGCCCGCAACAAGAGGCAAGCTTTCCTAAGTATGTATTTTATGCACCTATTATGTCCTCCTTATTTACTATGATGCAGCTCCTGGCAACAAGAGACAAGCTTTCCTAAGTATGTATTTTATGCACCTATTATGTCCTCCTTATGTACTATGATTCAGCTCCCGGCAACAATAAGTGCGCTTCCCTAAGTATGTACTTTATGCACCTGTTATGTTCTCCTTATGTACTCTGATGCAGTTCCTCGTAACAAGAAGCAAGCTTTCCTAAGTATGTATTACCTCTGTAATATCCAGGCCCAATGTACGCCTGAACTGTGCTTATTGCAACTTGTCCAGCACTTACTGTAACCATAGTCTTAAATTAAGCCCCTGGGCTTTGCGTGTTATATAAATAAAATCCAAATACAAATAAGGCAGAGTGACCCTCCTGAATGTGAGACACTCATTTGCTCGGGTCATGATTTCTTGAGACATGAACACTTGAGGGTCTCTTTTTGGCGTGTGAAGCACCTCCCTGCAACTCCCAAAGGATCCAATTTCCTCATATGCCTCCCACCCCCTTGCTACTTCACAAGGCATCCACCAAATCCTGAAAGCTCATAGGTCCTAAGGGCTACGCCAGTAGCTTGCCCCCCCATTTCCCTTTCCAGGACCATCATGTTCCACTCCTGCATAACCTTGAAATTGTGTGGACTCCTCTCATTGATATCTGTGAAAGCTAATCCCCTCATTACAATTAAACATGTACAACACACATGCTGCTTCGATTTTTCGGTTACACCCCATATTTACCACCGATTTACCTTAGTCACTCCTACTCATACATAGAATTATTTTTAATGTTGGATTGTAGGTGACACTGAACGTGCTGCCTATGGGCCAAGCATATTGTCACTGGAAGTGAAGACTGGAGAATGACGAGATGTGCCCAAGGACACGCAGATTGTAGGTATTGTTTGAGGGTTTTTTCAATGTCAGCTCATGCCATGATAGTCCCTTGCTGACTCCCACCCACTACCTGACTCTCTCTGCTCAAAACACACGCCTCTGGGATCTCCTGGAGCTAGCTTTATCAAGCAGTAAGATCTATCTTTGTTCTGTGAAGATCCTGCCGGTGTTCCCTCAAAGCACTTTTTGAGAGTTAATTCGTTATTTGCAGCTGTAAATGTAATACAGATTTAAATGAAAATAGCTGTGTTTTCAGTTACTTAATTTATAGTGTGTGTTTACTCAGCTCTGAGGTCTTGTTAAAAACAAGCATTGACTACCCCAACAGTTATGGCGCGTATTCGGGTATATGTTAGGCATTTTCCAGGCACTGCTATCATATGCCCAGCTACTGACTCCACCTTTCAGCTGTTTTATCTTGCTACCAGGTAGCACCATTATGGCAGTGTTTGGCAAAGGTGTATCCCATGCCTGTGCAAAAGACAAAACTGTTGGCTTTGCCAATGTGTGCTCCATAAGCACACAGGCAGACTTATTGCCAGCTTCTCTAGCTCATCACTGGAAACCGCTACATGCTAAATAATGCTACCACGTGATAGCGTGTGTAATATCTCACTGCAACAAAGAACACCCTCAGAAAATCACCCATGAACTAGGAGGCTGGGTCCCCAAATTGTTCCTCTGAGCAGAGACCGCCTAAGAACAGTAATTTGCATCCTGCAAAAAAGAAACAAACAAGGAAAATAAAGAAAAATGTACTTAAGCTTTTGTGCATTCGCAGACACAAACACACACACACACACACACACACTCACTCTCTCGCCCACGCACAATGTACACCGCGGCAGGCAAGGCAAGCCACATGTGGAAGGCTGAGTCATGAGCGTCAGGCAGGGCACAGTGTGTCTAAACCTCACATTATGCACTCCATTTAATCCTATTTCACACACATGGATAAAGTATTGTGTGAACTTCTCCCGGCAGAATTTGTAGGAATGGAGAAGCCATCAGATTTACCCAAGACGAGCAATTAATGAATTCAATCTCGAAGCAATTAAGGTGATGTCAATGTCAATGCGCAGGCATTGGCAAAACTGAATGGAAGGAGGGTAAAAAGCAATGGAGACGCGGGGAAACTAGTGAATGAGATGTGTGTGTATACGGAGACGGATCGGTCGAGAGAGAGATAGAGCAAGGCATGGATGGAAGGATAGATAGATGTAGACTGACGGGTAGGCAGATAGGCAGATAGGTTCAAAGGTAATGTATCGAAAGATGTACAGACAGGCAAACAGACATACATAATTATGCACATGCATATCTAGATGGACGGATATACAAATAGGTACATAGATATACAAACACATAGCCATTAGATAGAGATGGGTAGATAGATAGATAGATAGATAGATAGGCAGATAGGCATCTAGGTAGGTTTCAAGGTAATGCCAAGGCAGGTGCACAGAAAGGCAAACAGACAGAAATAATGATGCACATGCAGATATAGATAGAACATAGAAAGATAGAAAAACACACAAAAAAACATAGCCAGTAAATAGAGATGGATTTATGGATGGATGGATGTATAGATACATAGATAGATAGATAGATAGATAGATAGATAGATAGATAGATAGATAGACAGCCAGTCAGGCAGATAGGCAGCTAGATAGGTATACAGGTAATGCAAAGGCAGGTGTACAGAAAGGCAAACAGAAAGAAATATTGATACACATGCAGATATAGATAGAACATAGATAGATAGAAAAACACACACAAAAACAAATAGCCAATAAATAGAGATGGATTTATAGTTGGATGGTTGTATAGATAGATAGATAGATAGATAGATAGATAGATAGATAGATAGATAGATAGATAGATAGATAGATAGATAAATAGCTAGATAGATAGACTACTCAAATTGGTTAAGCCATATGTCACCAGTAAGAACTGCGAGGCCTTGGTCAGGGGCATAGCTATTTCTCGAATTGACTAATGTAACACCTTGCTAGGGGGAGCAAATAAAAACTGCATCCAAAAGCTTCAAGGTTTTTCAAAATGATGCAGTTCGCATCATGACATGTGTGGCTAGACGAGAACATATAACGAAGGCCAGGAGGGAACTTCATTGGCTACCAGTTAATCACAGGTCCTCTTTTAAGATCCTGACTCGGTCACACAAATGTTTATATGGACATGCCCCTACTTACACGAAAAACGGCTTTACCCACCCAAGCTTCAAGGAGATCAACTAGATTTAACAATACCCTCCACCTAATCTGCCCAAGTATCAAAAGAATCTGGGGTAGAGGCTGCCCCTTCCCGGTTCTGGCTACTCTAGCCATGGAATCACCTCCCAGTAGAAATGTGCTTAGAGAAGAACCTCCAAACTTTCCGTAAAAGGCTTAAGGCGCCCTTTTTTGAATAAATAGACTTCCTTACTCCACATGAATATTCCTGTGCCGCTTTATATTCAATAGGCTGCGCCCTGTACATGGTCTGTTAGCAATGTCTGTCATTTGTCTTTCATTATATGTGCACCTTGATGCCTGTATGCTATGGCACGTTACAAGCGCAACATAACATAAGAAAGAAAGAAAGATAGATAGATAGATAGATAGATAGATAGATAGATAGATAGATAGATGGATGGATGGATGGATGGATGGATGGATGGATGGATGGATGGATGGATGGATGGATAGATAGATAGATAGATAGATAGATAGATAGATAGATAGATAGATAGATAGATAGATAGATAGATAGATACTGACAGGTGGGGAGCTACACAGCTAAATAGGTATAAAGGTAATGCATAATGATACATAAACATATGTAGATGGATGAATGGATTGTAAGTAAACAAGAAATCACAGACAGAAAATACATACCTAGATATGATGGACAGATACATAGATAGATAGACAGACCAATATATAGATAGACAGATAAATAGAATAATAAAGGTGAGCAATTAGGCCCATAGACCGACACATATCCAGACCAGAGGTTTCTAAGCATGGAGCCGGGATTCAAACCTCTGTTGCTCTGCATCTTCTTGCTTCCAAGACAAGCACGTTGCCACTGAGCTATACTACCCATGTGGGGGTAAGTATAAAGAAAGATAGACAAATGCAGAAAATTAACATACATCACAGACAAAAAGACTAGGTCGATGGATAAGTGGATGAATAGATAGATAGATTATTAGATAAAGACTGACAGATTGTTTGTTTGTTTTATTCACTTATAATGCGCACCAGAACCGAAGGTAGCCAGGCGCAGCAGTACAGAAAATGAAAGGCTTAAGTTACAGGGTAGGGTCATGGGTTACATACAAAATACAATATATTAGAGTTAGAGCGGCTATTGCTGTTTACATACAAGCATAGTAAGTACAAAGTACGATGAAGACAGTATATGTACAGACACTAAATTGACAATAGCTCATTGGCCAGATGGGCTAAGTGGAAATGTCCACAAGAGCAAAAATAGGCAGGACAGTAATGTGTATATATTAGGGGTCTCATGATGAAGAGTAAGCGCTAGTGGGCTAATAATTGGCAGACCTCAGCAGATTGATATAGTTGGTTCTAAATTTCAGAAAGGGCTGCTCCTCACGTAAAGGGTGAGGCAGTGAATCCCATAATTGGGCCGCTCGAACCTGGAAGCTGCCTCCCCCCGCCTTAGTTAGCCTGAATCTAGGTATGATGAGGCTATTGGCATTAGAAGTTCTAGCTGGGCGTGTATGGTTTCTTTTTATGAGTTTGTTTGTGAGATAGCTCGGTGCAGCATTGTTCAGGGCTTTGTGAACAAGGGATGCCACTTTTAAGTTCATTGTATTTTGGGTGGACAGCCAGTTATTTTGGCGCCTGATATTTGAAATGTGCGATCTTTTAGACATACCGAGGGCCACTCGCAGGGCGTTATTTTGTAAGATTTCAATTCGATGGGTAATGGATTTATTGGCTCCAATATAGAGGGCATTACAATAATCAAGCCTAGAGAGGATTAAGGCTCTCGCTAAGATAAGGCAGTTTTTGTCTGAGAGAAAGTGTTTGCCTGCTCTAATGAGCTTACATGTGTAAGTTGTGGCAGATGCCAGAGACTTCACCTGTTTGTCAAAAGAGAGGATGGCATCCAGATAGAAGCCAAGTGTCTTCACCTCTTTAGATACCTTAATAATATTACCATCAATCTCAAATGAGGTGTAGTCCTGGCTTCATTTTTTGAGGTTACAGTGAGTCCCTAGGATGATGAGCTCTGTTTTGTCATCATTCAGGCATAGACCTTGGGTTGCCATCCATGCCTGGATGATGATATACACCCTATTCACCAAGGCCAAATCCTTACTATAATTCCCAGAAAGTGGGAGGAGAATCTGGGTATCATCTGCATAATTAGTGTAGGTGATACCAACAAGGTCCAGATCATCAAAAAGGGGCTTGGTAAATATGTTGTATAGAGTAGGGGAGACACAAGAACCCTGAGGAACTCCGCACAAGATGGGAATTGGGTCGGCCGCTGCCGATGGGGAGAATACCCTCATGGTCCTGTCACTAAGAAAGGATTCAATCCAACTTATGGCCTCTCTGGAGAAATGTGCGGCAGAGTCTAAGTGGCTCAAGGTCAAATGCCACTGAGAGGTCCAACAGCAAAAGGAGAGCCATTTTTCCTTTGTCTCTTAGTTCATCTATTTGTGCCTTTAAATCAATGAGGGCAGTTTGTGTGCCGTATTGGGGTCGGGATCCTGATTGACGCTGTACTAAGAGTTTGTGTTGTTCCAGAAAAGTTTGGATTTGATTATAAGCAATCTTATCCAGGATTTTAAGCAGAAAAGGAACTGTTGTGATGAGACAGCAGTTCCTGGGTATAAGTGGGTCTAGCGTTTGCTTTTTGAGGGTAGTACCCAAGATTGTTTTAGATTGGTGTGCACAATGCTGGACGTTAATGAGGAGTTGACAAGTTTTGAAATAAATGGAGAAAGATCCCTAGCAGCATCATTTATCAGCTGGGCAGGGCAGGTATCACCCTGACAGTCTGAAGGCTTGAGAGAGTGGATGACTTTCTCCACCTCAAGGATAGATGTTTTAGAGAACATAAATCATGCAGTTGGGTCCTGTTCCTTCAGAGCACGGTCTATAGTTGGGTTGTAAGTCTTGGGTGGGGTTGAGGGAGGGAGGCTTTTTTTATTGGCTATTTTTTTTTTGGATTAAGGAGATTTTATTTGAGAGTGCTTGTTGGATATCAGAGCACTAGGTTTTATCTTTGGAGCATATATCCGGAGAGGGGATGGGTGACTCTAGTTCCTTGAGGATAGTGAACAGTTCCCTCATGCTTGAATTAGCATTGGATATACACTTGTCGAATGAGTTCTGCTTGGCAGCTAGGTAGGTATAAAGGTAATGTATTGGCAGATGTACAGAAAGGCAAACCTACATAAATACTGGCACGCATGCAGATATAGATAGATAGAAAAATAGACAGATAGATAGATAGATAGATAGATAGATAGATAGATAGATATGAATGAAAAACACAAAAACAAATAGCCAGTACATAGAGATGGATTGATGGATGGATGTATAGATACATAAATAGATATAGATAGATAGATGGATAGATAGATAGATAGATAGATAGATAGATAGATAGATAGATAGATAGATAGATAGATAGATAGATAGATACTGACAGGTGGGGAGCTACACAGATACATAGGTATAAAGGTAATGCATTGGCAGGTGGACAGAAATACAAATTGACAGAAAGAATGATACACAGACTCATTTAGATGGATGTATGGGTGATAAGTAAACATAGGAAATCGCAGACAGAAATACATAGCTAGATATGATGGACAGATTCATAGATGCATAGATAGATAGAAAGACTGACAGAGATAGATAGATAGATAGATAGATAGATAGATAGATAGATAGATAGATAGATAGATAGATAGATAGGCAGGCAGTTGTGTGGGTAAGTAGTAAAAACGATAGACATATGCAGAACATTAACATACATCACAGACAGACAGACAAAACATAAACATATAGGTCGATGGATAAGTAGATTGATAGATAAATAGATGGATTGATGGATAAATAGACACATGGATAGATTGGTGTGTTAGACACAGAGTTAGGCTATTAGACCCACATACAGAGACAAACGAGGTTTATTAATAGATACATAAGAAGAATAGGTTGGTAGAAAAACATGCAGACAGAGCTGAAGTGTGATAGGCTGCCATATATCAAGATGTATAGATAGATAGATAGATAGATAGATAGATAGATAGATAGATAGATAGATAGATAGATAGATAGATAAAAAGCTAGAAGTACAGATATAGAAAGGTAGACAGATAGGTAGGTATGCAGATAGCTTGACAGAACAGCAGACAGAGATAAATAGATAGATATGTAGACAGATAGACATATAGACAGATAGATAGATAGATAGATAGATAGATAGATAGATAGATAGATAGATAGATAGATAGATAGATAGATACTCATTTAGGTGGTCAGGGGGATTCTAAGGGTATCTGCTATAAACATGAAGAAAGGCTGAGATTATAATGCAAATTATGCTCATTGCTTGTGCATGGAAAACGCAGAACATTGTTTGCACCCGTTCAATTTGTCTATTAATTACTCAGGTATGGTGAGCACATTCCAACGCCTCAATGTTTAAAGTGCTTTATGTGCCCCACTCAATGGGTACAACCATGTATCATTCTGTGAGTCTAATAATTTGGATATTGCTTATAAAAAGGATATCACTAGAATACGTATGTGATCTTGGTGTACTCTAGTTGTGATGTCATGGGCAAATCATTAGAAATAATGAGTAGTGGGGGGTGGGGTGTGTTAGTGCCTTATCTTTGTTCCGTAAACTTTCATTACCATGAAGACCACACAACTGAAGTTTTGCATTGGCATATTTACACACCCACCCCCTCCCTGATTGGAAGCATTCTTAGCTGAGAGCTACAGGACAGCTTTGCCATGACAGCTGGCTAAGGGCCTAGGCAAAGGGCACCTCACTGAGGAACCTCCCTCACTTGATAGCCCTCTATGCCCCAGCGAAGCCTATCTCCCATCTCCTGCCTGCTGCAACAATCAGGTGAGGGACAACGTTGTATGTGCAATGAAAGCACTGTGTAATTTGAGTCTTGCCAACATTTGAACCTTGCTACCGTTTGAATCTTGTCACCATTTTAATCTTGCTGTACTTTTGACTTTATAGCCACTTTTTTGAACCTATATGCGTTGAATTTTGCTGCACTGTTGACTCTATAGCCACTGTTTTGAAGCTAGCTGCATTGAATCTTGCTGCGCCTTTGACTCTACAGCCACTGTTTTTAACTCATCTGCTTGAAGCTTGCTGCACTTTTGACTCTTTCAGTCCTCCTTAGGTGTCCGCATTGCTGGCGTATTCAGCAAAGGATGTGCAAAGAGAAGGACCTCACCTGTTTGTGCCTGTTCAGGTCTGATAGAGCCAAGGGCCTGACCCGCTAGCATACATTTCACCAACAAACTTATCACTACTACTGCTATTCACCAAAAGACACCTCCATGTGTCTCCTACCTCCAAAGCCGATCCCAACTCTCACAGGAGTTCGAAAGAACAAGTACCTGGGAGGCCCCGGCAAGCTACTCTACTGAACCTCATTAATATTGCCCTTGGCCCCATCCAATACCCACAGACCACATGCATATTCCTTCTCATGTTGATTGATGCTCACTCAGAAGTCTCTCACGCTGCAAAATTTCCTGACCTCATCTCGTACAACAACCTTGATTCCCTGTTAATCACTGAAACATGGTTTACCCCACACTCCCCACATGTTTTCAACATCTTCCTACCCCACAGCTATTGCATCCAACATGCAGGAGGCGGAGTAGCAATCATCCACAGGAGCGATTGTCCATGCTCCATCATCCCCATCATCCCCACTCCCACGCAAGCTCATTTGAATCACTCACCTGCTGGTTCCATCTAGCACACTAAGAATTGATCACCTTCCACTTCATCTGCAGACCTCCTCACAAGAGGGAGTTTGTCATTGCAGACATTTCCAACTAACTCTCCTTTGCCAAATTTGCACATTGAAATAATGTCTTTCTCAGAGATTTTAACGTCCCTGAGACACAGGCTGGCAACCTCACTGGAAACACGCTTTTTGCACTGACCACTTCCATGGACATTAAGCAAATTGTCCTCTCCCACACGCACAAAAGGGTAACCCCCTAGACCTAGTCTTCACATCATCCCCTGCATCACCTGTGCAGAACCTATCCCACTTGACTGGTCTGACCACGCCGCTTTCCCATTATCAGTCACCCACTCAACTACGGCTCACAAAGGTCAGGCTAAAAGCCCCCACAGTCAACGTTGCTCTTTCAAAACCTTCCCAGTGAATGAGCTAGAAGCTAACTTTGCAGACGTCCCCAACACAGGGAATTCCTCGGGCCTCCTGATATTATTCAGCAACTCTGCCATGAAACTGGTAGATACTAATGCCCCCACTAAAATCCAGCCGGGCTAAGACCAAATCATCCTCCACGTGGTTCACCACCGAGCTAGCCACCAACAAAAGCCCCATCAGAACCTTAGAGATATGGGGGCACAAAAAACATAATCTGTGAGACCTCATCAGCCTAAAATCTCTCTGCGCAAACTGTAGGATTCTGATAACAGAGGCCAAAGCTGCTTACTACTCATTGCAGCAGCCTCTAACATGAGTAAAACCCTCTTTGAACCAGTAAAGCATTTTACCAAACCCTCACCCGACCCTGAGGTACCAGCAACTCAGGAAAGATGCAACAGAATCTACCCATATGTTATTGAAAAATAGACAAAATCCGAGAGACCATCAAATTAACCCCTCACAGCATAAACATTCTGTGCATCCTCTGGATGCATTCCATCCCCCTGGACCAAATTCTTTCTTCTCTTTCCCCCAGATCTCCTAAAAATGATTGCCTCCCTCAAACCTACTACTTACTCTGATGATATCATTCCAGCGTCTATCATTAAACAATTGACAGCATCATCAATGCCTCCCTCGCAGAAAGATAATTCCAGGAAACCCTCAAGACTGGTCTCATATGACCTCTTCTGAAAAAAACAACCCTAGATCCAGGCGACTTGGGCATCTACAAACTCAGTACAAACCTCCTGCTTATTGGAAAAATCTTGGATAAGTAGTTCCTACACAACTAATCACCAGAATCGAAACACCTCCACCTTCAGTCAGGGTGTCAACCAAAGTGTATAATCAAGACAGCCACCATCCAGGTGGTAGATGATGCTCCCCAAATAATGGATATGTGTGACTCAGGCCTCCTCATCCTCCTTGACTTCTCGGCTGCATTCAACACTGTCGACCACCGCTCTTACACTGTCCTGAATTGATTTACCTACTACGTCTCATGCAGAAACCAGGCTGTCCAGATGAACTTGCTGCATTCTAACTAAGTTCAGTTCTGGTGCGGAGTCCCCCAAGGCTCCATCCTCTCACCAATCTTTTTTAACCTTTACGTGGTGCCTCTGGGCACTTTCCCAAAGATCTCATTATAGCCATTGTGAGACAGGCGTGGTATTGTGAAAGACATTGACTCAAAGGTACCAGTTTCAAAACCTGTATTTAATAAAGTTCCGGGGTTGGTGTAATATCTAACTGGCCCCAACTCTAAAGGGATTGTTCCCTCAACTGATGCTTCTAATGGCTGTCGATTTCTGAAAGTCCAAAACCAGAATATGTCTGTGTCTAAACCTATGCTTACCCTTTCTCTTTGACACAATGTGACAGGGGATCTTCTTAAAGGAAAACATGGTGACTCAAAATAAAAGAGATGTAAACCACATTTGGTTTCAGGTAGTGTTACCAATAGGTATAGTTCTGCCAGTTCAATATAGATCAACTAAAAAGGGTTTGCCCGTAGAGCCTTCTGTGCAGGGCTCTTGCCGTAAGTTAATAGAGTTCGCAATGTCTCTGGGTAACTTGGGGTTCCCTTCCCCAAGCTTTTATCCTTCCAATTCCAAACAAAAATACATAGTTGTTAGGCCTCTCAGGGTTCCCTTACCCAAGTCTAGGCCTCTCTTCTCAAACAAACTAATAGTTCATCTTGTCAGGATGTATCTTTCACTGTACAGTTCTTTCATGGGGGCCGTATCAGAGACGTTTGAGAATGCCGGCCTGTTTGCTCTTCCCAGGTGTGTCCACTCTGACCTCTACCCACTCATTTTATTCTTCGGCACCTCTTCCTCTTTGTTGCCTCTTTCACTCTGTCCTTTTCCATTTTCCTGTGCTTCCTGCACAACTTCTTTTCCTCTTTTGCACGCTTGCACCTTCTTTCCACCTTTCTGTGCCTCTTGCACAATACTCGTTGCTTTTCACTCTGCTCTCGTGCACCTTCAGTTTCACACTGGGCTCTCTTGCACTCTCTGTACTCCCTTTGGTTCGCTTGCACACTCATTATCACTTTTGGGTTACTTTCACCCTCTCTTGACTGCCCGTTTTTCACATCTCTATCTCTTTGCTGTCTCCCTCATATTCGGGTCACTTGCACCCCTCTCCTTTTTTTTGGGTCACTGTCACCCTTCTTGGCTGTTTCCACGCCACCAGTGCACTTCCTCTATTTTTCTCTGTTTTCATGCATCTAGCACACCGTTTATGTACTTCTACATTCCTTTCTTTCACCACTTTCCCGCTTTCACTTGCTTTCTTCCTGCTTTCGCCTACTGGGCTGTTCACCTTCAATGATGCTCCTGCTCCCTCTCCAGACACCCGCACGCTACTGAGTATCGTTCTGGGTCACGAAACTCACCAATAGTAGCACATGGTTGGCGATCAGGTCAAATAGGTTTGGGTCAAGGTCATGGCCTCACCATCTGCCCCTCCGATATCCCTTGGGCCTGCACATGGCCCAGGGGAACGAGCACTGTCCTAAACAAAGCTGATAGACTGCCTTCCATCCTGCTCCAGCTTCCTGGAGGCACAGCTCCCTCATCATGCTGTAACACCTCCCATACACCAGGCCAGAGTCACGGCATCCCACACACGACCGGTCCTTCTGAGCTACTCTCATTGCAACCTTCTGCTACTTGGCCTCCTGGTTCCGTCCAGTAACCCTGGCTCGGTCCATGATTCCGGCAGAACCACCCTTTTTATACTACAGGTGAGAGTCAATTGGAGTCAGGTGTGCACAGTTGGGGAACAATTATGGAAACTGATCTGACCTTGCCTGACTATATTATTGGGACAATTCAGAGGTGTTAGATGGTAAGACTCACTTTGTATCTATACTTTGTTTCTATAGGTAATCCTTGTCCCATTACTTATTGGAAATGGGGAGGGGGAAACGGGACAAGACTAATGCAGGTTTTTGCAGGGTGAAGGGTAATAGGGTGTTTGAAATTTGGGAGAAGGGGACCGCCTGGCTTGATTTCTATATAACAGGGAGAAGTCCCTTTAATCATATTATCCTTCTTTTCTGGTGATTTGTAGTGGTTGGACGGATATGGATAAGAAGGCATTTGACTTGAGTTGGGGAAGGACCCTTTGATGTTATAGCCAAACAGATTCTGTTCCCTCTGGTTCCTATACTTCTCCACACTTGTCCTCCTAGTATAATTGGACTTCTCTTCATAGTTTGAGAGAAATAGGCCCCAACATCCTGTGAAGGCCTCAGGGATGTCTTCCTTGTCCCCTGTTATCCTAATAGGATACTGCGTCTCGCCTGAGGGTCTCACAGATTTATTACCCCAGACTCCCCTACCCAGGTGATCCTGCCTCGCTTGTCCACCCCCAGGGTTGGGAGCCAAAAGCAATGGCCCTCCTCTGGCCACCTGAAAAGATGAATCTTAGGGCTTGCCTTGGAGAGTACCCTCAGGTATCTCACACCATCCACCAATACGCAGATGATACTCAGTTGGGCATGAGAGTAAATAGCGTGCAGGACATCATTTGTCACGTCGATTTCCTAGCCATCATCCAGTCCTGGATGTCGACTGCCTACCTCAAACTAAACCAATCCAAGACTGAATTTGTCCTCATCTTGTCCTCATCTGTCTGCCTGATAAAAACAACATGTCTAACAATGGCTCAATGACATGCACCTAGAAGGATTTGATCCACAACTCTCAGACTCAGCAAAATCCTAAGATTTCACTATTGAAGGCAATTTGTTCTTCCAGAAACAGATAGCCCAGAAGGTCCAAATAGCTTGGCTCAGAATCTCTACCCTTTGAAAAATCTAACCCTTCATCCCACTGCAAGACTTCTGGATGATAGTGCTGGCCCTTGTCGTCTTGCACATCGATGGGGAAAATGCTCCCATGATATGGCTCCCAGCTGCTTGCCTGGCTCCCCTAAAAGCAGTCCACCATGCTGCAGCAAGTCTTATTATGGGAACACCCTACACAAACTACATTGGCTTACACTCCAAGGCAGGATACTATTCAAGACTGCATGTATCAGCTACAAAGCAGTCATGGGTAACACACCAGCATAACTGGTGCCTAAGCTACACATATATGGTGGCGCACGCTCCTTGCACAGCAAGTCGACCAACTGGCTTGAATTACAATGTGTTCACAAAGAGAGGACCTGAAAGCAATCCTTCTCTTGTCATGGACCCACCTTCTAGAACTCGATCCCTATGTCGGCTCGGAATACTCCACAATTCTACAATTTTGCAAATCTCTCAAAACAAGGCTCGTTCAACAACACCTGACCAAGGACTATTTCCAATGGCCCCACAAACACGCGCAGAGACCTCAAAGTACTGGGCTACTGTTCAAAAATGCTGGTGACCCACACTATTTACAGTCTTGAGCTAGGTCTGTGCTTTAAACAATAAAATAAAAACATAAAGAAACCAATGCATTGACTCTAGCTGCATCTTGCCACCGTTTTGAATCTAGCTGTACTCTTGACTCTATAGCATCCGTTTTAAACCAAGCTGCATTTTGAATCTTGCCACCATTTCGACTCTAGCAGCGTTCTTGAAACAGCCACTATTATGATTGCAGCTGCATTTAGAATTCTGCCACTTTTTTAACTTAGCTGCTTTGAAACTAGCTGCGCTTTTGAATCTAAAGCCACTGTTTTGAATTTAGCTGCTTGAATCTAACTGAACCTATGACACTATATTCATGTTTTTACCTTAGCTTCTTTGAGTCTTGCTGTGCTTTTCACTCTATAGCCACTGTTTTGAACCTAGCTGCATTGAATCTGGCTGTGCTGTTGACTTTGTAGCCGCTGTTGTGAACCTAGCTGCATTGAATCTCGGTACACATTTGACTCTATAGCCACTGTATTGATTCTAGCTGCATTTTGAATCTTGCCACCATTTTGGATCTAGCTTCGCTTTTGACTCGACAGACACTCTTTTGAATCTGACTGAATTGTTTATCCCGCAACCATTTGGAATCTTGCTGAGTTCTTGAACCTAGCCACTGTTTTGAAACGAGCTGCATTGACAATCCTGCCACTGTTTTGAATCTAGCTGCATTTTGCATCTTGCCATAATTTTGAATCTAGCGGCACTCTTTATAGCCACTGTTTTGAATACAGCAGAACTTTGAATCCAGCCACTAACTCTAATCTAGCAGCATTTTGTATTTATCTACTTTTTTTGATTCCAGCCACTGGGGACCCCAACACGTTTCTGAAACTGGATAGGTTCTGAATCTAGCCACTGTGTTGGGCCATTACCCCACACCTTCCTCTGGGATAGTGCTGTAGGCTTGCGATTTTAAAGTCTCATTTTTTTAAATCTAACTGTACTCTCAGCCCACTGGGATAGTGCTCTGGGCCAGGGATCTAAACCTTCCCAGCATTTTAATTGCAGTCATTGTCTTTTGTAAATACCCTGCATGCTCCCACCTGGATAGCACTGCAGGCTTGGGACACATAGATTCCTGTACTTCAAATCTAGCAGTATTGTATCACCATTAGTCTGCTACTTTCTACTGGCATGGTGCTATAGGCCCATAACTGTGAATCTACCTTTCAGAACTGAGTCAACCGATCCTTCATCATGCCCAGCAGCTACAATGTTAGAGGAGCACTATTGCACACCAGAATCCTGTCCAACTCTTCACCCAGCTCACTTTCCCAATCATCCTCTGCCCCTCTACCCAAACATCCCCAGGGGGAAACATCCCCCACCCGCTTCTTCAGACCTTTCCTGCCACCCCTGCTACACAGATCTCCATCCAAAACCTCCCAGCTCGCCCACACCCATACTAGCACCGTCCCTCTCCCCATGCCCGCACCCTTCCCCCCCACTTGGACCCATCAATGTCTTTGTATCCGTAAATGCTGCTCGGGCAAACCGTGCCAACATTCCTCTCTCAGCTGCACCACAAACCCTCACACACACACCACTGGCTCCTCAGAGTTGTATGCAACACAGACAATGCACTCCTGGACCAACTCATCTCTGCACATTTCACCCTATCTCGCCCCAGATCCATGAGTTCACCTCTCACCAACACCCTAACAACCTCTCCCACTTCACCAAATCCAGTAAAATCAATATTCATCCTATCTTACAACACTCCAGGCACTGACTCCATTCACCCTTCCCTGCACCCCTGTAGAAATCTGCAATCCGATTCCAATTCTGACCTGAAACCCCCCACCTGTCCTCCTCTCCTCAACATCATCCTCACTTGATGGCACTCAGATGAGGGACACTTCCACAACTCCCTCTCACACACCCCCACCTACCACTGTCACTCCGGACCACTCCCTAAGGAACCACACCTTGCGGACACTCTTCTCACACACACCAAGAATACTCCCAGCATCCTTACCCTCCTTCCAATTCATAGTCTACTCTCCTTACATTAACAACCCCTCTCCTTCTATAAACCACCTCATGCCTCCTGTCACCAGCCCACAAACCATCCTTCGGTTCACACTGACTCTTCATGTGGGGCCGCCCCATGGGGATCTCAGTCCCTGCCCTTACTCAGCCCCTCAGCATGCCCTCCTCCATTCCCGTCTCCTGGGGACAGCATCCTCCATCTAACTTTTCATCCCCCACAAGGCTCCAATCTTCCACTGAAAAGATGCTGGGCAGTCACTGTGCATTTGGCAATCCGATACACAACAGTGGGAAGACTTAAAGCCATTACTTTGGATACACATTACCACTGGTTCTTCCTTGTCCCTTTCTCTTGGACACTCCCCTTTGTGCTGCCTGTGTTCCATCTGTTCTTTGGCAATTACCGTGGCTTACCCGGCAGCTTGGCTCTTTCTTGATCTTCATTCCAGAGCTGCTTCTGTTTGACCTCATTACTGGCCCTTTCATCTTGCTGCAGTTATAAGAACCAGGGTTTTTCAACTCCAATAGGTTTTCTCTGAGGCTACACAGTGTCCTGTTTTACTCTTCATGAATCAGATAGCTTCTGGAATTCCTTCACCAGCAACCAACTCTGCCTGAAGAACAGAAAGTCAGTGAGCACTGCATGACAGTTACTGATGTCCACACAAAAAGAAAATGAGATGACTAAAATGCAGCAGTTGGTTGACATTGTACAGGCTCTCAACATTGAGGTGCAATCCCTCATTAATTAAAATGCTACCTTGAAGCAGATGATAGTTCAACCACAATGGGCTCCTGAAATGACCCCAGGCCCTCTTCCCATGGGTAAATATAATGGAAAGCCTAGATAATGAATGGAGTTTTTGAACACCTGCACTTTTCAGTTTACCTTTAAGCAGCCGTCTTTCCCTAGCAATATGGTGAACGTGGGGTATATGATTTTATATTTTGGTCACCACTGACAATCTGTTTCTCGATTCATATCCAGGGAACATTGCTAGCCTCGGGGCAATGTTTGGTCACTAAGAGATAACAGTCTTAGCTCAAGAACAGCTACTCGACTTTAAGCAAGGATCATTGGATGACCTGACCTATATTACTCAATTGAAGCAATTGGCTACTGGTACATCATTGCCTGATGATGCCTTTCTCACCATATTCAGATGAATATTATCGGAGGATCGTAAGTACAAGGTGGCTAGAGTCCCTAGGCCCACCAATCCCGCTGAAATGATCACCCTGGGGATGCAAATGTAGATTCAACTCTAAGAAAGACGAGCAGAAAGGAAACAACATTGAACCCCACGATTAACACCTGAAAGTTCCAGACTTACTTCCAAGGCATCACCGGAATAGGAACCTATTCAAGTAGGGTCCGCTTGAGGTCCGCTGACCGTGAAAGAACCCCATCGTCAGAGAAATCTAGGAGTGTGTATGTACTGTGCTGCAAAAGATTACTTGGTTTGTGAATGTACTGTGGCTCCACCTATACATTTGGGAAATGCCAATTCCTGGTCCTAAAAGGCCAAGATTCGGGAGAGCTACTTTGGTTCCCAGCTGGCCTATAGAGAACAACCAGAGCATTTTATGATTGTGATTAAAGTTACAGTACAGTTCCCTGAAAGCATACATCAAGGACATACCTGCTTTACTGGATTGCAGAGAGGCAAGAGATTTGTTTGGACCATCAAAGGGCTCTTCTGCACCAAGAACACTATATTCATATTTAAAATTGATAAAGCGTAACTAAGGCACAGAAGGGTGTCTAGGCGCTGACAGGAGCGGATGGAGCAGACTCAGAGTACTAGATGCCAACAGATTAGCAAGAGGGAAGGAAGTGATTGAACAGATGTGTTTTCAAGGCTTTCCTAATAAAAGAGTACGGGAGGCAAAACCGGGAGGCAAAAGACATGTTGGTACCAGTTGAAGGAGTAGATGGTACCCTCATTGTCTTCTGGACCCATTACAGAACAAACAGAACCCCTTAACATGGCCACTTCCTTCCATGTGAAATCAGTGACATTTGACCTGATTACGACAGCACATTAACCAGTCATATTGGGATTATCGTGGCTGACACTCCAATTAATGGACTGTGGAATCCATATTTTTGGGGTCAGAACAATGTGTTATCCATTGATTGACCAGGGTTACCGGGAGTTTAAATACTCTTATGGTTCTAGCAGGGTGAATATCAGATTCTGTATTGATTGATGCCTTACATTTGCTGCCTGAACAGGATGCCGACTTTCAAGAAGTCTTTATAAAGAAGGAATATAAGGATATACCACCGTTTTGAAGGGATGACTGTGCCATTATCTTACACCCTGGAAAGCCCATTCCATTTGGGATGATGTACGGCTGGTTCAATCCTGAAAAAGAAGTCTTGCACGAGTACCTTCAAACCAATCTATTTAAGGGTCTTATACCTGAATCAAAATCCCATGCAGGGTCTTCTTTGTTTTTCATCTCCAAAAAAGATTCCAAAGAATTGAGACCATGTAGAGACTGAATATAATTGTATTTCCTAAGTCCTTATCAGACCACGTTACTCATGCTCAGGAAGTCCTCAAAAGGTTATGTGACAATCATCTATATTCCAAGCTTTCTATGTGTTCATTCCATCAAAATGAAATCTCATATTTTGGCTGTATTCTGTCTGGCAAAGTAACCATGATGGATCCGGCCAAGGTTCAGGCAGTATTGGACTCACTACCACACACTTCCATGTGGGGCATTCAACGTTTCCTAGGTTTCTCTAATTTTTATAGGAAGATTTTACCCACCTTCTCACAACGAATTCATCATCTTACCTCTCTCTTGAAGAAGGGAAGGACATTTATGAATGAAGAAGCACAGGAAGTCTTTAAGATCTTAAAATAGCCTTTGCATTGGATCTCATGTTGCACATTCCTGAACAAACTAGAACCTTTATTGTAGAAACAGACACGTCTAAGTGTGTCTTCGTGACAGTACTGAAGCAGAAAGAAGACCCAGGGAAGCACAGCCCATTGCCAATCTATCCAAGACTCTAACAACATCAAAGGTTAAATACACTGTGTTGCATAAGGCATTTTTAGCCCTCAAAACAGCTTGTAAATAGTGCAGCACCTTCTCTTGGGGTCTCAATTTCTGATTGAAGTGCAAACCGATCACCAAAATCTCACCAAGTGTTACAAACAGCAGACATTCAGAAAAGAAAAGTCAGCAAGCTAGATGGGCTTATTTTTTTATTCACCTTATAATATCCGATTGACCTTATTGCCGGAAAAAGAGAACCTAATGGTGGATTCCATTTCCTGCAATAAGGAAGAGAAACAGTTTCAATTTAAATTGGAAATAATGTTTCCTAAGGGCTCTTCCTAAGGCCTCCTTTCTAGGGTTTGTGTCAGACCTACTCCAGGTTTTTTTTTTAAAGAAAAACAGAAAAAAGTCCCTTTCTGGTTTGCCTGCTGAGATTCACACCCATCAATTACTATAGGAAGGAGATATTTTTATTCATGACAATAGATTGTTCATCCCCATCATTCCATTAAGGAAAGACATTTGCTGCATGTGTCATGATTCTGTTATGGCAAGTCATTGAGGTAATGAGCTACCATGGAATACATATCCTGTCGTTTTTGGTGGCCTTGTTGGCCTCAGGATGTTCAGGATTATATCTCGGCTTGCACTGTATGTCTTCAGACCAGGATATCCCATCAGCACCTGGTTCAGTCTACTCTGCCTACTCGACCCTGGAAACAAATCTCGACAGACTTCATTGTGGATTTACCTCTTTCAGCAGGTAAAAGCCGCTAACATGGTGACAGTGGATTATTGATCAAACTAGCTCATTTTCTAACTATGACTCAGGTTCCTTCTGCTTTCCAAATGGCAGGACATTTTTACATTCTGCCTTCTGATTACATGGATTGCCAGATACCATTTTGGACAGGGGACCACAATATACATCTAAATACTAGACAGAAGTCTGAAGTATTTTGTGTATAAAGCATACCCTTACTTCAGGATTCCACTCTCAGTCGAATGGCCAAACCGAGAATTTGAATGAGAGCCTAGAGCAATGTTTAAGATGTTTTGTCTTTCCTCTTCTGATAATTGGAGTTGTATATTGCCTTTGGCATAATTTGCTTATAACAATTCCTTCCATACAGCCACTGGAATGAGCCCCTTTCATTGCACTTATGGCTTTCATCCATCCAGTCTGCCTTCGCTTGCTCCCACATACAATACCATACTTACAGTAACTGCATTGGTATCAGAAATCAAAGAAGGGCGTTCAAATGCATTGATAGGTCTTACTAAATCTTGTGCACAAACCAAGGAATATGGTGACCAAAAGCGTTCTAAGGCACACGTTTTCCAAGTAAGGTATGAAGTCTGACTGTCCACCATATTCCTGCCCAGGTGTCTTATCCCTTCTAAATTGTCTCCACACTACTTTGGTCCTTTTAAGATTTTATTGACCATGGGATCTGTGGCGTATTTCCTTTTCTTGCCACCATACCGGTCTAGAATTCATTCTGCTGTAGGAAGGCAGATGTACACATCAATTACAGAGCTAACCCTGTAACCTCTGTCATACTGGAAGAACAATAAGAAAACACTGTGCTTGACACCTTGTATCATCTGAATACCACATCAAAGGTCTGAGAGATGTTATGCACTCAGACAACCATATTGAATGTTCGCTCAACTGATGTGGTAGACATGAGCCTGCAGACCCCATTGGAGATATAAGAGCCACAAGGAAGTTTGACAGTTGTAAAGCAATGCCCCTAATAGAAGATATGTGGACACACTGAACGTAATGTATGGACATCTAAAGAATGAAGATGTGAGATGAAGTAAACATGTATGCGAATATGAAGAAAACCATATACACTAAGCAACTAAGTGCCAAGGGATGTAATACATGGATATATGCAGAAACAAAAGGTATATGAGACACATACAAGCCTGTTAAAGTAGGACATAGAAAATGGACTTTGGCAATGTGTGATATGAAGCAAGAAGCTTTTTGAAGGGAAATCAAGGCTGCAATGCTGAAAGGCACTGGAATACAAATATGTGCACGAGGAAAGGGTATTTGCTTGGCTCAGAAACAAGGATTCCTCAGCAAGAGCAACTACATGGCACAAAAGGATTTGACGAGGATAAGATATATATATATTAAGCAAAGGAGTGAACAGTTGTGAGTGCAACTTATTGTTCAGTTAAAAATACCGAAAGCACATGCAGAATTTAACAACTAAGTCTCCAGAGACCAAGGAGAGTAATAGCACCCAATATAATTGAAACAAATAGAACTTAATAGAAGGGCAAGATGGACAACATCATGGTCTCCTCACGCGTGATTCAGGACCAGAAAACAAGGCCTATTCATAAAGCTCCATGTGAACATAGAAGAGAGAAAAGTGACACTTCAGAGAGCAGAAGCAATCATGAAAATTCTAAGACTTGACATAGTGAGAGAAATGCAGCAATTGTTAGGCCTATGCAATTATTGTAGAGCCTGGGTTTTCGATTACAGTCCATATATTAGACCACTTTTAAAATGACTAAAAGAAGTGCAGAAAAGTCAAAGTGAGATAGAAGGGACAGACGAGATGACAGAAGGAATTGAAGAGTTAAAAAGGGTGATTTGTACAGCCTATGTGTTAGGAAATCCAGACTATAATGAGGAGTTTTATTTATTGTTGCATTCAAATGGAGTGGTGATGACAGCAGACCTTACACAGAAGACAACATTAGGACATGGACATAAACCAGTAGCTTATTAGAGTGGGATTTTAACCCAGAAATGAGAGGGCATTTTTTCAGTGACCAGACATTAGCTTCTGCTTCCTTCGCAATTGAAAAAGCTGTAAGTATTAAAATGGGGTGCTCAATGACATTATTTTTCGAGCATTCCTTATTCACCATTTTTGAGAAACCAAAAAGCATGTTGACTACTCAAAGAGCATCAGGTTTTGAGTGATCATTTAAAATCCAGCAATCAACATTGTTAGATGTAGAGTAGTCAATCCAGCAGCATTTATAGCAGAACCATAAGAAAAACAGCATTGTGTACATGACTGCACAACATATATATATGTTATGCCCATAGCAAAAACATTGCAGGATGAGATACATGATTATTTAACAAATATGACAGCTCGTGTTTCTTTTATATCCCAAAAATCTGAGGGAATGGTCGAAGAAGATTGAAGAAGACAGCCAGACGATCAACCCTACTGAACTTTTGAAACCACTTAGTTTGTGTTCTGGAGATCAGGTGCACATCAAAAGCTTTGTCCGCATTTGGCATAAACCCTGTTTTGAAGGACCGTTCCTTGTAGAGTAGGTCACCCCCACTGTCGTAAAGATTCAAGGAAGGTGTGCTAGGCTGCATCTGAATGACACAATGCTCTACAAAGGAGAGACTCCTACCCCACCAGCACCCATTCACAGGGAAGCAAAAGAAGAATTTCCATGCAGGCAGACCAGATCGGCTACCAAGAACCAACAGGAGTCATCAAAATAAAAACAATTCAAAATCCTGATCATTCCCAAGTTTAAAGGGAAACAAATACATTTTCTGTGTTCACAGAATCATCCCTGATAGGTAAACGAAAAGGAAAGACGAACACATGACACTTTATATTGCCTATAACATTGCACACCTTCTTGTATGCTATATGTACTTCGATCCTACCCAGCTCTCGATATAACAGAATGTTGATATTGTCACCTTTTTTGTAAATCCTCAGACAGCCCCTATTATCCGCAGGTTCATCATTGCAAAATTATTACAATTTCTGTTATAAACATGTGTGGTTACTATAAAAAGAAAAGGAACTAAATGCCAATAAAGAAGAATGGACATCTTCCATTTTGTAAGATACACTTTTGTTAGCAAGAAGGCCGCTTAATGCACAAAATGAAGTACGGCACACTAATTGTTTTGCAATATTTCTTCTAACTGCATTTTGTGCAATGTGCTATCTTTATTTCCTTATTCTTATAGCATTTTGTCAAATGATGTTTACAATACAGATTGAGTGTCCAATAATGACATTTGTTTCTATTCCTAACTAAAGCACGAGTGACAATTTCCCTGATATTTCCAAACAAATTAATAGGCTTATTAAGGGCATGGCTGCCTCCAAAGTCGTAATGAGGCCCTATGACTCTTTTACCGACCCTACATGTGAAAATGGTGGAAGAAGGAGATGAAACCAAAGACTAAGAGAGTTGATTTTCATACCTTTATACATGGATTCCAACCTGGCTGGTGAATGCATTCAAGATACTGATAGCAATACTAGTGGTAGTGCTGCTGGGATTCTGTCTTATGAGAATAATCATAAGACAATGTAAGAAGAGAGCAAAGAAAGCTATTAGAATGGAGATGATTGATGTGAATGTTGTGACTGATGAACACACAAAAACCGAGAACACCACTTGTGAACACCAGAAAGGAAGTCCTATGGCACCCCAGGAATTAAGTGTTATTATCCTAAGGATCAACAGAGCTAAGTGAGACATTGGCTGTCCTGTTTAATGACTGGGGAGTGTTGTCATATGACCTGGAGTGTAGATGAACACATAAAGAATGCAGATGACCTGAGGGGATGACAAAGATATGAATCCTGAAGAAACCACATTGTGAAGAAAAGGTGAAGAAAATCGAAGACATGGTTGAGGACTCAACCAGAGGGTGGAATGTAGAGAGGCAGATGTACACGTAATTTATAGAGCCCACCCCCTCACCTCTGTCATACTAGAAGAACAATAAGAAAGCACTGTGTTTGACACCTGGTATCATCCCAATACCACATTGAAGGTATGAGAGATGTTATGCACTCTGACAACCGTATAGAATGTACTCTCAAACTGATGCCATAGACATGAGCCTGCAGACCCGATTGGACGTAGAAGAGCTATAAGGAAGTATGGCAGATGTAAAGTGAGACCACTAAGAGAGAAGACACGTGGATGCACTGAACTTGATGTATGGACATATAAAGAATGAAGATGAGATTTAAGTGATGCAGTAAACATATATTTAAATATGGATACAACCATAATACACAAAGAAGATAAGTGATAAGGGATGTAATAAATGTATCTATGCAGAAACGCAAGGTAGGTGAGACACATAGAAGCTTGCTAAAGTAGGAAATAGAACACGAGTAAAGTAGCCATGCTAAGAAAATGTAAGTCAGCATCTAGTGATATTAAGCAAGGAGCTTCAAGAAGGGAAATCAAGGCTGCAATGCTGACAGGCACTGCAATACAAATGTATGCAGGAACAAAGGATATTTGATTAACTCAGAATCAAAGATACCACAGCAAGTGAAACTACATGGCATGGAAAGAGTTGAAGAGGATGAGCTATGTACGCAGGACATATATCTCTTAGATTAAGTAACGCAGAGGACAGTTGTGAGTGCCAATTATTCTTCAATTAAAGATGCAGAAAGCACACGCAGAATGGGGCAACCAAGTCTCCAGAGGTCATGGAGAGTAATAGCACCCAATATAATTGAATCAAATAACACTTAATAGAAGGGCATGATGGGCAAAATCATGGTCTCCTCACACGTGATTCAGGAACAGAAAATAATGCCTATTCATAAAGCTCCAGACAACGATAGCAATGTACCTGCACTCCCTTTAAAGTTCTGAGGAAGAGAACAGTCAGCAAGGTCGACTACAAAGAAGAAGCCTTGGTTTAGGGCCTAACTGATGAGAGATGGTAGGCTAATTAGATAAGAAAGTCAGTTGTGTGATGTTGTTCCCTCACTCATGGGTTCCATTGCTTATGTGCTGTTAATGAGGCGAATGTTCAAGATCGGTAAGAGAGTGCCAACCAATCAGAGGGTCTATGAAATGGTGAAGCAACCATTGTTGCACAAGCCTATCTGCTGCTTGTATTATTAGTTATTATCTGTATTTCATGTACTTAGAGGAGGTTGAAGGCGTGCCTACCAGCTAAGAAGCATCCAATGATTATTCTAACAAACATGCACACTATGTGTATTTGTTTCCCTTAACCAATCCTTCCAACTGGTAGGTGTTTACTGTTAGCCACGTAGAATGACATCATAGCTGTATCCATTAACAGTGTTTGAGCTGCTATCTGTTTGTACATCATCTCCATCTCCCTTTCCCCACTTTCCCCTGTACCACACCTACCCCTGCCAACTCAACACCCCATTCCCCTCCTGCCTCCTCCACATGTCACTGGGGTGGGACTGAAATCCACACACATCTCTGTTCCTACCTGGGTTGGTACTGGCGTACTTACTACCCTGATGCGCATGGCATGTGGGGCCATACCACATCATGGGGCCTCATTACGACCTCGGCGGTAGCCATGCCGCTATTGGCGGCATGGCTGCCGCCGCAAAATCACATCCAGGTTTCCAGAATGAGGAATTACCGGGCCATTCCGAGTTCGGAGGGCCCAGTAATTCCTCCTTCTAGGAACCCGGACCCGGACCTTCCCCATTCCCATTTCAGCCCCCATAGGGCTGAATGGGAATGGGCGAGGGAGAAAACAACGGGCCGATTACAAGCAGCCCGTTGTTTGCTCCCTCCTCCCCTCGCGGGAACCGCTCTGCACGTCTGGTGAAACCAGACGTGCAGACCGGGTCCCGCGAGGGGACCTCGTAATTAGGTGGGACGGGGTTGACGGCGCCGGCACCTTTACCAGCGCCGTGAACCCCGTCCCGCCTGTGTTATAATGAGGCCCATGGCCCTGTTCTGCCTCCAAACATGGTGTAGCTCCTCTCCACCTCTGTTAAACTGCCACCACCCCTGGCAGGGTTGGGCCCCTTTTCCCTTCATATGTGGCCATGTTTGTTGGTGGATCCCTACCCATACACCCACTTTCCATCATGTTCTCCTGAGCACACCCCACTACCCTATGCATGAACAGTTGTGGCACATGTGTCAACAACCCCTTACCATGTTGTTCATAAAACACCACCCCCACAGTACCTCTGCCACCTTCAAACCCTACTTCTCCCTATGTATCCTTCTGCCCGCAGGGCCCCATGCCTCATCAACCTAATTTTAACAATCTCTGTCAGCACATCATCACCCAATCAAGGCCCTCACTAACACCAATCTCCATGTCAAATCCCTCCAATTTCACCCACTACTGTTACCTTGCCCTCTATCCATGTGTCTTCACCCTCCTCCTCTGGTTTGCATCCTACCACTTTGGAACGTCCTGTGCCAGGCATCCCCCGTTCCACCCTTAACTGACCTGTCATGGCTGATACCATCTCAGTCAGCTGCCACATACATGCCCAAGCAATTCGACAAAGGCACACCCTCTGCATCTCCTGGGGTCCATGCCCCCTTTATTCCATTGCTATTCACCCCTGACCACTGGCCAGGCAACAACTGTCATAGGTGTGTATAGGGAGAGGTACCTTGCAAAATACCATAAATCAACACAACCTATTCAACCCTGGCTGTTAACCTCCCTATGATATTTGCCCCTGTTACACCACCACCTCCAGGCACCCCCTTGTTGGCTCTACCTCCCAAACACAGATCCATGGGTTGTCCCCTTGCCCTGCTCCCTGGAGAAGGCAACATGGAGGCCTTCCCCCAGACCAAACCCCTTGCACATGGCCATACTTGCCGCCCTTCCATGCTCCTCTTGTTGTGGCTGGGCCTGCACTGTAACAGGTTGGTGGAGCACTTCCCACAAAAGCTGAGTTCTGCAGCTCCACAGGCACATTCACATGGGGTCATGTCAAGCTTGTGCTTGCAAAGCTATGCGCAACAGGCAATGCAGCCCAGCCCAAACAGTATACACAACCTGTTTGTGCAGCAGACATGTTCCATGTGTGCTCCGCCACACCACATCCTACTGTCCCTGGCTCCAGTGCAGTGTCCAAATATCCATGAATGAGAAAGTGCATTCATGGATCCCACCATGCACAGCATGCACACATCAGCACATGCATCACCACATCCACACATGCCTCAACACATCACTGCCAAATGACACATAAATGTACAACATGCTGTGCGAACTCCCATAACACTATGGGCCTCAATACAAGGGTGGCGCTCCCATAATGAGGGTTGCCGGTACGGGACCGGCATCCTTCATTACGGGAGCGCCGATTACAAGGTTCCCTTTGCAGGTCCCAGACCAGACTTCTGGTAAAACCAGACGTCTTTTCCGGGTTCCGTGAGGGGAAGAGGGAGGTAATAATGGGCCACTTGTGATGTGCCCGTTATTACCTCCATCCCCATTGAGCCCTATGGGGGCTCAAATGGGAATGGGGAATGGTTCCTGCCAGGAGGAATTACCGGGTCCTCCTATGTCGGAATGACTCGGTAAGTCCCCATTGCAGGAACCCGGTAATGGAGCCCGGTTTGGAAGCAGCCATGGTGCTAATAGCACCATGGCTGCCTCCAAACTCATAATGAGGCCCCATGTTATGTTATGTTATTTGGCATTTATATAGTGCTCTATATATCATTGGTATGACCTCAAAGCACTGGCAGGTCAAACACCCTTGAGGACCGTGGTCCAAGTCAGTTGAGAGAGTGAGGTTGCATAGGGTGCATGGGTGCACTGATTATATGTGCAGCTGAAGCGACTGCACGATGGTAGCTGCATCCTAGCATTAGGTGTGGTGGTATATGATATCAGTAGAATGTGTGCAGCCAGGGCGATGGACACCTGGATTGGGTTCTGGCTGCTTTAGGCCTGTTTAGGATGCTCATGTGTGCAGTTAGGCTGCATTTGAGGGGTATAGGTGCATTTTATCAGAGTGTTGATGTGTTAATGAGGTAATGTTTGTATGTGAGCAGCTAGGCCGAAATTGATCGAGGGGTATAGTTGCATTCTAATTGTGTGTTGGTGTAGAGAAGAGAGTGAGCATAGCGATATGATAGGTGAATGTATGGGAGGAGGGTTTGTTCACGCGGGATCGCTGTTCTGGAATTATGGTCCTAGTTTGCGGTTGCCATGTTCAGAGTAAACTCATTCGTAATTTATGAGCAGTCTTCAGTGGCGTTATTGCTCAGGATTCTGAACATGTGTCGTCATGTAGCAAGGTTTCAGCATTCTTATATGGTCATATTCGGCATTAGAGAATGAGCCAGGTTTTTATATCATGAAAGATCATCCCATTAAAGGACAAAGTTAACCTTATCGGACAGCCATGAACCTCATTGGGATGTAGGGGAGGGTGATTGTAAAATTATACATAAGTCACAAATGCACATGAACAGAAACCAACTCTTAAATATACAAACAGAATTTCAGTGATGACCCAGAGTACAAAATCTTCATCAGGAAACACTGGCACTATTACACATTAAGCGTTCGCCCCCCACTCTGTGTTGAAAGTGTAGGTGATGTTTCTGCTTTATCCACGAGTGTGGGAAAGGGTGTTGCCCGCCTTGTGAAGACCATACTGATACCATTTCTCAATCATCCTCCTATGACAGCACAGCCCAAATGTGCAGAGGCAGATGTACTTCAACCTCCCTGTTATTGTGCAGCAACTGCCAACCAATTGCTGATTTCAAAATGACCTGCTGCAGGGCTCATTCGCTTGTATAAAGTCACACATTTGATGTATGACAATCCTACACCGGCCATCCATAGTGAAAGACAACTCATATGAACCACTTTAATTACCCCTGGATGTCCATGTCTCCAACACATGTGTCATTTGTGTACCAGAACCTCAGAACCTCATGGATCAGACACAATTACACCAAAAGGAGCAAAAGATATACATAATAATCAATGAGCAAGTCTGCAGAGAATCCATCTGCTCACCCCAACTCAAACAAACAAATGCCAACTCACAGGCAACATGCACCATCACCTTCAAGAATACCTTAGGGAAAACTAGAACCATTGTGTGCACTGCGCAATGAACCTTCCATCGACTGACTCCCAGCTTCCATTACACCCTTGGCCCTCTCCCTGTCCATGCACATAACTAATAGGTGGAAAAGCATGTACAATAGAGGATACTACTTAAGATGTTTTGCAACAGTACTTTCATAATCTGAGGATGGCCATTCCTCCTTCACCAATAAATGGATGTCAGGTGCGACACGTGTCCAGTGTCTGTGGATGTCTAAGTCCATACAGTATGTATCGTATGAGGTGCCTGACTTAATGGGTCTCAGGGTAGATTCAACTCTCATTGTCAGGCACTATGCAAGAAGTACACATGGACTCTGCAACATTGCCCACCTTCAATGACTACATGCAAGTCTCAATGGAAGGCCCAACAAGCAGATGCATAAGTATGTATCATGACGTGTCAAGTGACATACAATTTTGACCCTCGCACCACGCCCTGTATGCTACATACTAATTTATCCTTGAATGGGAAGAGGGTGGAGTTCGTAAAGTGCCAATAACTGACATTGAAATATGATTTGAAATATTAGTAATATCACTGTGTCCAGCGCTGTTTCCCAGGCTGCTCTCCAACCTGGGTGTGTGCCACAACCCTATGTAATCCCTTCTGTGTAAAAACCTCTTAACCATGAGATGTGTCTTGCATGCAGTTAAACCAACTATCAATGTACTCTGCAAATTAGGACACATGCTGAGTACAACTATATACCTGCACTCAATTGTTACATAATTATTCTGTTCACTAGTGGTGTCTTTAAGTTTATTTAGAGCATAAGTCTCAGTGTTCAAGGTGCAGAATTTCACACATTCTTTTTCAAAAGAGTTCAAAATTGACTTGTACATAGACAATGGTACAACAGAGAAGTGCTCAGACAAAAACACAGTCAAACCTACACTAAATACACAGAAATACCAGAGACAGTTAGACAAAAAACTAAAAGTCTGAAATGATTTGTGAATAGTCCAGGGTCGACTCAAGGTAGCTGCATTTCAGAGAATAAATATGCCACCTTGTTCAGGACAGGACTCCCTGGTGAGCGATACAAATAAATAGCAATGACCTACTAAAAATGACCCCCACTAAAAATAGATGCTCTGTCACATTCCTTGTAGCTTTTGGATCATTAAACACTATGGCTTTTGTTTTGGCAGCATTGATTGTTAAGCCATTAGTTGCAAAAAACTGCTCAAAAATTATAAACTGATGCCTGAGCTCAAAAGGCGTTAGCAACAGCAAGACTGCATCATCTGGAAATAGCATTATCTGGAAGACATCATTAGCACACTTTGCTTTATCTGTGGGGAGATTTAACAAATCCTGATTTACCCCATTAATAAAAATGCAAATTAACTTTGGTGCCAAGACACAACCCTGGCGGATGGCCATCGGGATGTTTATCAGTCTGGTGGGGCGCTCATCAAGTTTCCATCTGACCACAGCTTCGTTCTCACTGTAAGCAAAACAAAACAGATGATGGCTTGAAGGTTTCAAATGAATTTCAACCTCTGGCGTTACTCTGGGAAACCCACCAGACCATCTCTCTTTGCCTGTTAAGTCATTACAAAAGGGGAAAGACAATATGCAAATCAGGCGTGGTCCCACCCCTAAAGGGGCAGTCCAGCTTCAACTGCTTGTTCACATCCCTTCTGCACGAGACCACTAGCATCCCCAAACATGTTTTAGCGTTGTTGGGCCTTATCCGTGAGGAGTAGCTTGGGTCTCTCGGTTCAGCCAGCACACGACTCATGTCTGGGCATTCCCGTCCCACTCGGACGAAAGAGGTGATGATTGGAAGATTTTGAATTAATCTTAACTTCTGGTATTGCTTTTGCTTCCGTGCAGAGGGGACCTGGCCTAGTGGTTCGGTCAGGACTGCTCCCGTTGGTGGCAGTAGCTGATTGATTTGCATATGGCTGGACCCCTTTTCTAATGGCGCAGACGGGCTAAAGAACTGTGGTGTGAAATGTTGCCCAGAGCAGTGCCAGTGGTACAGATTAGTTCAAATTCTTCTGCCCATCTCTTTTTTGGTTTCATTCTCACTGTAAACAATCGGAATGGCTCTCAAGGGTGCTAGTTGGATCCCAAGGCTCAACAAGATGCTCCACAGCCTTCCTCTTGGTATTGTAAGGAAGGCATGGTATCAAAGTAAGACAGACACAAGTGATCAGAGTCCAAGGGTGTTGAATAAACTGTAAAATGGGTGAGATAAATGCCTAAGCTAAACCTAAATCTAAGATACGAGCAAGCTGTGGCCATTAAATAATAATAATACAGTCCTAGTGGAATTTAGTCAAACAAAAAGGCCTATACTAAAGAAAACATATTGACAATCCTTACTATTATGCTTCAAAATAGTGTGTGATAATGTACACAAGAACAGAAAGAAGTGTTCACAAAATGGTAAGTCAGGATGTTATATTATGGCCAAGGTCTCCCTTCCCCATGTTTTTAGCAAAGGACAAAGCTGGAGTCTTGAGAACAGCATACTGCTGGGCTTCTCCGGCACAAGGTTATAGTTCCTTTTCTCAATATCAGGGCCTTTGGCACCCAAGTCTCTTTCATGCAATGTCTCTTGCTTCAGATGGCCTAATGTGTCATAAACAACAAAACAAAAGTTCCTTTTATTTCTCTTGTCATCAGGCAATTACTCTTCACCGTTGGATCACCCTCAGCCGGGCTCCAATCCTTCTCTCAAAGTTAGCCTCCCTCGGTCAGGCTCACACAAACCATTCACTGTGGACATCCCTCAGTCAGGCTCAAACCTGTCGTCTCAATGTTCACGGGGTATTAGTGTTCAGCTTAATTTGCAGGCATCCCTCAGTCGGGTTTATATTTGCCCCAGTAATACTGTTCACTTTACTTTTCAATCAAAATACTATCATCTTGTGATATTCAGAAGTCTCAATATTTTTTTAAACAACCAGTCTGTTTGCTTTCTCCACTTTACTTAGGTGCCCCTCATCCGAGCTCAGACCTTCCCTGGTATCCCTCCATTGGGTTCACATTGCCATTCTAACATAGTTCAACAGAAAGTCATCCTAGACCCCTTAGGTTCCTTACCTAAGTCCGAATGTAAGCCCCCAGTAAGGCTTTCCCTTAAGTCCCCAGTCAGGCCTTCCCTAAAGCCCCGCCTCCAGTCAGGCTTTGCACAATTCTGTCACCACAATGTTCTCGGATGGGTTACTGTTTACCCTAATGTACCGTCTTCCCATAGTCAGGTTCACACTTGTCTCATTTAGACAGTTCACTTTTGCTTAGCTTTCTCTTGGCATCCCTCAGTCGAGTTCACGTTTGCCTCCACACTGTGTCAAAGACTTTCAACTGTACAATGGGTTTGGCTTGACCCTCATATGACCACTTTGGCACCTCTCAGAGAGCCTCCCCTAAAACCTCTTGATATTTGCAGTTTCTATAACAACCAAAGACGTTCAACTATGCACAAGATTTAACATAACCCACTGCAGGACCACTTTGATTCCCTTATTCAACACATTCTCCTTGTTCTGGAGCGGGGCACTGGTTAGAGTCCATTGAATGAACGCCCTCCTGACGCCGGACCACTCTAGCTCTTGCTGCTAATTTTACTCACAAAACAATTTTACTCACAAAACACCTTTGTACTTTAGTTTTTTTTCTCATACCATGTTGCTCTTCGCAACCTTGAGCCCAACACTGCCTGGTCTATTATCAGCATTTTCTGACTCACCAGCTGTGCTGAACTCTGTTGGCGTCTCTTGCCTCTGGAGTCAAGGACGGTACCATGCTGGCAACCGCTTCTCCCTGCCCTGGCTATCAGTGCGGCAGGGTCCCATATACCACTGACATGCTTCACACCATTTGCCAGCTGTGATTGCCGGTCTTATGTTTCCCTTATCGGAGGCTGCGGGGGTCTGGGTTGAAAGAGCAAGGGCAACTCCCTCCTTGTCGTGCTTTCAGGTCTCGCCACCTTTCATCTCTGTTTGAACTGCCATCCTCGAATAGCTGTTTCCTCGTGTGTTTGGCCTTGCTCACATTGTGTTGTTGTGCTCTGCATTTTATCCATATGGGGTAGTGAAAGGGAAGTCTGGTGTGTGTAGTTATCAGCAATTGCATGACTCTGCCTGACCATTGTGTTGGGACATGTCAGGTATACGGGTCTGGTGTTAGTCCATTGTCTTTCGCGGTAATCCGTCTGTGAGAAAGTGTTCATGCCAGGAAAGTTGGAGGGTTGTGTTTCTAGATATCCTACTTGGTAGGATGGAGAAAAGGTGTCATAAGGAAGGGGATACCGCGTCTCACCCTCAAGTGTCCCACTTCCACTCCCCGAAGACCCCTCATCCAGGTGATCCTCCTGCACTGGTCCACCCCCAGGAACTGGATCCAATAGTGGCCAAGTCCTAGACACCTGGATGACAGATTTCCGGGGACTAGCAAGTGAGACACCTTGATATTTCTCACAGTACCCTATCAAAAGCTGTATAAAGGTCAATTAATACCATATATAGATACATACTCCTCAAAATTACATATTTCTCTACAAGTAACCTTGTGCTGATGAAGCTTTGGAAACCCAACTGAAGATGGTGTAAAATTTTATCTCCTATTTTATTTATTCAGGCTTTATTTTATTGTATTGCATTTAGCTCACTGCAAATATTTCACATATCATTACTTTGAGACATAATAAAACATATACAAATAAAACAATAATGTGTTAATACATGAGTTCAATTTAAATAACAATGGATAAAATATAATGAATACTTCAACTCAAGGCGACTCTGAAATAGAAGATTTTTCAACTTTTGCCCATATTCGAAATAAAGCAAATTGTACTAAGCCATAGTTCAAACAGTAAAACTAAAAATGTTTACTCTTAATTTCATTTTAATCGCACACAAATATTCCCAGATTAGCCATATACATAGGTTCTAGTTGTATGCACCTAGCCATCACATGTCTATGGGTCTCTCGTATTTGGGAGAATTTACAGATCCTTCAAGCGCTCTTGCTGTGCATTAGGCCCAATCTGGGGCCTATGGTTGAAAGTTATTATCTTCTATTCAGGCCTCCAAATGCTGCAGCACACACCGTGCAACAATGTTCCACCAACATCAAGGAGTGAAATAGGGCGATAATTACCAGGATCATCCCTTGAGCCCTTTTTGAATGTGGGGATGATTTCTGCCGTAGTCCAAGATGGGGGCACTTCATTGTGTTTTAGAGCTGCATTAAACACTTTGGTCAGAAAGTCCAAATCTCATGTTCCGCCAGGTAATAATCAACTGGGACTCGGTCCGGGTTTGAGGCTATGCCTGGTTTTTAAGCTAGTAGGACACATTTTACCTTACCATCAGTAAGCGTTAAGTGGGGTACATTTTCACATGGAATTCACTTGAGTTCTCCCCAGTTGGGAAAGTCCTGGTTTCCTAGTAGAGACAGCTAAAATGACTTTGCCAAGCTTCCTCAGAGATGCATCTTTCTAGCCCACCCTACTCTGAATTGACCCTGCAGTGCCTGGAAATTCCTGGAGTCTCTGCTATTCCCTGCTTTTCCTGGAGTCCCTGATATTCCTTGCTGTTCCTGGAGTTCCTGCTGTTGATGGCTTCTACCATTTTATTCCACATATCATCTGCAAACACTTCTGTTAATCCTTGATCACGCTAATATATGCAGCCCTGTCTTCACCCAGGCCCGCCTGTACCGCCACACTGTGAATATTTTAGCACAAAATAGCACAGCCCCCTTAGCCCTGCAGCAGTCTCGGTCGTACCATGGGGAGATCCTACACACAGTTTATTTTTACAGCTGCACTAGGTGCAGAAAAAAAGCTCACTCATGCAGCATATAACATCTTCGAAAACCACAAATATTAAGGTAGCAGCATTTGCAGGCAAACTTGACAGAGCTTGCAAGGCTGGCACAATACAAGAATACATTCCATGTAGGAGAGCATCAGTTTCCACTTTGCACCATTTGATTACTCTCCTTCAGTGACATGTTACATTAATGGAAACATGTGTACAATTGGTGGCCACATGGCCTACTAATATGAATGCACTGATGGTTGTCAGTGCAAGTGGGTAATAATTACTTTCAAACCTAGGCAACACCTGGAGGTCCTTGTGAAAGGATCAGGCTTCTATGTTAACCAAGGTGTAATCTATTAGGTTTGCGCAATGGCATGCTCAAATGTGCTATTAGCCAGGGAATCCCTCGTAAAAACTGCCATTACAAGCCCTGACACCCACAGACAGGAGTATACCAGCAACTTTCTCAGCTAGTTTATTTATTTTATGTTTAAAAATTTTATTGGATGAAATTAGGTATACAAGTTCAATAATACAAACATCATACATCAAGAATAGCGGTGTATGTAAAACCAGGCAAGCAGATATAGGGGGTCATTATGAGTTGGGCGGTAAGGGATTACCGGCACTGGTAAGGAGACTGGTGCCGGTAATCCCTTACTGCCCAATTCCGACGTCCCGTAGCGGGAACCATAAGGAACGTGTGGTCTGAACACACGTCCCTTACGGGTCCCGCTAAGGGACCAGGGCGCTAATAACAGGCTTGCTAGTCGCAAGCCCGTTATTAGCGACCTCCCTATTGCCATTGAGCCCTATGGGGGCTCAAATGGGAATGGGGAATGGTTTGTTCAATGGGGACTTACTGGTCCCTCCAGGGTCGGAATTCACCAGTAAGTCCCCATTGAATAGGACAGGTGCCGGATCCGGTATTGTAGGCAGGCATGGCGCACCTCCAATCTTGGAATGAGGCCCATAGTCAAGATTAATACTGAGGTGAGCCAAGTATCCTTATAACATATCATTTCAAACAGTAGTAATCATTTTTGAAAATTGAGGGGAAGACATTACAAACTAAAAGCACAGCACCAACTGGACAGAACATACACAAGAGGAGGGAAGGAGGGAAGGGGATGAAGAGTAGGGTACACAAAGATCCAGTCTTATTACAGGATAGTGCTTTGCAGGATACTAATGAGAATTTAAGCAGATAAATAATCATTAAAGGATTGCCATTTCAACTGATACTTATTTTGTAAGTCAGGAGTGGATGCATTACAGCCTTCTAATCTGTGAATGTTCCAAATAGAGTTTGCCCAACATTTATAATGAATTTGATTTAAGTTTTTCCAATTGCTTCTAATATTTTGGATTGCCACCATTAAACATAAATCAAACAGGTATCTAGCATATTTGTTGACAGAGTTGCTTTTTAACATGGAGCTGCCTTATATAAGAACATCAAAGCAGAAGTCCAGAGAAAGACCAAAAATACATTTGATGGTATTCCACACTGAGTTCCAGAATGACTTAACGTATTGACACTCTATAAACATATGCTTGAAAGAACCTTGAACTCACAAACAACTCCAGCAATTGTCATTAGGTGATGAACCGCTTTTGAAAAGGGATATAGGGGTGACAAAGGCTCTGTGATGAAAAAAAAATAAGGTTTGAATAAGACTTGCAGAGGTGGTAATTTTAGAGATACATTGCCATTGGAGAGGCCAGCAAAACTGATGATCCAACAGTGAGCAATCTCTTCTCCAATTGTTGTGAAGACAATCAATCCTCGGGGTAGGTGAAGTACTTAATAGGATATTATACAGCTAGTTTATTTTTACTCTTTGGTTTGGTCGCATTCAGATCTCTTATACCCCATACTCTAACTTCATTCTCACACACTCACCCCATGGTTCCTAGGGACCCCAACTGCATGTTCAAGTCCACAACTATTCAAATCTGTCGGTTCCATTTAGCCTCCAAAGATATAGCCTTGTCTCAAGTAGGGTGAAGAGGCCAACCGTACTGCCTTGAGTCTGTTGATTACATAAATTAATTATGAGCATCTCAGTGCCATCTTTACCTTTACAATGTACTCAAGTAAATTCCCAGCTCTACTAGCAATAGCTTTGGCAGAGGTAAATAATGTCGGGTCCACTCAAATGGTAAGACCACCACTTGGTCTCCCACGTCTGCCTTGGATATCAGGAATGCCAAAAGTAGTGTAACCTTGCAAAGGCAATGGCCCCGTGGCCCACATCTCCTGTAGACATATCACCCCATTTTTACGTGTGATGGTTACCCACACCTCATCACTAAAATGCCTCTTAAAACCTGCTACAAAGCAGGACACAATGTGCACGACGATCCCACCGTGAATTCCACAGCCACTATATGACTCTACATGAGAATGGTGGTGCTCAGGTTGTCATTCAGGGTCTGGGTGCAGTAGGAAATGTTTCTCCCTGGGCAGCAGCAGATGTTAACATTGTCCTATTTACCTCATTAGCCCGAAGGGCACGTACCAAGGGTCGCAGGATTCCAGTTACCAGATCACAATTAACTAGCTCTACCCTGATGCAAATCCCTTTGTGTATTATCAGACAAGGTAACTCGCTTGCAGTGCACAATATCCCTTCTAATAATGCTAAGGCAGCCTCTATTAACCCTTAATCAATGTGTAATATTGTTGGTTAGTGAATTGCTCGATTCATTAATACCCAAGGCTGCACTCAGTGCATTCACTACATATGTACATCAGTTCTGAATTGGATTACCTTCCTTACCCAGTTTGTGATGCTGCTGCTAACTTTTCCTGGTCCCAGGCCTAACAGTGTCCCCTGGGAAGGTTACAGGATGAGTTTTGGTCTTGTACACATTTGTGGCCTTTGTCAATTTATCTACCATGGATAATAGAGGTGCCACAATGGCTGGGGTGAAATAGTTGGTTTAGCAACAGGGGGAGTCGGGGTACTGAAGGTGTTTTTCTGTGCTAAAGCTTGAAGGTGCTGGGGCCTGGACTAATCAGTCACAGAAGAGGAGTGGAAGTAATGGTGATGATGGAGTGCAGGGAGTGTTTCTTGTTCGGAACACTGACTGTAATCTTTTGGACTGCCTGGCAAAGCAGACAAACATTGGCAACATTGTGTGTTTCCTCGCTGTCTACAGAGAGAGGAGGAGCTTAAACCACAAGAACCCCCCCTCCTTGCGGAGCGATGCAAAGTGCAGGGAATGTTTCTTGTGTTTCCTTGAGTTTGTGCTGGTTGAGGTATGGCTGCGACTCACCCGGCAAAAAACCCAGTATCTTCTCGACTTATTCCGGAGGATGATCACCTGGCCTAATTACCAGCATGTCCACTGACCAGGCTGCAGCATCGGCTCTGAACGCTGCTGTGCCCGAATACATCCAGTATCTCAAGTAAGTGAAACGACTTCAGCATCTGCACCCTTTATCAGCAATTACGGTGTCAACATTTGCATCGCAGTGAAGGGGGTGCAGAGGGGTGTGCTGCAGATGTAAATGCTGAATCCCCCCCCTTGCGCTCTCGTACCACAAGACTCAGCATTTCTCCAGGGGAATGTGACGGATGCTTCATGCCGTGGGGTGGATGTTGGAGTTGGTACCCCAACTGTTAACTGCTTTCAAATTACAGCTGAAACTTCAGCAGTCCTGCAGCTGCAAGTTCTTGCATGGCGTGCCTCAGAAACGCCTGAAGCTATTGGATGTGTAACTGGTTCCAAAATATGGTTTTACTGTGGTTCCTTTGACGCAAAGGGTGCAACAAAATGCTGTAAATGCATACATGTGATCAGATCACACTGGTGACACACAGGAAACTTGGCAGAGCATGGTTGCACCCTCTAACGTTACGTCACAAGTCGGTGAAGGATACATGAAGACCGTGGCAGAACAAGTGGAAATATACTCCTAAAGCATGGACCCTGTATCCCAAATGAATCAGGTGTGTGAGCCACCACTTAATGAGCAAAGATCTTTCAAAATACCCTTGGCTCATTTAAATCTTGTCATTACTGCAAACACAATGAATATGGAAAACAGTAAGAACACACTGAGTCATTCTGAGGCACAGTGCATCCAACATCAACAAATCAATGATCTGGATGAAGTCTTCGAAGTTGTGCAACCTGATACTCTTGCACATCCACTGATGGAAGATGGATGTGGCACTTCTCAATGGTTCAACTCCTTAGCAGTAGCGGATAAATTACTTCGAGACTTGACACACTTGACCAACAGCGTTACCAGTAAGATGCACGATGGAAATTTCAGAGAATCACTTATATCTCCAGCACAGCATGTCCTAATGAATACCTCTTCAAAAGGCTTTAACATGCATCAAGGCTCTGAGGTGAGGGCCCCAAAGACCAGCAACCTCAAAAACGAAAACGAGTGGACTTTAGTTTCTCGCCCCCAACGGCCTGCTCTCATCGCAGAGGACCAGCGGTCCAGCCAAAAGATACATATAATCCAGGCCCTGTAAACCAGCTGGGGGACCCAATACGTAGAAGAGAGTGCCCTTGGGGAAACCCAAGCAGTATCGGACGACGATTTGTTGTCCGACTCATCTTTCATAACTCAAGAATATCAAAAAATGAGGTGATGTGCCTTAGGAAAAAATAATGGATCGTCGACAGCTGATAGGGCCATAAAAGATATTGTGGACAAAGTGATCCATGAAATAAACCTGAACATAATTACTGCTCTGTCAATTGCAGTAGCCCTTTTCTCAAAATGTACGAACAACTTAACGATAATATGCGAGATCAATGCACTTTGATTGCCATGCTGATCTCCAAAGTAATTAACATCGAAGTGGGGATAAACGCAATCAAAACACAAACACTAAATGACAATGGAAAAGCCGAAGTATCAGCCAACCTTTTAATGGAACACCTAAAAAACAATACATAAGACAAAAGTCTCCTTGCCAAAGTTGCAAGAGAAGCCTTAGCTTTATTGAGAAGGAAACAAAGTGGTGTTGATCCTATCGTCCTACAAGAAGCCAGAAAACACGCCTGCCATTACTCCTCAGCTCAATCCTTCTCATAGTTCGACTCAGTGTGAAATTCTTATGGTGATTCTGCACGGTTGGTATTAACACGAAATACTGTTCAGCCGCCTAGGACTGTAATCCAGGCATCGCAGGAGATCCTTGCTGAAGACTCCACGAGTACAAGTACAAAAAGTCCCATACCACAAGGGCCAGTGGAAGTATCTACTGGATCCAAAATAACTGTAGATGGTCTTTCAATGCAACCCTCTACATCAGCGAATGCGGAAGGCCATGCAGGTAACCCTCTAAACCCTGTGAATAATGGTGCAGTGGCAACTACTAAAGCTGATGGAAATTACTCAATTTTTCTATCAAATAACTCTTGTGTGGGCAAGTCTCAAGCAAGTGCTACATTTTAAGGAAAAAAAAATAAAAATCAAAGTAAAAGCAGGAGTTATAACGATAATAACTCTCAGAAATTCCTCAGAAATATCAAATCCTTGAATACACAATCATTCCAAGAAAATCCAACTACCTACTTGGGTGTATGCCCAAAGAAGACAGAATAAGAATCACTATAGCAAGTGGCAATAAAGAAAGCAATGCAAAAAATATTTAAAACAGATTGACTCATGTCCCCCTGCACCCGCACCCACCAGCAGTGAGGGGCACCTGCCAGCAGGCCCCCACTCATGTCCCCTTGCACCCCCACCAACAGCAGTGAGGGGCACCTGCCAGCAGGCCCCCACTCATGTCCCCCAGCACCCCACCCCCCAGCAGTGAGGGACACCTGCCAGCAGGCCCCCACTCATGTCCCCCTGCACCCCCACCCCCCAGCAGTGAGCAGCACCTGCCAGCAAGCCCCCACTCATGTCCCCTGCACCCCCACCCCCCAGCAGTGAGGGGCACCTGCCAGAAGGCCCCCACTCATGTCCCACTCATGTCCCCCTGCACCCCCACCCCCCAGCAGTGAGGGGCACCCGCCAGCAGGCCCCCACTCATGTCCCACTCATGACCCCCTGCACCCCCACCCCCCAGCAGTGAGGGGCATCTGCCAGCAGGCCCCCACTCATGTCCTACTCATGCCCCCCTGCACCCCCACCCCCCAGCAGGCCCCCACTCATGTCCCACTCATGTCCCCCTGCACCCCCACCCCACAGCAGTGAGGGGTACCTGCCAGCAAGCCCCCACTCATGTCCCCTGCACCCCCACCCCCCAGCAGTGAGGGGCACCTGCCAGCAGGCCCCCACTCATGTCCCACTCATGTCCCCCTGCACCCCCACATCCCAGCAGTGAGGGGCACCCGCCAGCAGGCCCCCACTCATGTCCCACTCATGTCCCCCCTGCACCCCCACCCCCCAGCAGTGAGGGGCATCTGCCAGCAGACCCCCACTCATGTCCCACTCATGTCCCCCTGCACCCCCACCCCCCAGCAGGCCCCCAGTCATGTCCCACTCATGTCCCCCTGCACCCCCACCCCCAGAAGTGAGGGGCACCTGCCAGCAGGCCCCCACTCATGTCCCACTCATGTCCCCCTGCACCCCCACCCCCAAGCAGTGAGGGGCACCTGCCAGCAGGCCCTCACTCATGTCCCCCTGCACCCCCTCCCCCCAGCAGTAAGGGGCACCTGCCAGCAGGCCCCCACTCATGTCCCACTCATGTCCCCCTGCACCCCCACCCCCCAGCAGTGAGGGGCACCTGCCAGCAGGCCCCCACTCATGTCCCCCTGCACCCCCAGCCCCCAGCAGTGAGGGACACCTGCCAGCAGGCCCCCTCTCATGTTCCACTCATGTCCCCCTGCACCCCCACCCCCAGCAGTGAGGGACACCTGCCAGCAGGCCCCCACTCATGTCCCCCTGCACCCCCACCCCCCAGCAGTGAGCAGCACCTGCCAGCAAGCCCCCACTCATGTCCCCTGCACCCCCACCCCCCAGCAGTGAGGGGCACCTGCCAGCAGGCCCCCACTCATGTCCCACTCATGTCCCCCTGCACCTCCAGCCCCCAGCAGTGAGGGGCACCTGCCAGCAGGCCCCCACTCAAGTCCCACTCATGTCCCCCTGCACCCCCACCCCGCAGCAGTGAGGGGCACCTGCCAGCAAGCCCCCACTCATGTCCCCTCCACCCCACGCCCCAGCAGTGAGGGGCACCAGCCAGCAAGCCCCCACTCATGTCCCACTCAAGTCCCCCTGCACCCCCACCCCCCAGCATTGAGGGGCACCAGCCAGCAGGCCCCCACTCATGTCCCACTCATGTCCCCCTGCACCCCCACCCCCAGCAGTGAGGGTCACCTGCCAGCAGGCCCCCACTCATGTCCCCCTGCACCCCCACCCCCCTGCAGTGGGGGCACCTGCCAGCAGGCACCCACTCATGTCCCACCCATGTCCCCCTGCACCCCCACCCCCCAGCAGTGAGGGGCACCTGCCAGCAGGCCCCACCTCATGTCCCACTCATGTCCCCCTGCATCTCCACCCCCAAGCAGTGAGGGGCACCTGCCAGCAGGCCCCCACTCATGTCCCCCTCCACCTCCTCCCCCCAGCAGTAAGGGGCACCTGCCAGCAGGACCCCACTCATGTTCCCCTGCACCCCCACCCCCCAGCAGTGAGGGCCACCTGCCAGCAGGCCCCCTCTCATGTCCCACTCATGTCCCCCTGCACCCGCACCCCCCAGCAGTGAGGGGCACCTGCAAGCAGGCCCACACTCATGTCCCACTCATGTCCCCCAGCACCCCCACCCCCCTGCAGTGAGAGGCACCTGCCAGCAGGCCTCCACTCATGTCCCCCTGCACCCCCACCCCCAGCAGTGAGGGGCACCTGCCAGCAGGCCCCCACTCATGTCCCAGTCATGTCCCCCAGCACCTCCGCCCCCCCAGCATTGAAGGGCACCTGCCAGCAGGCCCACACTCATGTCCCCCCCAACACGTCAACATGACCCACAATCATGGCCCTCATGGCAACCAAAATCCCACGGCACGCCACCCCTGACCAAATAACCAACCAAGCATAACATACACCCCACATTGAAATGCCCATTACATGAAACAACCCAAATGGCATGTATGTACATCAACACATGTCCGTCACACACACACACACAATGGGTGCCAGTGAATGTGAAAACCCACATTGTGACATGCATGAAACCAATGAGAGAATACCACACATTGAAGTACGGGAAAAAATGTATTGAACAAAAAATGTGGTGAAAGAAGAAAAGACCAAACAATGGACATAAGGAAAACAATGCAGCATGTCACATAATGATAAAAAAAGGAAATCAGTATCCAAAATATATGAAATCAAAAATGTTTCCAAAGTCTCCTTCCAACAAAGCAAATCCAAACAGAAATGAAAAAGTAAAATCCATTGCTCCATGGAAAAATCAAAAAAGAAAATGCCGAAAAATACCCACTCCAACTATTTACAAGGATGAAATCCTGGGTCCAAATGAAACCCCCAAAAATACACTAATGAAGAACTATATACAAAAATGTGGGTTATGGTCCAAGCGCCCCAAAAAAAAATGAAAACAAAAATGAAACCTAACACTAACTAACTAACTAACTATTTACAATGGCAGCAGGTTAGTCCGACGGCTCACTTTTTGACGTCCATGGCAAGGGCATCATCGAACTCCCGCTCAATGTCCTGGTGGCGGTCCTCTTCCATGGCCCTGAGGGTTCGCAGGGATGGTGACATGTTGCCCTTCAACTCCCTGCGAATTGCCTCAAGGCACTCGGCACACCTCAGTGCCCTCCGCATGGAGTTCTCCGCCTTGACCATTGTCAGCCGTGCCTCTTCCGCCCGCTGCCGCTCCACATCTATGGTGTGGCCCAACCGCTGCCACGCGGAAGACACTTGCAATCCTGGGTCCTCCTGCCCTCTGGCCGATGCCTGCCCCTCCGATGTTGAAGGCCCCGAGCTACCATTGCTCCTACCATGTTGCTGCTGCTGCTGTGCCTGTGCCTGCGCCCTGGCTCTTGCTGCCTGCACGTCTTCCTCCAGCTGGAGTGCAGTTGTCATAGTGACCACCACTGCTGGACGTCCGACTCCCGACTGTGGAAGGGATGTGTCCTCCACCAGCCTGGCCGCTGGGTCAGAGGCAGCTCCACAGGGTACCCAGGTGATACATGGGTGGGAAGATGGCATGGAGGACGACTGGTGTGTAGGGGGTCAGGTGAGGAGGGGATCGCAAGAAGGTCCAGCACACGGAGGAATCCAGCACTGGTGACCCGTCCCAGTAGGTCAACGCCGTCAAAGAGGCATCCGAGATGACGTGCAGTATCTTCACGAAAACACTGCAGGTCACCTTGCATGCCCCGTTGACGCAACGCTATCCCAGCCAGGACAGGCTCAACCTGGTCCCGGAGAGCCACGTCCGCAGAGAGAGGAAGGGCAGTTGTTGTGCGCCCATCCCCTCCCAGAAAACTGGTCTGGACGTAGGCATTACTGCTTGTGCCAGATGATGCAGTCACAGGATCAGGGACAGGATTACACACAGGCACCTCCACGGCAGCCTGTGCTGCCTCCTGTCCCTGCCCCTGCACTGCACCACTGGCACCAGTAGAATCCCCACCTCCAGACCCTGTGTGTGTCCCTTCCACGGCCTCCTCCTCCTCTAAATCCCCCACCAACCTGAATGACTCCATGCCATCTTCCTCCGTCGGACCCTGTGGGGTCTCAGCTGCCCCTTCTGCTGCCGAGGAGTCCATCTCCAACCTCTGCCTCTTGGACCTACACTCGACAGCTGCGGCCTGGGACGCGGCACCAGACTCCTCACTGCCCGAAGAGATGACAATCTGGGAGGGGAGCCGGGCCTTGCATCTCCGGCTGGTGGTGCGATCCCTGCCACTTTGCTCCAAAGCACCCTCTCCGCCTCTTCATCAGTTGACGCTGCAGACAGGGAGAGATAGAACACAGGCATTAGGGCACTGTACAATGGACTGATACACACATGACAGTTGTACATGAGTGGCAGTGTCAAACTTCAGACATGGCATCACAGTCCCTAACACACATGTCATTTCTACTCACACACATGAGCAATTCCACAGCAATATTGCACTAGGCAGCACCATCCATACACATACAAGAGCATCAGCATCCGAAGGTGAGCCTGACGTCACATGAAACATGGGGAGTACACAACACATGCACACACCCCAACACACTTTTGCATGTGTACATGTCCATCAAATGTCAGAGTGATGAGCTCACCATCCATGTCACATCTGGCATTCAGCCTTCTAGATGTCAGTGCCACATGCATCCATGTTGCATCACAGTTGCACACTTGTCAAACACACACACATGCACATGTGCACAGAGCAGATACATGCAGCTGGAACTAACATCCAAGTGTGACACCACAACCATGCCAACGTACATACACAGTAATTCAAACATGTGTACTCCCACATCTGCATTTGGCCTGCATGCTTACCCACACATACACCATCCTTTTGTCTCACACATGAAAGGACTCGCATGTGTCAGCCTCACGCCCCTGTTCATACACATCCAGACATTGCCCTACAGAAACACATGTGCAACCTGCACACTACTGGCACACCACGACACGCACAGCGTCCAACCAGTATGCATGTTCACTTACCGCTCGACTCCAGACGGGTCTGCCTCTCAAGGACCTGGATGTGGAGCGCTGGGCTTATGCATTCCAGGACCCTCATTTGGTGGTCGGACAGGTGGCCCCGGTGCCCCTTGGCATCTGCTGCTTTCAAGAGGTGCTGGGCCTTGTCGAGGGTCCTGGACCTGAAGTCCTCCCAGCGCTTCTTGACATGTTTGTTGTCGCGGACTGCCACGCCCTCCTTGTTGATGGCAGTCACGATGTCCATCCAGATCCTGCTCCGTCCTTCATAGTCTGCGTGCAAACTTCCAAAGAGGGCATCATACTGCCCCAGGACTTGCTCCACCAGGACACCAACTTCCCTGGCACTGAAGCTGGTGGTCGTCTGCCTCTCTGGCTGGGGGTTGCCAGTGGTGCCAGATGGTGTTGTGCCCAACATGGCAACCCCGGAGGCAGGTGTGGGTGGGCAACTGGGTCCTGGGGCTTGGCTGTGGAGTGATGGTATCCCAGTCGGGAGTCTTCAGTTCCAGCAAGGGTGGTCACAGCAACTGCACCCCTGGCTGACGTACAAGCAGCAAATAGCAGGGCACGTGGGCAGCAGGCAGGCAGGCAGCAGCAGATGGCAGGTGGGAGCGTGCTCGGGGATCTTGGGGGCAGTAATTCAGCCTTCTGGGAAGGAGCGTGGTCTTCTGTGTGTTGTTGCGTGGCCAGCTTGATACGGAGTGATTTGGCACATGAAAAAATTGCACGTCAGTGTGTAATTCGAGGAAAGGCCCCTAGCGTGTAAGCACGTCTGTGACGTTACGCATGCGGGTATTTCCCTCGTGATGGGTGCATAGTGAATCAGCATGTGAATACACCGCTGATACGCAAATTCATTGGGCCAAAGGCCCTTTAGCGCATAAGCGCGTCTGTGACGTGACGTGCAAGGACTTTTCCCTCAACACGGGTGCATGTTCATCGTACACGTGCAAAAACTGCACATCCGAGTGTCAGCTCGTGTAATTGGAGGAAAGGGCCTTAGCGCGTACACGCGTAAGTGACGTTGTATGTGTGGGCTGATTGAAAAGGTACGTGTAGCACGCCATTTTCTTGTACGTGCTTTTCGTGGAGAGCGAGTGGGTGAATTTTGTACTTCTAGTCAGTTCACATGCGATTACTTCACAACGGTTTAAGTTCGTACTCACTGTTACCTCTGACAGCGTTCAATTCTTATTTTGTCCTGTTTCCTCAAACAGCGTTCACTTCTTCTTTTGTCCTGTATCCTCAGACAGCATACAATTCTTGTTTTGGCGGAGGTGTTGCCAACGCGCACACGCGCGTCTTATTCACATTCTTTTTCCAGGCATACGGTGAGTAGCGCACGTATTTAGCAACTGTGCTTGCCCTGTGTGTCGCATACCCCTTCAGAGGTCAGTGTAGGCTGCGTGTATTATGTGTACGCTTATTTTTGTGTTTCTGGGTGCCACAGTGTAGTGCGGGTTCATTTTTCCATGCATGTGGTCTACGAGGTGTTGCGTGCACGTTCATTTTTTTTTTCAGGTTGCATGTGCATTGCGTGACCCGTCATCTTCCCCTAGGGGTCACAGACAGCCTTGCTAGAGCACTAGGGTACAAATTCCATCTAGTAGCCTACCACTTTCACCCTCAATTGCCCAGGACAATTGTTTACTGCCACTCCCATACGCATAACAACATCAGTGCCATGGTTGGGAGGCGACCAAGCGGTAAGGGTGGCAAAGGTGGCCGACCTCCAAAAGCTGGGCATGGTGGGCGCGGTAAGGGACATGGCCAGGATTTTCAGGGTGCCCCTAGACCCCGTGTGTGGAGGACCAATCAGGGACACCCATGCCCCCCCTCATGGTTGTGGGAAACGGAGCTGACACCATCCCAGCTCAGCCCTTGTTGGACCAGCCCATTTTGGCACCAGAACCGACACAGGATGACTCCCAGGCTGCCTTACAAGTCAGCAGGTCTAAGCCACGTGTGGCAGTGCAAGTTGCTGTCACCAGGCCACGTGGATCTGGGGCAGCAATGTCATCTTCTGCCCCAAATAGGCAGGGTGGGGAGGCTGCAGGGGCAGATGCAGCTCTATCCACCCCACCTCTGAGGACAGTGTCGGTCCAGGACTATCAAACCGGCGTTGGCCCTGCCAACATCACCCTGCAGCCAATGCCTGCACCAAGACCTATGGTCATTGTGCATTCGCACACTCCTAGTACCCAGTCCACCAGCGCTTCTGCCCCTACTGACCAGAGCGGCGTAAGACACTCAGAATCCGCACCACCTTTGAAAAAGAAGAAGAAGGGTGCTCTGGCAGTACAGGCTGAGACCCCAGACACGGCTACACACTCCGGCATGTCAAGGAAGCCTAGCTTTAATGACACAGAACTTGATGCACTTGTGGCCTATGTGTCAGCACATAGCCGCGAAATGGTGGCGACTGCAGGGTGCAAGACCACACCTGGTCAACGTAAGGCACACTGGCAGACCATCGTCGACATTATTAGTGCCCTTGGATTTGTGAGGCGCACAGCTGATGATTGCTACAAGTGGTGGAATGACCTGAAAAGCAGAGCAAAGAACAAGCTGGCCTCAAATCATGCCTCTACTCTGGTGACTGGCGGTGGGTCTCCACCAGAGGACAACCAACTCACTGAACATAAGTCTGTTGCTGGAACCTTCATCACAGAGGAACAGATCCAAGGTGTGGGAGACCTACCAGATTACGACGCATTGTCCGATGAGTGCCCATGCATGTGTGTGTAATCCATGTGTATGTTGTTTGGGTGACGGGTTCTGATTGAGTGCCTGGTGAGGGTGTGTACTCCTGAGTGATATAGGTCACCCATGTGATACCTCCAAAACATTCACCGGCCTTGAATTTGGGTATGACAGAATCCCTTCTGCCCACAGTAGCCAATTAGCGCAACATTAGTGCAATTGCCCTTGAACTGTCATCTTGCAACAACATTGTTCAGATATTTTCAGGGTTCAAACAGGCTCATTGTTTCAATTCTCCAATTTTCGCAGCACATTTATCAGCCCTAATGCCACATATGTGACATGCTTCTGTCATTGATTACACCCCTCATTGGGACACATTTGTTACCTTGTCATGTGAATGATTAGACCATTCAGGCTGACTGAGTATTGGCCTGCTCACATTGATTTGTGGTGCCTGTTTGAATTTGGTACATGATAGTTGTTTCCTGTCATGTTGAAGTGACCAACCATTGATGTGTACATCTGCCTGCCATCACTGTATTATTGTACACTGGATGTGTTGCAGTGTGTGGCACATACGTATTTTGTCACACTATTTTGCATTTTTCATCTCATCATGTCCATCTCACATGGATAGGTGACAGTACTCATTCACTGACATATGGCTGTACTTGTCAAATGTACCATGGCTATGCTACATGCCATCTGTGTGCTGGCATGTGCCATGTATGTGTATTGGACATGCCACTCACAGGCTAATGTGTGATGCCAGTGCTACCAAGCATGCAGCAAATGTGTTGCTTTTCCATATTGGTGTCATCAGCGTCTGCTTTTTGCCTCCCCTTCCAACTCATTGACAGTGCATGCATGCCAGGGTTATAGTCATGTGGGACATGTGTAAATCATGTACTGGATCTCTGGCTTGTCAGGCCTATGTGTGTGCTATGGTGCTAATGCCTGTTTCCATTTTTTGTCTTTCATGTTTTTGCAGGTGATGGCGCACTTGATGCTGTTGAGGTTGAGGAGATGGTGGAGACCCAGGAGGAATCTCATCCACAACCGGGCACCAGTGGGGGACTTGGTGTGGTGGTGGGTGAAAATCCAATTTTACTGCAGACCATACTGTCCAGGGGTGTCTCTGGGTGCACCTCCCCAGACCTATATTCAGGTGCTGAATCGGATGATGAGACTTATGTGCCGTCGCAGGTGGGTGTTTCTGGCAGGGATTCTGTTCTGTCCAATCCACCTGCACCAGGGGTAGAACCCTCTATGGGGATGTCAGTGTTGGTAAGTCTGCCTTTGGCAGTTACGGATGCAGGGTCACACTCCGCAACATCTGATCCTGTTCATGGGCCAGTAGATCAGAGGGGGAATGCAGTCCTGCAGCCTCAGGCAGTGCCAGCACAGCAAGGTGCAGATCACCTTGCCCCAAACAGGTGGGGTGCCTGCCGACGTGGTGGCCGTACGCCCCCAGGCAATACTGTATGGGAAAACTTAATGTACAGTATAGCAGCCCAACAGGGAGCATCGGTTGAAATGATGGCTCAGGCAATGGAGAGGGTAGCCACTTCCATTTTCCCCCCTGAAAGGCAGATGGAGCAACAACAGCAGGCAACAGACTCCATTTGCCAATCACACAGGGAAGACATGTTGGCGTCCAACAGGGACCAACGGGCGGCACTGGAGACTCTGTGCAAAGCCATATCTATAGAGTCACAGGGTCACAGGGAAGCCCTGAGGGTAGAACTCCTTAAACTCAGGGAGACTCTGGGTGAACTTGAGGCTTCCTGAAATTTAAGGTCAGAACAGTAGCTGGAGCAGCTCACACGTTCACTCTCAGCTGAGCTGCAGGCAACCCGGGAGGAGATCCGGGCATCACGGGAGGCCATGCGTGCAGAAATTCAGGCAACCCGTCAGGTGCTGCATGGGGATCTCTGTACTATCATCCTCCAGAACGAGACCTTCCACACCCGCATGCTTGCTGCCATGGAGGACCATATTAGGGCTTTGCGTGGGCTGCCTCCCATAGCACCACCACCTCCTGATGCAGCAGCAGAGGGTGATGAGAGCGACAGCAGCACTTCTCCCACACTAGCGTAGCCGTGCAGGCCATGAGCCCATGGAGGTATTTTTGTTTCGCAACATCCACACAGGTGGCTGTTGGTGTGCACCCTGTCCTCAAACCTCCTGGGTGCCCCCCTCTCCCTGGCCCCCACATGGCCATTTTTTTTTTATTTTTTTTATACAGTGTGTTGCCTTGTGTGGCTCCCATGGGCATCCACTGTGTATTCCAGCTGGGCACATGCAGGCTTGTCTTGTGTTTGGGTTAGATACTTGGGTTCTTGACACACACTCCCCTCCATGGGCTTGCAAAGGGTGTGACCAAGTGACAGTGACTTACACAGTGATATTGGGCTCCCATGAGCTGTGTGGGCAGTATGTAGTCAAAACTGTGTGTACATCCCTAGTGGGGATTGTTGTTGTATTGAACACTGCATGGTGTATTGATATGTGCTTGTGCATCCATGTCTTCCTCCTTATTCACATGTACCTTCTTCATGTCTTCACAAGGCCGTCTCCTTTGCGGATGCAGTTCATGTTGTATGCAGTACACTGACACATTTGCCTGATGTCAACACTCTGCAGTTGGAAGGGGTGGTTGTGCTGGCTTATTCAGGTTGTAAAACCTGCACTACTTTCATTTGGTACTGTCATATTTTGGCAATGTTTCATCCTGTGTTGCTGTATTGTGTTGCTGGTAAGTATTTGGTCATGTGTGCAGTTTGTTATTGTTTACTGGGAGAATATTGTCTGTGGCCTGTTTCCATTTGGGTCAGTGCACTTTGTGACACTTGTGTCATGTGTTGTGCATTCCTTTGTTTGCTTTCACATTGCATGACATGCCATGCTGTGTTGGGTAGCGGAGATGGGGAGGGGTTGGGTGACATGGCGCTGTTTTCATGTTGTATTTTGCAGGGGGGTAGTCATTCATGCAGCATGAACGTGTGTCTTTTTGTGACACAGCATTGGTTGTCTTTCAGTAGGTAGGGATGCACACAATGTAACACTTCCAGGTGACCAATCTCAGGGTGGTATGGTTGTGACAATTGACTGTCCCTCATGTCATCATCATTGATTGTCAGCTGGTAGGTACCAGGGTTGTGTGCACTCCACAGGGGTGTGATTTTAGTTGAAGTAATTGGCCACCAGCTGTGTACGGGCTGCCTCACCACATGCCCTTTCCCCTCCCATGGGCAGCGGCTGTGCATGTGGTTGGGGATGTGGGGGCGCCACCATGTCCACCGGCAGGCCCCGGTGGGTTGCAACATTGTGCAGGACACATGCTGCCACTATGATCCTGCACACTACTGGGGGCACGTGTAGTAGCTGCCCGCCAGAGCGGTCAAGGGAGCGAAAGCGTGACTTGAGCACTGCGAATGTGCGCTCCACTATGCCCCTGGTTGCAATATGGGCTGTGTTGTATCTTACCTCGGGTGGTGTGGTGGGGTTCCGAATTGGCATCATCAGGTGGGTGCTCAGAGGGTAGGCACTGTCCCCTGGGGAGGTGATGATGGGTATCATTAGTGGGGTTGTGACATTACTCAGTATCTGACATGCATGCATGTGCAGTGGCATATATACTCACCAAGCAGCCATGTATCGCCATGCCGCCCAGCTTCTAGGTCCCGGTTTAGGGTTGACATTCTGTAAATGAAACTGTCATTGGTGGACTCTGGATAGTTGGCATATACTGAGGTGATGATTCCCTTGGCATCACATACTACCTGCACGTTGATGGAATGCCAGTGCTTGCGGTTTCTATAGATGTGCTCAGTTGCCCTGGGAGGACGTAGAGCCACATGGGTACAATCAATGGCACCTAGCACTTTGGGGAAGTGTGCCACCCCGTAAAAATCCTGGACGGCAGCCTGCCTTTCTGCAGGTGTTCTGGGCAGGTATATGTGCCTGCGGACTAATGGGCGTTCAGTCATGATGGCCAACACCTGGTGTAGGCAGCATGACTGCGTGGCCTGTGACACCCCCCCCCCCACTATGGCACTTGTCCGCTGAAATTAACCAGTGGTCAAGAAGTGCAGTACATTGAGCACCTTTTCCAAGGGGCTCAGTGCTTGGGAGCACAGGGTGGGTGATGTGAGGTCATCCTCCCACTCACTGACCAGGTTGAGTATTATTTGAGGTGGAAACCTGTACCTCCCATACACCTGGTCATCGGGCATCCCAAAAAGGCTAGTCCTGGGTGTAAAAATTCTGGGCCTGACTATCCTCCTGCGGTGTACCATGACCACTGCTGCGAGGAACGGTATATTCATCGTAGCGTCTGAGCTTGTTTGTTGTTTGCGCGCACTTTTATGCTGCACCGGTCTGCATACACCTGCTTCCTGCTGGCGTACGTGTTTCCGGATTAGCGCGTCTTTTTTGGGCGTTCCGCGCATTTGCCTCCTGTACTTCCCCCATAACGCCCAAATTTTCACGCGTTGTTCCCCATTCCGCGTGTTCCGCCCCGTGTTCCGCCTACTTTTGTTGTGTACACCGCTCTATGTGCGCTTTCGCTGTGCGCATAGCGCACGCCGTTTGATGACGTGTGCGCCTGCATGCGCCACGCAGAATTTTAGCAAACATCCCAGATTTTACACGCGCACGGACTTCCATTAATCGATGTGCGTGGATTTCACGCGCTTGCACTGCGATTTTCAGACTTGCGCTGCAATTCGCACACTTTCACACGCTTGCGTGGAGATTTTTGGCGCACATTTATTCCATGAATTGGCCTGAGAATTCCATGAATCAGCTCAGAGCGCTGTACATTTGGGCTATATAATGTTCACGCTCGCACTATCTACTTTGTGCAAACTTAGCACTTTTTTTTTTATAAATTAGGCTTTAAGTCTCAGACTAACTCGCAACTTGTAGTGAAATTAAAACATTAGTGTGAGTGAAAGTGATCACTGTGATGATTGTATAGTTTTCAGTTTTTTGACAAGAAGAAAATGTAATCAAAAAAAGGGTTGAGTTTCCTTTATTGGCCATTATAATTTTCATGGAGGCCATTAGTAGTTTGGTGGTGGTAATATTTTAAGTCAAATCGTGGCTGTATTTGGTGGTGTTATCAATGCAAGTCATATTGTGGATGTGCTCAAGATTTCCTGGGAGTTGAGGAGCAGCTAACAAGATATTCCTATTCGGTCTCCTCCTGTTAATGGCTGGTGGGCAGGAGGGGTTGGTAAAGTGGAGCCTTCTGACGTGATTTAGAGGGCACACGGATACGTGTTTGCCTTCTCAGTTTAAGGTACAGAAACAGACCATCTCCAATGACAGCTTGCACTGCAGTACATATGGGTCTCATTATTATTATTTTTTTCAGTGCAGAAAACTGGAATTTTGTACATTTGGAACATACTGTGTGAGAAAGACTCTAGACTTTTTGAGATTTAATATGCTTACTGTGAATGTAATATATTGGGAATGTACAGGGAATGTCAAGCTAACAACATCAAAAGGTGTTTATCAATATGTAATGCAATCTGGTCTTGGGGGTCACACCTCTGATATTTTATGACCTCTTTGCATATGGCCCTTCTAGAAAAGAGGGGAGTTGTACTTCTAGTGGGATAGGCTGGTGCGAATCCTAAAATGCTGATGCGTGGAGGATAGAAGTTCCGTAATCCAGGGTGTCAGTATGATTCTTACTGGTCAATAATGGTGCTAGTTGGGTGCGGGTTATTCAGACGTCATTTGGAGGCCATTGATGTATGCAATAGAACTAGCGATGTGGGCACTGGCATTGCTATGTAAATGTGAAGTTTTGTTTGCAGATCGATGGTGTGTGCATAGTCTTTCCTGGGGCTTCATCCCGTGGACTCCAGGAATCCATCATCTCCTCCTCCGGTCCTGCGACCTCCAACCCCTGCCGAAATGAAAATTAATTGTATCTAAATCAAATAGAAAAGGAACAGATTAAGTACATAGCACAATACCAATTTTACCCTTTCTACTACCTGGCCAAAAACATAATTTTTGTCCCAAACATTATGATTCTTTATTTTTTAATACCTGAAACTAAACACATGTTATAGAGAAACAAGCAAAACAAATATCCCACCATATTACACATTTCCAAAAACCTGCATGTATAATAACTTTTTTACATTGTGCTAGAATAGATTGATTTGACTCAGCATTTTTCATAAACACATAGTGTCCAACTCTTTTTCTTTTATGTGTTTTTTTTATTTTTTTAACTATATTACTATACTACTATATTTTTTATTTGCTCATGAAATAAAACACCACCTCGTTATTTTCATTATGCATACATCATATGGTCAACAGTTCTTCACTCATGCATTAACATACAAACTTATTGTGTTTTCATCAGTTATGTCACTGCTATCTTTCTTTCCCATGCAGTTAGTACACCTAACCCATCTCGACCTGCTCAAGTCTCTTTATTTCATGCTTGGGATGACAGGGTTTAATTTGATTAATGTGAACAAATATCTCTGTTGCTATTTCACCCTCTGTCTTCAAGATTGTATACACTACCAGGGACACTTAATCTATTATTTCGAAGGGAACTTGCCATACCGCAAGAAATGTTTTGTTTTTATGTCTACCTTTTCCGAACTGAAACTTATATACTCGATCACCAATTTTATACTCTTTCACAGATGTCTTTTTATCATAGTAGGATTTTGCACTATCAGCAGCTCTTTCCAAATTCCGCTGCACAAATGCAAATGCATGTTGTAAATGCTTTCTCAGTTCTTCCACATACTCGTGAACTGTAGATGCACTCACAAGTGTTTGCTCATGCGTCCTATTTAATAAATGTTGTGGCAGTATGATTTACCTTCCTGTCAACACCTCACAAGGACTGATACCTGTCACTTTAGAAGGAATCGACCTAATGGCCATCAATACTAAAGGTAATCGCAAATCCCAACTAGAACCTGCCCCAACTACAAATTTCTTTAGTATTTCCACTACAGATCTTTTGCAGCATTCAACATTCGCAGAAGAGGCAGGCCGATATGCAATGTACAACTTCCTTCTTACCCCCAATATCTGCCACACCTTGCTCATTAAGGTGCTTGTGAAATGACTTCCTCTGTCTGACTCTATTCTTTGTGGTAACCCAAATCTTGAAAACATGTGATTTACCAGCAATGTAGTTGCTGATTGCACACTACAATCTGATGCAGGAATACATTGTGCCCATTTCGACATTAAACATACCACCATCAAAAGATAACGGTTTCCCCTACTTGATCTCTTTACAGGCCCTTCATAGTCGGTTTGTAAATCTGACCATGGAAGATTTAAACCTCTTTTCATTAATGGAGCTCTATGCATTGGTGAAGCAGGTTTAAATTGTGCACATACCACACACTCCCTGGTATATAATTCCACATCTTGGGACATGTGTGGCCAGTAAGCATAATCGCTCAGTATCTCTAAAGTTTTTTTGTGAACCTCTGTGTCCTGCAGTTATCACATCATGTGCACGGTCTAACATTAGCCCTCTAAATGAAAGAGGTACCACCCACTGTATCTGCCCTGTTATGGATTCCCTGATCATCAGACCATTCTGTAGTTTCATTTGTTTTTTGTTCTTTAACAACACTCTGAACTCTTCTTTTCCTGTACAATTAATTGCAGTTAAAGGATGTTGTTCGATGTCCATCAAATGATTATAATAGACCCCCAATACTGGATCTTCTTTTTGTGCCTTAATCAGATCCTGATCTGGTGTATCATAACTCCAATGCACTACAGGTTGTTCAACTTCTTTTGGAGATTTAGAGTGTGTAACTGCATCTATTTGTATTTCACCAGTTAAGTGTTCAATGGGCAACAATTCTCCCATAACAGCCTGAATCTTGGCTAATTGATCTGCTCTATCATTTCCCTCCTTATCCTCTCCTGGTGTTTTCAAATGTCCATGCATTTTTCTCCAGTATATTGTTAAATCATTCTCTGACACCAATTTGTCTATAGATTAAATCATTTTCCCATGTTTGAGAGGCTTTTTGTTATATGTTAGCATGCCCCTTGCTTTCCAGCCAGGCAAATATTCTACAAAGCTATTTTGTGCATAATCAGAATCAGTCACCAGGACAATTTCAGTGAATTTGTTGACAACTGCAGTAGTAATTGCTTTATAAATAGCCGCTAACGCTATCTGGCTACTCCTAGACCCAATTCTCATTCCTATACTAGGAATGTCCTCACATCTCAACCAGACATTTCCTACCCCTGACACCAAATGTTTATTGCTATCATTTTCAATGTGACAAGTACATCCATCGACATACACAACGGACAATTCCTTGCATGTATTTTCATCAAAAGCTTTGTGTGGTGATTGTTCAAACCCCTGCAAAATGAATTCCACCTCTGCCTCATCTGATACACACTCAGCTGCACAGTCATGTAGATCTGCTAACCCTTGAGCAATTGGGCTCTTTTTATTCTGGCCATATCTCACTTCTACAGGAAAACCCTGCAATGCCAATGTCCATTAAGTAATTCTGGACTGTGCCATATTGCCTGATCTAATCCTTTTACTCTGTAAAAACTGCAATGGTTGATGATTTGTCTTAATCATCACCTTCTCCCCTTGAACAATGGGACGGAAATGTTGCAATGCCTATACATTGGTCAGAAGGACCTTTTCACATTCACTGAATTTAATTTCAACCTGAGAAAATGCCTTACTTGCATAAGCAATGGTTTTATGGTTCAAATCATGTTTTTGAGATAACACTGCTGATATACACTGCTCAGTGAATCCTATTTCTATATATAAAAAAAAATGTATTCTTAATGGGATAGGCCAAGCATGGTGCCTTTATGAGACATTCCTTCAATTCAGCAACTGCCTCAGATTCCAATTTCCAGGGTGTATTTAGCTTCAATCGTTAGTCAATGGTTGAGTGATTTCAGCATAATTTTCAATACATTTCCTGTTATATTCTGTCATTCCTAATAATTCCTAATAGACTTTTTAAACCTTTCTTATTTCTAGGATCTTTCAACTTTTGTAGTGCCTCCACCTTTTTCTTTTGTGGATTTAACCCATGTTCAGTTACGTCATAGCCTAAGAAATTCACCTATTTCTTGCACCATTGGGCTTTCTGTAAAGATACTTTGGTACCTCCCTTTTGCAATTGGTCAAGTACATGTCTAATTTCATCAAAATTACTTATTAAGTTTTCATTTTTGATCAGGACATCATCTACATAAACTATGGTACCTCTTTCCGCTGCATCTGGCATAGCTGTTCTCAAAAATATGCCAAATTTGCTCCCACTATTGACATACCCAAATGGTGTTCTGGACTCAGCGTATTGTGTTTTATCAAATTAAAATGCAAATAAATTCTAAATGTCTTCTACCAATGGCACACATCAGTACCCAAAAGTAAGATTTAATGTGGTAAATACCTTTGACCCATGCACCTGAGCAAGGCCTTCATCAATGAATGGCAGCAGCCATCTAGACACTGGAACTCTTTTTTTTAATTCCCTCAGGTCTGCACACAGGCACCATTGACCATTTGGCTTTAATGCACCCAAAATGGGAGTGATGGAGGCACTATGAATGGGTCTGATAATTCCCCTAGACTCCAAGTTTTTAATTATCTCTGCCAATGACTCTAAGCATGCCAGTGGTAATCGATATTGTCGCACAAATACTGGATTTCTACCACACCCCTCTGGTAATGTGGCAATATGGACATCAGTTAGGCCGCAATCATATGCATCTTTGGCAAATTCCATAAATACTTTTCTCAATTAATTAACAGAATCTGCTCTTCTACCATTTTTGAAAATTCTGGGATATCCTCCAACGGAGGAAACTCTGTGCTTGCTTCCAACTGTGTGGCTGTATCTCTCTGCAAAGCTGCCACTTTTAAATAGTTTGGCATATCAGCCTCCATTTCAATGTGCTGGTTTCCTGTTTCATTTTCATTTACATCAAATAATATACAATTCTCCTGGTGACAGCACACTGTCTCATTGGAATCATAAGGGTACACAGATTGAATTTTGAACATCCCTTTGGGTTGAGAATCCAGAGACTCTGGCAACACACCCTGTGCATCTACATATCTCTCAGGGATATTTCCAATCACCATATTGTTGACATCTGCAGTATAATGTGACTTTTGTATTGCCATTCCTAGCACGGAATTCTCTTCAAAATGAACATCTTGACATCCTTTATTATCCACCATAATTTTGACGGACTCCTCCCCAATATCTACCAATGGGGTATATCCATAATCCAGCCCTTGCTGTTTCATGGATTCATTCAAACACACAAATGCATCAGAATCCTTCATTTGCTGTCCATCCTTGCACTTTAGTGTTATAGCAACGTGCAGGAATAATGATATAGTGAATGCAGGAATAATAATATCCTTCTTCATCTGTGGTTCAATTGCAGTTGTGCGCAATCATAAGCCTTTCTTTTGTCTTCAAATTTGGGCGCAGGCCCGCCTAGCCGGGACCATACTTTTTTGTTAAGGAAATCTAACACCATGCACAGGTTTATAGTCAAAAAGTCGAATCCAATAATGTCGAAAGTCAAAAAGTCGAAAACAAAAATGTCGAATTTTTTTTTTTGGTTGCTTTTTTTTCGAAATGGGGGGGTCCCCCCCAACCCCCTTTTTTAATTTTTTTTTTGCTTTACCCCTTTTTTTTTACCCCCGGAGCCCAAAAAAAAAATATAAATAAAAAAAAAAAATTCGACATTTTTGTTTTCGACTTTTTGGATTCGACATTTTTGTAATTCGACATTATTGGTTCGACATTATGACTGGACACCCCATGCACATCCTGTGCATGATATCATTGCCCAGATAAAAATCGTTTTGTTTTCCACTCACTATCCACACATTATGGTAGATGGTTTTTTGTCCAACATTAATCTTTAGCATGCATCTTCCTGCAATTCTATTTTCAAAATCTGGATTGTCCAATCCAGAGATGTATTGGTTTTTAATTCTAAACTTTGGGATCTCCTCCCTTTCCATTATTCTATGCAGTAGTTTCTCATTAACAAGACTCCTTTCCGGTTCAAGTGCCAAAGCGGCTTTTATCATTTTAGAATGGCCATTTATACCAATATAAATCCATGGCTGCTCATCTTCCATATGTATTTCAGCAAGAGTGGTGATCTGTTTTTCTGTGTCTGCTTTAGGGATGGTGTTCTGTTTGCACTTCCCTTTTAAATAGAAGCGCAATGTGTGTTCATCTATTTCAGTTTGCCATTTCTTCCCAGGATCCAAATAAATCTGCACAGATTGTTTTTGTTTTTCACTTTGCATTTTGTCCTGACACATCAAAATAACAGTGACACTAGGCACACAGCTATTCTGGAGGTACACTTCCACTGCATCATTTGATTTGGCAACAGTATGGCATTCATTTACAATGCTGTTTTGTGACTTTATTTTCTTAGGCCTTAATGGATTTTGCTTAAATACCACAGAACCCCATTTACCCCATCAATGAGAGGAGACAATCTTTTCAGGAAATCGGTTCAGATCAAGAATGGAATTTCACAAATAGATGTGCTCAATACTTCCGGTTTCATTCTGTGTTTCCCTATCGTTATGTCAACTTCAGTGACACCTTCAATATGCACCTCCTCACCGTTAAAATTATGTACTGAGCCTTCACTCTGTCTCACTTTGATCTGATTCTGTGGAGATCTCCCTTCATTGATACATTTTACCAATTCTTTGGACACAATTGTGGCCTGTGCACCTGTGTCAATCATTGCAAATGTATTGCACTTCTTTTCCACAGTAATGGGAGGATAATATCTGTCCTCAACTTCCTCTAAAACACACAAAAAGTGTGCATTTTTACTGATTTCAGGATTCACTTTTCTCAAACCCTTCTCACTCTTGGCTAAGCACATCAGTAAATGAAAGGATATTTTTCCCTCCTTTCTGTCCATTTCCATTTGAGAAACCTAACTGATCTCCCCATGTTCAGAGGTCATTTGGAGTGTGGCCACTGTTTTCCCTTAAATCCGGGGATAATCAGAGTTCACACTGCAATTTTCCAACTGAATATGTGTATATACAACACCTGAGAAATTATCATTTTCTAATTCTGGGCATTTGTGGGTATTTGGCATGATACCAGTCTTTTGAATTTCTTCAAGAATCTTCAGGTGACTGGTCTGTACCCTCCTTTTTAGTACTTATTATTCCTGCCTGTATTTTATTAGCATCTTGATTGTCTAGGGAGGGTGTTCTAACATTCACATCTACTCCCTCATCAATTATTTTATTAGTGCATGAGTTGTCTTTCTTAAATCTGTCTCTGTGTTCCTTTGGAATTTCATGTTCTTCTCCTTTTCTTTTCTCATTTGTACACATTTCCAACGTTTGATTCAATGCTATGCTAAACCAAACCTCTTTTTTAGATGTGTTTGCAATTCCTGCCTTATGTTCATTTGCAGGTATTTTCATTTTTAAATCATTAAACAGCCCAGGGTCATTATGCAAAACCGGCTCAGGGCATTCTGTCTTTTTATCATTGCAGGTGTCATGAATATTTAGTCACTTATTATCAGAAACCACCAGGTCACTTCTATGACCTTCTGCCCCTTCATTTGATGACTGTTTTTGAGCTGTACAGAGTTTTCCTATTTGTTCAGCCAACATTTTAAATTGGGCCTTGAGACACTGGAATCTTTCCATTTCTCTAGAATCTTCTCCTTGCGGCCTGTGCCGATATTGGTTGCTCTCCCCCTGGTTAAATCTATTCTGGTGTCTCTCAGGAGAGTGATTCCTATTTGAATTGTTTCTGAACGCTTGATTCATGTGGGGGGCGGGGAGCGGGGTGTACCTATTCTTTTGTTGCAATCCCCTGGTGGCGGTGATTGATTGTATTGAAGTGGAGTATAGTTCAGATTGTGCCTCGTGTCCTGTCTCTCATTTTGTGAGTACTGTCCCCTATGCTGATTCCCATGTTCAGTAAATCGATCCACATACCATGGTCTGTCCTGGTTACCATATACCATGGTGTTGGGGTCAAATCGGCTCTGTGTTCCCAATGTCTGGTAGGGACTATTACTTCTTTGATCTTGAATTGTCTCTGATTGTTGTTTATACCTGACATATCGGGCCGATATCCTGCCTGGGGTCTGTCTCCTAAGTACCTAGGTCTAATGTAACTCTCCCTATTACTAGGATCATGTGACTGAAACATTGGTGCAGAGGGCGGTAACCTCTGTGGAGTACCCCTCTGTTAAGGTGTGTAAGAGGATTCAATTCAGTACTACAGCCAAGTCAACGCCTAGTCTAGAATACTGAATGAAAACCCTTATTGATATATCTTTATGTCCAGTTCATGCGTTCTGGATGACTACCCCTATATAACACCCCTCCCTTGGAATCCCCCTGACCCCACTGAGCCAAGAAGTAGTTCTGTTTTGCAAGTTTAAAGGTTTATTTGATAACTTAAACAATATATATTATATCACGCTTTATAATAAATTAATAATTGGATATCACACTTAATCTGGTATGATGAAGATTAACAACGGAGAATCTGGCACTAGCACACTTCTTGATAATCACTAAGGAGTTGACATGAAATGGATAAGATAGCAACAATACTTTTATGGTTTCCAATGGATGCAATGTGGAATGAAATGCAGTACAGAAAATACTCAATATGATTTCAGCAAAAGACAATGTAATCACTTTCTTGGACAATTCACCCCCCCTTTTATGCAATGCAAGGAAGTGGAAGGAAGGCACACAATTCTCAGAAATGCAATTCAAATGTAATTCAGTTCACCCCAGCAATTTAGACTACGGAAGTTGAAAACACAGGCCCAAATGCTTTTAAATGTGCTGGAAATGTAGAAAAAAAATATGCTAAAATGCTTTTAATTCCCTCTAGGAGGTTCAGGGTGAGTGAAATCAAGTTAATATTAGTCCAGGCTCACTAGCAATGATGCAGGGATGGTTTTTATGAGGCAAACGATTTTCTTTCGGAGGAAAACAAAAGCAGCTATCTTTTTGCAAGTGGAGAAATTTTCAAATCGCGGCAAAATGTCAAATCGCGGCTAAATTTGCGAATGCGCCGAGCGCGATTACAGAGGAACTACAAGGACGATCACTATCGTTTTGGGGTCCTATGAAAGCCTAGGATCTCAGCTTCCAGATGAAAGTTACTGCAAGTCTCTAGCACAAACGGTCACGGAGATATGAGCGATTAAATAAAGGTCGTTTTTCAGATTTGAAATTTTAAAGTTCAAAAAGACAAGTGCAGCTTGCAACTAGAAAATGACAAGTGACAGGAGACAGTTCTACTTAGATTAAAATAGAATTGAATTATATTATTTTAACTAAGAGATTGGTTCTGCACAGTTTTCTAGGTACTCACACTATATTCTTGAGTTAAATGGGCCTCGCCATGGATCTGGTCAGGTTTTAGACTGAACTCTGGTCTCTGCACTTCACCGTGATCTGGGTCAGTTCTCTCTGGTTCTGCTAACAGGTCTGGGTCTGCTCTCTCTCTGGATTCTGGAGATTTGATAGATTTGAAGTCTGCTCTCTGAAGGTTGATGGAGGTAAAGTATGGATTTTCCCGGCAGAGCGTCCGGCAGCAAATGGATTTGAAGGTCCGTATCTTTCCTGCCTGTCTGTTTTTATGTGTTTTTAAAATGGGTGTGTATGCAGCATCACTAGACCCTACCCCTCTCCACTTGCCATTGGCCCAATTCTCCCCTCTCCCATGATTGGGGAAGGAACTGTGAGTCAGAGCGATGTCATTTTATGGCTTGCAGAGAGGACACTCCCCTGTCAAATTGCACATAATCTATATTTGATAAAAAAAAACATATTTGCACATGTACACATTTGTTTAAAATTACATGCACCCATCACATATCACAGGAGGTATACCCTGTCCAAATCTGCTCTTCCTGAGAGCTTGCATTCAGAAATGGCAATATTTTGCACTTTTAACTGATTTTGCAATTTCTGACATTAACCCAAATTTATACACATGTGCGCAAGGAGTATGGACATTAATTAATGAAGTGTCAGATTTTTCACATGCACACATTTTGAGTAATATCCTCTTTTCCGCTAAAACCCCCCTGAACATGCCACCGGTTCTAAAAACCTCTTAAAATGTGGGCAGAAAAATCACAAGAATTATGGTGTCATTTAAATAATTTTCACAAGTCCGTACTATGAGTTATTCATCTTTTTAGAGTTATGTTCTGGCCCCAAAGGGGTGTGGTTTTCCTCCAGCACAAGGTTGAATTTCTGGTTTTTCCAGTTCTGCCAAGCCAGCTTGCTCTCACAGGCAGTGCCCCTCACCTTTGCTTCAGGAGGAAGCTACTTTTACGACTGCCGCCAATAAAACATTTGCCTGAGTAAGGACAGGGCTTTGTTCAGAGCTCCTGTATTCTGTGGGGCTCCCCTTAATTTAATTATCAGAGAGATGGCATATCCTTAGTGTGGCCAGCAAAAGGCAGATTGGCCTGGGAACACAGCTGTGACTCAAGTTTCACTCCTGATGGGGGTAGTTACCAGGCAGAATTGGAATCTCTTTAAGCCAGTTTTTAGCTACATGTCATTTCTGTTCCCTAGTCAAGACATTCTTTTTACATATGCAGCTAGGTTGCCGATTCTAAGTTTAAAACTATGACATTTAAACAATTGCAACCTATGTGACACTCAAAGTAGGTCACTCATTTCTTTTAAACATTTAGATTTGTAGTGTCTTTCAGTCCAAATTTACTTAAACTGCTGAAATCCACAGCTCAGCCAGTCTAGTTATGAACCTTCAAGTCACTTCAGAATATAACTTTTCATTGGATCCACCTCTCAGTAAGTCTTTCTTTGGCTTGCTTTGGGTTCATTTATTCAGTTTTCTACAAAATCTGGTGTTTTTAAAACGCCGGCTTTTGGATAGTGGTGAGTACTGGTACTGCACCCCTTTTTGGGATTTAAGAAAATGAATTCCCAACAGTTATGGGTTTGCTTTTGGCAATCAGCATTGCCACTCCCAATGGTTTCAGACTACTGTGTGGGTAGTCCAATGGTGGTTTTAGGCAGCGTCCTTCTGTGCCCATAACATCGGCAAAAATGGGTGGCAGCCTATTCTTCATGCACTTCCCTGGGCATTTTCTGGGAAGCTCTGGCCATCATGATGTTTTTATGTCAGTACTGCACAGTTTTGAGGTAGGGCTCGGATGCATGGATAAATACATCCCACAAGCCCCCCTCTTGCGATGGCCATTCGGTTTCACTGATGGGACTCGCAAGATCTGGGATGTTTCCTCATCTTCTTCCAATAGATGGCACAGTTCAGCATCTTTTCCTCCATCCGGTACTGGTCGATCGGTTCTCCTCGCCGGTCCTGATGGGAAGATTGGGCGGTACCCCGGGCCCGTTGCGTCTCTGCTCCCGGTCTCCGGATCGTCCTCTTTGGCCCGTCTCAAGGTTTTCTTTCTCCTAGGACGACAAAGGAAGAGCGGCAATACCTATTCATAGACATTTTTCCACCACTGTTGAGATAGTGGGGCAGCATATGCATTTCATCATAACGAAACATTACATTCTTATTTTGAAAAATAAACAGTATAACTAAGAGACAGTTTCATGCAAATCACAATATTTTAGAGACTAGATGTGGTATGTTTTATGGTTGGAACTGAATTAGTCTGAGACAGTACCCGCTAGGATTCCAGAGGATTCCTCCAGTTGTTGCAGAGGGTGCCTGGGATGGCAACATTTCAACTGGTTTATGTGGACCCACTTGTCTTCCCCCGCTGCCAAAGGACCTTTGGGGATGTGGATTTTGTAGGTCACAGGGGAGATCTTGTCGATGATCTCAAAGGGTCCTTTCCAGGTAGGCAAAAATTTGTGCTGTTTTGCCTGGTTTCTTTGGAAGTTGTATAGATAGACCCGGTCTCCCACCTGATATTCCTTCCTGGAAGTCTTCAGGTCATAGTGGGTCTTCATGCTATCAGCCGATCTTTCTAGATTGCGCTGAGCGTAAGCAAAAGCACGTTGGTGGTGTTTCCTTAAATTCTCCACATACTCATGAGTAGTGGAGGCATTTATCAGTGTCTGCTCTTGGGTCCTGTAGAGCAAATGCTGCGGAAGCACCATCTTGCGCCCAGTCATCAACTCAAATGGTGACATTTTGGTTGCAGATGAAGGGGTAGATCTGATGGCCATTAGGACCAGAGGTAATCGGATATCCCAACTTGGCCCAGAATCTGCCACAAACTTCTTTAATATGCTCACAATGGTTCGGTTATATCTCTCTACTGCCCCAGAAGAAGCTGGCCGGTAAGCAATGTGTAGCTTTCTCTTGACCCCCAGTATCTCCCACATCTTTTTCATTACTTCACTGGTGAAGTGGCTACCTCTGTCTGACTCAATCCTTTAAGGTACACCAAAACGGGAGAAGATGTGGTTAATCATCAGGGCAGCTGCAGTTTCTGCCTTGCAATTTGGGGCTGGGAGACATTCCACCCACTTGGTAAACAAGCATGTCACAGTCAACATGTACTTATTCCCCCTAGCAGAGCGAATCACAGGGCCTACAAAGTCGATTTGTAAATCTGACCATGGCAGTGTCATCCCCCGCTTTTGGAGAGGCGCACGGTGTGTGAGCGATGATGGCTGAAATTGTGCACACACAAGACACCCCTACAAGTATTGGTCGAGGTCCTGCCCCATGTGTGGCCAGTATGCAACCTCTCTTAAGATTTCCAATGTTGTGTGAAACCCCCTATGACCGGCGGTGGCCGCATCATGGGCGTGACTTAACATCAGGCTTCGGAATGAGGTAGGAACCACCCACTGATCGTGGCCAGCTTTGGATTTCCTTACCAGCAAACCGTCTTGGATCCGGAACATTTTTGGACATTTCATCAACACTCTTAGGTCCTCTTTCCCAATGTAATCGATATCCGTCAGGGGAAAGTTCTCAGGGTCCTCAAGGTGCTGGTAAAATTTACCAATTATTGGATCCCCCTTCTGAGCGGTAATCAAATCAGCATCAGGGGTCTCCTTGCTCCATTGTGCAATTGAAAGGTCGTTGTGAGCATTTGTCTGGGACCTAGTGATAGCAGTGACCTGGATTTCCCCCAACAGGGACTCAATCTCAATTAGATCCCCTTGGATGGCCCCGGTTTTGGCCAGCTGATCAGCTAAGTCATTTCCAGTTTTGTCTGGTCCCTCTACTTTGGAATGACCCTTGATCTTTTTCCAATAGATGGTCATCTCATTCGAGGTGACCAGATCATCGATGTTTTGGATCAACTTCCCATGTTTCAAGGGTTTGTTGTTAGCACATAACATGCCTCTGGTTTTCCAATTAACCAGGTGCTCCACGAACCCATTCCGTACATAATCCGAATCTGTGATTATGATCAGTTCGTGGAGTTGATGCTGGACAGCAGTGAGGATGGCCTGATGCACAGCCATCAATTCTGCCACCTGACTACTTCGGGGACCAATTTTGTATCCAGCGGAGGGTTCTGGGAACTCCTTCACCCATGCATTCCCTACGCCAGCCACCAGTTCTTTCTCCCCGTTGTTGTCAACATGGTAAGAGCATCCATCCACATAGACAGTGGGCATTCCCTCACACTTGTCTTCTTCAAAGACTTTGTGTGGGGAATTAAGGTATGCCTCCATGTTGTCCTTGATTTTTAGACTTTCGTCCTCGAGACAGTTTTCTCTGGCACAATCATGCAAGTCAGCCAGACCTTACACGAGGGGACTCTTCTTGTTTTGGCCATATCTGACCTCCACAGGAAAGCCTTGCATTGACAGAATCCAGGAAGTAATTCGGGAATTACTCACATTTCCGGCCCGGATTCTGTCACTTTGGAGATATTGCAGAGGCTGGTGTGGAGTCTCCACTATGATGTGTTCCCCCTGGATAAACGGGCGGTAATTCTTCAATGCCCACACCGTTGCCAGGAGTGCCTTCTCACAATCGTTGAATTTTTCCTCCACAGAGGATAAAGTTTTGCTCGCATAGGAGATTACTTTATTGACCTTGTCATGCTTTTGTTATAATACTGCCGTCAAGCACGTATTAGAGAACCCCGTCTCCAGGAAGAACTCCTTGTTTCTGACAGGGTAAGCTAGGCAAGGCGCTTGTGAGAGGCTTCTTTTGAGTTGTCTTACTGCCTCGGCTTGTTCTGGACCCCATTCCCACTTGACCCCCCCCTTCAGGAGATGAATCAGGGGTCTGGTAATCTCTGCGTAGCCCTCAATGAACTTTCTGCTGTAATTGGTCAGTCCAAGGAGGCTCCTTAGTTCTCGCAGAGTTGTGGGGTCTTTCAGTTTCTGAAGTGCTTCCACTTTCTTTTCCTGGGGACAGAGACCCTGAGGAGTAATCTCATGCCCCAAGAAATTAACACGGGTTCTACACCACTGTGCTTTCTGAAAGGAAAGTTTTGCTCCGGCGGCCCTCAACTGTGTCAGAACATAACGGATCTCTGCTATGTGTTCCTCCACAGTTGAGCTTTTGATGAGGACATCATCTACATAAGCCAGGTTACCCCTCGCACCCAGGTCGGGCATGGCCTTGTGTAGGAAAATGTTGAATTCATTGCCGGAGTTGAGGTATCCGAAGGGAGTCCGGGTCCATGTGTACTGCTGGCCCCCAAAGGTAAAAGCCAGTTTGTATTGGTCCTCCCTACTGACAGGCACGGTCCAGTATCCATTGGTCAGGTCTATTGCAGTGAATACCTGTGACCCCTGGATCTGGGCCAGCCCTTGGTCAATGTAGGGCAGAGGCCATCGGGAAGTATGGACCCGTTTGTTGAGCTCCCTGAGGTCGGCGCAGAGTCTCCACTGGCCGTTTGGCTTCAATATTCCCAGCACCGGATTATTGAAGGTGCTGTGGACTGGACGGATTATTCCCCGGGACTCAAGGTTCTTAATTATTTCAGTAAGGGACTCCATTGATGCGAGAGGCAAGCGATATTGCTTCACAAACACTGGAGTCATGCCAGGGTCCGTGGGGATTGTTGTTGTGTGGATGTCAGTACGATCACAGTCATATGAGTCTACCGCAAAGAGATCTTGGAAATCCAAGAAAACTTGTTTCAACTTTTGCTTTTGTTCCAGAGTCACACAGGCATCAGCTAGGTTGACTCTCTCTTCCACCATCTGCCTGAAGCCTGGAAAGACGTCTGGTTTGGCTATCTCAGCGGCCTCCTCCAGCTGGGTGGAGAAGTCCCTGGTCAGAGTGCTGATTTGGACTGGAGGCTTCAGGTGCGAAAGGCAGCCCTCATGGACCTGGAAAATCACCTCATCCCTCCTGAAGTCACAAGTCACATCTTCATTACCATAGGGGCAGGAAGTGTACACCAGGAAGTTCCCCCCATGCCGGGTAAAAATCCTGTCTGGTGTTGTATTGTCATCACTGTCACTGTCAAAGCAGTCCTTGGGGATTGGCCCTAGCAGTTCATTTCCAAGATCAATGGAGAAATGTCGGTCATCAACCGCCATTCCAATAATGGTGCCTGCGGCTAGAGTAATACTCTTTAAGTCGCTGTTATCCACCTCTATTGGAATGGTGTCATGTTCTATGTTGACTAATGGAGTTGGGTTTACCCCCAACCCTTGCTGTTGGAGAGAAGCATTTAGATGTATGTAAGCATCAGGGTTTTTCAACTCTTGTCCCCTTTTAACTTTCACTTCCAGGGAGAATTGTCGGGTCCTTTCTGGGATGGTGACTTCCTCTTTAACCTGAATTTCAACTGCATAAGGTAGCAATTGAGCTGACCTAAATGCTTTTTCTGGATCATCAAAGCCCATGGGATTATCCGCTAATCGGGACCAAGCTTTGAAGTTTATTAGGTCCAAACTAATGGCAAAGCGATTGAGAATGTCACTGCCTAAGTAAAAGGCGGCAGTGACGTCTCGCACGACCCAACAATTATGGACTATGCTCTTGTTGCCAATGGAGATTTTGAGCATACACCTGCTTGGCAGGAGATGTTTTGAATTGGGTGCTTCCAGGTCCATTTCTCATTTGTCTATCAGTTTGAAGGTGGGAATGGCTGGATCTTTTGGGAGTTGGCGGAACATGGCTTCGCTGATGAAGCTCTTACCATTGTTCACGCACACTCGAGCGAGAACAGAGTCCTTCCCATCATTTAATTGGACAGGGATGAACAACTGCTCTCCAATTTGCTGAATATCAGCCAGACTCTGAGCTGATTTCACAACTTTCTGGACTATAGGAGTGGGAGTTTCTGATTGTGGATTAGTATAGAATCTCAGAGTGTTTCCTTCCAGCGTGGAGTACCACTTTAGACTGGAAGGAAGGTTGATTTTCAGAAATAGAGAGGACCCTCCATCACCAGTCTGTTGTCCTACTGCTATTACTGTCACGTCTGGAATCTGGTTATTCTGGAAGTGGAATTCTACTTGGTCAGATTTTTGTTCAACCATGTGGCAGGTGCCGTTTAAACTAACATGGTTGACACTCTGTTTTAATTTTATTGGTCGGCTAGTCTGGGTCCAGAGGACGTTGTTTACGCAATCTATTAGGGGTGACAACCTTCTCAGGAGGTCATTCCCTAGTAAACAAGGGGTGCCCTCTGGGGTCACAACTATGACCGGGTGTTTCAACTTATGTCGCCCAATTTTTATGTCCAAATCTGCCGTCCCCTCGACGGGAATTTCCTTCCCGTCAAAGTTCTGCAGTTGTCCAGGAAGAGAGGTGAGAGGAATTCGGTAATTCCCTCCCCTTCCTGCATTCAGTTCGTCAAAGGCCCTTCTTGACAGAAGGGTAGCTTGAGATCCAGTGTCCACCAGTGCCAAAATTGTACCCTGCCCCTGTACTTGTACCAGGGCATAATATCTTCCCTCCTTCTCCTCAAGGGGGCACAGATAATGCACATTTTTGGACAACTGGTGGGCTAATTTTCTGGTTTTGGACATGGCGAGAGAAGAGATTTGGGCAGAATTCTGTGGAGAGCCTTGGGAATCTGAAAGAAAAATTTGTCAACTGGAGATCAGAGCCATTGTGGGTTCCCCTGGCTCTGGTTCTGGGCCGCCCCCCCCTTTTTGGAGGCAGTCACCAGGATGGGTTTGAACCAGGGGAGTTTCTTGCTGTTGGTTCTGGGATGAGATGGTGGGCGGCAGTAGCTCAGTCTCCACATCTCCCCAGTCTGGATTTGCATCGCTAGGGACCCATTTTTCTTTGGGAGGAGTTCCCCCCTCTCTGAAGGAGAGGATCCTTTTCCCAGGATCCTCTGAGGATCCCTCTCCCTCAAATTGGAAGATCTGTACCTCCTCCTCAAACTGAGTCTGTTTGGGTCTTTTGTTTCTCCTACCACCCCTCTGCTCCTTAGGAGGCAGACTTTCAGGGGCAAGAGACTTTGTTTCCGGTTCCTGGGTTTCCAGGGGCTGTTTACAAGTGAGGAAGGAAGCTTCCTCCAAGGCTTTACACCCCCCTTCCCTTTGTGCCTCCTCCCTGGGAACCGGTGAGTTATCGGGGTGCTGCCCCCGTCATTGTTCTGGGGCACCAGGTCCAGAGTTGGGTGCGTTCTGCACCGGCATGCCGATCTGAGGGTTCTGCTGAGCCCTCAGTATTTGACCCAGATCCCGTGCCATATTTTGGACCTGGCGCTCTAACTGGGAAACCCACTCAGGCTGATACGGGGCCCTGTTTTCTCCCCTGGGCTGATCCCGGGAAGGGTAGCTGTCCCTCCTCTGGTAATACCCCGGGTTGGGAAGATTTGGGTACCCCTCCACCCTTGGCCTCCCCTCTCCCGGATTAGGTTGTCTGGGCTCAGGGAATTGGGGAAAGAAGGATGGATGATTTTGGGGTTGAAAGTTGGGTGGATACCTGGGGAAAAAGTTCTGCCCAGGATTTGGAGAGTTTCTGCCCTCCGGTGGGAAGTTAGGAGGGAAGTTCCCTGGGTTAGGTGCTTGGCTGGATCCCCCCCTTGGGCTGGAGGAGTCCACACATAACCCAGGATGGGTCTGTTTCCCTTGTAACGGGGACTTACATAATCAGGAGAGCGAGGGACCCCATTTGTGGGGCTGCCTCCCTGGCTCCCTGTCTGTGACTGGCCCGAGGACCTTCTGGGCCTAGCATTATTAGGTGCAGGTAGGTTTTTAGGCCCCCCCATCTCCAAATCCAAAACGGGGGTGACCTTTACCTCTGCCACCTTGGCAGCAGCAGGGGTGCTGTTGGCTTTGGGGTTTTTCTGGGCATTACTTTTGCTATCTACCGGTTTCTGCACCTCATAGATCCGGGTAGCCTGTTCAAGGACCCAGTCTAAAGATCTTTTCTCGTGAAAATCCCTCACGAGCTGGGTCATTATGTATTTGGGCAAGGCATGAAAAAATGTATTTATGAATTCTCTACTGTCTGTGCGCACCCTTCTGGTGGTCTGCGCAAAAGCACGTTTCAGTTCTTGCACAAATTCTTGTGGGGCCTGATCCTCCCCACATTGCAAATTGTAGGCTGCCTTGCGAGCCTCTTGAGGATTTCTATGAATGGAAAAATGTTTCAAGATGGCCGCCTTATAGGTGGACCATCTTAAATGATTTTGGTCCTCCAGCCCCGCAAAGAAACTGGAGTATTCCGGGGAGAAGGTCCACTTTACATATTGAATACAGCTTTGGCTGTCCTTCAAATGGAAAGTCTCCATCATTTGCTCAAACAACTCTAAGTGCTCCCAAACAGAATACTTAGCGTTCTTATGGTAAGGCGTGATGACGCTCCTGATCGCCTTAATCTGCTTTAAGGGGTCCTTAAGCAAGGCCCTTTTTGCCTTATTGGCCTTTTTGGTTCGGGTAATCCTTGTCCATTCATCCTCTGACTCAGAGGCACTGCTCCCAGAGGTTTCTGTCTGCTCTTCCAGGTTTTCCCGGATTCTGCGAGCCTGGGAATGGCTGGCAGAATGTGGGGACCTGGTCTCCTGTGTCCTGCGCAGTTCAGAGGAGTCCTCAGATCCCTCCTTGCTGCCAGGATTTGCTGGGTACCCCCCCCACTGACCTAACTGGGCAGAGGTTTTCAGGATGCCCTTAAGGGGCCTACTCTCCTGGGGTTCCCCACTGAACTGTACTGTACTTGGGTGCCCATACCCGGATGCCCACCCCTCCATTCCTGAGTGGTACTGGCCTATGAGCCCCATACTTTTAGCTGGATAGTGATCTGCCATCCCTGTGGCCCTGTGCTCATGTGCGCCAGGGGACATGGGGGTGGTAGAGTCCAGGGACTGGGAGAGATGAAGGCCCCTGGTGTTAGGGCTCCTGAGGTTATGGTCAGGAGTCTCTCTTTCCCAGCGGACCTCATCTCTATCCGCCCCTGCTCCCTGTTGCAATGCAAGAGCCTGCATTTGTGCTTTCAGTTCCTCAGTCAAGGCCTTACTAGACTCTATCAGTCTCTCCTGCATCGCTACCTGTTGTTGGAGCCTATCATTGTGTTGACAGAGGGTCTCATTTTCCCTCTGTGCTTCCTGGTTGGTCCTGGAGAACTGGGCCAGTCTTTGCTGCAGGAGGTTTACCTCCTGAGTCCCATCCCTACTGGCCTGCTCCTTTCTTGCCAGAGCATCTTCCACCCTTCTGGTGTGCTCTACCAAGTTCTGGTTTTCTTTTTGGAGGTCACCCAGCCCCTGGAGGGCCGGGTGATTTTCTTCCATTTTCCTTTTTAAGTGGCAGACTTCCTGGCCTAAAGTGTCTCTTTCCTGACTGAGAGCCTGCACCTGTGCTGCCAGGTCGTCCCTCTGTCGTTGAAAGGCACCAGCTTTTTGGCGCTCCTCATCAAACTCTGCCTGGGTATCCAGGTCTTTCAGAATCAGTTTATTGCTCTCCTCTTTCTCTCTATCTAGCTGGCTTTGCAGGGTGACTACCTGCTCCGCGCATACCCTGTTGAAATTGATCTGTTGCTCCAACTTTTTCTGGTTCTGCAGTAAGGAGTCCAAACTGTCTTGGTGCTCCTTCTGCAGGGCCAGAAATCTGGTATCCTGGTCTGTCTTTTCCTGTTGTAGAATGCCCATATCCTCTTTTATTTTAATGATATATTGCCTACTATCATTTTCTGACTCCTGGCTCCTCTGCAGCCTCTGCTCAGAAGAGGCCAGATCAGATCGGGCCTTCTGTAATGCCAGCAGTTGCCTACTCGCCAGATCTTGGCCTTCAGCACATTTGTCCTGCATGGCTCCCATATGTAAATATAAATATGCCGCTACCCTGGCAATCTTATTGTGTTCATCTTTGGCTTTAGGAGCCATATATAGTTCACTCAGGGCCACATGTAATGGACCCTGATCTCTCCATAGGTCTGACCCTGTTTCAGTGACCTGTCGCGTGATGGCCTGCAACCAGGCATCCTGGCCCTGTTCAGTCCATTCACCTCTCACAAATAGTTTATGTAAGAGGTGCTCTCTGGCTATTTTCATGTCTACTAAGGTCGTCATTCTAGAGATTGGTCTCTGTCCTGACTTACAGAAATTAGTATTTTATTTTTGCAAAACAGACCTTTTTCTTAGAGCGTTCCTATGAGGAGTGCTTTACAGCGTAACACAGCGTGGTGATCCGACCGGATATGTGTATCTGGTCAGCTGGCACGCTGTATTAATCTGCACAAATGGTAGATCTAACCCAAACGTCCGGCACGAGGCCCCAATTTGTAAGAGGATTCAATTCAGTACTACAGCCAAGTCAACGCCTAGTCTAGAATACTGAATGAAAACCCTTATTGATATATCTTTATGTCCAGTTCATGCGTTCTGGATGACTACCCCTATATAACACCCCTCCCTTGGAATCCCCCTGACCCCACTGAGCCAAGAAGTAGTTCTGTTTTGCAAGTTTAAAGGTTTATTTGATAACTTAAACAATAAATATTATATCACGCTTTATAATAAATTAATAATTGGATATCACACTTAATCTGGTATGATAAAGATTAACAACGGAGAATCTGGCACTAGCACACTTCTTGATAATCACTAAGGAGTTGACATGAAATGGATAAGATAGCAACAATACTTTTATGGTTTCCAATGGATGCAATGTGGAATGAAATGCAGTACAGAAAATACTCAATATGATTTCAGCAAAAGACAATGTAATCACTTTCTTGGACAATTCACCCCCCCCTTTTATGCAATGCAAGGAAGTGGAAGGAAGGCACACAATTCTCAGAAATGCAATTCAAATGTAATTCAGTTCACCCCAGCATCTTAGACTACGGAAGTTGAAAACACAGGCCCAAATGCTTTTAAATGTGCTGGAAATGTAGAAAAAAAATATGCTAAAATGCTTTTAATTCCCTCTAGGAGGTTCAGGGTAAGTGAAATCAAGTTAATATTAGTCCAGGCTCACTAGCAATGATGCAGGGATGTTTTTTATGAGGCAAACGATTTTCTTTCAGAGGAAAACAAAAGCAGCTATCTTTTTGCAAGTGGAGAAATTTTCAAATCGCGGCAAAATGTCAAATCGTGGCTAAATTTGCGAATGCGCCGAGCGCGATTACAGAGGAACTACAAGGACTATCACTATTGTTTTGGAGTCCTATGAAAGCCTAGGATCTCAGCTTCCAGATGAAAGTTACTGCAAGTCTCTAGCACAAACGGTCACGGAGATATGAGCGATTAAATAAAGGTCGTTTTTCAGATTTGAAATTTTAAAGTTCAAAAAGACAAGTGCAGCTTGCAACTAGAAAATGACAAGTGACAGTTAGGAGACAGTTCTACTTAGATTAACATAGAATTGAATTATATTATTTTAACTAAGAGATTGGTTCTGCACAGTTTTCTAGGTACTCACACTATATTCTTGAGTTAAATGGGCCTCGCCATGGATCTGGTCAGGTTTTAGACTGAACTCTGGTCTCTGCACTTCACCGTGATCTGGGTCAGTTCTCTCTGGTTCTGCTAACAGGTCTGGGTCTGCTCTCTCTCTGGATTCTGGAGATTTGATAGATTTGAAGTCTGCTCTCTGAAGGTTGATGGAGGTAAAGTATGGATTTTCCCGGCAGAGCGTCCCGCAGCAAATGGATTTGAAGGTCCCTATCTGTCCTGCCTGTCTGTTTTTATGTGTTTTTAAAATGGGTGTGTATGCAGCATCACTAGACCCTACCCCTCTCCACTTGCCATTGGCCCAATTCTCCCCTCTCCCATGATTGGGGAAGGAACTGTGAGTCAGAGCGATGTCATTTTATGGCTTGCAGAGAGGACACTCCCCTGTCAAATTGCACATAATCTATATTTGATTAAAAAAAACATATTTGCACAGGTACACATTTGTTTAAAATTACATGCACCCATCACATATCACAGGAGGTATACCCTGTCCAAATCTGCTCTTCCTGAGAGCTTGCATTCAGAAATGGCAATATTTTGGACTTTTAACTGATTTTGCAATTTCTGACTTTAACCCAAATTTATACACATGTGCGCAAGGAGTATGGACATTAATTGATGAAGTGTCAGATTTTTCACATGCACACATTTTGAATAATATCCTCTTTTCCGCTAAAACCCCCCTGAACATGCCACCGGTTCTAAAAACCTCTTAAAATGTGGGCAGAAAAATCACAAGAATTATGGGGTCATTTAAATAATTTTCACAAGTCTGTACTATGAGTTATTCATCTTTTTAGAGTTATGTTCTGGCCCCAAAGGGGTGTGGTTTTCCTCCAGCACAAGGTTGAATTTCTGGTTTTTCCAGTTCTGCCAAGCCAGCTTGCTCTCACAGTCTCACAGGCAATGCCCCTCCCCTTTGCTTCAGGAGGAAGCTACTTTTACGACTGCCGCCAATAAAACATTTGCCTGAGTCAGGACAGAGCTTTGTTCAGAGCTCCTGTATTCTGTGGGGCTCCCCTTAATTCAATTATCAGAGAGATGGCATATCCTTAGTGTGGCCAGCAAAAGGCAGATTGGCCTGGGAAAACAGCTGTGACTCAAGTTTCACTCCTGATGGGGGTAGTTGCCAGGCAGAATTGGAATCTCTTTAAGCCAGTTTTTAGCTACATGTCATTTCTGTTCCCCAGTTTAAGTCAAGACATTTTTTTTACATATGCAGCTAGGTTGCCGATTCTAAGTTTAAAACTATGACATTTAAACAATTGCAACCTATGTGACACTCAAAGTAGGTCACTCATTTCTTTTAAACATTTAGATTTGTAGTGTCTTTCAGTCCAAATTTACTTAAACTGCTGAAATCCACAGCTCAGCCAGTCTAGTTATGAACCTTCAAGTCACTTCAGAATATAACTTTTCATTGGATCCACCTCTCAGTAAGTCTTTCTTTGGCTTGCTTTGGGTTCATTTATTCAGTTTTCTACAAAATCTGGTGGTTTTAAAACGCCGGCTTTTGGATAGTGGTGAGTACTGGTACTGCACCCCTTTTTGGGATTTAAGAAAATGAATTCCCAACAGTTATGGGTTTGCTTTTGGCAATCAGCATTGCCACTCCCAATGGTTTCAGACTACTGTGTGGGTAGTCCAATGGTGGTTTTAGGCAGCGTCCTTCTGTGCCCATAACATCGGCAAAAATGGGTGGCAGCCTATTCTTCATGCACTTCCCTGGGCATTTTCTGGGAAGCTCTGGCCATCATGATGTTTTCATGTCAGTACTGCACAGTTTTGAGGTAGGGCTCGGATGCATGGGTAAATACATCCCACAGGTGTCATATTATTTTTGCCTGGACTTTGAGCGGACTGAAGTGACATTTTAGCCGACCTGATCTCCATTACTGTTGCAGAGGATTCTTTAGATTTTGATCTTGTTTCTTTTATTTTATCGCCCTCTCTACCCTGACAGTAGAGCACTTCATACAGTTTTGTACTTTGGTGCACAATCCATTCAAGGGATTTCTCACGATCAAACTCGCAGACTAACTGTGATATAATGTCTTTCTGCAAACCATAAAAATAGGCAGTTTTAAACTCATTGGAATTGGGATTAAAAGATTGCCCAGAAGTGATCGTGTATGCAACATTCTTCGCCTCCTGTAATGACTGGAATGGAGAAAAATGACTCCTAACCTCTTTTTCAAATTCTGCTCATGACATGTTCTCCTGTTCATTCAATCCCCTGATGATGCTCGCTGTGGGAACATCAAAGTTTAATTGAAAGTATTGTCTGTATTGTTCCTTGGGTATTTGTAGGACTTTAAATATATCGTGCACTGCTTCTAGGTGGTCCTCTATACAGCACTCCCCTCCTTTTTTGAACGGTTTGATCAGGGCCTTGATTGACTTCATTATCTTCATAGGGCTACTTGGCGCTATATTTGAAATTGCATTACTTTGTGGTTTAACCCTTGTTTCATGTGTATGGGATCGGTGGCAAACCCCAATCGGTGAGTCAAACCCCCCAAAGGTGCTGCAACCACACCGGCACAACCACTGGGGTGCTATCTCCCCTTGTAGAAAAGGAATTGATCTCAATCCATTGAATGTGGTGCCCTTTCACTTGTCCTGGCACTGAATTCGCATATCTGATGTTCCAAATCCTTGCACTTTTTAAGGAGTCGGTCTGCCTCCTTACGTAAGTATGTGTTTTCATCATCCATTTTATTAATCACATTTTGCATATCGCTCATCTGCATTTGACATTCATTAAACTTTTTGTCCCACTTGTCCCTTTCTTTAAATATTTTAGCTATCTCTTGTTCAACAGTCTGGAGCTCACCTTCTATCTTTAGATTCTCTCTTTGTAATACTTGCATCTCTAAAATAGCCTCCTCTTTATCTTTTTTAATGTGACCTACCAATCCTTTCAAGTGATTTAATTCTTGCTCACTGTCCTCAAACTGTTTTCTCCTTTGAGACAATTGAGTGTCAAATTATTTACACTTTGATTGCATGTCCTTTTGACATTCCTCAAGTTATGCTCTTAACTTTTTCTCCTGTTCACTAGTTCCTTCTAATTCAACTTTTAGTCTGCTAATTAGCTTGGCCTATTTTTCTTTCATTCGCCGAGACCTGTTTAAAATGAACCATGTTTTGGCACATAGCAGTATCAAACAGTTTTTCTCTGCAGGTTTGTCATCAGCATTTAATAATCTCAGAAGACAGACCTGAATTATGCTACCCTCTTCAGAAATGTTGTCCAGTGGTTCTTTCTGAACTTCCCCATAGATACGCTCATGCCATTCTGTGGCATTATTTGATGACCATGTTCCATGTGTATATAATTTTGTCTCTAAATATTTCACCGATTCTGGGAATGTGGCATCAATTCGAGACATTCTGAGATTCACTTTCAGTGTTACACTGCTCTCACAAAATGAGTTCCCTTTAAGGCACATATGGCGGTGTGGAACACAGTTGCCCCGCCCAGTAGTTGCTCTACAGTCTGTTCCCTCAGGCCCAATGCACCATTTATTATGTAGGAAGTTTTGTCTAATTGGGGCAAATTCGGCAAATTCGGGATTTGGCGGTATTGTCTTACCGTGATATTTTGGTGGTACACTGCCAGTAAACTGGCCTTACATTTAGAGATAGTTTAGTATTACCCTATTTTGGTGATAAAATAGTGTTAGTTTGTGTTGGTGGTCATTTATAGTGGTATAATACTTTGTGGTATTTTCAGAATTACCTTATTTTTGTGGTATAGTGGTGAGCATGGCTTTTTGTACTACAGCCCCATCATAAAACACATTTTTCCTCTCTGTTGGAATATTTCTCGGTCACCTGTAGAGAACCCCCCAGACCTATCACACCCTTAGAGTTTATTCATAATGCAACCTATTGTATGTGGCTGGCATTACTGGCTTATTTACATCTAGTAATTTATGTGTCTCATCTAACACTGCCTTATTTTCAGCATGCAACGAAGGACTCACTCACAATACCTACGCATACCTTCCTACCTTGCAGGTATTTATTCACTTTTCCTTGCTTGCTATTTTAGCTACAGTGGTAAATTAGCAAATGCTTTACTGCTCTGGTATAAACATCAAACCCTTGTGATTCCCCTGTGTAGAAATGATTCACGACGCATGAAATGACCAAAATCCCAGCCTTTGTTTTTTGTACACTCTGTATTATATAACAATTATAAACAGAAATACATCTTACCACATGATTTCACAGCATCGAGCCTACAAAATATAAACAGAACAGAAAATAACAAGCACATTGCAAAAAAATGAATTTGGTGTTCAGCACTTTTAAACATGGAGAAAGATGAACATGCAGTATTATTATATTTTTCTAAATCCCTGCACTGCCAACAAATTATGTCATCTCCCATTCATTCTTTTTCCTCATTTGGCACTTACTCAGCCAGGCCATGAAGTCTGAAATTCTCGTTGTCAGGATCTTATCTGCGCAACCTCGCCGTTTTGCAGACCCAGTGCTGAGGACTTCTTTGCATCAAAGCCAGCAGCTCAACCTCTTTGTGTGGGGAGCTCCTAGCTGTTTGGGTTTGTAGCCAGCACTCACAACCACATGGAGTCCAGCAACATTTATTTTGAAGCACCACCTGCAACTCTGTCCCAGCTCAAACCAAACTCTTCCCACTGGTAACTCCTTAAGAAAACTCCTCCTGCCTATCACCCCTAGGTCAACCCTCTATGAATGTGGCCCATCCACCTCCAATCGCTACTAATCAGAATAAAAGAATGTGTCCTGTACCAGCCCTCATTTTTCAAGACAATGAAGATTTCAGCCCTGCAAAGCAACTGTTTCTGTTTTGCCTTCCTGCCAGTGGCATATTTCTTCTTTCCACGGAAAAAAACACTCACATGGACTGAATTTCAGAGTGTGCACAAAAACTGCATAATAATGTTAGAGGCGTTGAGGTTAATATATTAGTAAGACAGTTATTATAAGGTTAATTAATTATGTATTTCTAATGCAGTTCACACATATAAAAACATCCAATTTGTAAAAATGTTCACCTCTTCATTTTAAAATGACGGCACACTGTGCTAAAACATTTTACTAAATGCTTCGAAAAATTGCCTGCTGGCTGTTACTGAAAACTGTTTTTCACCTATTTTGCACCTATTGTGCACCTATTTTGAAATGGCTGCATTTAGGTATTGCCTACTACATACTTTCAATAGGATCCCCAAATATATACTTACAGAGTGGCTGGGGCCACACATAGGTAGATTTCATGTTGTCTTGCCTTTTCACTGAATGGTTTGTTTGTGTGTGCAGGAGGCAGAGGGAGGGGGCAATGGAAACCCCTGCCAAATTGGTTCAGGGAAAAGGAGCAGATGATTTGTTGGAACTGCAGGAGTTGGAAGCCATTGTGCTTGCTTTGCCAATTCTCTGTTCAGTGTGCAGGATGTTTGCCACTGCCAGGCCCTTTGTTTTCCTTTTTGTGCTGGGGGAGGGGGGACTGAGAGACTTGAAATGAAAGTACAACATTCTTTAAATAATATTGTGTTTACCAATGAAACATATAACTCATTTGTATACATTTTTAGATGTGATTTAAACAGTGGCAGCTGGTAATTTCTTTTCAATGGGGGGCATACATATTTTCTAACAATGAGTGTGACTACCGTAGTGAGGAGGCACACAAACAATGGTAATTCAGGGAGGGAGAGTTACATGTTTTTTTTGTTTTATTTTAATAGTGGATTAAAATTTGGCATTGGCAGTACACTTTCTGTGAAACATTGGGTAAAACGCCTCTCAACTCACAATCTGTTCTGTAGGGTAACATGTTAAATAATCCAATAGTTGCCAAGCCACCAACAGTACACAGGAGAATTGTTAGGATACAGGTATGCTTGTAAATAAAACACATGGCTCTGCCCAGCAATGCCAGTACTTCAACAACTGTCAGGACACATCCATGACGGCTTGCTCTATTAGGACAGTACTGCCATTCACTATAAGAAGGGACTGCTTTTCACCTTACCCAATACTGTCAGTACTGTAACTGTAAGAACACATATGTCTTGGCTTTACCCAATACGTCCACTACAGTAACTGTAAGAACACACCAATACAATTTGTCCCAATAATTCTAGGCCAGTACTGGCAGCTACTGTAAGAAAACACCTTTCTTACATTGACCTAATAATGCAAGCAATCTAACTGTAGGTACTCACTTGCTTTAAACAATAATGCCAGTAGTGAACGCACACACCAATGAGGGTCGTGTCCCATAATTCTAAGGCCATTACTTCTACCCACTAAAATACGAAACATGTCTTGACTTTGCTCAATAATAGTTGTACTTTAACAGTAAGAACACACTTCTTTTGGCTCTCTGGCGGTATAGTCCAGTACATAGGAGGAAATGTGCCTCTGACCAAAGTGAATAGTATACACTCATTGTAATCTTTGGTTTTCTGGAAAGTAACATATACAAACATTTTAAAATGCTTTAAAAGAAAGCATGGAACCGCAATATACAATGCAGCAAACATTAAGTGCAATATGCTGTATCAGTGTATTAATAACGTGAAATAGCATATTGTTTAAGATAACGATCTTAAATTCTATACAAGTGAAACGCAAATGTTGGGAATGGGGCCAACTTCAGCAAACTGATGGGGTAGAGACAAACATACTTGATCAGGGGCATATAACGTCTTTACACATTCTAATGAGGCTATTCTGGTGAAGCTTCAATGTTAAAAGCAGTTTACTCACTCAATCATGACTGAAACCAGACAGCTGCGAGAATGAGAGGTGTCCTGTCCTGCACACGCCACACCTACCCTTCTAATCCCTTGACATGCAATGATGGTTGGGGGGAGGGTGCATGCATGAGTTCTGAGGTACGTGATAGAGTGAGGGTTAACTATACGTGTGAGGGTAGGTGTCCAGGCATGTTGCAGGGAGCGGGAGCTTCTTGAAAACACATCGCAGTTCTGGGGCGGGGGTCATTTAGGGGTTTTACCTATGCCTCCATGACACTCACTTTGTCCTGTGTCTATGTCCACAGCGAACAACGCTTACGCCTATCTCAGTCCAAAGCTCTGGAGTAGTGGAGCACTCTGGGCAGGAGCCACTTCCAGCTCCTTGCTGGCCTCGAGAAGACAACTCTGTGCCAGGAGTCGAAGCACGGTCAGGTAGGAGATCTACCCTATGGGCGTGCCATGGAGTATAATGGTTGTAGTTGCAAGAGAGAGCAGTGGGCCATGTTTACATGAAGCTGAAGGACCCTTGTGATTCTGCTGCTGACATTTCTTGCATCCACTCCGAGGTAGGTGATGTACTGGATCCATTCTTCGGGTGCCTGACAGTTGCCTCTGATGAGACTGTGTTTGTGCAGGCGTGTTTCTACCTGTGTGTGTGTGTATGTATGCGTGTATCTATGGGCGTCTGATGGGGATCAGTGACAGGGGGTTAATATTCAACTGTGTTGAAGGTGATATGCTTTATTTTGTCTGTTTTTTAAGATATGTGCACCTTCCCCTAAACGTTCAGGGCCATACCCATGGTCTATGCTATGATATACATATCCATTGTTGTTTGCTATCTGACTCCTTTATTGTTGCTTGATCACCTGTGCATTCTGTGAAGCAGCAACCAAAATAATGAAATCTGTATTCTTGTGTTATCTCTACTTCTCTGTGTGCTGCATCTATACTGCAGCATATATACTTTCCATGGTTCTAAGTGAAAATGTTGGGGAAAAGTCAGCAGTGTGATGTAGGTGTTCAATATAGTCAGTTGAGAAAAGCCACAAATCACAATTTGCTCAATTGGTCTATATTATTTTCGGTCCTTACCCTGTCTCTGCCCCTGCAGTGAATGTGGCTTCTCCTTATCACAGACCAAAGTAGGAGGAGTAGAGCACCATCCGCTGGAACAACTTCCAGCACCTCCTCATAATGCTTTGTTTCTGTTTCCCAAGTGTTTTCAATTACTCAGCCACTATACTTCTTCTTAGTATTACAAGAATATGTCTTCTTATGGTGAAACAATGATTTTATACCACAGTAACAAACAGCAGCTTTTTCTTCTTGCATTCTTTGGATTGTAGCTGTTAATGGTGGGTTATATGGGGGTCCTGCTTGCCTCTATCCTTGGAGAAAAGCTATTGTGCGGGGTGTGTCAAAGACCACACAATTTTAGGAAATATCACATAAATGCCTTCTAGTTTCAACCTCCAGTTTTTTGCAATAGACCAAATTCCTTGTGCTTTTCTATATGTGTTAATTAGGAGGCAAATGTTAAATGGCTAGTCGTGAATTTCGATGGCTCGCCCATTTTCATGAAATAGCCACTGGCAAATACAAGAGGTTAAAGTGAATGTATAAAGAACAATACATTCTCCCAGCCTGAAAGCTGCTTCCCTGCACCACCATCTTAATCCCACGCTCCCCAGTCCTACAGTCATTGTTTCCTCCCCTCCACACCCTCTTACCCCACTTAGCTTATTCTTTTAGCTGCAGCACAACTTCCGCTGCCACTCAAGCCTCCATCCTGGGCCACCATGGAAATGGAAGAGGGACTGGGCATTGAGCACCACCTTCCGTCTCCACGGCCACCATCTTAAGTCAGCATTTTGTTTGAATGAATGGATGGGTGCAAGGCATCCCATTTATTCCTACAAATAGCACCCTCGGTTTCCTGATTGGAAATCTGAGATACTACTGGCAATAAAACCAGATCTGGCAGGCCGAATTTGGGGGTAATGCCACCTTGGCCAATCGTTCGAGCCCTCACTGCGCTTCAGTCTACTATAACTTGGGCCCAGGGCCCCACCAGATCTGGTGTTATTGCCATATTACAGTGATATCTCTGTAATGTATTTCTGGTCTGTGGTTTTTAAACAAAAAAACACTTTCGGTTGAGTGATTATGAGGTCAAAGCAACTCAACATATCTATACCCTTAATAGAAAGGTATGCACCATGGCTTTGAGCTGACACCACACATGTCTGTAACGATTCCACAGACTAAGTCACATTAAGTGGCCACTCTATCTAGAACATTTATGAGATTTCAGATATCATAACCTTTACAGTGATATCACACTCATCCAAATCAATGGTTGCTGAGAAATTACAAAAAACAGTTTGCAAATGCTAATTTTAAGGTCAAAGGTCAAATGTCCTACCCCCCCATGCCCTACTTGATGCATAGAAGACAAGGTACATGACATGGCCATTGGAAACGACACCTCTCTTGTGTAAATGTTAAACATGGTAGAAGAACAAGAACCAAAACAAAACAAATCATTTAGGTGTATGATTTCGAGGTCAAAGGTCAAATCCCAAAGCATCTCAACTGACCTGTATCATTTAAATGAAATAATGTACAATGAGTTTTAGGTGACAACAAATTTGTCTATATCGAACCCACAGTTAAAAAGCAATTGAGAATGATTGTTCTAAAGGTCAATGGTCAACTAAAGTATCCACTTGGCGTATGCATCCAATACATGTGATAATACATGCCAACACATTAGTGCTGGCTTCACACTTTCCTAAAACTTTTCAATATAACAAAAATATCATATTTGGAATCCTTTTTCTGCGATCAAAGGTCAAAAGAAAACGCCACTTTGACTATCTGCCCCATTGATGAGTGGCACATTCCATGACCATTATGGTGATACCCCACACATCTAAATCATATGAATGGTTGCTGAGAAATTAAAAAAAAAAATTCAGATGCTCATTCTAAGGTCAAATGTCAAATGTCATACCCCCTACACCCCACTTGAAGCCTAGAAGACAAAGCACCCAACATGAGCATTCCAATAACACCTTTCTTATATAAATGCACTAAATGGTAGCAGAGCAACAACAAACAAACACTTTGGGGTGGGAGATGATATGGTCAAAGGTCAAAGGTCAAATGACAAAACCCCAGACGTTATTTGATCCATACATTAAAACACACAAATCAGGTACTTCGAGGAGACACCTCACTTGTCATAATTGGTACCACAGTTGTAAAACAATTAACAGAAATGCACTTTGCACTTGATTATTGTGAGTTCAAGGGTCAAATGTCATAACCTCCCAACCTATTACACTAATGGATTACAGAGAGCATGTCATTAACTTTCAAAATACAGCACAATCAGGACAAACAGATCTAAGGTTACAAAGATATGGCACCAAAAGCATTTCATGTAGTGGATTTTAAGGTCAAAGGTCAGATACAACGACCATGTGATCCATTGGCTCGAATACAGAGACAGCATGCCTGAATATCGTCTGATGACTAAACATACATAGCAGAAGAACACATTAAATAGACTTTATTGAATTCCAGTTCTGCAATAGAGTTTCTTGCATGAAATAGCAAAGGAAATAAACAATGTCAGCCGTTTTGAAATATATGTAAGACTAACCAGAACCACTGAGAATATTTATTTTCCCTTTTCAGTTTATTGCCACTAAGTAAAAGCTGCTTTTTATAATGATGCTTCTAAATAATTGGTATTTGCACTCACTATTTGCCCAAAATAAAAACAATTTAAAAAATTAAAAAATAAAACATGGACATTCATATTTTTGTCTGAGCAGCATTATATGCATGCAATGTGTCCATCTACCCAATGAAAAACAAAATCTGAAAGTGCTACCTTTGTGGTCAGTGATATATGCTCTTTACAGTGATATGTGTCCACCATATTGAATTATGTCGTGTGACACAAAGGTGTGCTTTTTGGCTCATTTCATAGAGAAACATGTCCTGAAACAAAAAAAAATGTCTTATCAATTTCTAGTGAGATACAGCAGTCTGAGAATAAACAGCTAAAATCAGTGAAAATAGCATGGCATTTAGTGTTTTCCAATGGGCACTAATAGGGTTAACATAACATAACATCGCCTAAATGAATGGCGAGGGCAAACAATATTTGCTGCCAGCGTAGGTGCAAAAAGCACATCAAACTCTGTAGAGCTGCAGCGTCACCAACCATGCACATTGACACATAGTGGAAACATTCTCGATAATGCCTATAATGTTTGAGGTGTTCGTTCATGATTTACAAATGGTTATGCATGAATTTATTTTTTACAGTGGGCAATTTCCCAGAGATGTGGATATTTTTGGGATAGGATTTCTCTAGGATGCTTAGGTTTGGTTTTCACAGGTTCTTTGGCAGTGTGTTATTTCAATATCCAGGGACTCCAGGAAGCATTTCAGGGACTATGTGAAGGCTGTATGGTTTTCTTCTGTGTGCCGAACCCTCAGGACCGCGTTCTAGAGATTGGCTGAGAGAACAAAGAATGGTGGCCCTCTGTGTGCTAAGTTAAACTATACCAAGCTTGTCAGAAGTATCATGGGATGTATTTTCTTTTATTAAGCAGACTGGGATGTTGGCTTCAGGTCAGTGCAACAACCAGATTTACGGATGTCTTAGAGCTGGCATAATAAAGTATTTGCAAGAGTCTTAGGTTACGAGGATAGACCACAGTTGCACTGCTGTTAAAGCAGCTGTGAACACTGGTGGACATTGATTTATTCCATACAGGATAGGACCACCAACATGTGCTCTGCCAGCTAGGGCCACAATTAACAGTGAAGGTGTGGTGACCCAATTTGTGCCATTGACACGAAAATAGAAATTGTGCTCGTAAGCAGGGACATCATTTGGGGGTCGCCAGAAGTCGCAATTGCGACCTCTGAGGTCTCCCTTGCAACCTCCGTGGTCTCCCTTGCGACCTCTAAAAAAATTATTATTATTTTTTTTTTTTGCAATGCAAGCTTCTGTGCTGTGGCCAGCACCATGTGGCTCTTTAATTCAGGAGTGGCTGGCTTTCTTGCTCAGGCCCCTTAAAAAAGAAGAAAAATAAGAACATGAGGACCACAAGTCTAACACTTTCAGCACTGAACCTAACCTAAATAAGAAAGAATAGGAATGCCAAAAAATGTGTCTTTCTGGAATTCTATACAATAATTGCTAGACTCATTAAAGGTTAAGTTCAGGCACACTTCAGGGGGTGAGTCACTGATTTAGTCTGTTCTCAAACGCCTCAACTCAGACTTTCATCCTTCTGAAGTCAAGAAATGGGTACCAACACAGGTTGGGTGATATTGGGTGTATATTTCTTCTATATAAAGCGCTTCAGTGTAAGTGCTACATAATAACACATCATTATCATTTGTTCATGGACGTCTGGTTGCAATCACAGTAATTTGGTAATATGGGCCTATACACACTGATCTTAACGATACATATGGTGATCCATTCAGGTATGAAATGTACATCACATTATAGTGATATCGTAACCATATTTTTCGTAGTGTACAATGCTATGTGATGACACTTCCTGTTTTGTCAACGGGTGAAAGGTCGTGTTCCATCGCTTCTCACGATATCACTTCGGGGTGGGGTCAAATTACATCACTTCCTGTGATGTCATCAGGGGGTCAAGGGTCGTGTGATGTCACTTCCGCTACCCCTGGCATTTTGGTGAAATGACGTCCCTGTAAGTCTAACAGTGCAAAGCCTGATATTTTGGCAGTGCAAAATCAAGACATATTAAGTCATTGCACTGGCACCACAACCACTGTACATGCAGACTTTGCTCGACCAATAGAAACAGTGCAAAGTAGGTCATAACCTGGTGATCAGACAAATAATATATGTGTTCTCTAAAGAGGTTCCAAGCAGGAACTGCTGTCAGAGCCTCCAAAGAGAAATGCCTACAGGCCGGGCTGAGCTGGGTTTGGCACTTCTGCCCACCTGCCCACCTGCCAGTCTGCAACCAAGAGCAGGCACGGTGTGGTGGGCAGAGTCTTTACTGCTGTGGACACTACTGGTTGCAGACTATCTGATCACCCAAGCCCTATACCAACATGGGTTCATTGGCATCACCTCTTTACAGCAGCAGATCACAACCCCTGCTGCCGGAGGGCAGGGGAGCCTGGCCACTTGCGTTTCAAAGTGGCCAAATTGCAATCTAGCAATGATGAACCGTATGAGGTTACTGGAAATCTCCCATGCTGTACCCAACTGAGCCATGATGGGAATTGACGCGCTTGCTATATTCACATATAGTATATGCAGAGAATACAATGTATTCAAAAAACCGTGGGACACACAGGCGTGGACTGGGAACCAAATGAGGCCTGGAAATAATTTTCAAAGTGGGCCCATATTACACATTTTCAGCAATCTCAACCCTTTTCCTATGGGAAAATGTGGAAAAACTACACAAAAGATGATCACAGCTCAGAGGCCTACCAGGAAAACTCCAGAGCTCACTATAGGCCAGTCCCCCCTGGGGACACACTATAGTGACCTTACCAGTTTCATTATTAAAGGGCAGTGTTCCATTTGGTTATGGAACCTAAACATTCACTCAAGTAACGTTTGTTTTAATGAACTGTATGAGCTTTCCAAAAGGCTCCAAGCACAAACCGTAATTACACTTCTTTCAGAAAATATATGGCCACTGCCGGTGTTTAGAAGCAGTATGCTACACCCAACATATGCCCACCTATGCAGAGGAAGGGGTGCGGGTGGGTGAGGCCAACAGAGATGTGAATAGGGAAGGCATTCGTGTATTAACATAATATGTGTGAAGCTGTAATATGGGCCGAATTAGGACGGCAAGTAGAAAGGAGGAGGGGAGGGCAGATGAAATGAAATGTAATGAAAGACGGAAAAGTGAAGGAAGGAAGAACTAATGGAAAATATAGTCAGATAAAAAGAGAAACAGTGCGGGGGAAAAAAGCAGTGTGGAATGAAAAGCAGCCAGAGGAAAAGAGAGAGGAAGTGCTGAGAGAGAAGGAGAGAGTCATGGTGAAAGAGCGGAAGTAGTAGACAGAGAGCCTGCAAGACAAAGAGAGAATTATATCAGCAGCGAACGAGGGAGAATACAGCATTGATGGCCAACAGGGAGGCAGGACAATAGAGGAGTGTTAATGCAAGGGAAAGCGAGTCAGAGAGGAGGCGGGCATGTGCGAGGGGGCCACCAGAATGTAAGAGGATTAGAGAGGGATACGAATAGGAGAAGATAATCGGAAAATATGAGATGGTGGGGGGGGGGGCGAGAGACATGGTGGAAAGGGAGGGGGACGCGGCGTTAGCTATTAGCTTCTTCCAGTGTGTCAATAATGAACTACTCGGAGTTCATTGTTCGCTGTTTGCTCTCCCATAATCCCCACTCCAGCACTCCCCCCTGCCCCACAACCCCCCTCATCCTCCGCTCCTCTCTGCTGTCACTGGGCGACTAATTCATTTTATGCATGAGAAATTACCGACGAATGAACAATGCCTACTAATTCGGGTCGCCGAGCCCCGGGAAGACAATAAGGGCAGTCGGAGCTGGCCCCGGCTGGCCGTGCGGCCGCGCCACGGCACAGCTTCGCTCGCCGACCAATATTCCAGCACGCTTATCTGTCACTTTGTGTTCAAAGCAATCAGCCAGAGCCTGAATCATGCATTAGATGGCAAAGTTACAGAAATAAGGCCACTTACGGCATGAAATATGCAGACAAATTGGAAGAAGCCATGTTCAGGAAGAAAGGGGGTGGGCTCCTGTCAAGCAGACTCAACTGGTCCCCTCTAGGGGCCGCGTAAAGTGCAAGTTCGGTTGTAGCTTACACAACGCCCCACATAAACAAACTCATGTACATTGCACAGACATTGAAAACCCTAACCACTTAGCAGTCCCACTCGCACATGCAGAATCAGGCTGTCATGACGGTGACTGTCCCCAAACACAAACATACACCAGCTGCCCTGGCAGTGGAAATCTCTAGAACAACCAACCGCACCCCCCTGGCTCACTTCTTCTTAGCAACAGGCGCAGCACGTGCGTAGTATTCAGGACACTATCAAAGACTCACAGGCTCACTCAAACTCACAGGCTCACTCAAATCCTGCCACGGCATCAACACCCAGTCAACCACCTCAACCTGTCCCTAGCTGCTTGAACGGTCATTACCCTCATACCCCCTGCAATTGTTCGTGCCCCCAGACCCTTAAACGGGCATGCTACAACACGGCTATTCTAGGCTGAAGTCTAGGGAACTGCCAGTGTTGAGGAACCTGGGGGCACATTTTGGGCATGAAACAGTCAGTCCCTACTGTAAAAGTGGTCCCCAAAATAGCACCTGGACTAAGGCCTATTCTTCATTTAGCTATCGAACCGCAACTCCTTATTGTTGAATTTTTCACTTGTATCATTGTGGAGCTATGCCCACAGCCTGAAGCGCAACATACAATATGATAAATATATAATCTAAGTGAAGCTAAATAAATAATCAGGCAAAGTGGGAGAAGAGCTATGTATAACATAACAGCTAGTTCATTAAATGCACCTGCCATGCATCCGTTGTTGACTTTAATGTGAGATTTAGGCCCTCAATACCGGTGAGTCTGTCTTGAAAAAATACACTACCACCTCTAGCATTATTTCTGGACCGGCTCACTCCAAGTCTGCCGGTAGGGGCAGTGAACGGCACACCTGTCCTGCTGGGAGTTCAGGCCCTAACGGCAGAGAAATGACTGACTAGTGCCAGTGATTCAGTGGTTCCCATGCAATGGGAACTTACCACCATTGCCGGAACCTGTAATATCCTAGTAACACTGGGATATCAGGTAACGGTAAGGCGAGTTTGCCGGTAACCCACCGGTAATTTAGGCTGGTTACCGAAAAACACATGGTGAGGGCAGTGGTTCCCACTGAAACTACCACCTACACCCACCCCAACAAACAAAATGCAGACACGAATGTTGATGGCTGAACGAATATGAATAACTAATAAAAAACCTACCAGACTATTGTTTTTCAGCCCGCCCTGCTATCACAGAAGGGGAACAAACCATGTTTGCCAGGCCCCACAGGGCCAGTTCGCCCAAACTGCTAGGTTAAATCGCTTCTACCCCAGGCTACAAGCAACCCCAGACATTTGTTATTTCCTCATTTCCAATGCATTCATGTATTCATACTCAATTCAACTCCACTCTGAGCAATTGTTAGGGCCCCATGAGTCATGCATGTGGTGCTTATTTGTGTGCTTTGCATTAATGTTCACATGCGCCCATGTCACCCGCTCGACCATACGGTCCGCTGGTCATGTCCGGTGTGGTTGTGTTATCTATGCTCAATCCTCCATGGTCCTGTGGTCAGTTGGCAGTTGGCAGGGGGACTTTAGGGGCCTGGCGCTCCTCCCAGGGTCCTAGATGAAAGTTCATTGCTAGAATGATAACTGTGGTCCTAGTTCTGGGCACCCCCATGACCATCGTTTTTCAGACTTCCATGACAATAGAAGGGGAAAGACCATACACAAATCAGGCTTGTACCATTGCAAAAAGGGGCACCATTGCAAAAGGGCACTCAAGGCCAAGTTGCTAGATCACAGGTTCTCTGCACGAGACCATCAGCAACCCCAGACCTGTTTCGGCCTCGCTGATACATTCGCCACCTGGTTAGAGGGCCCGAACCTTTCTGAAAACAAGGTTCCCTCCCGTGTGTGTTACAACGAGGACGTTAGGGACGTGGCACGTAAGAGCATCAACATGAGTAAATAACGTGGACTCTGTTGATGGTGCAATGTGAGGTTGCCAAGGCAGCAGGGACCACCACTGTGCATCCCGGTTGCTCTCATACTTTCCTAACGAATGCTAATTGATTCGAAATTGCGCTCTGCACAGCCACACAATGCTTGCTCCTATTTGTATGTTTTTAAGCACTTTCTAAGATAGGGAGCAATGGAGTACTGTGGATATTTACACCCTGATTCATGGAACTGTGCAAAGTATGTTTTTGCAGTGCAAAGTCAGCGCAAAGTTAATTTCTTCATACACTTTGCACGGTTCCATGAATCCGGGTTTTAGAGTTTAAGTAAGTGAGAATTGGGGTTTCTGGGCAACGTAGTGATTAGTGCTGGTAGCTTGGAATATAAGATTCTAAAGCAATGAATCAATATGGTGTACAGGGGCAGCGGCGGTAGGAAAGGAGCAGGTTAATACAGGGAAAGTGTTGCATGTACAGATGTGTGCAATGGCAGGCTACAAGCTGTTTTGAGGCTATCACCTGATAGGATAGTTTTCACTGACAGAGAGTAGTCATTTGCTGCTAGGAGGGGTGTATAGCTAGCACTGCTATAAATTGGAGCTACTACAAATTGTATACAACCATTGGGCGAAAGGGGGTTATTGCCTGGTGGGAGAGGCTATGAGTGGCTGACGGGAAATAGGGTTTATGGTGCTGAATGCTGATGGTGGCTGATGGCGTATTGTGGCTTCTGAACAGATACTTGCTGATGTGCACCCCAGGCTTCTGAGCGCGTCTGCCTGATGAGATTTACTGGTTGGTGAGGCGACAACATTATGGAGGTAACTTGCTGCCTCAATTGGGTGGGGGTGGGAGTATTGTTTTATCACGAGTTACTGTCTGGAATGGTGCTATTTCTGGTTTAGATTCACACTTCCCCCGGCAGAGCTATGACTGTAATGTAGACCATATACAATTTAAATGGCTTGTGTATCCCTGTACGTACAATAAGCAATGCCCCACGATTACAACAATCCACTCGCTCCTACCATCATTTAGCCACATTGGGTGGATCAGTGGATTTCTAGACTTGAGCAATCAATATTCTAGCAATAACTATCGATTTAAACATTCACCACCGTTCGTCTCCGATCTCCGTTCTGGAGTCTCCAAATATCAGAAGACTGATATAAAGTCTAAATGTGTAGCCAGCAATATTGCATATTTTAGTGTCAATCTCACCCTCAAAGAAATGACAACTTGACATACAGTATATGTTCTAAATAAGTAGTCGGGCAACAGCATCTTGGACGAGAAGACCTGAAAATAGGAAACCATTTGTGAGACCTGCTGGGTGTGTATTACATTTGAAACATGACTTTATGATGTTGTAACTGAAGTTTTCTTGGAATTTCATCGAATTCTGGTCCACTCCAGGAATACTCCATTTGCCCCTATAATTGATTGATTGAAGAGACTTTTCATGACATTGGCCAAGTTGGTACTTACAAAAGCCAAACCAGAAATCACAAAAGCTTGTTGGTCTGATCTAAACACGTATCTGCATATGCATGTATGTATGTATGTATTTATTGCATTATATTTGATATAGCGTAAAACTTGACTTCATGAAATGCTGCACACATTTTAAAATACAAATTTAAGAGACAATGATGCTCACACAGGTCGCGCAAACTGATTATAACAAGAAGCATCAATAGAAGATTATAATAGAAAAACGGTAATGGAAACACTACTTACCTAAAACCTATCGTTATACTGTGGAGATCAGTAATGTTTTAGTTAATCAAACACGCCAACATATAAGGAGAACATGTAAGACACAGGAATGAAGTTTCTGTAATCAAACTACTGCAGAAGAAGTTTGGTTGAATATTTTGTGTAATCTCGAGCCGAGCCAGCGAGTTACTCCATGTAAGGTGGGATACACCCTGAGCGCGTTGTATTCCCAATCTACAGGATTTGCTGCAGCCAGGAGACGTTGAGTGTTACACAGTACCCTTTGAATTTCGTAGGAGTCTCTGGAGGAAAGCTCTGAAGCTTATGGAAAATAATGGTAATATGTTGTGATTTGCTGGATCCGTGAATCAGCTCAGCAATGTTGACTACTTTAGGCTAAAAATCAGAATTGGTACAAATCAATCCAGAAGTGCATAACTACCAACTTTGTGCTAAGCACCAATGTTTTTATCTTCGTAGGCAAATAGTTAAATGAACGTAAAGGCTTAAAGCTCTCGGGGAAGGGAGAACTAATATAGTAGACATTGGGACTGCATATAATATGCTCTGTTAAGAGAGAACGAGTAGAAAGTAAATATGATAACGTCACTGGCAAAGATGGAACTCAACAGTGGACTAGGGAGCAATGAACCCTGGGAGAAGAGAAGGTGAATTGAATTTCAGATTTGTTCTGACCATCAAGGACAGCATCACTGAGGCAACGCTTCAGGATGGAAGCCTCTGAAGCATGTGCTCACTGGGATGGGGCAAAGGATCAATTGTCGCCCAGGCTGTGTCGGCTGATGCCCCTGTGCCAAACCTGCAAAATGTAGAAAAAACAAAAAAATGAAAAAGACATAATCCTTCTGAATCCAGGCTGCCTCCAATGAAACTAGTCCTACAAGGCCTGCTCAACTTCTATGCAGATGGGACGAGGCCATTGTTTTGATTTCAGCAATGTGTAGAAGTGCATGGGTAGTTCCAAAACATGAGCATCCATGGTGAGTGAATGAGTGCATGAGAATACTCGCTATAGGGACATGTTTAAATCTCCCAGCAGTAATGTATGCATTGAAATGACACGTTCAGTGAACCTGGATGACAATATTAGTACCACCGAGCACCATACTCCGCCAGTCTGTTAAAATCCACAGCAGCTTATGATAACCCCGATTTGCCAAGGAAGTCAGTGTACACATCTTATTTAAGTTTGTGCTCAGTTTCTTTCTGTAAGAATGATTTCCCTATGTTCTGGTGATTTTCTTGATCAGTAGTGAGTTCATTACAAAAAGAGTGTAATAGCACTCTGAATCGCACCCCTGGATTATACTATATGGTGGTTATAGAATTACAGTTGGATTGTTTATAATACTTACATGTTGGCACAGTTAAAAAACCCACACAGAAAGATGCACTACCAGGTATTAATTACCCTAGCTGATGGTAACGTTAAGAAGATTTCTAACACTTCTTTCAGCCACATTTACCATCATCGTGAAAGAAGAAATTGATTAATTGCAGTAGTGGCTCCTAACCAGTACTGTACATGTTGTTATTCACAGAAGGGTCAAGTCTGACCTTTTTATGCATTGCATAGGTCCACAGGTGAGGGATGAGGGGCACTCATAGACATTGTCAGATTTTTTTTATCACGTGACCTCTACAATCTCATGCGGTGTCTTATGTGTTTCTCTGATTTCTGGCATGGAGGTCAGCTCATTGCAAAATATATTTTTTTACTCGGGTATCTGACTCAGGTCACTACCGAGCTTGGTGTTGTGGTGCACTTTACATTTACTGCAGTCGGTATTCAATTCTGCTTAACTTTGTATCTATCTATGCATCACGACAAATAAACAGAACACTCAAGAAACAGGCTAGCACTGTGCTAATTGTTTATCGTGTATATTATATACAGTTTTAAAGTCTCATCTCAGCACACCATGTCCACGATGAGAACAGTAAATGCAATGTAACAAACTGGATCTGACATTTGAACTGCACATTTTACACTGGAGTGGAATCATCCTCTATTTTTTTAGACTAAGATAGTAAAACAAACCTTCTCTAAACCGTTATCTTTAAACAACATACCTCCCACAAGAAACATGGCAAACGTTACAGGACAGTCTGTGCAACTTTGAAGGCTCTAGGCAATTTCACAATACTGCAAACGAATGATCACGCACAGAGAACAAACTACATATTTGTCTTTTTATGAAAATAAGGCAGTTGTACTTTAAACATGTAGGGATTTGCAAATGTTGTTACAAGTATGCTTACCAAGAGCTTTGCGGTGCTCTGAGCCTGCTGATCACACACAGCGACCCCTTCTGCAAACACACACCACTGTCTCTGCTCTGGAAAGTTACCCTTCAGTGAAGGAGCCCCTCTTTCCTCACCTGCAGCACACACAACATCTTAGCTCAGCACAAAACTGCAAGAATTCTCCCACTTTTCTTTTTTCTCCTCTTGGTTTCCATGCTCCTGGCGAAAGGCCCCTGGCTCCTCCTTCTCAACCTGTTTAATCCCATTTCCGCTTCCCTCTTCTTGATTTATGGCTCCCTACATTAAACATATCATATTCCAGCCCTGGCTGTGATGTCATCTGTCAGTCAAATCTGTGCCTGGAGTAAACTCCCTGTAATGTTGAAGAAGGCCAACACATGCTCCTTCATGCTTACCTTTATACAGAGTTCAGCTCGGCTCAGTAAATCCTGATGGCTAGTTAGATCACTCTCATCCTGTAAGAAACTCTAACAGTAATTGCTTTGGGCAGCATGATTTTGCGAATTCCTCATACTCTGATCTTCACATACCCATTGCAAAAACAGTTTTAATTCATGCATTTTATTTTCCAAGCAAGATCGCAGAAACTGTGCCTGCAGCCCCATTTACACCCCCAGTTGGTACCCATTGTTTGCACCATTTGCCATGGACTAAGCTGTCCCATTCTAATCAATAATTATATTAGTGGGTTAGAGGTTAGAATGTTAGGAATGTTAGCACTGAGTAGTGCAAGTATCTACTCTACACTGCAATGCTGTGCTATGGTATGATAAGCCACAAGTCACCCCTATCAGAGTACCCACCAGTGTTAAAGTATTTGCTGAGCCACACACCTCCACTGGCTGTAATACCATCCTCAATTATACATTGGCACACACCTTCTATAGGAGTCTGAGTTGTCACCAAAATTCCCTCTTGACTAAAATGCAACCTGATTATCCTACAACATTCACTTTTTGAATCCATTTACATTATGCTTTCAGTGGCGTAACACAAAATGTGGGGGCCCCCCTGCGAGCCATGCTGAGGGGGCCCCCCAACTCGGCAACAAATCACAGGTTGCGCCACACTCTAGGCCTGTCTAGACTGTCACGCTTGCACAATACGCATGAACGTGCTGCTGAAGGGGTATGCCGCACACTGCACTAGGAAAAAGATATAAATATGTGTTTTAATGCAATATACAGCACACTTTCTGAGATAAATTGGCTATAAAGCCAGAGTGTTTGCAATTGTTTTGTAGGGTAACACAATCCAATACATGCAAGTCACCAACAGTGCACAGGAACATTAATGCTTCCAACTGGCTGCACAATGTAGACCAGTGTAAACACGTAATAACATTATAGTACAGAATGCCAGGCCACATTTAGACATCCCTAGACTGTTTTCAGCAAAATGCCAGTCAAAGCAATAACACTCATCAAGAAGAGAGCACACAATAAAGCATGTGTCTCCATGGCCTCGAACAACACGACCAAACTCTTTAAAATCTGCAAGGAACTGGTCAATCCTGTTGTGGTCTATACCTCTTCTGTTCCCTCCCATGCCCTCTGTACAGCTCTGGCCTCTCATTTCTCTGCTAAATCTCAGGACATCCTGTCCTCTATGTCCTCTTCCTCTCTCAGCCCATTTTGACCATCTCTTCTCTCCTCCTCCTTTTTCCTCTTTCTCTCTGACAACACCTGACGAGGTTTCTAGACAAGTCCGATCTATGAAAGTGTCGTCCAAACAGGTGCTCCGCTGCTCCTCTAGAACCATCAAAGCCCATATTGACACCCTCGCTCCAGCCTTGGCCGATTTCTGTAATCACTCTTTCACCACTGCAATGTTCCCCTCTCCCTTTGAGCACTCCCTTGTGCACCCACTCCTCAAGAAGCAGTCTGCTGATCCTACCTGCCCGGAAAACTATCGCTCAATCTCCACCTTTCCTGAGCAAACTCTTGGAAAAGCTTGCTATCTCCCAGCTTACTCTCCACACTGAATCTGTTGGTTGTCTCCATGCCCATCAGTCTGGCTTCAGAGCTGCCAGAGGCATGGAAACTGCTCTCCTTAACACCTGTGCTGCTCTCTAACCTTGATTCCAGCATTCCTTCTATTCTCATCCTTCATCTTTCCTCTGCTTTCGACAGGGTCAACATCGCCATCCTGATCAATCGACTCTGTGAGAACCTGGGCATCACAGATCAGACCCTAGAGTGACTGACCTACTTCCACTTGGACCGCCACTCCGCTCCCAGGTCGATCGTGGTCCCATTCTCTCCGCCACCTCTCTCTACCTGTGGCATTCCCCAGGGCTCTATCCTCTCACGCTGGTTTTTCAACCTCTTCTTGGCCACTTTGGCCTCCCTGATCTCTACCTTATCCTCTAACTTTCAGTGTTGTGCGGATGACTCAGCTTTCCTTCAGGCTCCCCTCATCCTCCTCTCCTCTCTTGCTCATTCCTGACTGTCTATCCACGATTCAGGATTGGTGCGCCTCCAATGATCTCTGCCTTAATGCCAGTAAGACAGAGATCCTTCTCATTGGGACCCTTGCCACTGGGTTTCCTCTCTCACTATAGCAGACCACCTTGGGCCCTCTTCCTTTGCCTTCCTGCGAGGCAAAAAACCTTGGTGTCATCTTCAACGCCACACTCTCTTTCTCTCCTAACATCTCGGACATCACCAAGAAGTCCCACTACCAGCTGCTCCTCCTCAAAGGGACTCTTCCCTTTCTCACTCTCCACCAGAAGCTCACTGTCTCTAGGCTGGACTACTGCAACAGCCACTTTCTCAATCTGTCTTCCTCTAGTCTCCGTCATCTGCAAATAATCCAGAACAGGACTGCAAGACTTAGCCTTGGCCTCAAGCCCTGGGATTGTATTTCTCCAGCCCTGAAATCTCTCCACTGGCTGCAAGGATCAAGTTCAAGAACCTTTGCATTGCCCACAAGGCTTTCTGGGGCCAGTGCCCACACTAAATCCAATGCTCTCTTCCAAAATACCTTCTTTCTCTAACCCTTCACTCAGCTACCTCCAACTCTCTAAGGCTTAGACATTTCTCCAGGCAGAGAGTGGGGGTAGACCTCTCTCCTCTGCTGGTGCCTCCAACTGGAATGGCCTCCCTGCCCCTCTCAAACTTGAGGCGGACAACCTGAAGTTTCGGAAGCAGCTAAAAGCTTTCCTGTTCTCTGCTGCTTTCGCTCTCTCTGCCCCCCTGCTGACCTACCTGACCTACCTGTCTGCTGTACTGACTGGCTGCTTGGCTACCCTCAGAGTCTCTCTGAGTTCAGACTCTTTCTTGATTGGTCACCCTTGCACTGCCTCCGGGCCTACCATGCACTTAGGGGCTGTAACTGTAACCCTGCAGTCCATTGTTCTCCTTGCACAACCAATAGCTGCTCTGCCCTGGCTGCACTTACTGAGAGCATTGCTGCCCTGTTTTCCCCTCCCCTCTCACTTGCACTTCCCTGCTCCCTTTTCCCTTGCACTTCTCGTTCTCGCAATGACACAAGGCCTAGTGAGATCGTTTGTCTTGTACTCCCTCTATCATCCCTCCCTTGTGTACACTTGTGTACAGGCGCGTTATAAATGACTTGAATTACATCATATCATTTTATCACAGATGCCCAGAAAAATATACAATGCCGCAGTAAGAAATGGCTAGACTGGCAGCACCCAAATGCCAATCTAGCCAGGTAATTAAAGTTAGCAGGACTACTTTATCAGAAATGTCCAGTTAAAAGAAAGTCATACCAAACTGAGGAATGACTAGACTGGCTGCATCAAAATGCCTCTCTAGCCACTAATACCACATATCATGCCTGCTTAGCCTGGACATGGACAACCATTATGATTTATCACACAATCCTGCCCCCCCACACATCCACTCTCCCTCCCACCCACTACCCCAAACTCCACAATCAGCTCCTTGGCCCAGAATTACATCTGCGTCCCTCTTCCTTGTCCCAGAGCTTACGTATGAGGCTCCTTGCCTCATAGGTAAGTACTGGGATGAGGAACAGTGGGACTAGGAGTGATGAAGATTACAGGTAGCTAAATCAGGCATTACCTCCATGTACCTCTACCTCTTCCCAGTACTTTTGTATGAGGCAGAGTGCCTCAAACACACGTACTGCCTCGTATATAAGTACTGGGACGAGGAAGAATAGGGCTAGGAGTAAGCAAGGCATTAAACACAAGTAGTAGCGCAACACCATTGAGTTAACTGGGCTTCAGCACTACCCCCCGTGACATTTTGGGCTATATTGACTCAACTTGGCTAACCTTTAGAGCAGTTGCCAGACCGAACAGGACACAGATTTTAAACGGCACCTGGTTTTTGCTGTTAACAAGAACCCAGCAATTACCAACGTAAAGCATTTCACTGTTAGTAGCTGCTTTCAAATGCCACATTGTTTAAGCAATTGAAATTGTGATGTGGGTTTAGTACTTGCATGCCAGGGGAGTGATTGGAAGGGTAGAGAGGGAACAGGAGACTTAAAAGAGAGAGTTAACTGCTTGTAACATTGAATCTGCACTAGAATAGTCTCATTAAAATGCGTAAATAATTTGGATGCGCCCACACAAATAAGTTTCCCCCTCCCCACCGCATGTGAAGTTAGCGCCTCTCCCAACATTTGAAGAGTTAGCCCCCCGAAATGAAGGTTTTCTTGTGCCCCTGTACACAAGCACACACACCATTCACCTTATACACACCCAGTCATCCACACATTTAAGTGTGCACCCTTTCACCATACACTCACACAGGTAGCCACCTATACATTTAAGTGTACACACTTTCACCATGCAGGCACACCCACACAGCCACCCATACATTTAAGTGTGCACCCTTTCACCATACACACACAGGCAGCAAGCTATACATTTGAGTGTGCACCCTTTCACCATAGACTAATACATGCACACCTCATGGAGTTGAGGGGGGCCCTATTACTTAATTAATTGGGGCTCATTACGGGTCCAGCGGTAACCGTGCCGGTGCTACCGGCGGGTTGCCGCCGGACCCATAAAAAATTACTATGGCCTGACTTCCCGGTGCCACCGTGCTATTTCAAGTCCGGCGGCTGGGAAATCAGGTGCTGGTAATTTCGTTAAACCCCAGACTCCACGGGAATGGGGACACAGAAGCACCTGCACCATTGTTAACGGTGCCTGTGCTTCCGTGACAGGTCTGCCTACCGTGGCTGCTGTGCCTGGCAGGGTCAGACCTGTCGGGCACGGCAGCCCCACCAGGCAGACCTGTAATATGCCGGTCCGGAAACAACAGTGCCTGTAAGCTTACCAGCACCGTTGTTTCCGGACCGGCATGGTCAGAATGAGCCCCATTGTTTCTTTTTTAAGTCACTATAACTTCATTAAGAAATTATTTCATTTAAGGACCGAACCATAATCAAAATAATTTCTTTATGATGGCTGAGTGGCTTCAAAAACAAAAATTTATTTTTGAAGGAATAGGGCTCCTCCCCCACCCCATGACATGGAGGCCTCCAGCCTAGGGTCTTCCATGTCATGCGGTACGGGGCCCTCAGACTTCAAAAAGAAAGTTTCTTTTGCCTTCATAAAGAAATTATTTCTGTTACAGAAATGTTCTTTATGAATGGAGAGTGAATTTCAAAAGAAACTTTTTTTTTTTTTAGAAAAAAATATTTTCATTTTTTTTTTTTTTTTTTTTTTTTACTGGGGCCCCCTCCCAGCCATGTGCTGGTGGGGCCCCCCACACCACGGGCCCCCCCGCACCGCGGGGGCTGCGGGGGCCCCTGTTACGCCAGTGTATGCTTTGTAAAAAAAAGAAAAAGACAAAAAAACCTTTGTTCACTCTTTTGAAGGAAAGCATGTGTGCTTCCCTTCTGTACAGTAACACAATGAAAAGGCCAAATCGAATTTCTTAGCTGCATCTCCGAGCTGGAGGTAATAATAACTGGATTTTATGCATAAAGTCTGCCTAAAATAACACTGATGTTTTTCACATGGAATACACCAAAGGTATTTGATCAAATCCGGATTGGGGTGCAAGGTACAACCAGCACTATAGTGAAGGTTACTGAGATCTGTGCCTGACCCGCAAGCTGCTGCACTCGATTGTGGCATGCTTTATGAACATATTATTCAATTAAGCCTTCTCTTATATTTATTATATATAGGTTGCTTTATCATTTGTTCTTTTAATGTGCATACCATCGTACAGACTGAGATTCTAATCATAGTGAGTTCTAGTTATAATAATTGTCTTAATATGTACAATTGTGTGTATTCTCAGATGTATTTGCTTCAGTATGCAGATAATTAACAAGCTTTCCTCTTGTAGGTACATCAGTGTTTTGAAAGCTAGATGTTTTGAACAATGTAATAGTTTATCCCTTGAATAACAGATTTGCTGACAGTGTTTTGTTTTTTCTTATATTGAAGATGGAATAGGAGAAGATGCCGTCTCCCCTGCTCTCCAAATTAGATACTGTGAGACAGAAAGAAAAGGCTCAATTCTTCACATTCCACACTTCATACATTATGTGATGCTGAGCAAATCGTGTTTAATCACTGTTCCTTATTTGACTTAACTATTTGTAGAGAAAGTCACACTCATATGGGTTTATAGTCTATAGTATTAATCTATAAATAAGAATACATTTAACCATGTTTGTAATGTGTGCCGGTGAGCAGGCACATTGCCAAGTGAGGGTTCCATGTATTGGTTTTGTGTTGTGGCTGGGGATGCAGGCAGCCAGGTTTTGGGTCTTTGGCCATGCCCACTCATGTTTGTCTGTGAGAGTGAAGCCAGACCCTTGGGTTCAGCAGTAGCTCAGCTTTACCAATTAATTGACTAGCTTTGTCACATCTTTATATTGTTCTAAAATGAAAGAAACTATTGGATGGGATCAGAGGAAATGTATGCTGCTGCCAAATTCCAAAGTGGTACATGGTAAAACCTGGGCTCAAATCATGACTTTCCCAAACCCCCAAATATAGTGTCCTGGTAAAATCATTGCACTATGTTTGATATGTGGGAGAGTGTCCTGGGGTTTAAGTCTTTAGGAAATCGCAAACATAACTGTAAGATATGTTGTGTAACTGGACATTAATGTCAATTATATCTGCTCTGTTATCTGTTGAAGGGTAGGTTGAGTAGTTGGCATGGATTGTACTTTTTCTGTAAATTGGGGAAGCTGCATTGTGGGGTTAGGCCACTTCACTGTGGGCCAGCACATTACAATTTTCTAGCAGGCTAAATGTTGCCAGTCCACCCCTGCTCCAAAGACACCGTTATACAGGTGCAGCACCTAATTCCAAATATCTCCTGCCAAGCAGGTATATGCTCAAAATCTCCATTGGCAACAAGAGCATAGTCCATAATTGTTGGGTCGTGCGAGACGTCACTGTCGCCTTTTACTTAGGCAGTGACATTCTCAATCGCTTTGCCATTAGTTTGGACCTAATAAACTTCAAAGCTTGGTCCCGATTAGCGGATAATCCCATGGGCTTTGATGATCCAGAAAAAGCATTTAGGTCAGCTCAATTGCTACCTTATGCAGTTGAAATTCAGATCAAAGAGGAAGTCACCATCCCAGAAAGGACCCGACAATTCTCCCTGGAAGTGAAAGTTAAAAGAGGACAACATTTGAAAAACCCTGATGCTTACATACATCTAAACGCTTCTCTCCAACAGCAAGGGTTGGGGGTAAACCCAACTCCATTAGTCAACATAGAACATGACACCATTCTAATAGAGGTGGATAACAGCGACTTAAAGAGTATTACTCTAGCCGCAGGCACCATTATTGGAATGGCGATAGATGACCGACATTTCTCCATTGATTTAGGAAATGAACTGTTAGGACCGATCCCCAAGGACTGTTTTGACAGTGACAGTGAGGACAATACAACACCAGACAGGATTTTCACCCGTAACTTCCTGGTGTACACTTCTTGCCCTTATGGTAAGGAAGATGTGACTTGTGACTTCGGGAGGGATGAGGTGATTTTCCAGGTCCATGAGGGCTGCCTTTCCCACCTGAAGCCTCCAGTCCAAATCAGCACTCTGACCACGGACTTCTCCACCCAGCTGGAGGAGGTGGCTGAGATAGCCAAACCAGAAGTCTTTCCAGGCTTCAGGCAGATGGTGGAAGAGAGGGTCAACCTAGCTGATGCCTGCGTGACTCTGGAACAGAAGCAAAAGTTGAAACAAGTTTTCTTGGATTTCCAAGATCTCTTTGCGGTAGACTCATATGACTGTGGTCGCACCGACATCCACACCACAACAATTCCCACAGACCCTGGGATGACTCCAGTGTTTGTGAAGCAATATCGTTTGCCTCTCGCATCCATGGAGACCCTTACTGAAATAATTAAGAACCTTGAGTCCCGGGGAATAATCCGTCCAGTCTACAGCACCTTCAATAATCCGGTGCTGGGAATATTGAAGCCAAACGGCCAGTTGAGACTCTGCGCCGACCTTAGGGAGCTCAACAAACAGGTCCATACTTCCCGATGGCCTCTGCCCTACATTGACCAAGGGCTGGCCCCCATTCAGGGGTCACAGGTATTCACAGCAATAGACCTGACCAATGGATACTGGACCGTGCCTGTCCGTAGGGAGGACCAATACAAACTGGCTTTTACCTTTAGGGGCCAGCAGTACACCTGGACCCGGACTCCCTTCGGATACCTCAACTCCGGCAATGAATTCAACATTTTCCTACATAAGGCCATGCCCGACATGGGTGCGAGGGGTGACCTGGCTTATGTAGATGATATCCTCATCAAAAGTTCATCTGTGGAGGAACACATAGCAGAGATCCGTTATGTTCTGACCCAGTTGAGGGCCGCCGGAGCAAAACTTTCCTTTCAGAAAGCACAGTGGTGTAGAACCCGTGTTAATTTCTTGGGGCATGAGATTACTCCTCAGGGTCTCTGTCCCCAAGAAAAGAAAGTGGAAGCACTCCAGAAACTGAAAGACCCCACCACTCTGTGGGAACTAAGGAGCCTCCTTGGACTGAGTAATTACAGCAGAAAGTTCATTGAAGGCTACGCAGAGATCACTAGACCCCTGATTCATCTCTTGAAGGGGGGGTCAAGTGGGAATGGGGTCCAGAACAATCCGAGGCGGTAAGACAACTCAAAAGAAGCCTCTCACAAGCGCCCTGCCTAGCTTACCCTGTCAGAAACAAGGAGTTCTTCCTGGAGACAGGGTTCTCTAATATGTGCTTGACGGCAGTATTATACCAAAAGCATGACAAGGTCAATAATGTAATCTCCTATGCGAGCAAAACTTTATCCTCTGTGGAGGAAAATTTCAACGATTGTGAGAAGGCACTCCTGGTAACGGTGTGGGCATTGAAGAATTACCGCCCGTTTATCCATGGGGAACACATCATAGTGGAGACTCCACACCAGCCTCTGCAATATCTCCAGAGTGACAGAATCCGGGCCGGAAATGTGAGTAATTCCCGAATTACTTCCTGGATTCTGTCAATGCAAGGCTTTCCTGTGAAGGTCAGATATGGCCAAAACAAGAAGAGTCCCCTCGCGCAAGGTCTGGCTGACTTGCATGATTGTGCCAGAGAAAACTGTCTTGAGGACGAAAGTCTAAACATCAAGGACAACATGGAGGCATACCTTAATTCCCCACACAACGTCTTTGAAGAGGACAAGTGTGAGGGAATGCCCACTGTCTATGTGGATGGATGCTCTTACCATGTTGACAACGACGGGGAGAAAGAACTGGTGGCTGGCGTAGGGAATGCACGGGTGAAGGAGTTCCCAGAACCCTCCGCTGGATACAAAATTGGTCCCCGAAGTAGTTAGGTGGCAGAATTGATAGCTGTGCATCAGGCCATCCTCACTGCTGTCCAGCATCAACTCCACGAACTGGTCATAATCACAGATTCGGGTTATGTACGGAACGGGTTCGTGGAGCACCTGGTCAACTGGAAAACCAGAGGCATTTAATGCGCTAATAACAAACCCCTGAAACATGGGAAGTTAATCCAAAACATTGATGATCTGGTCACATCGAATGGGATGACCATCTACTGGAAAAAGATCAAGGGTCATTCCAAAGTAGAGGGACCAGACAAAACTGGAAATGACTTAGCTGATCAGCTGGCCAAAACCGGGGCCATCCAAGGGGATCTAATCGAAATAGAGTCCCTGTTTGGGGAAATCCAGGTCACCGCTATCACTAGGTCCCAGACAAGTGCTCACAATGATCTTTCAACTGCACAATGGAGTAAGGAGACCCCTGATGCTGATTTAATTACAGCTCAGAAGGGGGATCCAATTATTGGTAAGTTTTACCAACACCTTGAGGACCCTGAGAACTTTCCCCTGACGGATACCGATTACATTGGGAAAGAGGACCTAAGAATGTTGATGAAATGCCCAAAAATGTTCCGAATCCAAGACGATTTGTTGGTAAGGAAATCCCAAGCTGGCCATGATCAGTGGGTGGTTCCTACCTCATTCCGAAGCCTGATGTTAAGTCACGCCCATGATGCGGCCACCGCCGGTCATAGGGGGTTTCACACAACACTGGAAATCTTAAGAGAGGTTGCATACTGGCCACACATGGGGCAGGACCTCGACCAATACTTGAAGGGGTGTCTTGTGTGTGCACAATTTCAGCCATCATCCCTCACACACCGTGCGCCTCTCCAAAAGAGGGGGATGACACTGCCATGGTCAGATTTGAAAATCGACTTTGTAGGCCCTGTGATTCGCTCGTCTAGAGGAAACAAGTACAAGTTTACCGTTACATGCTTGTTTACCAAGTGGGTGGAATGTCTCCCAGCCCCAAACTGCAAGGCAGAAACAGCAGCTGCCCTGATGATTAACCACATCTTTTCCCGTTTTGGTCTACCTCAAAGGATTGAGTCAGACAGGGGTAGCCACTTCACCAGTGAAGTAATGACAAAGATGTGGGAGATACTGGGGGTCAAAAAAAGCTACATATTGCTTATCGGCCAGCTTCTTCTGGAGCAGTGCAGAGATATAACCGAACCATTGTGAGCATCTTAAAAAAGTTTGTGGCAGATTCTGGGCCAAGTTGGGATATCCGATTACCTCTGGTCCTAATGGCCATCAGATCTACCCCTTCATCTGCAACCAAAATGTCGCCATTTGAGTTGATGACTGGACGCAAGATGGTGTTTCCCCAGCATTTACTCTACAGAATCCAAGAGCAAACGTTGATAAATGCCTCCACAACTCATGAGTATGTGGAGAATTTAAGGAAACACCTTCAGCATGCTTTTGCCTATGCTCAGCGGAATCTAGAAAGATCAGCTGAGAGCATGAAGACCCACTATGATTTAAAAACTACCCGAAAGGAATATAAGGTGGGTGATCGGGTCTATCTATACAATTTCCAAAGAAACCAGGGAAAACAGAGAAAATGTTTGCCTACATGGAAGGGACCGTTTGAAATTATAGACAAGATCTCCCCTGTGGCCTACAAGATCCGCATCCCCAAAGGCGGTTTGGCAGAGGGGGAAGACAAGTGGGTACATATAAATCAGCTAAAGTGTTGCCATCCCAGGCACACTCTGCAGCAACTGGAGGAGTCCTCTGCTTTACCAGAGGGGACCGCTCCAGATTAATTCAGTTCCAACCCTAAAATATCCCACATATAGTCTCTAAAATATTATACTCTTGTAAGCCACTGTCTTTGAATGATAACTTGTATCTCAAAAGTAAAATGTTAGGTATGTTAAAGTATAACATGTATATGTCTGCCAAACCATTAATAGTGGTGGAAAAATGTCTACGAATAGGTATTGCAGCTTTTCCTTTGTCGTCCTAGGAGAAAGAAAACCTGGAGACTGACCAAGGAGGACGACCGGGGACCAGGAGCCGAGACCTGAGGGGCCCAGGGTACCGCCCAATCCTCCCATCAGGACCAGCAAGGAGAACTGATTGATCGACTGGAGGGAGGAAAAGATGCTGGACTGTGCCACCTACAGGATTGGAAGAAGATAATGGGGACATACCAGCGCAAGGGCTCAAAACCTCCTTTGCACCCGACTTCCCCTCGACTTGAAGCAAAGCGCAGTCGGGCGGGGGGATTTGTCATGGCTTTTGACCCATGTTGAATCAATAGACAGGGTAGATGTGGGGATGAGCTGTTGCCGCCCATTATTCTATCCCAGAACAAACTAAATCAATAGACTGGGTGGATGTGGGGATGAGCTATCGCCGCCCACATTCACGCCAGAATAGGAGAACTGCGCAGTTGGCACGAGACCACTCCAAAGATACAACCTTCTTGTGGGGAATTCATTTTCTTAATCCCAAAAATGGTTGGATTACCAGTACTCACCACTATCAGAAAGCCGGCGTTTTAAAACCACCAGACTTTTGTGTAAAACTGAACAAATGAAACAAAACCAGACTAAGGAAAGACTTGCTAAGAGGTGGATACAATGTAAAACTATATTCTGAAATGACTTGAAGGAAGTAATTATTTAATGTATATGTACAAATTGTCAGTTTGATTTGAATGTAGAAAACTGGGAACAAAAAGTGACAGTTAGCTGAAACCTGGGTTAATGAAACTAAATTCTGCCTGACAACTACCCCCGACAGGAGTTAATACTGGATCAACAGCTCTGTTCCCAGGCCTGGCTGCCAGGCCTGGCTGCATCCTGAGGTCACATGGCTCTGTTGATTAGATCAGGGGTGGAGCAGCTGGGGACTACAGGGAGTTGAACAAAGGCCTGTCCTGGACTCAGGCAAATGTTATATTGGGGGCGTCATAAAAGTGGCTTCCTCTTAGGGGAAACTGGGAGGGGAAGTGCCTCTGCTAGCAGCTGAGCTTGGGGGAAGTGGATACACCAGTTATTCCACCCTGTGATGTGGGAAGCCACACCCCTTTTTGACCAGGGCATAATTTTAAAAAGATAGATAACTCAAAGTGCGGACTTGTCAGAATTATATAAGTAATATCATTATTTTTGTGATTTTTCTGTGAACATTTTGAGGTGCTTTAGGACCCTGTGGTGTATTCTGGGGGGTTGCTAGCGGAAAATAGGGTCTCACTCCAAATGTCTGCATGTTAAAAATTTGACACATCAATTAATGTCCATACTCCTTGCGCACATGTGTGTAAATTTAGGTAAATGTCCGATATTGCAAAACCAGTTAAAAAGCGCAAAATGTTGTCATTTTTGAATGCAAGCCCCCAGGAAGATCAGAGGCGGACAAGCATGGACCATAAGGAATATATAATGTGCACATGTAATTTCAACAAATTGTATATCTGGGAAGGATGTATTTGAATCAAATATAGATTTGTGGGCAAACTGACCAGGGGAGGATCCTCTGACCCATAAAACCTACAGCATCACTCTGACTCATATTTCCTTCCCCCAATCATGGGAGAGGGGAGAATTGGGCCAATGACAAGTAGAGAGGGGCAGGCTTAGCTAGGCCCAGGCACACACCCATTTTCAAAACACATAAAAAGAGACTGCTGGGACAGGTAGAGATATTCAAATCCAGTTGCTGCGGAGCGTTTTGCCGGACCACACAACATCCAGAAGATACCAGTTCCAGACTGATTCCAGCTACATACTCCAGAACCTAGAACTTATACTTTAGAACCTAAATCAGAGGCCTAAAACCACAAGCAGAGTTATCTGCAGCAGGCCTCAAATCATTGCAAGCTACTCATAGCCGGGCGAGCTGCTTGAATCCCTTGCCAAGAACTTTTGCCAGGACCAGTGCAGAGATCCAGGAGCCGTGCAGAGACCGCTGTATCTGGACAGACCAGAGATCCAGAGTGACCCAGACCGCTGTGAGCAGAACCAGAGAGCTGACCCAGATCACTGTGAAGTGCCGAGACCAGAACCGGAGTCCAGTCCAAAACCTGACCAGATCCGTGGAGAGGCCTATTTCAAATTTATATTGTGAGTACCTAGCAGAACTGTGCAGAACCAATCTCTTAGTTAAAATAATCTAATCCAAACTATTTTAACCTAAGTAGAACAGCCTCCTAGAAATCGTGTCATCTGTCATTTGTAAAGCTGCACAACTGTCACCTTTCAATTCTGAAGCTGCAAGCTGTCACCTGTCATTTTGAGTTTACTTTAAATCCGAAAAACTACCTTTATTTAATCGTCCGTATCTCTGGAACCGTTTGGGATAGGAACGAAATGTAACTTTCCTCTGAAAGCTTAGAATCTCAGCTTTCCAACGAACCTTGCTACTCCTTATACTTTTGCCGTAATCACGATTCACGCACTCGCGAATTTTACCGCGATTTGCGATTTGGTTAAAAATCCAGCTACGTGTAACCATCAGCAATCATTTCTTTCCTTGCTAAAAATTTGTTTGCCTCTTAATCACCATCTCTGAATCATTGCTAGCCTGTACTCATCCCAAGTATCTCTCACTCACCCTGAACCTCCTAAAGGGAATTAAAAGCATTTTCAGCATATTTCTCACTTCATTGCCACCCCATTCAAAGCACTTGGGCCTGTGTTTTAAAACTCTACCGGTTTTCTCTAAGCTTCCTGGGGGGGAACTGAATTTCGTATGTATTTGATTGCATTCCTGAGAACGGTGTGCTCCTCTTTCCATCTACTTCCATGTCTTACATTGCATAGGGGAGGGGGGTGAATTGCCAGAGTAAAAGTGATTATATTATCTTTTGCTAAAATCATCTCAAGTATTTCTGTACTGCATTTTATTCCTCATTGCTTTTCCCTTGAAATCATAAAAGTATTTTTGCTACTTGATCCATCCTATACTAACTCCTCATTGATTATAAAGACGTGTGCTAGTGTCAGATTACCCATTGTTGATTAACATTATATTTATAAGGGTGATATTGATTATTAATTTATTATAAAAGCGTGGTATCTATATTTTGTCTTATTTCTCAAATAAACCTTTTAAACTTGCAAAACAGAACTATTCTTGGCTCAGTGGGGTCAGGGGGATTCTAAGAGAGGGGTGTTATATAGGGGTAGTCATCCAGAACTCATGAACTGGACATAAAGATATATCAATAAGGGTTTCCATTCAGTATCCCAGACTAGGCATTGACTTAGCTGTAGTGTTGAATTGAATCTTCTTACAATGGACACACACTGGCATCATCGGATGTCACATCTTCCGCCTCTGCATCTCCAACTCCCTCTATCGCCTCCATGTGCAGGACGGAGCAGCACGTGTCCTCCGATGCCTGCAGTTTGATGGGTGATGGTGCTCCCCCTCCTGTAGCCAGGCTCAGGCTGAGCTGTGCGGCAAGGAGGTTGCGGACGTGGAGATGTAGGTCATCCAACCTCTTACAGTTTCCCACCGCCGAAACATTACAGGGAACCTCTTCCCATATGGCCTTCTTGTTTATTTGCACTTGGTGTTGTAGATCTGTGCAAAAGACCTAATTGGAGTGCCAGGGTGTCAGCAAGCATGTTGAGTTCTGTTTCACTGAACCTCGTCTTGCGGCAATGGACTACAGGTTGTCTTGCAGACATGTCCCTCAATGTTTGTAGCTCCTCAGATTTGGACTCACACTCCTGTGCACTGAGGATTGCAATAGATTATGTTTTTGTAATGGCCGCCGGTATATTTCCTGTTTCCAGTGGAATTATGTAATTTCCGGTTCCAGTAATACCGGCACTAGTAATAAAAGTCTCCTCGGGAGCTGGAGTCAGCAAGGATGCCAGTATTGGGGGTTTTGGGGCTGTAACCGGCATGCCATTGCTAACGTTTCCGGCATGCCAGAAAGCACATGCACGGTGACTCCGAATCTACCGTAGATTCCGGCAGCAGTGCTACACGGACACGGTAGCACTGGCATGCCAGTAATTTTGTTTTTATACCGGCAAACTTGTAATGAAGCCCACTGACTCTTAACTTGCCAATGAGTGCCATAGTCTATAAATACTGAACTACCGAACAAAGTGCTGTGGACAATACAAAAGGCACATATTTACTCGTCTATTCAGCAATGCTACCACCACCTCGGTTGATAATTTCTTAGCATTCACGTAGACTGCATAGCACCCATCTCGCGAGGAAGCAATACATTCATCATAATAAATCTTACAGTGGGCACATCTGCCAGACGTGGGATAAGTAAGAGCACTGCATGGATGTGCAACTTCTTTCCAGTCCTAGCATGAAGAACACTTCCAGGACCAGAAAACAACAGAAACACATGTATTGTTTGTAAATAAAGTAGAAGTAGTCCGTTTTATTAAGTTCTTAAAAGGGGTTTTGGTGTCCTTTCGTCATGTGGCGAGCTTACCGTGCAGATCAGTTCATTCCAAATATTAAGATTTGAAACAAACTGGTATTTGACAGACAGAAAGCTTGCTTCTGCACACATTGATGGGTCTGCTGTAGACACATGAACATAGCTGCCTATTAAACAACAAAGAGAAAGTGTGCAGTACAATTAGAGCTCAGAGTGCGCCCTGGTTAAAATGCTGAAGGTACAGACCAGAAAACTTTGCTCCATCTGTGTTGCTAAGTTCGCTTAGACTAAGCAGCATTGGGCTTGCATCGGCGCAACGGAGTGCTTGTTGCAGTTGTTCAGGACCTCAACCGCAACATGTATGCTTGTTTTTGGGCTTCTTCGAACCCAATAACGGGCCATCTTGTCAAACTTGTGGCATGGCCAGGCCGCTTACTGCATCAATCGTCGGCCTGATTCTGTCTGATTGGTCCAAACACCGAATGGCAGCTTCAAAAACATAGAAGAACGGACAGCCAATCATTGTGCACTGCAGCTTGGCACATTATGTGAATAGACCGTGCTGATGATGACTCACTCACTGCAACCCTTCTCTCTTGCAATCCCCCCAATAGCTTTCTGTCGAGGAGTACTTTTCATAAAAATGAATCGAGTTGCAGGAGAATATAAAAACGTGAAAACATTAATTTGTTAGATTTTTAGTCTGTTCCTGATCTTCCACTTTAGTATTCTCGAATGCGTTTACTTCGGTTACTGGACTCAGGCTTTGCTTTCTGCACCGCTGCGATGGGATTAGAGATTTGAATATTTGGGACACTTTGTGCATCCCCTTCCCTGCCCTGACTGCTAAAACACCAGATGCAAGGCAAGCACTTTACCACCTAGCCTGTACCCTTCCTACTCTCTAGCCTTCTCTTTCCAGTTGTACACTGCAGACCCTCTATCCCTCTCTTTGAAATCTGTGATCGTCCCACCACCAATCCCTTTCTTTCCAGTCTGTACCCTTCCAGCCCTGGCATCCTCTCTTTGCAGTCTGCAGCCTTTGCAACCTCGCACAGTCTCTTTGCAGTCTGCACCCTTCTTGCCCTTTCTACGTCTCAACGTGTATTGCTGGCCCAATGACATCATTTGCAGTGATTAACCTGAGGGAATTTGTTTTTACTTGGGATTCTCCAGCCCTTACTGGTTACCTTTTGATGCATAAAATAAGCATGCCAGAGCATCAATGCCCCTGCAGACCCTCTAGCCCTCTAGACGAGGCACACATCTTAATCCAGCTATGATAGCATGGGGGAGGCCTGGCATTTTGTTTCCCTAGGAATGGTGTGCGGCAATGCTTTTTGGCCTTGTGATCTTGTCAACATGGTCCATGGGGAAGAAGGCAGCAACAGTGGGAGGTGGGAAGATACTACTGGTCCTCATTACCAGTTTAATGGTGCAGTATAAAAGTGGTGAAAAATATGTTAGCATCCCTTTTTTTTGGTGGTGATAGAATTCCCGCAATTTCTAGTGCACCTCCAAATTCTGAGTTCAAAGGTAAAATTGAGGATTCCCCCATGAAAAAAGCTGCAGGTGAATCCTGCACTTTACCTGCAAAAATCAGTCTAATTACTGCGTTGGAATTACCACTCGTGGTGATTCCACCAAAATCCCTTATGGAGTTCTATGGACTCCATAAATTGTGGACTTACAACGTATTGCCACCAATCGTAATCCTACAGTAAGACCACAGGACTCTTTGGCAGTAGCAGTACATGATTTTGGAGTCGATTTGGTGGATTGAATAATAATAATAATAATAATGATAACATTTTGATTTTGTATATAGTGCTTTAATCTAAAGCGATTGACATAGCACATATTTACATATATTACTATTATTAACCAATCAAAATTGGTACTCATTTGAGTCCTATATTGTGTGCTCTTGCATTGTGTCCGGATGTGTTTTCTGTAGCAAAAAGTCGGGTTTTGGACTAGTGAACAGGGGATGACAGGACACACATATATATTTTTGTTTTTGTTTTGTTTGGATGTGTTTTCTGCCATATTAGTAATATTTGCAATCTTGTAAACTGCATTGTCCTGTTTTCCGTTCGTTCTTGTTTTATTGGCTTGGCCCACTCCCTATTATATGTTGTCCAGAGCCCAATGAAGACTGTCTCTTTAGCGTCCTTGTACATGGTGAAAAACATCATCCAGCAGTGTGGTGTTTGTGTGTGAGTGTGTATGTGTGGACGGCGGTGGAGGTGATTATGCTGCTGTGCAGCTTTGTGATCTTGGTCAACATTGTGCATTGGGAATAAGGCAGTGGGAGTGGGGAGATAATGCTGCTGTGCAGCCTTCAGATCTTGGTCACATATTATGTTTTGAGCTCCTGCATTCTGCCTGTATGTATTTTCTAGCATATAAATAGTGGTAATATACAAACTGCATTGTTCTGTTATCTTATGAGTTCTCCTTTCGCTCAGGCAATGTGAGGGATCCACATTGGCAAGTGACACAGGTCACCTTATTGAAATTAAATTGGGACATCTCAACAGGGATCGATGGACCACTGAAGCAACTGTTCAGAAGTCACCCAACAATAAAGTCCTGCATGTATGGAAACTACCATAACAGTAAAAGCCTGTGTTCTAACACATACGTTCTGTTATTTTAATGTGTGTACATGTTTTTGCTTATATGTTTCTTCCCTTTAGCAACCTATTAAAATCATTTTAGGTATGACCTTTTTTTGGAGCTATTTGGATGGGAGTCTGCTGATTTTGGTTTATTTTGAAGGGACCTTTGGCTAATTTGTGTCTTCAGACCTGGCAAAACTGCGCACCATCTGTACATCTCATGAGAGCTCTCGGGGACGGCAAAGAAGTCTCTGACATATCAAAAGTGCCCCATGTCTCATCATCTGGAGACTGCCAGTCGGGGCAATGCCCTCGATGTGGAGAGAAAGCTGCACTTATCCCCAGGCTCCATACAAAACCGGATGGGAAGGCCTATAAAACAGTACTATAGTTCAGCTATTATAATGCTTTCTGTTTCTAAAGGCTTGAATCATAGAAAAGTGCGTATTTATCGCACAAATGCTGTGTGGCGAGAAAGACAAAGCGCGAGCCTGCACACAGAATAAAAGATGTGTGCCCTGCGAATTCATGGAAATTCCTGCACAAAGTAACCGTATGAGCAAGTTGGCACTGGAACGACCCAGACACGTCCACACGCAAAGCAAAAACCATCAGACCAGATACCTTTGCATGCTCCCTTCCCCCGGGCACGAATCCACACACCCTTCAAACAGTGCATGTGGTCCCCCACAAGGAGGCCTGCATCTCGGGGACACAGCGCGGGGTCCCCAATAACTGGTACCGGAAACCCAACAACATGCATGTGACTTATCACAATGTGGGTAAAACTCAGGAAATCTGCGTGCAAACCCACGTAAACCATTCCTGCACCGCACTGCACTGCATATACGCACCCCTAAGTTTGATCTGATCCCGGCTGTGTACCGGCACTCCTAACCTGACATGCAAACCCACATCTGCACTGCAATTCCTATGCGCAAGTGTCTTTACGCCTGCCTTTGTGTGGGGGAGACATTGAGGGATTTACGTGGGCATTTCGCAGGCAAGAGGTTATGTGGTCACATCCATGAATATAGATTGTCGTGCACATTTGTGGATGTGCTATGGACTTCCTGCGGCCTGTCCCTCATATCGCCCACATTTTACCTTGTTCTTCCTCATTTTCTGAGTTCCACTCCCTACTCCGCCCTCTGAGCTGGCCTCGCCCACGCCATCCGTGGTGTCTCATGCAAGGCGCTCGTCCACTCACAGAGACATGCTGCACCTTTGCAGAATCCTCGCAAGTCTCGGAAAAGTCCCACGCATTCAGTTCCATGCATCACTGAAGGGGGATTTGCACGCAGATTGGCACGCAAATCCCTGATTTCCTGCACAAATATTTCCATGAATCGGGCCCTAAATATCCAGGCTGCAAGTTATGCTTTCAGATTCCTTTGGGGAAGCACTCTTTTCTAGCACTTTGAAGGTCAGACAATAAAGTAGTTGGATTGGTTGCTAACAGAACATTGACAATTACGTAACTGCTACAAAACAAAAGCAGGAAACATCGAATACACGCACCCTTCAAACAGTGCATGGGGTCCCCCACAAGCAGGGCTGCATCTCGGGGGCACAGCCTGGTGTCCTCAATAACTGGTACCGGAAACCCAACTACATGCGTGTGATTTACCGCAATGTGGGTAAAACTCAGAAAATCTGCGTGCAAACCCACGTAAACCAACCATTCCTGCACCGCACTGCACCATGTATGTGCACCCATAAGACTGATCGGATCCCTGGCTGTGTACAGGCACCCCTAACCTGACATGCAAACCCACCTCTGCACTGCAATTCCAATGTGCAAGTGTCTTTACGCCTGCCTTTGTGTGGGGGAGACATTGAGGGATTTACGTGGGCATTTCGCAGGCAAGAGGTTATGTGGTCACATCCATGAATATAGTTTGTCGTGCACATTTGTGGGTGTGCTATGGACTTCCTGCGGCCTGTCCCTCATATCGCCCACTTTTTCCCTTGTTCTTCCTCATTTTCTGAGTTCCACTCCCTACTCCACCCTCTGAGCTGGCCTCGCCCACGCCATCCGTGGTGTCTCACGCAAGGCGCTCGTCCACTCGGAGAGATGTGACGCACCTTTGCAGAATCCTCGCAAGTCTCAGAAAAGTCCCACACATTCAGTTCCATGAATCACTTAATAGGGATTTGCATGCAGATTGCCACGCAAATCCCTGATTTCCCGTGCAAATATTTCCATGAATCGTGGCCTAAATATCCAGGCTGCAAGTTATGCATTCAGATGCCTTTGGGGAAGCACTCCTTTCTAGCACTTTGAAGGTCAGACAATAACCTAGTTGGATTGGTTGCTAACAGAACATTGACAATTATGTAAGTGCTACAAAACAAAAGCAGGAAACATAGTAGTACTGAACTGTCACCTTAACCTGCTGCTCCAGTAATGGCTGTCTGCTTCATCATCACAGCATCAATTGGCTCCCTGTGGACTCCTCTCCTGCCACATCCTCCTCCTGGAGCAGGCCCGCCCACCACCCACCAATCCCAGAGGTTGTTGTCATCCGCCCCGGGGCAAGTGCCGTAAAGTCCTGTGCTGTCTGCAGCCTGGACAAGTCTGGTGGGTTCTGGATAGGACCTGGTTCCATGCTCTCCTTCTCACAGTGAGCCCTTTGCCTGTATGCTTTCCACCTTACTGGTGGCTACACTATCATAGCAGAACTGGACTGCCATTTTACCTGCTGCTCCTGTGATGCCTGGCCACTTCATCGTGGCTCCGCTGCTCAACTCCCTGTGGACTCCCCTGCTTCCTCAGCCTCCTTCCTTCATGAAACTGTCTGTCCTCTGTGTTCCTTTACAGTGTGGGTTGTATTTTGTAGTGTGCTAGAATGGTCCGTTGTAGTAATAATAAAGTAGACATGTGTATACAACATTGACTGGACAGTCCCTTTTATTATTGGGTAATAATTGTATTTTCACTGTTTTGCAACTAACCAATGATCGACAACCTTGCATCGATAATCCTGTCATTCCGCCCACATTACCAAAATTGGACGAGGAGGTCTTATAATTCATTTGTATTCCAATCTGTTCATATCCCTTCTGGTGTACTAGAGGTGTGGGGATGATTGATGGGTTAGAAACCGATATTCATCCCTGGAACACTGGGGCCCCATAATTTGATTTGTACCACTTTGCTCAACTTATTCTTCTTTTCCCCTCATTTCTCTTTTCAATTATTTCTTCCTTTCCTCTGGTCCTTTGTCTCCTTCACACATTTCTGGTTCCAGATTGGACCCTATTTTCTCTTCAACTTTATTCTTGACTTGGTCACGGCTTTCCCTATTTACTCATTGGATAATGTTCTGTTATAATTTTCACATACACCTTCTACTGTCACTCCCCTCTTACCTTCTTCTCACACATTTCTCCATTGTGATTTATATAGCTTCAAGGCATCTGTTTTCAACTCTGCTGTAACTTCATCTCTACCTCTGCTGCACACCTTTATGTCTTCATCTGTTGACTCTGCTTTTTCTCTCCTATTTTCAGCTATTTCCCACACACTAGACTCTTTCATCCTGTGTCTTCACTCAATCCCTCACGTAAGCCCACTGTGGGATGTATTGACCCACTCTGCTATACTATGCGGCATCACTCTGCTATCTATGGTGCAAGAAACACACCTTTGTGTGCGCCAAAACCTCCAAAGCCGCTTTCCAACACACAAAGAGATGGCTGCACAACCTGCCATTCATGGTGCATATGTGGTGGAACAGAGCACACGCTGCAGAAAATGTGCCAGTGGGCTCCATGGCAAGCAAACAGAATTCAGAGGGAAAAGCAGTGATTTGCAAGTGAAACTCCAAAATTCGCCTTTAAGTAACATTTACTTTGCTGCCAAAACTTCAAAATGCCCATAAATAACACTTCGCAACACTTATAATCTCGCTTGGTGCTAAAATTCATTTAACCTAAGGAAGCACTGTGAATGTACATAGTCCTGAAAGGTTAAGAGCAACACATTTGTCAGCAAAACTGGATTGCCTGTGAATGACTGCACCTGTCAAAAATCTGAGTGCAGCACAAATGGGCTCTCCTGGTTAGATTTTAAAGTTATCTAAACTAAAAGCCTGCCGGATTAGCAATGATAAAAGGACACAGGTTTAAATCTAAGAATGTAATTTACCTATGTTATCTGATGCAACAAGTTTGTTTTCTGCTGGATTTTAAATCAAGAAATTAAGAATAAATTAGCCTGGCGGGACCTGCCAGAAGTTGAACAACAGGTTTTTTTACCCAAGGACAGGGCCTTCCTCTCAGCAGATACTCACTGGCATATGATAATTGTGGAGTAGGACAGACTTTTGTCTGCAGCCAGAGACTGAACAATGGCAGATTCTCCAGGCCAGCAAATGGACATGTGAAGAGGTCGTAAACTTGGCTTGCAGAAGGTTCCCAACAGTGAGGGCTACTCCTTGAGCTCCAGAGGGAGACAAAAAGCGGACCATTTGCTGCTAAGGACATGTAATGAACAATTTTTAGAGACTCATAACTTGTTATCAGAAATGGAGAAAAATATAAAAAGGGCCGATTTGTTAGTCTAATTTTTGGCTCTACATTTCAAGATGTGATGGAACTATGTAACATATTCGGAACAGGAATGGCAATATATGTGGTTTTATGGAACTGTATGTATGCTAGAATTGTTAAACTCTGCACACGCATTCCTATGGTAAACACGCATAACTGTGGAAATTTGGAGAACATTTGGAAAATGTTTTCATGGTGAAATGGACAAAATGCTGCAGAAAGGCTAAACAAGATCTCACAGCTGTGGGATTTTGATGAGCAGATACTCCATAAAATATGGAATTCTTGTATGTAATTTTCATAGAGGTTACAAATGTATAAATATGTATTTAGGACAAAATTCGATTTTGATACTAGTGTCTAGGGGGGTTCTAAGGATGGTAAAAGCCAAACCATAAAAGTGACATCATCTGTCTTGGATCCAATCACTCAAATGCAAGGCAGAGATGGGGCTCTGATCCAATCCCAGTCCACAGGGGCAAGTTTAGTTAAGCCGGCCGACACACCCATTTTTGTGATGTCATTTGAAAGGATAAATAGAGACAGCTGACAACACATAGGGACTCACTCTTCTGATTCCAGCAAAGCATTCTGATCCAGCATTCAACATCCAGCCATTCAACATCCTTCCAGATACAGATGCCAAGGACCAGGCCAAGCAGTAGCTGAACCATTTTCAGCAAGGCCTCAATCCTCAAACTTATCCTCACATTCCAGTGTAGCGCTGTGGTGTGAGAAAGCATCCTGAAACTAGCATCCTGAAACTATCTGGTGTCCTACCACAATGCTTGCCTGATGAACTCATCAACCCGCTGATTTGAAATACCCAGAAACAAGAAGGGCAGATCCTGTGCAGTGCCGGCGACCGGCCTAGCTGATCCAGTCTGTCTGTGCCTGATGTGCTGTCTTTCCTTGATAGAACCAATCCATTGACCAGAACTGTGACTGTCCAAAAATAATACATCCCAGTGGATTGTGAGTACTAAGAGGATGCTAGAGAACTATTGTATACCTTGTATTATCTTGTTCCTCTCTAATCTCTGAACTATCCTACTTTTATAACCAGTAACAATGTCAAAATCTTTAGTGCTATCTTATTCTGTCTAGTTGCTAAAGCGCCATTTTCATAGTCATCTTTATTTGTGTAAGTCTGATCCATAAGTCCCACTTTGAGTCTTTGGACTGGTGCCACCGGGGAAGGTGATGGGGATCTGTTACTGAAGTCATGAATCAGTCTCAGAGCTTATTTTGTCCCGACTTGGTTGCCTAGCCTTAACCCTCTAGCTTTGATTAAAAGCATAAGCCATATTTTCTGATTCTAAACTGAAGTCCTTGTCCAAATTTGTGTCTTTATTTTCGATACACACCTCTCACTAAAGCCTCCATAACTCCCTCAGTTTTTAAGATAGAAGCGAAATTTCAACTCCCACTTGTACCTAACATCCTCAGCTACATTCACAGTGCGAAACAGTGCGTTTGACCTGTTATATCAAAAATCGCATAAGTAAAAGTTTGCCGCAAATTTACCTTTAGCAAATGTTTTACACGTGTGAATAACTTTAAATTATTTCATCCTTTTATTTTTATATTCCTATTGTTTCTTTTTGATTACATCTTTGCTTGTGTTTGCTTGCATCTGTTAAAAGCGGCTCCCGTAGGAATTTATAATAATTTAAGCATTTTTGAACATATTTTGTGTTTTTGCTCAGCCAATTTCCAAGCCATTCTGACAGTTGAAAAGTCAAGCCCGTTAATTCTCTTGTGTTTAAAGGGGAAGGTGGGAGTGATATTCTGTTTGGTCTGCATTATTCCTGAGTACCTTCGCTCTCCTCACATCTATTTAAATTTCCTATTGGTGAGTTGAGGGGTGTTGCAGGGGGCACCCCTAACCTTTGTGCTATCTGTTCTAAACCAACCCAAAAGTATCCCTTTCCTTGCTGCATTCTTTTTGTGTTCATTACTTGAGTCCTAGTGCATTCAAGATATTATTCATAGCTCCTGTCACCCCATTGGTGATTGTTGTTACCTATTAAAGATATATTGTGCTTTTAAATTCTAAGTAAATAAACAAATAATGACCTTTACAACTAGCCTGGTTCCGGGTTCAGTGTAACTTGGGGGTATTTTAAGAAGGGCGTGATATGAGTGGTATATCATTCAGAATATTGAACTTATAGATAAAAATAAATCAGGGTTTCATTTGTGCACTCCATGCTGGGCGAGACTTGGGTGTATGCCTGATTGAAATCACTTACACCACACAACCTTGGCTGACTCCATCTCTCTGTTCCCTGTGTCACAACCTCCACCTTGCTGAGTGTGGTTGGCAGACATCTTGGCCTCCTGTTAATCTTTCTCACCTCACTTTCCTCCACACCGATTGCTTGATTCCTTTTCTTCTTATCCTTGGCACATGTTTCAGACTTTGTTCCCTATTCTGTCTCCTCCTTCTCCTAATCCTGCCTCTTCTTCTTCTATTTCTGCTTCTGAAGTGGACTCTTATTTTTCTTCTAAAGTAGGTTTCTGGGTACTTCCATTACTTCTTCTGCCCTCAGCTTGCCCCCATCTTCTTATTTGTCTTCTTTCCCCCATTACTGTTGACAGCACCATTACCTTGCTTTCTACAGCTCACTCTACTTCTGCTCCTACTGACCCCCTCCCATCACTGCTTATTCCAAAGGTCTTTTCTTTTCATATCCCTATTTCACCTCTCTCTTTAATGCCTCTATCCAATCTTCTATCTTTCCGTCATCCTTTAAACACTCTGTTATTCTTCCAATTTTTAAGACGCACAAACAATTTTTGGATTCCGCGCTTCCCTCTAATTTCCAACCTACATCACTCCCTCCCTATCTCTCTAATCTTGTATGCACATTTTTATTCCCAGATCTCCTTTCATTTAAATTCAAATTCTCTCTTTCCCTACTTCCTGACTGGCTTTCGTTCTTGTCACTCTACAGAGAATGCTCTTCTTTCTGACACTAAGTCAATTTTATCAGCCTGCTATGCAAACACTCTTTGTTTCTCTTACTTTTGGATCTGTCTGAAGCATTTCATACTGTTGACCATTCTCACCGGCTTGATTCACTTTCTTCTCTTGCTTTTAATAATTTTCTTCCTCACTGGTTTCCTTCCTATCTCTCCAACCAAACCTATTCTGTCACTGGGGCTGGCAATTCTTTCTCCACTCTTCCTTCTCACCATAGTGTCCTTCAGTGGTCGGTACTGGGATCCCTCATCTTTACACTATTCTTCTTGCTTCTATCATCATTTCATTCCTGTTATACCATCACTTACACGCTAGTGAAACACAACTATTTATTTCCTTCTCTGTATTTACCCCTGCTGTTCATAATGTTATTACTTCTTGTTTCCTTGCTATCCATTATTGGATGTCCGGCTACTTTCTTCATCTTAACCCATCCAAGACAGAACTTCTTTTATTTCCTGCCACTTCTATTCCTCCTCCACCTCCTGCCACCTCTGTTTCCTGTCCCCTAATTCCCTAACCATGTTATCTTCTTCATGGAATCTCAGTATACTTGCTACTTTTTGCTTACAGATTTGTGCACTTTCCCACTCATGCTGATTCCATCTTTTTAATAATTGTACAGCAAGACCCTTTCTTTATTTCCACACAACTAAGATTCTTATATTTTCTTTTGTCAGTGTTCACTTCTATTGCTCAAGTGTTCTCCTTGGACTTCTATCTACTCACCTGGCCACTCTCCATTTTATCTACAACTCATGTATTCATCTTCTTTTTTCTATGTCTTCTCATTATCCTATCTCTCCAGTTCTGGCTTTTCTGCTTTGACCCCCTTTTAACTCTCACCTGCTTATCAATTTCCTCTGTCTTGTATTCAAAACTCTCCATTATCTTGCTCCTCAGCATCTTTCCTCGATCACATCTTTTTATTCTCTAAATGTTCCTTACGTTCTGAAACTTTGTTTCTTCTTACTGTCCCTCACCTTCCTTGTGCCTCGTTCCATTTCTGGTCTTTTTCTTTCCTCGTTCCTGGTATATTGACGAGTCTGGGTTCATCTCCCGGCGTACCCTACTCAATTATGAGACCCATCTTGAAATGTGTCAGGGCCTTTTTTTGAGTTGCGGGGGGAGGGGCATTTCCATTGGGTCTATTGGACCCAATGGGTTTGGGGTGGTGCTATTAGCAATTACTTCTGTGTTAATAGCATCTAAAATAGGCTGAAAATTGTAGGAGGTTTTACTTTATAAGGGCAAATTAGGGATTTGGCTGAATTTTCTTACCGTGATAGTTTGGTGGTAAACTGGTGGTTAACTGGCCTTACATTTAGAGATAATTTAGTATTACCTTATTTTGGTGATAATAGAGTATTAGCTTGTGTTGCTGGTAATTTTAGTGGTATCTTTCTTTGTGGTATTTTCAGAATTACCTTATTTTTGTGGTATCGTGGTGAGCATGGTTTTTTGTACTACAGCCCCATCATAAAACACATCGTTCCTCTCTATTAGAATATTTCTTGGTCGCCTGTAGAGTACCCCCAGACCTATTACACCCTTAGAGAACCCAGTGAGTTTATTCAGAATGCAACCTATTGTATGTGGCTGGTATTACTGGCTTGTTTACATCCAGTAATCTATGTGTCTCATCTGACACTGCTTCTTTTCAGCATGCAAAGAAGGACTCACTCACAACACCAGCACACACCTTCCTACCTTGCAGGTATGTATTCAATTTTACTTGCTTGTTATTTTAGCTACAGTGGTAAATTAGAAAACGCTTTACCACTCTGTTATAAACATCAAACCTTTGTGATTCCCCTGTATATAACTGATTCACAGATGCATGAATGACACCAAAATCCCAGACTTTGTTTTTTTACACTCTGTATTATATAGCAATTATAAACAGAAATACATGTTACCACATGATATGACAGCATTGCCTAAACAATATAAAAGAGAACAGAAAATAACAGGCACATTGCAAAAAACTAATTTAGTGTTTGGCACTTTTAAACATGGAGAAATATGAACATTTTTTTTTTCTAACTCCCTGCACTGCCAACAAATTTTGTCATCTCCCATTCATTCTTTTTCCTCACTCGGCACTAACTCACCCAGGCCAGTGAAGTCTGAAACTCTTGTTGTCAGGATTTTATCTATACGACCTTGCCACTTTGCAGACCCAGTGCTAAGAACACCTTTGCATGTGTGGGGAGCTCCCAGTTGTTTAATTTGCAGCTAGCGCTCACACCTACATGGAGTACAAAGCATTTATTATGTAACATCGCCTGTCTCTCTGTCCCAGCACGATCAAACTTTTCCCCCTGGTTATTCCTTAAGAAAACTCCTCCTGCCTATCACCCCTAGGTCAGCCCTCTATTGATGTGGCCTATCCACTTTCAATCTCTACCAATCAGAATGTCCTGTACCAGCCCTCATTTTTCAAGACAAAGAGTTCAACTCTGCAAAGCAACTGTTTCTGTTTTCCTTCATTCCAGTGACATATTTCTGCTCTCCACAGAAAAAAAAGCTCAAAGGAACTGAGTGTGCATCTCATCATGGAAGAAAAAGTTAATTTTAAACCGTTTCATGTAAAAACAAAGAACGTATTTCATTGTGCATGAAAACTGCATTAATAACGTTAGAGGGGTTGAAGTTAATATATTGGTAAGGCATTTAGTGTAAAGTTAATTAATTATGTATTTCTAATGCAGTTCGCACACATGGAAACATCCAATTTGTAAAAAAGTGTGCCTCTTCATTTTAAAATGACAGCACACTGTGCTCAAACATTTTACTAAATGCTCTGAAAAAATTGCCTGCTGGCTGTTACTGAAAACTATTTTACACCTATTGTGCACCTATTTTGAAATTGCTGCATTTAGATATGGCATACTGCATACTATCAATAAAATCCCCAAATACATCCTTACATACCCTCCTTTTTCTGACAATTCTGGCTACTAAACACATAATTGGAGGAAACTCTCTTTTTCCATTGTTGTTAGATGAATCACGGTTGAAATAATAGTATCTTAATAAAATGAATAATTAAATATTTCTTAACAAACCATTGCTTAATCATAACGAAATTGAAGCAGATCCCAAATGGGGCCCATCAGTCTTCACACACATGTATATGTGCATGTATAACAGAACATTGTACACGTATATTTCCAATCGAAGTGTTCACATATATTTGAATGTCTTTTTCAATCATAGTCTCTATATATGTGTGAAATAAACGTTTCTTATTAGTGTACATGTATGATAAAAAACAATAAAATAAAATGAATACATGAAACAAATGACTAACATAACTAACTAAAATAATTAAATAAAATAACAAACTTGTGGATCTCCATTATTCTCATCTCCAGTCACATAGGACAATACTATACTCCACCAGCAATGTTGCAAAATTAACGTCAACTGACTACTGTTTCATTGGTGGCATTCACCATCTTCATGACCGCGCCTCTGAGATGTCCTGATCACCAAACTTCCATTGCATCATCCCTTTAGTAGAATTGTTCCATCGTGGCTCTCTTGGACGTCTCTCCACAAAAATCATCTATTTTAGCATCGCAGTCTATTTGTCTTCACATACATATTTTGGCCAGAGGCTTTTGGTCCCTTGATCTCCGGTGGTCCAGTGGTCTCCGGCCCATCAATCTCTGATCCCTGCCAGGATAATAGTTATTCATGTCTAAATCAAATAGAAAAGGAACAAATTCAATTTTACCCCTTCTACCACCTGGCCAAAACAAAATGTATCCCAAACATTATGATCCTTTACTTTCGAATACCTGCAATTAAGCACACATTATAGTGAAACAAACAACATAAATATCCCACCTTATTTCCATTGTGCTAGATTATTGATCTGACTCAGCATATTTCATAAACGCATAATAACCCACTCTTTTTTATGTGTTTTTAATTTATTTAATATTTATTACTAAATTACTACACTACTACATTTTTTGTTCCTTATGAAATAGAACACCACCTATTTTTATTATACATGCATCATGTGGTTAACAATTTTTCCCTCATTGATTAACATATAAGCTTACTGTGTTTTCATCAGTTGTCTCACTGCTAGTGTTCTTTCCCATGCAGTTAGTACACCTAACCCGTCTCCACCTAATCAAGTCTCTTTTCCTCATGCTTTGGATGACAGTGCTTAATTTGATTAACGTGAACAAATATCTCTGTTGCTATTTTACTCTCTGTCTTCAAAATTTTATACACTACCGGAGAAACTTTATATATTATTTCAAAGGGACCTTGCCATGCCGCAAGAAATGTAGAGTTTTTATGTTTACCTTTCCCAAAATGAAACTTATATACCCGATCACCTATTTTATACTCTTTCACAGGTGTCTTTTTATCATAGTATGACCTTGCAATATCAGCAGCTCTTTCCAAATTTCGCTGCACAAATGTAAATGCATGTTGTAAATGCTTTCTCAGTTCTTCCACATACTCGTGAACTGTAGATGCACTCACAAGTGTTTGCTCATATGTCCTGTATAATAAATGTTGTGGCAGTACCATTTTCCTTCCTGTCAACACCTCATGAGGACTGATACCTGTCACTTTAGCAGGAGTCGACTTAATGGCCATCAATACTGAAGGTAATCGCAAATCCCAACTAGAACCTGCCTTCGCTACACACTTCTTTAGTATTTCCACTGCAATGCAATGTGAAACTTCCTTTTACCCCCAATAATTCCCACACCTTGCTCATTAAGGTGCTTGTGAAATGAATTCCTCTGTCTATCTCTATTCTTTGTGGTAACCCCAATCTTGAAGGTATGTTATTTACCAGCAATGTAGCTGCTGTTTGCGCACTACAGGCTGGTGCAGGAATACATTCTACCCATTTCGGCATTAAACATACCACCGTCAAAAGATAACGGTTTCCCCTACTCAATCTTTTTACAGGCCCTACATAGTCGATTCGCAAATCCGACCATGGGAGAGTTAAACCTCTTTTCCTTAATGGAGCTCTATGCATTGGTGAAGCAGGTTTAAATTGTGCACATACCAGACTCCCCCTCGTATATAATTCCACATCTTGGGACATCTGTGGCCAGTAAGCATAATCTTTCAGTATCTCTACAGTTTTTTGTGAATCTCTGTGTATTGCAGTTATCGGATCATGTGCATGGTGTAACATTATCCCTCTGAATGAAAGAGGTACCACCTACTGTATCTGCCCTGTTATGGATTCCCTGATCATCAGACCATCCTGTAGTTTAAAACTTCTTTTGGAGATTTAGAGCGTGTAACTGCAACTATTGTATTTCACCAATTAAGTGTTCAATGGGCAACAATTCTCCCATAACAGTCCCAATCTTGGCCAATTGATCTGCTCTATCATTTCCCTCCTTATCCTCTCCTGGTGTTTTCAAATGTCCACGAATGTTCCTCCAGTATTCTGTTAAATCATTCTCTGACACTAATTTGTCTATAGATTGAATCATTTTCCCATGTTTGAGGGGCTTTTTGTTATATGTAAGCATGCCTCTTGCTTTCCAGCCAGGCAAATATTCTACAAAGCTATTTGGTGCATAATCAGAATCAGTCACCAGGACAATTTCACTGAATTTGTCATCAACTGCAGTAGTAATTGCTTTATGAATGGCTGATAACTCTGCTACCTGACTACTCCTAGCCCCAATTCTCATTCCTATACTAGGAATGTCCTCACATCTCAACCAGACATTTCCTTTCCCTGACACCAACTGTTTATTGCTGTCATTTCCAATGTGAAAAGCACATCCATCGACATACACAATTGGCAATTCCTTGCATGTATTTCCATCAAAAGCTTTGTGTGGCGACTGTTCAAACTCCTGCAAACTGGACTCCACCTTTACCTCATCTGATACACATTCAGCTGCATAGTCATGTAGATCTGCCAAACCTTGAGCAATTGGGCTCTTTTAATTCTGGTCATATCTCACTTCTACAGGAAAGCCCTGCAATGCCGATGTCCATGAAGTAATTCTGGACTATGCTAGATTGCCTGATCAAATCCTTTTACTCTGTAAAAACTGCAATGGTTGATGATTTTTCTCAATGATCACCTTCTCCCCTTGAACAATGGGACACAAATGTTGCAGTGCCCATACAGTGCTCAGAAGGGCCTTTTCACATTCACTGAATTTAGTCTCAACCTGAGAAAATGGTTTACTTGCATAAGCAATAGTTTTATGGTTCAAATCATCCTTTTGAGATAGCACTGCTGACATACACTGCTCAGTGAATCCTATTTCTATGAAAACATCTTTATTCTGTATGGCATAGGCCAAGCATGGTGCCTTTATGAGACATTCCTTTAATTTAGCAACTGCCTCTTTTTCCCATTTCCAGTGTGTATTCAGCTTCAATAGTTTAGTCAATGGTTCAGTGATTTCAGAATAATTTTCACTACATTTCCTGTTATATCCTGTCATTCCTAATAGACTTTTAAAACATTTCATGTTTCTAGTATCCTTCAACTTTTGTACAGCCTCCACCTTTTTTCTTTTGTGGATTTAACCCTTTTTCAGTTACTTCATAGCCTAAGAAATTCACCTCTTTTTTGCACCATTGGGCTTTCTGTGAAGATACTTTGCCACCCGCCTTTTGCAATTGGTCAAGCACATGTCTAATTTCATAAAAATTACTTTTTAAGTTTTCAGTTTCTATCAGGAAATCATCTACATAAACTATGGTCCCTCTTTCCACTGCATCTGGCATAGCTTTTCTCAAAAACATGCCAAATTAGCACCCACTATTGACATACCCAAATGGTGTTCTGGACCAAGCGTATTGCGTTTTATCAAATGAAAATGCAAATAAATTCTGAATGTCTTCTGCCAATGGCACACACCAGTAAGATCTAATGCGGTAAATACCTTTGACCCATGCACCTGAGCAAGGCCTTGATCAATGAATGGCAGCAGCTATCCAGACACTGGCACTCTTTTATTTAATAAAACACATACACCATTGACCATTTGGCTTTAATACACCCAAAATGGGAGTGTTGGAGGTACTATGAATGGATCTGATAATTCCCTAGACTCCAAGTTTTTAATTATCTCTGCCAATGACTCTAAGCATGCCAGTGGTAATCTATGTTGTTGCACAAATACTGGATTTCTACCACACCCCCCTGGTAATGTGGCAACAAGTAAATCAGTTAGGCCGTAATCATATGTGTCTTTGGCAAAAACGTCCTTAAATTCCATAATTATGTTTCTCAATTCATTCTTATCCTCTTCCATATCAGAGGAATCTGCTAACAGAATCTGCTCTTCTACCATTTTTGAAAATTCTGGGAAATCCTCCAATGGAGGAACCTCTGTGCTTTCTTCCAACTGTGTGGCTGTATCTCTCTGCAAAGCTGCCACTTTTAAATATTTTGGCATATCAGCCTCCATTTCAATGTGCTGATTTCCTGTTTCATTTTCATGTAAACAAAATAATATACAATTCTCCTGGTGACAGCATGTGATGCTGGAAATCCATTGGAGGGACAGGGCCTCCTTATCCTTGTCCTTTACTGCTTTTTATCGTGTGTTCTGCTGTGTTTTCCACACAGGATTTCATGTGGGAATCCTGTCGGTGCAGCTCTCTCTTTTGGTTTGGTGAACAGACCCCTGTGATACCCTTATGAAACCCATGGTGGGGGTGCCACCCTGTGCCCCTAGTGTATGTTTTTGGGCACCTGTGGGTGGCCCACAAAGCAGGGTATGGGCTGGTGGCAGCTTCATGCTGAATTTGACAGGTGCGCGGAGTATCCTCCATTTTGGGATACCCAGGCCCTGCCATTGGAATCAGTTGTTTCCTATTAGGAAACAAGATGGCCCCTGTGGCCTCTTGCTTTCTATTGCCTGTTACCTTGTTTTCCCAAAGTTCTGGGAAGCCCGGACTCTGTCCCTCCCCCCTGACCGGCTGTTGGGTGGAAGTTCCATATATGGTGTTGTTGTGAAATCCAGACAAGACTGACTGGAGCCTTCCTAGTGACTGTATGTTGTGGATACACCCTGTGGGTGGGACCTGGGTGAATGGAGTGTGTGACAATTATGCATTCTGTGTTGTGGGTGTCTAGTATCTGGTGGTTGACACAATGACTGAGACAGCCCTGACTGAAACTGGTATGAATGCAGTGTGGAGTGCTGAATGGCTGGGTACTTATCCCAATACACATAACCTGTGAGTGTCTGGAGAGGAGTGAATGGCCTGAATGCACTATGCACCTGATTGGATACCTGCCTGCATGAATGCCCTTCTGACCGATTGGTTGCCTGAGTGTGACCCCGAAGAATGAATGGGAGATCAACAGTATATCTGGGGACCTCTCACTGCTAGTAATCGTGTTCAGAAGCTGAAGTCCACTACGACGAGTAACTGGAGTAACTGAAGCTTGACCTTGAAGCCCTGCTAGATGAGAAGAATTCCTGTTGCTCTCCTTCACAATCTGAAAGCTGCTGTGCCTCCAAGGACTAACCCAGAGAGGACCTGGTAAGGCGCCCTCTTCCCGAGCTACGAGGGACCATCGTGCACCAGCAAATCTTTGACAAAGCTCCCTGGCAGACAGACCTTTGACAGGCTGCCGACCCGAGATGGGGACCACCCGAATCACAAAGAGAAGTGCCTGGACTTTTGTCAGCCACTGTCGCCGACTGCCGTCGCCGACCAGAGCCACTGTGCTCCCGTTTGCCTAAGAACTTTCGAATCCAAGGACGCTCTTGTCCGCGTCGTCGCCGCTGTATCCTGCTGGAGAAGGCCTGACCGTCGATGCACCGAGGAGCATCCACCGGTGGGTTTCCCGCCACACAAAGACCCCAGAGACGCCGACAAATTGATGCCCTTGCTGGGCCCCAGTTCTTCAAACTCTTTGCGGTCCAGAACTATGGACACTGTGGTGCTCCGCATGCCTCTTCTTTCCAGGACGTTTACACTTCCCTGTCAATGAGCACCGCTAGGAACGAAGCAGCCACTTGCCCGTCGTAGCTCATCCTGTTCTCCGTCGGACATTCGACGACCCGTGACTCCTGCCTTAAAGGGAGGGCACTCAAGAAGGGCCGTCGATTCCCCGCCGAGGAACTCTACAACGCCAGATACTTTGCGGTTGCAGAACTATTGGGAAGTCTAGTGTGAACAATATATGGACTGGGCTTGTATCTTTATTCTACAGGTTGCCCAGGTGGGGGGATCTCCACACAGGGCTGTGTTTAACGGTAGTGACCAGTATTCTGCCAATTGTTCAACCATCTTGCTTTCTTTCCTCTCTCTACATTTTGACAGTATAGTTGATGCACTTTAATGAGATCTGATAATATTTGTGGTACCACTGTAGAACTGCATACATTTACCATTGTTGATTTTCTGAGCACAAAGTGCGTTATCGTGATATTGTATATAACCTTGAATATTAATTATATAAAGACTGTGTTTTAACCGATACAGTGTGAGGATATTCCTTTGTGGGTCCTTGGGGACTACACTGTACTTAAGAACCAGCCTGCATCACCTCCTGAGAAGCTAGGCCTTGATTGCTCGACTCTGTTACCAAAAATAGAGAATCTTGGCTGGGGTCCTCTGTGCCTCTCCTCTACCATATAGAGAACGGAAGTACAGACACCCTCCTCCAGTCTTTACACAGCACACTTTCTCATTGAAATCATAAGGGTACCCAGATTGAATTTTAAACATCCCTTTGGGTTGAGAAGCCAGATACTCTGGCAACACACCCTCTCCATCTACATATCTCTCAGGGATATTTCCAATCACAATATTGTTGAAATCTGCAGCATAATGTGATTTTTGTATGGCCATTGCTAGCACGGAATTCTCTTCTAAATGAACATCTTGACCTCCTCTATTACCCACCATGATTTTGACAGACCCCTCCGCAATATCTACCAATGGGGTATATTCATAATCCTGCCCTTCCAGTTTCATGGGTTCATTCAAGCACACAAATGCATCAGAATCCTTCATTTGCTGTCCATTCTTGTGCTTTAGATTTATAGCAACCTGCTTGGTGAATGCAGGAATAGTAATATCCTTCTTCACCTGTAGTTCAATTGCATATGGCACCAATTGTGCACACTGATAAGCCTTTCTTTTGTCTTTTCTTTCGGGCGCAAGCCCACCTAGCCGGGACCATATTTTCTGGTTAAGGAAATCTAACACCATGCACATCCTGTGCATGATATCATTGCCCAGATAAAAATCATTTTGTGTTCCACTCACTATCCACACATTGTGGTAGATGGTTTTTTGTCCAACATTAATCTTTAGCATGCACCTTCCTGCAATTCGATTTTCAAAATCTGGATTGACCAAACCAGAGATGTATTGGTTTTTAATTCAAATTTTCGGGATCTCTTCCATTTCCATTATTCTCTTTAGTAGTTTCTTATTAATACAACTCCTTTCCTGTTCAAGTGCCAAAGTGGCTTTTATCATTTTAGAATGGCCATTTATACCAATATGAATGCATGGCTGCTCATCTTCCATATGTATTTCAGCAAGAGTGGTAATGTGTTTTTCTGTGTCTGCTTTAGTGATGGTGTTCTGTTTGCACTTCTTCTCTTTTAAAAAGATGCACAATGTGTTTATCTATTTCAGTTTGCCATTTCCTCCTAGGATCCAAATACATCTGCACAGATTGTTTTTCTTTTTCACTTTGCATTTTGTCCTGACACATCAAAATAACGGTGACACTAGGCACACAGCTATTCTGGAGGTACACCTCCACTGCATCATTCGATTTGGAAAAAGTATGGCATTCACTTACGCTGCTCTTTAGTGACTTTATTTTCTTAGACCTTAATGGATGTCTGGTTAAAGACCACATAACCCCATTTACCCCATCAATGAGATGAGACAATCTTTTCAGGCAATCTGTTCCCATCAAGAATGGAATTTCACAAATAGATGTGATCAATACTTCCTGTTTCATTCTGTGTTTTCCTATATTTATGTCAACTTCAGTGACACCTTCAATAGGCACCTCCTCACCATTTATGTTATATACTGGGCCTGCACTCTGTCTCACTTTGATCTGATTCTGTGGAGATCTCCCTTCATTGATACTTTTTACTAATTCTTTGGACATAATCGTGGCCTGTGCACCTGTATTGCACTTCTCTTCCACATTAATGGGAGGATAATATCTGTCCTCAACTTCCTCTAATACACACATAAAGTGTGAATTTTTACTGATTTCAGGATTAACTTTTCTCAGACCCTTCTCACTCTTGGCTAAGAACATCGGTAAATGAAAGGACATTTTTCCCTCCTTTCTGTCCATTTCCATTTGAGCCTTACCCATCTCCCCATGTTCAGAGGTCATTTGGAGTGTGGTCACTGTTCGCCCTTCCATTCGGGATCATCAGAGTTCATACTGCAATTCTCCAACTGAATATGCATATAAACATCACCTGATAAGTTGTCATTTTCTAATTCTGGGCATTAGTTGGCATTTGGCATGATACCAGTCTTTTTAATTTCTTCAAAAATCTGTTGCTCAAAGAACTCTTCAGGTGACTGGTCTGTACCCTCCTTTTTAGTACTGATTCTTCCTGCCTGTATTTTATTAGCATCTTGATTGTCTAGGGAGAGTGTTCTAACATTCACATCTAATCCCTTATCAATTATTTTATCCGTGCATGAGTTGTCTTTCTTAAATCTGTCTCTTTGTTCCTTTGGAATTTCATGTTCTTGTCCTTTTCCTTTTTCATTTGTACAAATTTCCAACGTTTGATTCAGCGCTAGGTTAAACCAAACCTCTTTTTTAGATGTTTTTCTGCTTCATGTTCATTTGCAGGCATTTTCATTTTTAAATCATTAAACAGCTCAGGGTCATTATGCAAAACCGGATCAGGGGAATCTGTCTTTTTATCATTTTAGGTGTCATGAATGTTTAGTCACTTATTATGAGAAGCTACCAGGTCACTTCTATGACCTTCTGCCCCTTCATTTGATGACTGTTTTTGAGCTGTAGCTGTACAGAGTTTTCCTATTTGTTCAGCCAGCATTTTTACTTGGGCCTCGAGACACTGGAATCTTTCCATTTCTCTAGAATCTTCTCTTTGCGACCTATGCCAATATTGGTTGTTCTCCCCTTGGTTAAATTAATTCTGGTGTCTCTCAGGAGAGTGATTCCTATTTGAATTGTTTCTGAAATATTGATTCATGTGAGGCAGGGAGCGGGGTGTACCTATTCTTTGGTTTTAAACCCCTGGTGGTGGTGATTGATTGTATTGACATGGAGCATAGTTCATATTCTGCCTTGTTTCCTTTCTCTCATTTTGTGAGTACTGTCCCCTATACTGATTCCCATTTTCAGTAAATCGATCCACATACTGTGGTCTGTCCTGGTTACCATATATCATGGTGTTGGGGTAAAATCTGCTCTGTGTCCCCAACGTCTGGTAGGGACTATTACTTCTTGGATGTTGATTTTGTCTCTGATTGTTGGTCATGCCTGACATATCGAGCCAATATCCTGCCCGGGGTCTGTCTCCTAATTGGCAAGGTGATGTATTTGGCCCAGCTGTGATCGTTCTTTGCCGTTAATGACGGGAAATGAGAAAAATTACGCCAAACCTCTTTTTCAAACTCTGCCCATGACATGTTCTCCTGTTCATTCAATCCCCTGATGATGCTCGCTGTGGGAGCATCCAGAGTTAAGTGAAAGTATTGTCTGTATTGGTCATTGGGTATGTTTAGGGCTTTAAATATATTGTGCACCACTTATAAGTGGTCCTTTATACAGCACTCCCGTCCTTTTTGAACGGTTTGATCAGGGCCTTGATTGACTTCATTATCTTGATTTGGCAACTTGGCGCTATGATTGGAAATTGCATTACTTTGTGTTTCAATCGTTGTCTCAGGCATATAGGGTTGGTTATAACCCCCAATGGGTGAGTGAATTTACATCAATCCCATTGAATGTGGTGCTCTGTTGCTTGTCCTGGGACCTGAAATTGCATATCTGCTTTTCCAAATCCTTGCACTTTTTAAGGAGTCGGTCTGCCTCCTTACACAAGTATGTGTTTTCATCACCCCTTTTATTAATCACATTTTGCATATCGCTCATCTACATTTGACATTCATTAAACTCTTTATCCTTCTTGTCCCTTTCTTGAAACATTTTAGCTATCTCTTGTTCAACAGTCTGGAGCTCACCTTCTTTCTCTAGATTCTCTCTTTGTAAAACTTGCATCTCTAAAATAGCCACCTCTTTATCTTGTCTAATGTGGCTTACCAATCCTTTCAAGTGTTTTAATTCTTGCTCACTGTCCTGAAATGTTCTCCCTTGAGACAATTGAGTGTTTAATTCTTTACACTTTGATTGCATGTCCTTTTGACATACCTCGAGGTCTGCTCTTAACTTTTTCTCCTGTTCACTAGCTCCATCTAATTCGACTTTTAGGGCCTCATTATGAGGTAGGAGGTAGCCATGGTTGTTTTAGCACCATGGCTACCCCCTTACTGCATACCGGGTCCGGGTTCTCGGAATGGGTACTTACCGGGTCATTCCAACCTTGGAGGACCCGGTAAATCCCCATTCTGAGAACCATTCCCCATTCCCATTGAGTCCCTATAGGGCTCAATGGGAATGGGGAAGTAGCTAATAATGGTATAGCAATTTGCGGTACCGTTATTAGCTCTGAAGTCCCATAGCGGGTCCCGTCCTTAACACTTGGTCAGACCAGGCGTTAAGGAAGAGACCTGCTAAGGGACCTCGGAATATGGAGGTAAGAGTGCCAGTGCCGGTAATCCCGTACCTCCTACCTCGTAATGAGGCCCTTAGTCTTTTAATTAGCTTGGCATAATTTTCTTGCATTTGCAGAGAACTATTTAAAATGAACCATGTTTGGCACATAGACATATCAAACAGTCTTTCTCTGCAGGTTTGTCAGCAGAATTTAATAATCTCAGAAGACAGACATGAATTATGCTACCCTCTTCAAAAATGTTGTGCAATTATTCTTTCTGAACTTCCCCATAGATATGGTCATGCCGCTCTGTGGCATTTTTGATGACTATGTTCCATGTGCATATAATTTTGCCTCCAAATCTTTCACCAACTCTGGGAATGTGGCATCAATTTGAGACATTCTGAGATTTACTTTCAGTGTCACACTGCTCTCACAAAATGAGTGCAAGTATGGCGGTATGGAACACACTTGGCACGCCCAGTAGTTGCTCTACAGTCTGTTCCCACAGGCCCAACGCACCATTTATTATGTAGGAGATTTTGTCTTATTAGGGCAAATTTGGGATTTGGCTGTATTTTCTTACCATGATATTTTGGTGGTAAACTGGCAGTAAACTGGTCTTACATTTAGAGATAATTTAGTATTACCTTATTTTGGTGATAATATAGTATTAGCTTGTGTTGGTGGTAATTTTAGTGGTATCTCACTTTGTGGTATTTCTCCGAATTACCTTATTTTTGTGGTATAGTGGTGAGCATGGCTTTTTGTACTGCAGCCCCATCATAAAACAAATCTTTCCTCTCTATTAGAATGTTTCTTGGTCACCTGTAGAGAACCCCACAGACCTATTACACCCTTAGAGAACCCATTGAGTTTATTTAGAACGCCACCTATTGTATGTGGCTGGTATTACTGGCTTATTTACATCCAGTAATCTATGTGTCACATCAGACACTGCCTTCTTTTCAGCATGCAAAGAAGGACTCACTCACAACACCTACACACACCCTCCTACCTTCCAGGTATTTATTCACTTTTCCTTGCTTGCTATTTTAGCTACAGTGGTAAATTAGCAAATGCTTTACTGCTCTGGTATAAACATCAGACCCTTGTGATTCCCCTGTATAGAAATGATTCACAGATGCATGAATGACACCAAAATCCCAGCCTTTTTTTTTACACTCTGTATTATATGGGAATTATAAACAGAAATACATCTTACTACATGATATCCCAGCATTGCCTCCAAAATATAAAAGAGAACATAAAACAAGAGGCACATTGCAAAAAAACTAATTTGGTGTTCGGGACTTTTAAACATGGAGAAATATGAACATGCAGTATTCTTTTTTCCAACTCCCTTCACTGCCAACAAATTATGTCATCTCCCATTCATTCATTCTTTTTTCTCACTTGGCACTAGCTCACCCAGGCCAGTGAAATCTGAAACTCACGTTGTCAGGATTTTATCTGTATGTCCTGACCGCTTTGCAGACCCAGCGCTAAGAACTCCATGTGTGGGGATCTCCCAGCTGTTCATAGCTAGCGCTCACACCCACATGGTGCCAGCAGCATTTATTATGTAGCACTGTCTGTCTCTCTGTCCCAGCACGATCTGAACTGGTTATTCCTTAAGAAAACTCCTCCTGCCTATCACCCCTAGTTCAGCCCTCTATTGACGTGGCCCATCCACACTCAATCTGTACCAACCAGAATAAAAGAATGTGTCTTGTACCAGCCCTCGTTTTTCAAGACAATGGCCCTCATTAGGACCCTGACGTTAAGGCGTTAACGGCGCCGTAAAAGGCTGCAGCACCGTTAACCCCTTAACGCCTTACTACGAGGTCCCTTTGCGGCTCCCGACCTTAACGGCTGGTCTGGACCAGCCGTTAAAGTAGGGACCCGCAAAGGGACCTTGATGGCAATTACGGTACTACAATTTGCGGTACCGTAATTGGCGCCTTCCCCATTCCCATTGAGCCCTATGGGGCAAAAATGGCAATGGGGAAGGGCCATGGAGAAAGGGGGAATTACCGCCCTGCCAACCTTGGAATGGGGTGGTAATTCCCCCTTTCTCCATGACGGACTCCGGCATGGACCATGGTTTAGCGTCAGAGTCCTAATGAGGGCCAATGAAGAATTCATCTCTGCAAAGCAACTGTTTCTGTTTTCCTTCCTTCCAATGGCATATTTCTGCTCTCCATGGAAAAAATCGCTCACATGGACTGAGTGTGCATCTCTTCATGGAAAATAAAGTTAATTTTAAACCGTGCATCTAAAAACATAGAATGCATTTCATTGTGCACAAAAACTCCATTAATAATGTTACTGAGGTTGAAGTTAATATATCAGTAAGTCTGTTAGTCTGTTAGTATAAGGTTAATTAATTATGTATTTCTAATGAGGTTCGCACCCATGGAAACATCCAATTTGTAAAAATGTGCACCTCTTCATTTTAAAATGACAGCACGCTGTGCTAAAACATTTTACTAAATGCTCTGCAAAATGTGCCTGCTGGCTGTTACTGAAAACTATTTTGCACCTATTGTGCACCTATTTTGAAATGGCTGCATTTAGATATGGCATACTGCTTACTATCAGTAAAATTCCCAAATATATCCTTACAAAATGTTATCCCAGACTCATGATTGGGCCAGCCCTTAAATGTGGTGGTAATAGTGTTATCACCACATTTAAGTTCTACTGCCCAATTTATGAGGCCCTAGACTGTACTTTGTACTAGGTGCTGATTCTGCAGACTCACAAAGATGCAATATCAATGAATATATAAGATCATAATCAAATTTAGATGATGTACGCCATTGTCATGGGGCATGTTTATGTTTATGTTTAGTGCTTGTAAGGCGCCGCAGCCCTTAGGCATCGGTGCGCACATGGAGCACGAAACAGAAGACCACTGACACCACTGGCAGACAGCAAAGGAAACACAGAGAAACAAAATAGCAATGCATGGTGAATCACACAGGACTGAGATCTGAGACATTGTTCAACAGGAGTTCTAATTAAATAGTAACAACTTAATCCATTTACGGAACATGGGGAAACTCTTCTCTGTACACATCTCGACTGGGAGATCATTCCAGGCAAGTGTCACTATAACCGGGAATGGAAGATCCTTACTGTGTGTTCTTTTGACCTTAGGAGAGATGAGATGGTAAGTATTTATAGATCTTGTAGACATTTCCTGTATTTGCTTGGGGAAGGCAGTCTTTTAAATAACTAGGTGCATGGCCATGTAGGCATTTAATCATCACAATAAGGATTTTAAAAGTAATCCTGGACGCAACAGGCAACCAGTGGAGTCCACTCCTAGCCGGAGTTATATGATCTCTTTTGGAAACATGATTGATAATGCGAACTGCATCATTGTGCAGGATGTGAAGCTTCTGTATGCAGTTCTTACTTGCTCCGCATAACAGAGCATTGCAGTAATCTCACTGGGGCATTACAATTGCTCTAAGCAGGGGTTTGCAGTTTCTACTAGTGACTTAAATTTTTTCAAGTGTAAGTAACCTCAGATGATATTGGGATTTCTTTACAACATTGTCCACATGGGCTTCTGCTCCTATAGACTGATTGACAATCACTGCCAAGGTTTTAACTTTGTCCAGCGTCTTAATACAGAGGCCGTCAATAAGAAACTCTGACTATTAATCACCCAGATTTGTCCTAGCTTGAGCGGACTCAAAGACCAGTTCAGTCTTTGCACTGTTAAGACAGAGTCAGTTAGCTGTCATCCAGTTTTTCACTATTTGATAGATGCTCTGGGCGTTTCTAATATCTTCAGCATAGTCTTCACTCAGTTCTACCAACAGGTGAGTATCCTCTTTGTAATTTTAAATCTGTGCTCAACTTTGTCCAGAATATCATATAAGGGGTGCCAATAAATCTTGAAGAGTGCCAGGGACAGACATGCTTCCTGTGGAACTCTGCAGTTAGATATTCTTTGAGTGGAGGATGCCTGGCCCCAGCAGACTTTCAACATCCTGTCCGACAAAAAAGATTTCATCCACTTCACAGCTGGTGGGGAACAAATGCCCACAGAAGATAGGCTGGCCAATCATTTCTTATGATCCAAAAGGTCAAATACTGCTAGGTTAAGCAGCATCAGCAGGCCTGGCTTACTCCTGTCCATACAGTCCAGCATTTGGTTCTGGAGGTCAACTAAAGCACTCTCAGTGCCATGATGTTCTCGGTATGCAGACTTTCTCGGATGAAGGATATTGGCCTCCTCATCTGTGATTGCATTTGAAATAATAAAAAGTAGATTTAAAATAAAGTTCAATTGGATATCTCACCCTTTAATGTTCCCACCAATGATGGATAGTATTTTTTTTTTTTGTAGGGAGTCAACCACAGCATGTCTCTAAGGATCAGTCCTCGCGAAGTCGGTACCCTCTTTTCGGCCGCCCCGACATGGAAACACAGCAGATTCGCAGCATTGATTTTCCACCTAGTAGCCAATTTCACAACCCCAAAATGGAAATGGAGGATTATAATACACTGAACCAATAACCCCTTTGTTACACTTTGAGGAACAACAGTGGGTCTCAGTGATTTAAGTGTGATGAGAAAATATAATGGTGGCTCTAACAAGAGGGCCATGACCAAAGTGCTGGGTATGTCCTTAAGAGGGCTGGACATGGCTTAGAAGAATAGTGAACTAAAACTCATGCAAGATGTGACCCAGTGAGTGAGTATTTGGGCTCAAGTAGCATGGTCTAAGGTGGTCATGTTTGCATCCAGCGTGCATATTGTAAATACATCTATCTGATTCAGTTTGTAAATAAATCACTGATGGAAAATAAATCACTCTCTCACTCTGTATATAAACAATTCAATCAGTGAATAAATTGCCTTTATTCTGTGAATATATCACCAACGAAAAGGGGTAGAGGGGAAATAACACCAATTGTGGATCCTGGATGCTTGCCATATAATCAAAGATCAATTTGGGAACCTATGTTTGAACTCAGAAGTTTATGAATGATAAGTAATGAGTCGAGCATGCAACCATTCTGAGAACATAATGCAAACTGTGTTTGGTGCTCTTTTAATTTTTCAGAATACTCACCCTAACAGCAAACTGCCTGTATCTACGAACAATATATGCTCATTTGGGCAGTCTTAGCTTTTATATGTGAGGCGTGGGATCCCCTGCTTAAGCTTTGCCTAAAGGCACTCCTTTCTGAGCTTGTATATCAATTCCTGGTACCAATAACTATCAATTAGCCAAGTCTCCTGACACACGCGTTTAGACTCCTGGCGTGCACGTAAGATAAATCACATTGGGTGCTTATTGGGGCTGGGCTGTGGGGAGGACCAGCAGTCTCCAAGTTGTGGGCCAGATTTTAGAGGCTATCAGGGCAATTCCTGATCTACCCTGCTCACAGATAGTACGGCTAGGCCTGTTTACTGAAGGAATTACCGTTCCATAGAGAGAAATATGCACAATTCTGAGAGAGAACATGGTACATGGGCTATCATTGCCTTCACACTGCTGACATCTTAAAATGCAGGGACTTTCCTTGCTTCATAGGGTATAACTGCACTGTTCTATTCCCCATGCTGGTTTCCAGCTACTTTCTCAAAGTCAACCCCTCTTTAGTTGTATGCTTCATGTCCATGACCTGGAATGGGGTTTATTAAGCACTGCAGGACATATGTCACGAGATGGGACTTCCAGCACAATTCACACGATGCAATAACATCTCCCCTGCTGTAAGGAGTGTAAGGAGTGATGTAAGGAGTGTCACTTGCATTGGAAATGTCTAGTCTTGACCCAAATGATTCAAAACTCTCTAGGGCAAAGGAGCGTCAAAGGCAGAACTATACTGAAAGAGTGCAACTATCGCAGTCATATTAAAGCATGCTCTCCAGATGAAGAAAAACATTATATCCAGAGGAAAGCAAACTTGAACCGACAGATTATCATTGTAGCAGCACAGCAGGAGGCCAGTTTCGTTGAGGGCACATTTCGATCTAAATAAAGTAAATGCATTCCAAAGCTCTGAAGCACAAACACTTCTCATAGAGCACCATCTTGGACCATAGGGTAGCATGCAATTATTATTGTTATTATTATCATTATTATTATTATTATTATAATTATTATTATAATTATTATTATAATTATTATTATTATTATTGTATTTATTGATCGCAGTCCTAGCTTTGGGAAGCAATGGAGTGCTTTACGATTATAGAGGGGAAGAATAAGGTTAGGGAGCAGAGAAACAAGGGAGTTGGGATCTAACAAGAGGAGAAGGAGGGCAATAGTCAGCAATAGATCTTCAAGTAACCAGGGGAGGAAACAGTGGGGATCAGAATGTTCTGTCTCTGGTTATCAGTTGGGGAGTGGACAGTGTACGCACCCAGGTCTTAGCGAGGAGCCATTCCTTGAAGAGGATTGTCTTGAGCTCCTTCCTGAACTGTAGACGTGAGGGGCCAAATCTAATTTTGATGGTGAGGAGGTTCCAGAGTCGTGGGGTGTTGACAGAAAAAAACTTGTCTTCTGCTGTTTTCCTCACTGCAGCGGCAAAGTTTAAGTCGGTACACGTCCTTAAATGGTGGATCGTAGGTCTCTGGAGATACTATCTTTCTCAGTAAGGCATCTTGGGGACTTCAGAGTGACACAGTTGTAGATGAAGCAGCAAGATTTAAACATTATACAGGAATGCATCGGATGCCAGTGGAGATCGATGAGGGTTGGGGTAATGTGGTAAAATATGCTGAATTCTTTGATGAGCAATGCAGCAGCATGCATGACACATTTCATGGGATCCATGTAGTTGCTGGAAGGCCTTGCAGCAGGGCATTGCCATCATCCAGGTGGGAGAGGACCAACGCTTGGACAGCAGAGTTGAAGTTGTTTTCTGAGATGTTTGATTAGCTGGAGTGAAAATCCACCTTTACAAGCAAATGGGCATTACCACAGAAAACATGCAGAAGTAAATGGTCAAGGTTAGTGTAATAGGACACGTATGGTTGGCCATTTTCTCAGGTAAGGATGAGATCAGTTTAAAACCTCCAAAATGTCCCCCTTTGTTCTCCAAATGATTCAACCCCAATGGCAAATAACAGTGTGTTATAGAGATGATGTGTCCTTGGCAAATACATTGCATACATGTGATATTTCCTGTCTAATGATATGTGACTTGTCTGGATGTGCTCATTAGTCTATTGGCCTGCTTGTGCAATGTATACAGTTTACATTTGGCTGAAAGTAGTGACATTGTGCTGAAGTAGCTTGAAGATGCCAACTTCCTTCATATGATTGTATATATTGTCAATGTGTTGGACTACCAACACCACAATATAGTGCAGCAAAAGTAATCTTCTCATCTCTTTCTGATGCTGAAAAGATGGAACCACCTGGCCACTCATTAGAGACCTTCCTCTACTATTGATGGTTGTATACATGTCCACAAAAGCAATTCAGTTTTAAGACATATGTGTACTAGATCCAGAGAGGAAATGATGCCTCATACCATACCTTTGAAGCCTGACCATGAAGTAGACTCTTCTGCTTGATCACTCACTAAATTCCAAGCAACTCTTCCTTTTAGCAGACTTCTGTTTTGCATCCTAGGATCCTCACATCCTGAGATGTCTGCATAGCTGCACTGAAGAAAAAACACCACTTGGTGGCATTTGCTTAAGCTGCAGAACTGTGGCAGTGCCTGAAGAATGGACATCCTGGAAATGTGTCCTTGGTGGAAAGGCCTATGCTGCAGAGCACCCATTTTTACTTTTGTTATACAATGTATCTTTCTAGAGCTTTAATCACCCTTCTTTTTGCTGAAAGTCTGGTGAAGGGAGACACAACCACATGTATGCCATGCGTTTGGTGTTCAAATCCCTGTTGCAAGATCAGTGTCCAGCCAGAGGAAGATTTGGTGCTACATAGATGGTGTCATCCCAGTATACAAAGAACCCACTGTCATATGCAAACTCCATGCCTAAGAAGATGGCTGCAATAGCATTTGACTGGAATCCAGAGGTTTACTGACTAAATAGAGGCAGTTTACTCACTCCATTTTTGTTTGCACCATTGTGAGGCCCCAGGTCATGGTATGGAAGATCTGCAGCAATTTCCCTCAAAGGTCCAGAGACCGTGTATCTGGTGCTTGTCATTTCCAGTGTCACCCGGTCTTGCTATTGTTTCTCATGAAATGTGTATGTTTCTCCATTGTGTAGGTACTCTGGCTGATCGCCACAATCCATTCCTGCTTTGTAATATTTCAAATTGGATGCCAGAGCTAGACTCAGAGCTAAATATAGGAACAAAACCTCCAACCATTTCTTGATACGGACAAGTCATTAGAATGACCTACAACAGGAAGGCACAACTAGTTACACTTAGGACTTTTAAGTACAAACCTACTGACTCAAAGATAGTCATTCCTCTTGCTTTTTTTGATTTTTTGCTTTTTTAATTTTTTGCTTTTTTAAAAATGTTTCTTTTTTAACTTGATTTATGAATTATTTGTACTTAATGTTTGCGAGGGTGGATAGCTCACAAGTAAAGCACTGGTCTCTGACATGAGAGCAGTGTGAACCTAACAAGACTAAATCCTTTGGAAGGACCCACTTACACTCACATATCAGTCTATACAGCAAGCCAAGAAAGCTGCTTATAGCATGGCTGCACAACAAAATGAATCCCCTTGCCAGTTCTTGCAAATCTTAAAAGGGCATTCTCACGTTTTGATGTGACTTTTAACCCTACTTTAGTAGAATTTAAAACTGCGTATTTTTATGGGCTCAAAAAATCTGTGGATTTGACAGGGAAAACCATTAGAATGGATACGTGAACAGGGGAACAAACTGTATGAAGTGATATTTAATCAGAAAGAGGAGGGGACCAGGAATAAAGAGGCAACACCAACGTCTAAGGAATCCACACCAGTGATTTTGGAGTTAAAGTCTTTAAAGATGCAGCTAGAATCAGCCCAAACTTAGGAAAATAATGACATGACACCTACTCAAAGGGGCGGGGGGGTGCCTCCACAGAGGACACCGCCCCAGATTCCTATGTTCTAATCCATTCATCCCAGCGACAGCAATCTTACATTAAACCGTGTTATCTAGGTAGTTGTCTCAGAGTAGGGTTTCACCATGATATGCCATCAAATGTACAACAGCCCATTCCAGATATTAGGGGCCCAGAGTAGATTTGACCCAGGCATTGTGGTATATGGACACCAAGAAAGACCAAGATGTGAGGGTAGATTCATTGAAAATGGAACTCAGCATAGGCAACATTTCCCACCAAATGAAAGAGAAAATATCAATTATGTACCTCGTCAATATAATCAGTCCCCACCACAGGTTGACCATGGTCAAAGGATGGCCACTCCACATTCCCCGCCTCCTGTGTCACATGCATTTAGGGGTAACACAAACATAAATCAATCTCCTGAAAGATACCAGAACAGGCCTAATCAGGGAGAGTTTAATCAATACCAGTCCAGACCACAAAAAGAGGAATTCAGAGACACAGACAGGTTTCAATACATAGAAGCCAAAGTTAAAATGTGGTCTGAGCAAATAGGAAAATGATATGCAGTTCAAAAGCAACAACCACGTGTAGGTGCAGAAAGTCACATGAGTTATCTTGTACATAGCGACAAAAGGTGACAAGCTAATTACCTCTATAATGATGAAAACACGGATGCCCATGAACAAACTTTGAATACAAATACTGAATTGATTGCCAATTTAAAAACAAGAAAACAAACAAATGAAAGTGAGACAGGGAATTATAACACACACAAAACAGGAGTTTGAACCAGACCATTTAGATGTGTGATGATAAAGAGCAAAAACGGGAAAATGAACAAGAAACACCCAAAGAACAGAGAGGTAGATTTAAAAAGAATATGTAAGGTGAAAATGAAACACAAAAGTCAGGATCAACAGATAGTTTATCCTTACTTGACAATTAAAATACTGTTGATATCCCCACAGAAAAAATATATATAACAATTCCTCAAATGGCAGGTCACTCACCTGAGGAATATTTTGAGCCACAGATATTCCAAGTTACAGAAATGGCAGGGACCATGCAAAATGCAGATAATGGTCACACACCAGAACCCTACATGCTGTCATGTGACACTTGTGAAAATACATAGCCAATATTTTTCAAGAGTGGAGGTAAATAGGACCCAGACAATGAGGAAGACACATTGATAAATTGGGTTGTGACCCCAAATCTGAGGGGCTACACTTCAAATATGTTCAGAGTGCAGGAAAATAGACAAATAAATTCAAAAGGAAGTTGTCAAAAAGGAGGGTAAAATGTCATTTCATATGCCTCTTTTCCAAGCAAAAAGTCAAAATGACCTAAGAAAAGTCCTGAAATTAGTAGAAATTCACATTTTCTACGCATTCTAGAAGAGGTTGATGATAGGTACTATGCTCCTATCACTACTGAAGAATAATGTAGTGCATTTGCATTGATTAACACAGGTGCCCAGGAAACAATAATGTGAAAGGAACTGCTGTAAAGTATCAATGAAGGGAGGCCCCCACAAAACCATGTAAAGGAAAGGCAAAGTGAAGGCCCTTTGTGTAATTTCAATGGGGAAGAAATACATATCGAAGGTATCACTGAGGTTGACATCACGATAGGAAAACATAGGATGAGACAGGAATGTTGATCATACCCATTAATGAAATGCCCTTCATTATAGGGACTACTTACTTGAGAAGACTCTTGCCCCTCATTGACGGGATAAATGGGGTATTGTGGACCATTTAAACCTAAAAAAAATAATGACCCAAAGCAAATATGTAAAAGACTGACACACCATTTCTAAATCAGAAAGTGCAGTGGAAATACATCTTAAAAATGGATGTGTGCCTAGTGTCACTGTCATTCTCATGTGCCAGGAAAGAATGTGAGGAAAAAAAGAGAAGCAGTCTTTGGAGATGTATTTGGACACTAAGACGAACTGGCAAACAGAAATAGATGAGAACATGTTGAGTTTTTATATAAATGAAGACAAATATAAACCAAATATCACTCCAGAGTTAGATCAGGAAAAACACATTTAAACAATCACAGAAATACAAATTGGGAGATGGCCAGCCATGGATCCCTATCCATGTGAATGGACATTCTGAAATTAGTGAAGCCACATTGGCGCTTGAGCACGAAAGGAGTTTCATTAATGAAAAGGTACTCTGGCAAATACTTGACAGATAGGAGATCCCAAAGTTTAAAATACAAAATCAACATTTGTTTGGCCTAAATTACCTTGAATTGGGACTAAGAATTGTAGGAAGGTGAATTCTAAAGATTACAATTGGCTCTAAAAGCATTCATCACAGTGTGTGGATAGTGAGTGTAACACAAAACAAATTTTATTTGGAAAATTACATCATACACATAATGTGTATGGTGTTAGACTTTCTGAATCAAAAGGTCTGGTCCAGAATGGGTGGAGCTGTACCCGAATTTGAAGACAAGCGACAAGCTCATCATTGTGCCCAAATAATGCCATATGCTAGTGAACTTCAAGTGAGAAAGGATGTTACCATTCTCGCATTTACCAGACAATTTACATTAGCATGAAAATACAGGAAGGGACAACAGATGAAAGATTTTGATGCATTTGTGTGCCTAAATGAATCCATGAAGCAGCAAGGATTATAATGCGGATATACACCATTGGTAGAGATCGTGGATATACCCATTCAAATCCTGGTGGACGATAAAGGGTGTCAAGATATTCATTAGACAGAAAATATAGCATTAGGAATGTTAGTACAAGGATCTTACATTACTGCTGATTTCAGTAACTCAGTGATCAGGACCATTCCTTAAAGCTATGGGACTACACAAGGTGAATTACAAGAATTATTGTATTCTAATCCCAAAGGAATTTTTAAAGTTCAGTCTGTGTACCCTTATAAGCCAAGTGAAACGTTATTCTGTCATTAGGATGATTGTGTACTATTTGAATTAGGTGAATCTAAAAGAGAAAAGCAGCATATTGAGGTAGAGGTAAATATTCCAAAATATCTGAGGTTAGCGTCTCTCCAAAGAGATACTGCCTCGTGGTTATTGGAACATACAGAGATTCCTCCTTTGGATGATTTCTAAGAGTTTTCTAAAATGGTGGAGGAGCAGATTGCAACTGCAGATGCTTGCACAAATGAAGAAGAAAAAGACCAATTGAAGAAAATATTTATGGAGTTCAACAAGGTTTTTGTCAACAATGCCTATGACTGTGGGCTGTCCGATTTGCATGTTGCCACACTACCAGAGGACATGGTAGGGAGCAGGTATTTGTGTGGCAATATAGGTTGCCACTGGCATGTCTGCAGTCACTGGCTCAAATAATCAAAATTTTAGAATCTAGAGGAATCATAAGGTCTATTCATAGTACATCACCTACTCCTATATTACGTGTGCTAAAACACAATGGCACTGGTGTGCAAACTTAAGAGAATTAGAAAAAGGTACCTGTTTCATGATGGTCCCTTCCATTTGTTGAACAGGGCCTTGCACAGGTTCATGGCTCAAAGATATTAACCACATTGAATCTTACAGCTGGTTATTGGTGAGTGCCACTAGCTGAAGACATTCAAATTGTACTGTCATTTTCATTTGACAAATCATAATATGCATGGTCCTGGAACCCTTTTGGGTATGTCAATTTTGGGAGTGAGCTTGGGATATTCCTGAGCAAGGCACTCCCGTATGCAGCTGAAAGGGTAACAATAGTTTATATGGAAGATGTGCTAATCAAAAATGAAGATTTAAAAAAATAATTTCAAAGAGATTAGACAAGTACTCAGTCAGCTACAGAATGCTGGCGCACAAGTATATTTACAGAAAGCACAATGGTGCAGAAAAAGAGTAGACTTCCTAGGCCATGAGGTGATGGGACATGGGATAAACCCACAAAAGAAAAAGGTTGAAGTTATTCAATAAGTAAAAGATCCCACTAATTTGAAGAGCTTAAAAAGTCTATTGGGAATGACAAATTACAACAGAACGTTTAATGAAAATTATGCAGAAATTACACAACCTTTGATGAGATTACTGAAGCAGGGTGTACCCTGGAAATGGGAAAAGCATCACAATGAAACAGTCGGCATGTTAAAATGCTATCTAATAAAAGCACCATGTTTGGCATATCCAATACAAAACCAGGACGTCTTTGTAGAAATAGGATTCACAGATCAATGTGTGTCATTAGTGTTATATTTAAAACATGATGCAAATAACAAATAACAAAACGATTGCATTAGCTAGCAAGGCAATGTTGCAGGTAGAAACCACATTTAGTGAATGTGAAAAGGTGCTTCTGATCACTGTCTGGGAATTGCACTATTTCTGTCCCATAATTCAAGGGGAGCAGGTGATTGTTGAGACAAATCACCAGCCTTTACAATTTTTGCAAAGTAAAATGATCAGATCAGGGAATTCGGCCCAGTCAAGAATCACTTAATGGATATGAGCACTTTAGGGTTTTCCAGTAGAAGTGAGACATGGACATAATAAAAAAAAAAGCCCAGTTGCTCAAGTACTAGCGGAATTGCATGATTGTGCAGCTGTCTGTGCACTTGAAGATACAGAGCTGGAGACACGTTTGAATGAGTTTGAGCAATCCCCACACAGGGCTTTCAATGAAGAAACATGTAAGGATTTACCATCTGTTTATGTAGATTGATGTGCATACTATGTAGACAATGATGCTGAAAACAAACTGGTGGCAGGAATAGGACATGTGTGGTTTGAATGCAATGACATTCCAAGAGTAAGCATGAAGCTAGGCCCCAAAAGCAGTCAAGTTGCAGAATTGGCCTCCATTTATAAGGCAATATCTAGAGTAGTAGAAAACAGACTTAAAGAAATAGTGTTAGCCACTGATTCTGATTATGCACAAAATAGTTATTTCCCAGGCTGGAAGGTGTAAGGTATGCTCACATATAAGAAGAAGCCACTTAAACATGGCAAGATGATTGAAGCTATAGACAAACTTGTTTCAGAAAATGCCATGATCACGCATTGGAGGAAAATATGTGGTCATTTGAAAACACCAGCGGAGGATCAGGAAGGAAATGACAAGACGGATCAGTAGGCCAAAAAGGGAGCTGTAATGAGGGAGTTATTTTCTATTAAATACCTGCTTGCTGAAATACAGGTGGATGAGATGACATGCTCCAAACCTCTGAAAACAATTCAACAGCCCATGGCACAATGGAGTTTTGATACTCCAGATCAAGACTTGAGTAAGGCATAAAAGGAGGATCATATGTTGTGCCCATTTTACAAACATTTTCTAGATGTAGAACAACATCCTCTGACCGAAGAGGACTGCAAAGGGAAAGTGGAATTGAGGGTGTTATGAAAAAAAAAAAAAAATTAGTTTACAGGATGGACTGATGATTAGGGAATCCGTGACAGGTCAAATCCAATGGGTAATACCTTTGTCATTTTGGGGATTTATGTTACAGCATGCCCACAATACCATAACTGCAGGCCACAGAGGTTCCCAGAAAACTTTGGAAACTTTAAAATAGTATGCATCACATGCCACACTCTACACCAGAGGATGTTTAGTGTGTGGGCAGTTTCAGCGTGCATCACCAGCTGATGGAGCGGTTTTAAGGAAAAGAAGTTTGACATGCCCATGGCTCGATCTACAAGTGAATTCTATAGAGCCTGTGTGAAGATCAGCAAGGGAAACAAGGTACATGTTAAGGGCCATTTGTTTAATGTCTAAATGGGTGGAGTGCATTCCAGCCCCAGACTGCAGTGTGCATACAGCAGCCACTTTATTAGTCAATCATATCATTTAAAAATTTGGTTTACTTCAAAGAATAGAATCAGACCATGGAAGTCATTTCACTAGTGCAGTAATGGCAAAAATATGGCAAATATTGGGTTTTGAAGAGGAAGATAGATATTTATTACCAGCCCTCCTCTCCAGGGGGGGTGGAAAGGTGTAACAGATCAATAGTTGAAATGTTAAAAAAATGTGTAGCTGAAGCAGGATCTAGCTGGAATCTGTGGCTTCCTTGGTATTGATGGCTCTCAGATTGACGCCATCACTTATCAGCCCCCACAACATTTTCACAGGTAGGAAAATGTTTTTTACACAACACCTACTTTACAGAACAAATTAACAGGTTCTTGTAAATGCATTCACAATCCATGATTATGTGGAAGAAATGAGAAAGAACTTGCAATATGCTTTTACATTTGCACTGTGAAATTTGGAGAAAAAAAATAGTTGCTGACAGTGCAAAGTCATATTAAGACAAGAAAACATTTGTAAGAAAATATGAGGAAGGAGGCCAGGTCTACAAATTCAGCTCTAGAAAAGGTAAGCATAAAAACTCCCGATTTCCTGCAGCATGGCATGGGCCATATAGAATTGTAGATAAGGTTTCAACTGTGGTCTACAGAATTGCTAAAAAGGAGGGAGAATTAACAGTTTAACAATTTGTCCATGTTAATCATATTAAGCCCTTTCACTGGAAGCATGAGGTGAAAAGGCTAGAACAGTTGTGATGTTTTAAATATTTTAAAAGAAATATCTAAGTGTGGTTAAAGGGGGTAAAATGAGATATATCTTTATAATGATATGTGAGAAAAGGAGGGAATATGTGTCCAAATTATTCAGGAACTAAACAAAAAAAAAAAATAGATAACTTAGAGAAAGGGGTATTGTACATAGGTAAAGGCTTAGTTAATGTGTACATTAGATGCTTTGTTGATATTGGTTTTGTTTGAAACATATGCCTGGAAGGGTGCTGGATTATATTGCTGTGTTTAATCCATGTTTACTTTCAGATGATCCTGAAGAGGTGTCCTCCCTACATTATATTGTAGTTAGTTTATAATGTGCATTTATGTGCATAATTCATTTTTGATATCTGATATCCATAAGAAAAGGGAAACGTGAATGGTTTGATGTACTTGATTCTAAATCTGTTTTTTGTTCTCTTTGCGTTAGAAATTAACTGATTATCTCACTAGAATTCTTAGAGTTAGAGTGTGCCGATCTGCGGAGGATGCCACTGGATCCATGGAGTCACCTGGAAAATCCATGGACTGTAAAATGGGGTGAAGATGATGACCCCAGAAGGAAATCTCAATTGCAGAGGATGGATGTTTTCTTCAGCAAATACCACTTCCTGAACAAGAATCAGACTGGATATTCACTTGGGTTTGAAGACCTTCAAACATCATATTTTATTTTTATTAGTTTTACAAAAGTTGACTTTTTGGATCAGACTGATGCCACTGGCACAATTATAGTTACTTTTGGTTGTTTTGAAATTAATATTATTGAATTTGAATTTTTTATGAAAATAAAGATACAAAAGAAATTCAAAAAATATGTGAGATAAAATAAATTGGAGATCACTAATTAAATAAAAGATATAAGATAAAGATGATCAAATGATTACAATATAGGAAAAACAACCTTCAAGAATAATTTTAAAAAAATAATAATAATTCAGAAAAATATATATATATACATATATATACAAATAAATGTACATGTACACGATGTTTATTTTCTTCATATGTATGAACTTCATCAATTGCATGTTGTTTAATTGTTATAGCTCTATTTGATTGGATTAACTGTTAAAATCTTGGTACAATTGATTTTTTTTCTTGTGCCCAAAATCACATGGATGTATTGAAGTCAGGATTACTGTATGTTTTTTTTTCTTTTATGGAAGTGATTTGGGTTATGTCCCAGCAGAAAATAAAGAAGGTGTGTAGGGAAATGTATTCTGGATTTCAACTAGGGCTTCACATTTCAACAGGGATGAGTGTTGAGTGTATTTCTGAATGAGATCATATGTCAGTTTGTAAAGCATAAAGCACATGCCAGCTAAATGTTGAAGTCTAGATTGTTTCTACGCAATATGTGTTTTTCTCATGGACTGGGTTGCAATGGTGATTATACTAACATGTATTACTTACTAATGATTACAAATCTTTATCCTTCTAACTTCTAACATGCCATTCCAAATATCCTGGCCAAACCAACTTTTCAACATCCATATTTTAGCAATGGTCTGAATTTCAAGTAGGGCTCCACATTTCAACAGGGATGAGAGTTGAGTGTGTTTCTGAGTGTGAGTGTATGTCAGTTTGTAAAGCATAAAACACATGCAAGCTAAATGCTGAAGTCTAGCTTGTTTGTACACAATATTAATTTTTCTCATGGACTGAGTTGCAATGGGGATTATACTAACATGTATTTTTTACTAATGATTACTCATTGTTATCCTTCTAACATGCATTCTATGTATCGGCGGTAAACCAGTCCATGGCTCTTATATGCAAGTTTCTCTGCAATTTGATAAATCCAGGCATTTGGTATGTGCAGGTTTAACTTGAAAATATAATTAAAAAACTTTGCAGAATCAAAGCTGTGCTGTCTTTCAATGAAGATGTGAAAAGTCAGAGGCGTGGAATGTGAAGTCTGTTTTGCTTATTGTTCAAAAGACAACAGAAAGGATTATTGTACACTGGGTTTCATGTGCATGATTGTTCATATTTAATTTACATGGTAAATGTATTCTGAGCTGCAGGCCAAAAGGGCATATTGTGAAATTGTAAATAAAATACTACACAAGTATAAATTAATTGTTTAGAGTGTACTAAATCCAATATGTTATTGCCATTAGTAATCCCTGTATAAGAACAATTATCAGGCAGTACTCTAAAGTTAGGCTCACCTTTATACCATGACATACCAAAAATACCACTAACCAAAAATACAACCAACCAAAAAAAACTGCCTTAATACCTCCAACAAGGTCCAGTATTGTTTATATATTTGTTTTTTTTAATCCACCAGAGAAAATCAAAACGGTTGGGTTAATCCACCGAAAAGATTTGACCCACATCACCCCAACCAAGTCTGACACAAAGATGGCAGGTTCTACCAGCTAGGTAATGGGTCTCCCATGGGCTATTAACAGAGATCCATGTGTAAAAACTCTGTGGGCTTTCTCAAAATCAAAACCTGACTCACAGTTACATCCAGTTTTAACCTTAATGCCATGTAAAAAAAGGCCTTGCCGCATTAAAAAGTATAGGCAGACTGGCACTACTAATTTCAATCTGCATATACCCCATAATGTGGAACAGCATTTTCTACTCTGCAACAAGGATAAAGCAAACATCCACAAACCCTCCTTGTTTGTCCAGGTTCCCTTGTTGCGCTTGTTCACTGCTGCATATTCGGGGCATACATTAACATTCCTCCAGTTCAAAAATTGACCAGCCGACAATGAAAAGAGGGTAGGGCCAAACATGTCCATTGCTACTGTCGGCCGTCCACAGAAAGGGGCATGTCAGCAGGAAATATGAAGGTCATTCATGGTTTTTGTTTCTTTGCGAGCAGAGGAAGAGTGATACGGAACAGGCTTCTCAGTTCGATTTTCTAAGTGTGAGCAAACATCCGCCTTGCCAAACTTGCGAGTCAAACCAAATCCCATATTTCTGAATCAGCAGACTCGCAAGTTTTCACGAGACTTGCCAGTTGTCCCAAATCTCCCAAATTAAACCTTATTCACTTAAACTCCCCTTCCTTAGTCGCAAGAGGATGCCTTGCATAGTGCATACTCAGGGACAGCCATTTAATTGTAATCTGCTGACTCCAGACAACTTGGGTATTCTCTCGAATCGACTAGTCCTGACAACAAATACTATGTGTGTGCATGGCATGCAAGGGAGTTGCTGGCATTCTCTACTCCCTGACGAAGTCCGAAACTACGAGACGCTCAATCATTGAATTGAAATCTGCTGTCTGCATCCACCAAAGGCTGGGATAAAAAAAAAAAAAAACACAAAATGACCAGTTCACCCTGATATAGTTTTCTACCTCTTCCTCAGCTAAATACTCTGTCAATGTTCGACCTCATTCAACTAAAACCAATTTCAGTGTTCTACTATTCTCTCAACTACTCTAGTAACATCCTACCTTTGTCTGCGCCTACCCGACTGATCACCCTCAAAACCAAATTCGCATGAATCTCCCCACCAGAACATCAGAGAAAGTCTGAGAAAGAGGAATAGAACGTCATGGTGCTGTTGTATTCTAGATCCAAGCTCTACCATGGACAAAATATTGTGGTGCAGTTTTTGTCAAGTAGCCTTAAATTGTGGGTAGTGTGGTGCAGCAGAGTGAGGTAAGTCTGGGCTGCAGTTTTTCTATTGCCAGCTGTTCTTCTTTACCAATCCAAGTGCAAATGTTACATTTCTCCATGTAGCCTGTGCAATGGAAGATAGAAGTCGCTAGTATGATGTGGCGCTACAATGGCCACTGTAAGCAGGCAATCCATTGCTTCTGGGGAATGGATGGTGAAGTGTGGGAGCATTATCTCTGCTGCCAGCTTATTTGGGCTGGGGCAAAAGGCGGGGCCATGTTTTCCAGACTTTAGAACACGGAGACCATCCAATCCACGTACCCTTTTTGCTGGGGGGTCTGGATACTGGTCCTGCCCAGAAGAGGTAGTTTCTCCATGGCACACATTTCCTTTTTGACTGTTGGTACATTTTGGTACTGATTTTCCAGTGAAACTTAATTCTCACGTCTGGCTACACACTTGTATACCAGGTTCTGCAGCTAGGGTAAGCCACAGCTACTCCCACTGTCGACGCCAATAAGGAAGAAATACATGTGTGGGGTTGCTGTTGGCACTCTTTTTCAAAGAAGAATTGCTTAGCATCAGGGCCGGCCTTAGAAGCTGCAGCGTCTTGGGCATCAAATGAAAGATTTGGTGCCCCTCTCCTCCCCCTGTGCGCGCCTAGTCATGTGGCAGGGGGAGAGGGAGCGCCACATTTTTCAATAGGCACGGCAGGCTCCCTATTCTTACTAAATGTGCTCCACTCCCGAAAAATTCAATAGGGCGCCTGCCGTACCGTCTCCCACCATGCTAGCTCTGGGAAACCTTGAAAGACTCAACCGAGCTGACATGGCGGGGGTATAATGGCAGCGCGCCATCCCTGGCAATCACCTGACACGCCCTGCCCTAAAAACGGCTCTGGTTTTCATGATGGTGCTGGTCTGTCCTGTGGGCAAGACTACATATATGCAAATAGGTATTTGTTCACGAGTAGGTATAGATTCCAGAACCTACTGCATTCCAGGTTCCGTCATTCATAGAACAGCCGCTGAAAAAGAAAAGGTGCTGTACTGTGTGGCCCTCCTTTTTCTCAAACTGAGATGCAAAATAATGAAAGCCACACACGTATTTTTTGTGTGACATGGCCACCACTGCACTACTAGTCCGAACAAGTGACTACAAAATAAAAAATAAAAATTGCGACCCCCTGAATCAAGGTGTATGGACAAAATCATGTGCGAGAGGGTGCGACCAATGGCATTGGCGTCTGCCGACCCTCTGCTTAAGAGGACTTTGTACCAGGGAACAGGAATCAAGTGTTTTTATCCTGGCTCAATCTCTCAGCTCTCAACCTCTAGCATCCCGCCTCCTGCTCCGTCATGAGAGGGGCTCATTTCTATGTTAAGCTTCACGCATAGGCCACAGGTTTAAGCGCCCAAACTCAAACATATGAAAAAGCAAGACGCACGATCATTGCACAAAGCTCCCTGCATCGGGGATGAGGAATTAAGCTCCCTGCAATCTATGGGAAATAATTACAAAAAGGCACGAGTAGGAGCCGTGTCCTGAAGGAAAATGCGTTCTGTGCAGATGAAATGGAGACTTTGCTGATGATGGAAAGTGAATGGGGGAGGAAGGGGAGTGGGATGGAGAGAACGCAAGGGAAGAAGAGGGACATGGACAAGAGAGTATATCAGTTACATGAGTGAGATAGAAAGAAGGGACGAGAAAGAATGGGAACATTATAGAAAGGATGCAGGTAAAGAAGGGAAGATTAAGGAGGGCGGATGGAGAAAGAAAGAAAGAAAGAAAGAAAGAAAGAAAGAAAGAAAGAAAGAAAGAAAGAAAGAAAGAAAGAAAGAAAGAAAGAAAGAAAGAAAGAAAGAAAGAAAGAAAATATAGGAAGGGGGAAGAAGAGAGAAGGAATGGACACATAATACAAAGGAAGCAGGGGAAGATGAAGGAAGCCATGGGGAGGGAGGGAGGGATGGAGGAAGTAAGGAAGGAGGGAGGGAGGGAGGGAAGGAAGGAAGGAAGGAAGGAAGGAAGGAAGGAAGGAAGGAAGGAAGGAAGGAAGGAAGGAAGGAAGGAAGGAAGGAAGGAAGGAAGGAAGGAAGGAAGGAAGGAAGGAAGGAAGGAAGGAAGGAAGGAAGGAAGGAAGGAAGGAAGGAAGGAAGGAAGGGCGGGAGGGAGGGAGGGAGGAAGTAAAGGAGGGAGGGAGGGGGGAGAACAGAGGGAGAACAGAGGGAGGGCGGGGAACAGAGGGAGGGAGGGAAGAAGAGGGAAGGAATGGACACATACTAGAAAGGAAGTAGGGAAAGAAGGGAAGAAGAAGGAGGGTGGATGGAGCCTGGGAGAGGAAGGAAGGAAGGAAGGAAGGAAGGAAGGAAGGAAGGAAGGAAGGAAGGAAGGAAGGAAGGAAGGAAGGAAGGAAGGAAGGAAGGAAGGAAGGAAGGAAGGAAGGAAGGGAGGGAGGGAGGGAGGGAGGGAGGGAGGGAGGGAGGGAGGGAGGGAGGGAGGAAGGAAGGAAGGAAGGAAGGAAGGAAGGAAGGAAGGAAGGAAGGAAGGAAGGAAGGAAGGAAGGAAGGAAGGAAGGAAGGAAGGAAGGAAGGAAGGAAGGAAGGAAGGAAGGAAGGAAGGAAGGTTGGTTCTCTTCTGTGTTCCTTGAAATGTTACCTTTACATTTAATTTTTTTTAATATTATTTTGTTTTGGATAGTAATTACCTGATTTTGCCACCGGCAACATGTATTTTCAACAAATTGGCTCTCAGACCTTGGTGCGGAAGTCGAGGAAGACCACATTTATGTTGATAAACGCTATAGAATTAAAGCCCTGGTTGCAAAGAAGAACACAATGATTATTGGACCAATGCTCATTGTCAAATTGTCAGACTCCCGAGATAGGGAGAAACTTTTAAAAGCAGCAGCTGCAAAGAAACAACTGATGTATCAAGATCACAAGGTTCTCCTGAGAAGAAGCGGAGATAGCTTAACGCGTTCAATACATTATTTCTGTTGCGTGGGGTCAAAGCGGGGCTCCTATGCCAGCGAAGCTCAGGTTCACGTGGAATGACAACGAGTATATCTTCTGGGATGCACATAAGGGAGAAGAGCTTTAGAAATAGGTCCCCAAAACTAATGCTACGAACAATGAGAAAGGGTGAGGTGCAGCGAACTTCGGAGTTAACGTTTTTCAACATTTAGGGAACCTTTATACAGGTCTTCAGAGCCTCTTCCCTACTTTTGGGTTGTTAAGATGGTGCAAATATTCACTATTTTTTTTTTTTTTTTTTTAAATGGGTACTTTTTTTGCCGTTTGATGGTGGTGGTCGGGGAACAGTGAGGGTTGGGGGAAGACAATGGGTGCTAAATGCATTATGGGATTTGTACAGGATACTGTGCCTTAGGACATGTAAGAATATGGGATTTGGCTATTTAGGAGAGTGATTGTGACACAATCTAGTGTAGCTCCTGAAATGTCTCAGCTGCCTGGACTCAAAGTTGATGGCAATTATTCTCCCCCTTTATTAACAGGGACTTCCTGAGAGGCCCCACAATGTTTGTGGACTGAGGAATACGTTTTCATGTAATTTGACTGACTTATGTGGAGGTCTCTCTCTAGAAGGGCAACGCTTAGGATGACTAGACGTCCGGGTTTTCCCAGGACAGTCTGGGGAAATCACCCGACGTCCCGGGAGTTTTTTTTATTTTATAAACCGCTCCGGGGTTTCGTCTACGGTCCCTTTTTTTTTTGTTGCCGGGTCCGGATTTCAAAATCCCGAAATTGGGTCCCGGCGCATCTCTTCCTGTATGAATGGGGGCGTGAAATGCTTTTCACAACCCCATTTCCTCCCCCATCTCCTCCCCGGTGCTCTGCTCTAATGAGAGGAGTGTGTCTGTTAGCACACCCCCTCCCCGCCCCCCGCAATGGGCCAGGGACATAGAAGTAGGACTAAAGTTGTATGTGTATTTACTTTAGTCCTACTTCTATTTCCACGGCCCATCCCGGGTTTGTTTTTTTTTAAAAATCGGATCACCCTAGCAATGCTCCCGATTTGGTGTGTACCTTCAACATCCAATAAAAAGATATTTACACACAAAAAAAGTATTGTATTTGTGATTTAATATCCAAACCTATATCAAGAGCAATGGGGCACTGAACATGAGTTCAAGGAAAAAGAGAGTAGTTTACAAAGGGTCCAAAGTGGTAGTAGAACAGGGGATATAGTCACGCCAAATAAGTTCCCTTTCAGGGATTTCAGTTATTTTCCAGACTGCAGGAGCATGTTAGTGGTCCACATTACCAGTGGCATGGTCTTGAGGTATGCTGGGTCATCGCAGGGAAATGTGCTGCTTCCCAGTCTTTTCCTTGAGTGCTAGTTTAATTTGCAGCCTAGCAGTGCTATGGCTCCTAGAGGACCATGTGCCACCCGAAGAGGTGGTGTTTGTCCTTGCGTTCGATGGTTTACCATTTGGTAGTTTTCTTGTAGGTGATGAAAGGGGATTTTGAAATTGATCCTAGAAAGGATATGGGGACAGAGAAGGGCCCTAAGGGGGCAATGTGGTTAAATGTTTTCAAACCGGTTATAAGGCAGTCTGAGGCATGATGGACTGGTTTGAGGGTTAACAAGGGGTGTCCTGGGCAATGTTCCCTCTAATTATTTTTCTCTATGTGCAGAACCGCTTGGCTGTTGTGTGCACATTATTTTCCATGTGTGCAACTGACTAATGAGGTAAGCCAGTTTGTGAGCTACGGTTGCGGAGAGAGTTTGGAAAGGAATTTCCTCTTCTCAGCCACTGCAAAAATCTTACAATACTTTTTCCAAACACATGGGCTAAAATAAAATATGTCATATGTGATTATACAGAATACTTACCAATCAGTCCAAGACTTCAATATCTGCCACAGTACCTTGCAAAGGTACTTCCGCGCAGAGAAAAATGTCAGCCTCATTACCAAGTGGTAAAGTTGCAGGTAACTCCATTGCCGCCAACTTTACCACTACAGTAAATTACGATTTTGGGCCTGGAGTGGAGGATTTGCCTCCAGGAAAAACCTGGAGGTAAATCCTCCAACTCAATGCTGAAATTGTCGGAATTTCCACTGCAGTAATTCCGCCAAAAATCTGCATTTAGTCCCATGGACTCAATATGGACTCAATTTGAATGGGGAATTACACTGCCACCACAGTTGTAATCCTGCGGAAATTCCTACAGACCATTTGGCAGTAACAATAATTCGTTTGGGCGGTATTCTGATGGAGTTACGCCGGGATACTGCACCAAGTCTTAATGAGGCCCTGTATGTTTTATGCCACTGGAAAATCACTCATTTGTATTACAAAACACCTGATTCTTGGATTATTTGTGCCGAAAAAATGGGATTTGTCCACAATTCTGCCCGCAAATCCCCATTTGTTAAACAATGATTTGCGAGCAGAATGGCGCAAAAATTCAGTTTTTTTTTTGGCACAAATAATCCATGAATCAGGGCTAAATATCTCTTAGTTGTGTTCCCAGATATCTCACGCAAACAATATTTATTCTTAAAGAAATGTGTCTTTGTATTCTGATTTTTCAAAAAAAGGTAATTTTATTCTTGATGCGATAATCTCATGGTCAGCCGACACGTGTTTCGACCCAAGGGGTGTTCATCAAGGCTGGTGCATTATTGTTCATTGACCGTTAGGTAGGTTTGCTCTTGGTGGTGGGTTGTTGTAGGTGGGTTCCACTCCTTGAATAGGCTGGCTTGGCAGCCTGTTACTGCTACGAGCGACATTCCTGGCGTTTGGCGCCCTGAAAATGTGTCTTGTCATAACTGATGTGGCCATCAAGAAACTCACACAGAATACATTTGCTGATGGATTAATGGCAAATAAAAACAATGTGTCAAAAACTTGCTGAAAGGAGTTCAAGTGCCACTTTAATGAAGTAATTCAAGGGTCAGGAGAACATGCTTCTAATCATTTGTTTAAGGGTGACAATTGTATCAGAATACCTGCACCTTAGAATATGATGATCCAAATTTCCTGTGCCTCTGGTTACTATCCACATTATGTTCTCATGTGGATAGTGATAACACCAGCCTTAGAGCTAAAAGACATATGCACCATGCATTTTTACTCCCTAAAAAAGGAGACTTTGCCTACCAAAAACAATAAACAATGAACATATCATTGCTTCAACCCACAAAGATCCACTGATATTTTTTCAAAATAGTGACCAATAGCACAGTTTCATAGGAAGGAAGGAACTCTAATAATATTAATCCCCAATCTCATAACACATTTTATGAGTAAAGAATGTCTTTTAATAAGCATAAAATATCCCTATTGGCAAAGTTAATTACTTTTTTACTCCCTGAAAAATCATTTGACTCCAAGTAGAGAGCAACATCTGATTAGAGCCCTGCTTGTACCCCAGACATAGGGAGTAAAATGACAGGGCACATAATAAAGTGTATAGTTTTTCCCACCTTTCCACACCACAGCCTAGATCAAATTAAACAAAAGCCTTCCGGATGTTTATTGTGGAGCCCTGTTGAAGAAAATCAGACATATATGCCTTTTAAGTTAATTGCATCTATTCAGAGATACAAATGATTTAGTGCCTTCTTCTATAACTATGGATCGCTCTTCTGTAATTCTTTGCGATCAGTTAAATAAGATACAGGGAGATGCTAGAGACGGCACACACAGAACACATGCTTATATTGAAAAGCCATCAGCAGTTGAGCATAGAAAGAAATAGAAGGTGCCGTTGTCTAGATGGGTACTAGAATTTCCTATCCTTTAGCAAACATGCAACACCTTTTCTCCAGTGTACTGCCGAAACGTCTGACTTGGTCTTTAAAATGTGCTGCTTTGTTCATCACCCACAGGGAGTGATGCATCCTACCATACCCTTCCCCAGCCCCTGTGCTTGCCTCCAATACTAGTTGATAGAGCACTGCAGAAAGTGAGGGATTGTAGCAGTAAAGACTCACTCGAATATTTTCAGAGCCACAATACTTTGCAAGCAAGGCATATTTAAATGCATCAACATATCATGTGCATTTTAAGAATGTCATGATTCTGCATGTACACAATTCTTTTTCAGAGCATACAAGATTGGTTGCAACATACCTCACCCTTATATAATTGTGTAGGATTACACAAGTGCACAGTGAAACTGTTTTTGTATAGTAGCGAGTTACCATATCATGTGTGAAGGTCTATGCCCAAAGGAACTCTGAACAGTTGGAAATGATGCAGATTGTGTGAAAAGCATTCTCCTGTCTGAATATCCGGTGCCCTGATACCATGGACGAGTAATCCGAGGCATAGTCCATACCCATTATCCCTTGTAGGCTAAGTAAATAATATTGCAATGTTGCTCTCGATTTATAGGTTAATGTTAGTAATGCTAAATTAGGAGACGCTGAACCTCACATTTGTCTTTTCAAAATGTTTAGAGGGCAAATTAATATTTGATTTTCATAATGCATTAATTTACAAGTGGACTGATTCAAAGCACTTGCGTGGCATATTTACAAAGAAGAGAAAGTATGGGATTTGGTTATACATCCAAGTAGCCTGCCTACTTACAGTCAGTATCCAATATTTGAGCTGGTAGTTAGATTATATAGTGTGGGTGATGCTTTTGGTAAGGCACAATGAGTAAAATAAATTCTGGCACGTGAACGTTATTCATGTTACAACAAACATAAAACAAGTGGATGTAGGTACATGTCTGTTAACCTTTCGCAGAGCCAAGAGAGGAAGAATCAAGGTTGTCCGGTAGTATCTTAATGTATTCTCTGGCAGAAGTTAGAGTCATAAGGTTAAAGTGTGTTAGATTCAGGTTTAGGAGTCATGGGTGGGGAGGGAACATTTTTGGTTAATGTGTGCAGGCATATCTTGGTTGGAGTCTTCTGTTCATGAAGTCAGTTTTTCATATTAGTTTTTAACATCTTGTGTTCTATTTTGCTGTTAGGGAATTAGCAGAAAATCAAGACTAGTTGCTTATTTTAAGAGGGAGAACATTTCAGGTAATTGCTGTGGCTTGTACCTTATTAAATCTTTTTGAATAGGTGAAAATTGTCTGTGTGCGATGCTAAAAATCTTCTGAGCGGCACCCAGAAGGAAGCTGGGCAAGCGCACATGCGCACAGCTTAGAGGGAACATTGGTCCTGGGAGTCTCTCTGCCAGACATTAGTCCTGGTTGCGAGAGCCTTACCAGATTCTTTAGCTCACTATCTTTCACAGAGAAGAAATATCCCGAACATATCAGTCTTTGTCCTGCCCTGGGGCAGTCCAGCACCGAAATGCTAGACAATTCTCCTCTGAAAAAGAGTACCAACAGCAACCCCTGACACGTGTTTTTGTCTGGTTGGACCTAGTCAGTACAGTAAGGTGGAGCTGTGCCTCTCTAAGAATAGTGAGCAAGAGGTCCACGTCTGGATTACCCTAGTAACTTAGGGTGAGACCCAAAGCTACTTGAATTATGCAAATTAACAAGGTGGGATCCTGGAAGTCATCTCTTTGTTTCTGGTTTGAGGGTAGCCAAGTGTACCCCAGTGATCCCGGTGAGGAGGGAGATACCTCCATCGATGTGTGCAAATATGAGACCCTGTTTCATGGTCCAGAAGTCCTGAAGAGGGCAGGCAGGCGTAATATTGCACAGGTGTGAGAGCTGGCCAAACACAGTCTGTGCTCTCCTGTTGATGTGATGCTGATGTCCAGGATGAACCAGATGAATTTGGTGGATGGTGAAAGGTGTGGGGTGAATTTGTCCAGTTGCTTCTTAATCATCCATATTTGGATATGTTCCTGTTTGGAGGGGTGGATGAAGGATATGCATTCCATTTTGGTCAGATTGAGTTTTAGGCCTGAGCTTGGAATCCATGTTTGAGTGGTGTCAATGCATTTCCAGAGGCAAGCAACGCCATAGGAGCATTAACTTTGAGGTGTAACTGGGTGACATTTGCATACCGAGGCTAGTGAGATGTCTGACTCAACAAGGAGTGATCCCAGTGGTTCTATTTACCGATGAAATACCAGTGGTGAGAAGATTAAGCACTGTTGCATTCCATAGGTAGATAACCGTGGAAAGGCAAGATCTGAAGGAGCCTATACGGACAGCCTGAGGCATGTCTGAGAGGTAGGTGAGGAACCTGTCGAGAAATGTTCCTCCAAAGCCCATTCTTGTTGCAAGAATCCCAATTTTTCATGATCTTTAGAGCATTATCGATGACCTGGATGGTGGCTGTTTACGTGTTGCATTTAAGACAGCACCTGGATTACTAGCAATGACGAGCCCTTGATTTGCATGCAAAGTTGAGTTACCACTATCGTCAAAATTGTTTTTACCAATGAATGGAAGGCTGGTGATTAGTTGGTAGTGGGTGACCTCTTTTGATTCCAGTTTGGGTTTCATAAGTAGTGGGTAGTTCAGCCCACTTTTAAGCAACTTGGGAAAATGTCCTGGTTGTGCGTAGGCATTAACAATCCGAAGGAGTGTAATGAGAGGATGACTCAAGATTGTTTTTTAGGATGTTGGGTAACAGGATGTCATCAGTATAGGTGGTTGGTTTTAGTGGCACGTATGTCAGTGAGATACATGCAGGTCTGGTGGGGAATTCATTGCTGGGTGGCGGTCCCAGAGTGGGATAGATAATGCTCACACAGTTGATCTGGAGTCATCAATATGATGTCTTATTGTGCCATGTTTCCGAATGAAGAAATCATTGATGACATTGTTTTCGGGAAAGACTGTGAGACTTACAGGCCTGGTAGAAGCTTTGCACAGTTGTTTGGCTATTGCAAATATGACTTTATACCTATTAGACTGCTGCAATTTTAGAGTAGTGGGAGGCATTGCTTTCAATAGTGAGGGCCCAGCGGGTTGATTATTAGGCCTTGGGGTTGAGGAGGCCTTTAGGTTTGCACAATTTGCACCATTGTTTTTTTTTCAGTGTTCTGATAATGTATTTGCACTCTGATATTTCATGAGTGTAGACATGAGTGGAGGGTTTGACTCTGATGTACCATATTTTAAAGGGGAATGTCTGTTGACCAATCCTCCTTGAGGATTGGTTCGAGGGTCCCAATAGGGAATTCAAATTGATGCTGGGAGGGTGGTTGGTTAGGCTGATTTCCAATTATTTCACCAGGTGTTTTATGATGGAGTAATGAAGAAAGGAATTGGGACATGGTTATTCCAGTTGAATGGTATGGTGATGATGTTTTTGATGAGGGGGTGAGGAGACAACACAGTCAAGGATGTTTCCCCTGATTTAAGCTCACAATTCAAAATGTTCCATTGTGTGCAGGAGTCCTGTTAACCTATACTATGGAGAGCAAATCTTGTGTTTCTAGTTGCCTGGATTCTGGGTTGGTTGACAATTCAGATGAATATATTCGTAGAGTGGGTAAACAAAGCAGATGAGAGCAGGTCAGTGATTTTGTCCACAGTGGTGCCACACCAATGGGGTGATTGGTATGGCAGTTGAAAAGTGGCACATAATTTATGTGGGAACTGACATACAAGGAGTTGCATAAAGTCTAATGCTATTTGGCTTTGCACTGTGTAGGGCCATTCGATTTTATGGGTGACCACCAAGCCTTCCCCAATCGGTCCTTGACTAGTTAACATCTTAGATACTGTAGCTTGGACAGACAAGGAGAATGAAGACATTGGAAGTGGTGCGTGAGAGACAGGTGACATAGATGGCACCTGGTTTGATAGTGGTAATGAGATTGGTGAGGTCAGATGTGTGTAAGGGGACTGAGTGAGCGTTAATACACATCAGAGTAGGCACGTGGAGTATGGGGGATGAGGTTGTGTGATCAAGGGAGCTTGGATGAGAATCACACTGTTGGATGTTCAGAGCTGATGAGCTTGTTTGAATGTGGAAAATGTGTGGTTGTGGCAAATGCATGATGGTGGCATACTGGCTTCTGTGGAAATGGGATCTGGTCCTTTGGCCCTGCCAGGACCTAGTACACATAAATATCCAAAGTTCTTGTCTTCGTCTGTTGATGGCCGAGTACACCACCTATGAGGATGCCTAGGTAAGTCCAAGAAATAGGTTGTTTGGGGCAGTAGTGGACTGGTCAGTGACCATGTGGCCCACACTCAACCAGTTGTCTGCTGGATATTGCGTTTTAATTCCAGAGCAGGGCAAGAAAAATACTGAAGCCCTAATGAGCCATTAGACTGGTAGGGAGGTTGGAGAAGTGTTTACATGACAGAAGAACTCCAGACTCAACCACAGCCTAGTGGAGCTGACATTTGAATTCCTGGTCTTATCAGGGGAAAAAGGAACAGTGCATATTAATGTGCAGGCAGAGGTTGAACTGTGATCACTTGACCAGAACAGTTAATCCCCAATGGTGGCTTGGTGGAGCTGACTTTGAAAATACCAGTCTGTTGTGACAAAACATAAATACACAAAAAAGCTAATTGACATTTGGGAGTGATCGCAGCATTGATCACATGACAAAACAGGGAGGCTTCAATGGGGGCTGGTTGTACCAGCTTTTGAAGATGCTAACTGGGTGGAAAGAAACTGAAGCCCTAATGACCCAATTTGCAGGCCGGAGACAGCAGCGTAGTGACCACGTGTGCAAAGACATACAAACTGAGTAGTGTCCTGGTGGAGATGGCTGTGATTGTCCAAATGGGGCAGAGGGATAAAAAGGAAGCCCTATTAAATCAATGGGCAGGGTTGGAGCAATGATCAGATGACCAAACCAGCCCGATTGAACCATGGCCTGGTGAAGTTGACGCTAGAACGCCCCAGCTGGGAAGGTATGATATTATATGATAGTGTATTTATATATTTATTTTTATTTATTTGCATTTTTAAAGCACTCACACAGCCCGGGGGCATCGAGGCGCTGTTACAGGAATATGTCTCTTAGATGCGTATTTATAACACGCTTAATAGCCAGAGGTTTTTTAGTGCGACCCAGGGATCGAAACTGTGTTACTTTGTGTCATTTTTCTGCAAGGCGAGCACGTTTCCACTGATCTATCCTCCCGGGACATATGGTGCCTATACTCAATTTGTTTCAAAGCGTTTCAAGGCAAGGGAGGGAACAAGAGAAAATACAATGGCATTCTTACAGGCCAGGAACAACAAGAATGTGAAAATAACTATTGTACTCAGCCTGGCGACATTTCATATAGTGCAAGAGCTAAGACACAGATAGGAAGGAAATGGGTAACAGACAGGCGACAACCGTACTTGGCCTGATGACATTTCTGGTAGAACTGGAATATTACAAGAGGTGAGGGATGTGGGAGGAGAAAGGAGGGAGAGGAACAAAACAAGCAACTATCGTACTAGGCCTGACGACATTTCAGACAGTGCTGGATGGGGGGAGAAGAAAATAAGTATGGGAGGGTGGGAGGGGACAAGCAAATTGGTGCTATCGTACGAGGTCCAAGAACAATTCTGATAGAGCAAGTGCAAAGAAAAACTAAGGAAGGGAGGAGAGAGGAAGAAGAGTGAGGAGGAAAGAACAGAGAATAAACAGTGAAAAAGAGCAAGAAAGCAGAGGGGAGAGCGAGATATTGTTGCAGAAATAAAACACATTGGGCCTCATTACGACCCTTGCGCTAATGAGTTAACGGCGCCGTAAAAGGCTGCAGCGCCATTAACCCATTAGCGCCTAATTACGAGGTCCCTTTGCGGGACCCGACCTTAACGGCTGGTCTAGACCAGCCGTTAAAGTAGGGACCCGCAAAGGGACCTTCACGGTAAGTATGGTACCGCAATTTGCGGTACCGTACTTAGCGCCTTCGCCATTCCCATTATGCCCTATGGGGCAAAAATGGGAATGGGGAAGGGCCATGGGGAAATGGGGACATACCGCCCCGCCAACTTTGGAATGGGGCGGTATTTCCCCATTTCACCATGGCGGACACGTTACGATACCGGCACCAACCATGGTGCGAATAGCGCCATGGTTTAGCGCCGGTATCGTAATGAGGGCCATAATGTTGCAGGGAACAAAAAATGTAGGCATGGATTCAAGAAGACGATGGGCAAAGCATGGATCAGGGACAACTTGAGTACGAGATCCACAGGGGACCAGCATGAGAGTTGAGAAGGTGAAGGACCAAAATCAATGGGCCTCATTACAAGTTTGCCGGTCTGGGAACTACAGTACCAGTAAGCATGCCGGTACTGTAGTTTCTGGACTGGCAAACCACGAGATGTGCTCGCGGGTGCCTTTCTGCCCACCAGGTCGGACCTGTGATCACTGCAGGACCTGGCGGGCAGAGCGGCACCCACAAGCACAGCATGCCGCATGCACCTGCACCAATCACAAATGATTCGACATTCTTCCAGCGCCCTGGAATGGGCAATTACCGGGTCCGCCGGGTTTGTAATACCTCGGCAATTGCCCATTCCAGGCACTAGAAAAGAAACCGACTCTGGCAGCAGCTGTGCCTGTATTAAAGGCACGTCTGTCCAACAGGGTTGTAATGAGGCCCCACGTGTCCATAGAGTCAAATCCAAGCGTTGTCAACAAGTCGGAGATGGTGAAAACCAAAGTGAGTCAAGACAACTCCTGCATTGAATAGGTGATGGTGGGGTGGTGGAAGATGGGATGAGGGGGGAAGTGGAAGCAGGAAAGAAGAGAGCTGAAGAGCATGGGGGAGGGGGAAAGGACAGAGGACCAAATGGGGGTGAGCGGAGACACAGAGCATCACAGGGGCCAGGGAGTGGGGGCACAACGACATCACAGGGGACCAGGGAGGAGGTAGGGGGGCACAACAACATCATGGGGGACCAGAGTGAGCTAGGGGGAGACACAGAACATCACAGCAGACCAGAGGGGGTTTGGGGGAGACACAGAGCATCACTGCGGACCAGATGAGGCTGGGGGTAGACACAGAGCATCACAGGTGACCAGAGGAGGGGAGACTCCAAACATCACGGGGGACCAGAAAGGGCTAGCGGGAGACTCAGAACATCACGGGGGACCAGAGGGGTGTGGGGGAGATTTGTTTTTTATATGTTATGTTGAGGCATGATGTTGATGGTCGTTGTTTTATGATGTTAAAGGTTACATTGTTTTTGTACATTGGTACAAAATGGAAACCCATTGAGCCAATAGCCTAACACCCTATAGCCACTTGTTCTTTGGGAAGGGGAGAAGCGGTTGCAGCCTTTTCCATACCTTAACAGGACCAAAGAGGTATAGCTCAAGAAAGGAAAGAAAGGGGCAGGGCTAAGCAGAGGTGAGAGTGAGGTAGAGGTCACTTGACCAAAATCAATTTGCACCAGCTGAATAACTGTAATGGAAAATATGCGAATAGGCAGCTCAAGTCGGGGAAAAAGGGGTCTGACTCAGAATAAGAGTGCCAAAAAAGTCACCAAAAGATTGTCAGTCGTTAATAGGTGGCTAAGGCAGATACCACAAAACCTAGATCACCATACGCCAACTGTGCTTTTATTTGGCTGATAGGTTTCTTCATAGCGACACCTAGTGAATAAACATCTGTTGATATAGATAGAGCTAGCTGACAAAGGACATTGTGTGAATACACATTCACCTTACAAATGTGAGGTTATTGCATACTTGTATATGTATCTGATTTTGGGATTTGCTAAAAGGTGACCATTTTATGTGTGCGATAGTTACAACTGTTTTCCACTGCTGTCAATGGATTATAGAGGTAAGATTATAAGGAGTCAAAATGTTGATGTATTTACAAAACATGTATTATTTTCTTGTACTTATTTGTCTAAAGTTTGCGACATTTTGTTTTAGGTACAACGATAATTGTTATGAAATGTAATAGCATGCACTTAATTGCTGTTGTTCAGTTCTAGCTTGGGATTTTTTGGGCCGTTGGAGGCTGCACTTGAAGTATGACAGTCAAAACCTTTGCTAATGTGTGTTGTTCAGGTGCTTCTGCTATTCACAGGCTGGACACTAACCAGTTTGCAAAGCAGCTGGCAATCACCTCTACGTCGAATGGTAAGCATCCTCCAGTGATTTTTTGAACAGTAACTGTAGCCAGTGATCTGGGATTAGGAATAGCGCCTCATGACAAGGAAGCTTTCTGAGAGCCATGACATCAGATCAGACAACAATGTTTCCCAAAGATATGCATGACATTCCAGGTGCTGGACAGAGAGCACAAGGAAACCATAGTTCTTGAACTGCCATATTTGCACAATAATATCCATTTCTGTCCCACACACTTCTAAAAACAGTCAATTCCTTTTAACTGTGAGCAAGCCTGTGAAGGGATGCCATCTGGCAAGGGAGTGAAAGGCTAGCTTGTTTGTTTTATACTAGTAAATAAAAGCATTTGAGTAATCACATTTCTTGAGATGGGTGATCACATTTCTGAAAGGGAGGTCTGCCACTTGCCAAACACCTAGTGCATAGACATATGATCTTGCTACACCAGTCTCCTGACAACTGGAGAACCTGTTCTTCACTGGCAGAGGCGATTCCAAAGTCACATGTGCATTTCTGGCAGTAGCTTTGACCCAGCATCACTGCAGCGGGAGACATTGTTTTAACGTCTGCAATTTTGATCTAAAGTATAATAATTTTTGTTTTGTCAGTCTGGTGGCAGCATATTCTCTAAAATAAGCCATATCTGGTTATGGCATAGTGACAGACAGGTGCACCAAATTATTAAAGCCACCACAATATAATATCATACAACTATTGACCCAGTGATGTCAAGGTCGGTCAGGTATGTTCATGGCTAGACTGGCTAACTTCACTGCTCCTACTAAGACAGTAGACAGGTGCTGCCTTTCTCTGGTTCCCTGGGAGGAAGGGTAACACCTCTGTGCAGGACCTCTCTCCAGGAAATATCCTGGGAACCCTATTCCAAAGGGGCAGCTGCATAACAAAGACCAGCCTCACACCAGGGTTTTTCACACCAAAGGGCCTTTGAGGTCAGGATGCTTAAGAAGGGGGTCATGTTAGAGAATCCAGAGATAACTGCAGGGGTTCTAAAGTGGTGGCTTTCTGTTGGGGCTCTTTCCCTTCCTGCCCCCTATATTTCCTGTTGGACAAGGCACTTTGGGTATGATGCAAGAAAGCAAGGGTCACTTGTTATCTCAACAGGTATTGGACACATTAAAGAAGGTTTCCCATCCCCAGGGTAGATTGGGGGTGACCTGCTTGTCCATGGCCTTACTTCTGGCTGCATTGGAACCAGAACCTTGTAACTGGAGGTGAAGGAACCCCTGTACATTTCAGCCAAGTTTCCTGGAGTGGGAGTGTATCGGGAGGACTCTCCTTTCCCAATAGCCCCTGTACTGGGACTCACAGCTATCTGAAGAAGTCCAAAGCATCCTGAAATCATATTTTTCTGTTAAAAACCTAATTTGAATGGTTTTGATATGCTCCGTGGCTTTGAACCATCATAGGACCTGCATTACTGCTTTTGGCACTCTCTGCACCTCCGAACCCGTTTGACACCACATCACATGAGCAGCACTCATCACTACCTCAATTCGAAAATTGTCTCACTGCTGTGGAAGTCTTTGGATCACTGCTTCTTCAAGTTCTGCATAAAACCAACAGGACTTCTCCTTGACCCAACTTGAACCCTGATTAGATCAGTGGAGGTCATCATGTCATGCGCCAACTTGACCCAGTGGGAACATCACCTCGAACAGACTCAGTTATCCATATCTGTTGAACAAACCCTTCAAACCGCATTGCAACTGTAACTCGAAAACCACAAAGACGAAGAAGAAGATACTAATGAGAAGCCCTGTCCCCATGGCCTACTTTCTGGGACCATTGTGACATGTAAACCCACTTCCCAGTGTTTGTCTTGAAAACCATATTAGTTGAATAGTGGCATTGCTGCAATTGCTTGCCTGACCACTCCATGTGGCATGATATGATATTGTATTTGTATCGCGCTCGTACACAAGTGTTTCAGAGCACGAGAGTGTCAAAGGCCCAGAGTGGTTTTCTGTACCTGTTATGCATGTTTTGTGTTCTTTCCACAGAGTTGACATTGTGTTAGTATATGTAGTTAGTGGATTGAATTTTTATTGTTTAATCAAAGTATACATATGTTCATAGATCGTTTATTGGGCATGTTTTTGATTTGGGATCTTTATACTATTACTGTTTGGATTGCTGCTGTTATAACTACACGGCCCTTTTGAGGGCATGCCTGCCGTCGTCTCACATTACCACAAAAGACTAAAGAAGGTACACCCATTGGGCTCTGTCTTTGTTACCTTTATGACTGGTATTACTACTGGTTTAATAGTAGTGAGGGGCTGAGTAGGTTGTTTAGCCACTACTTGTCCCTATACTCCCGCGGAGCAGTAGTTATTTTGTTCCAGTGACTATCACCTCAATACCCAAATGCCCGATCAAAGTTCAGAGTCCCCTTAAACTGGATAGGAGCCCCTCTGAATATGAGTTCCACAACACCCCTGGCAAGAGGGCTAGGTTTACACCAGGAGTTTTCCTAGCATAACCCTGAAGCTGCACACTCCTGCCCATAATCAGCTGAAAGCATAACACCGGTGAACAACCTCAGTAAATGCAGGTTGGACTACTGGATGAAAACAGTACAACAAGTATATCAATAAAACAGCACCTGACAGTTAAATACCGGTCAGGCACCCGATTAAGTGCTAATACCAATGTTGCACACATATGAATGGCAAATGAAAGACTTGCTAAAACAGCATATAGGGATGAACATAAGCATTGTATAGGATGAGGAACAAGAAAGTATCTTCCACAGATACAGCAAATAAGACCAGAAAAATCTTTGGAGATAACCATAAATAACCTTGAATTGCTGAACCTTCCTAAAGGATTAGCAAAGTCTATTGCTCTGGGTCACAACATTATTATTTAATACATTGAAACGTTTACCGTCACCAAAGGCAGTCACAGACAAGTGAACCTCTCAATAATTTTCTTTAATGGCTCAAATTACCTGATTTTAACATCAGGTATACCAGAGCACTTAACCTGTGTCATTAGAGCAGGGAATCAAGAGCTCAGTGAAGACGTCAGCATAGTGTTAATTATAACTATATCAGCCATGCTCTAGAATGGGTAAAAGCATTTAAATCTCAAAAGGCATAATTACCAACAATTAGTGGTGAATTCACCTTCATTATGCCATTTGGCGACGTCCAGCTAAAAGGAAATGTGCATGCTGCCGAAATTGGTCATACATTTCCAGATGCACCTAAATAAATACACCAGGCAGACATAAAAAGGGTACAGACTGAAAGAGGAAATATTAAAATGTGGCCTACAGTATTCTTGATTCAAAACCAGGCTGAGAGTGGGAGAAAAGGAGCAATGAGAGTGAGTGAGGGTTGACATGGCTGTGTTCCTTTGGGGAAACTGAAAGACTTCACAATATGCAGGAGGAGGTGGGCAGAACTGGGATCAGTGTCATGCCAGGCGGTGTGACATGTGGCAAAGCTTGGTCTGCACACTCCATCCTAACAAGTAACTCCTAAAGAGGAACCTGCACCTTTTCCACAATTGTGTTTGTCAGAATTATTATTGTGTTTGGCGCTGTATTTTGCAGCGGATAGCGTGCAGCGTGCGTGAGTGTGTGTGAGAACGAGAGAGCTATATCTCTGCGTCTGGACTTTGCTTATATATGCATGTTACATTTGAATGCGAAAGGTTTGATTGTAAACTGTGCAAAGCACTAATCTTAATGTGCATTTAGGAAGCAGCCTTTTTTATGCAGGAGGTAGACAGTACTGGAGATAGTGCAGTGCTGGCCGCTGGCAACAGTGCCCGTACTTCATCCCACTGAATCATGCTTGTTTTACCCAACAGGTTTCATTAAAGATGTCTTCTGTATTTTCAGATCTATTGAGATTGTTAACTGGTGCTTTGAATAACCACTTTATTTAAAACAAAAATATTGGTTGGGGTCAAAGCATACATTTCTGTAAGCCTGTGTGAAACAAAACATGCATGACTGGAGATGTTGTCTCCCGGATAAATTGGAGGCAATTAAAAAGATCACTTGTGCACATTCCAGCTTCTTCGCGTGACCAACATGTGTGAGCATGGGCACATTAATGAATCTCATAGTACCTAATTATCCTTAACGTCTTAAATTGTTGTGGTTCATTACAGTTGGCACTATAAAAAAATATAAGGTGAATAATTTATATAAAAATAAAAGGCCAACATTTGACTGCTCGTGGCTGCGCTTGGCATATAATCACAGCACTTCGGTTTCTGAGGCAGTAGTTTGCTTATGGTAACTAAAGATGGCATTTGAGCAGAAACATGGCATAAAATGGCTTCACCTGTGTACATTTTTTTATTGAATTTTATTTTATAATGCGCTTAATACCTGAGCTCAGTTTCTAAGCACAGATCAGGGATTCAAACCTCTCTTGCTCTGTGTAGTCTTGCTTCCAAAGCCAACACATTGCCCCTGTGCTATCCTCCGTTCACAGGGGCGTGTGAGGCCGCATGTTAGGCAGTGTTTAGAATATTATGTCTATATCAGACAAGTAAGCCTTTAGCAGATATACGTTGGCAAAGACTAGCTATATAAGACTTTTCCAAGAGATGATGGCCTACCACGGATTCCTCTTCTTTAAACTTTGATATACCGATATCCTTCCTTCAATCTTGGAAAGGAGCTTGACAGTAGAGGGCATTGAGCAGCGGTTTTCATTCCTGTGTCCCGACGTGACCTCTCCACGATGGTATAAAATTGCATGCACTGCGCCCATTGTCTTTGTTTCCATTTTCTTCATGCACAGCATGCTCTCAGAATGGTTTATCGCACCTCAGTGATTCTATCTATGCAATTACTTTTTAATTGTTTGGCAGTATTAAAAAATATCTACTTCCAAGACAGGTTTTAAGAGATGTGCAGACTGTGAGTAAAAGATGGCGATCACAGATTTGCACAGGATATGTCTCTGGTGCCTAGGCAAGGAGCACCAAATCATTGAGTTTGGCTCCTGTTAGTCGATGACCAACAAGGCCTTAAAAGAGAGAAAGTCAAAACTCGCACAGGTCGGGTGGTTTCAAAATCTCAGTCCTCTACTCCTTCGAAGAGGAAATCTTCTGAAGGTAGAAGTACTGCAGGGGACAAATCACCTGAAAAGCCTAAGAAACGCTCCAAACTTTCAAAGTGGTCAAGGTCTAGGAGTGATTTGCATAATTCTTCGTCCTCATCTTCACAAAAAATATTGAAGAAGGGAAGCCATAATCTTTCGTCTCCAAATTCCTCACCCGACAAGAGACTGGTATATTTTCCTGAAAAGACTGACTCGGCAGCTGAATGGGAATAATTTTGTCAAAGGATGACGGGTGTTTTTTTTTTTCGAATGTGGCCCCTCCTGGTCCCTCAAAAGAGCCGAAAAAGGCTTGAGATCCCTACATGCCTTCAAAAGCCAGCAGGGAATCGTCAAAGACTCTGACCTACATTCCCAAAATCCTTACTCAGAAAGCTCTGAAAATGCCTATTTGAGTAACATTGACAGTTTCGACCACAGAGACAGCATTAAAAATCAAAGGCCTCAGTCACTTCTTTATTGAAGGATTCAACGTTGAAGACATCAGCGTCGAAACCATTGACATTGACCTTACATCCTACTTTGCCTTTTAAGTCCTTTGGATCGATCTTTGAGGAGGATGAAGAGGATAATGACGTTGTACCCTTCAGGTATGAACGTTTTGGCACGCCGAATGTCCCTGATTTGTTGATTTCTGATTAATCTCATTTAGAGGACATGGCTATATGTCTTAAGGAAGCTAGTGGTTTGGACACCTCACCTGAGGTGGAATTTGCCACACCTTACATAACTGCTCATCCAAATGTGGCATACAGAACAGATATGAAAAAAAGTCACTGAGAATTTGGGATGCGGGAGTCCTGCAAAGGACATATTTCAGGATGACTTCACAGGCATCCCTGATAAAGGCCCTCCAAAGGAAACTGTGCTGCCTTTTCATTCAGCTCTCAAGAACACAATTTTGGAGAACTGGCCAAAGCCTGACACCACTCTTGCTGTGAACAAGGGGTTGGTGAGTAAATACAGACCTTCATCCATTGACCCTCACGTTCTCTTCAGGTGCCCTACTCCAGAAAGTTTGGTGGCACATGCGGCTGTCCACTTCGAAGGCAGCTGCTTACGCATCCATTCCACCTGAAAGGGATAAGAACACATATGATATGCTACCAAATAGGCCATTAATGCATCCTGTGCCTTAGTAAAATATACACTCATTCTTTGGAATGTAATTTCCCAGGCAGAAAATAACATTAGCGCAAGGAGAGATGAGGTCAGCTTTTGATACCATCATTTCTGATGGCAAGGAGATAACATGAAAATCACTCCAATCAGGGTTTAACACATCAGACTTAGTTGGTTTCTCTAGGGGCTCAAGTGCAGTCCTCAGGAGGTTTGCATGGCTGTGCATCTGGATTTTCTCCTGATGTCCAGCCAAGACTTCTGGACATGCACTTAAATGGTTCTAATCTTTCCATATTGAAAGCTTGATGATGACAGCTTAGAGAAGTTCATGCTTCCAAAGCACCCTCCAAATCAATGGCAACAGCCATCCTTTAGCAACAACAGCAGCAACACCCACCTTCTCAGGCTTGGCGAGGACATATTGTTCGCATCTGCTCTTCTTTTGGACAGAGAGATATAAGTCAGGTGACCCAAAGAGGGCAAAGGTGATGTCCATTTAGCCCTAGAGGCCATGGAGGGAAAACTGCCCAGGCAGCCACCTCCTCATTGTCCTCTGCCACAGCCCCCAAAACCTCTCTGAGCGCTTTGCGCACATGCCCCTGGTGGGATGCAGGTTCGACCAACCATCTAAAAGAATGGCATTACATTACTTCAGATGCTTGGGCACTACAGACACTGGGCCAAGGGATTTGTAAAAAGGCCCCCAGATTGTCCCCTAGCGAGAAATCTCTTCGGGAATCAGATCCACTCCTTCTACAGGTGATTCTTTCCCTGTTGAAGAAAGGTGCAGTGAAAAGGGAACCTGAGGCAGAGCAATACCAAGGTTGGTACTCCACCTATTTTCTGGCTCCCAAGAAAGAGGGAGGTCTCCAACCCACCTTGGATCTAAGAAACTTCAACACGTAGTGCCCCTTTTTCCTTAACATCTTAAATTACTGTGATTCTTCACAATTGCACTATAAAAGAACATATCAGCTGTAAAATGTGTATAATAATAATACAATGACTACATTTGGGTTATCGTGGCTGCACTTGGCAGATAATCACAGACCTTGGGCTTGTGAGACTGTAGCTTGTTTATGGTAACTATACATGGCATATGAGGCTTAACCCGACATAAAATGGCTTCACCTGGGTATATGAGGCTGCATGTGAGGCAGTATTCATAATGTTATATCTATATACAAGTGAGGTGTTAGCAGATATAAGACTGCAATGACTCGCTATATAAGATTATTCTGGCATAAACGAGTACTGCCCTTATCCTATGACTGTTATGCTCTGCATGCCCAGCATATTATAGCTGCACCCAGTATGTATCGAGGACACACTATGGTTAGTATATAGTTAAAGCTAAAAAAGTATTTATTCAGCATTATTAATATTTGTATGTAATACGTCTCCGAAAAAAATGTCTAACATTACCTCCTGTGATGTCATCCGGGTCAAAGGTAATGCTATTTAACTTCCTGTGATGTGATTGCACACATGATATCACTTCTGCTGCCAATGGCATTTTGGTGAATCGACATCTCTAGATTTACTCTGTGTACGACAAAAAACAGCACTTTTTCGGGGATGAGTTGATGCTTTAAGTCCGCAACGGTGATGATGGTTTCAGAATATACATTATTTTTTTTTTTAAATAGCATGGCATATACATTAAAGCAGGAATCACCAGGAAATGTGATGCATGGTAATCCGACATAGGAACAGCATGGGATTGTTAACCTTACACATGTCACCGATCTGGAGTTTTTTTGTTTTTGTTTTTTTGTTTAAACGTGTAAAGACAGTCAAGGAATGGTGACATTCACGTAGTAAATTGCACAACCAATACAACAAACCAGACGTACCTACCGCATGACCCCTCCATCTCCAAACTGGTCTTCTTCTTATTGACTAGAACCTTGACTGTAGAAGGAAGCAGCCAGCAATTCTGGGAGGATACCAGAATATGATCCCAGAACCCGCAATACACATATGAGAAGCTGATTTAAATCCCTACCGAGAGGTGGGTGTTCTGAATGATATTGCTGAAAACAGCCTGGTGGAACCTTATTTGCTCTTTTCCCCCATTACAAGAGAGCGTACACAAATGTTGTGCTTAAATGGATCCCAAAAAATACTTGATTCCTTTCTTGTTTCCCAGTATCTAGTCGCCCTAGTATTTTCATTCTATCTGAATAGACTTAGCTCAGTGGAGAATGACACACAGACTATTGAAAATAAGCATTGGCAATGCCAAACATTTTGGCTTTTGCGTAGGCATAGGGCCCCCATGTTCAGCTACTCCCATAATGGTATTATCTGACGTTAAACTTGCACAAGGTGACACATGATGCTGGAACCTGTATACATTGCAGTTCCTAGCAAAAGCCTACCAAATGCCCGTACAAGAGCCAAAGTATTTGTGTTGGCTATGCATCTCTTAAATGGAATTTCAGTGCAAGCGACAGATGCAGGGACACACATGCTGCACATACATTTCTAGCTGCAATTATGTAAACACCTTTTAGACAGCTGTTCAGAAAGCACAGTGATATATTCAAAGATATCCTTGGGGGGATGTGCTTAGGGTTTGGAGGGACAGTTTGTGGGTGTAAATAGCCATATGGACTAGTGTATCCATGAGTGGTCGGAATGTGGGTAAATAACCAAACACCCACATGCTGTGTGTCTCTCCTCACAATAGTTTTGGTTCATTGGCAGCATGCTCAGCACTATCTAAGAGACACAACTAAAAATCGGGTCGTGAAGTAGGAATCAAACAAGGGCTCAGTCCTGCTAGCCTCATCTAAGGCATGTGTCATGGGAACACACATCCAAGAAACATCCAGAACATTAAATCATATGCAGAATAGTCTTGTTGAGTGCAAATTATATCTGCCGAGATTTTAGCCTTTGTGAGGAGTAACTTTCACCTGAAAATGGTACTCAATAATCCCCCATTGGGATCCAACTGTAACTTGTTCCTGAAAGAGAAATATAGAGAAGTTCCATATGACTCAAGAAAGCAACAACGCTATGCCTGGAAAATGCCGGAAAACATCAGGCGGTTGGAATTTCACCAGTGAAACCTCAGGTGGAATTACAACTTTAAGTGACAACGATGCGAGCAATTTTTTCACAGTCAAACATATATTTCTTACACGGTTGGCCACTTACCCTATCCATCTCATATATTTCTATGCATTTGCACATTTCTCGTGCATCAATGGCGCCAGGAACCCTTAGGTCAAAGTTCTGCGACAATTCATATTCCATGGCCTTGTGGTATCTCCCTCTCAGACACATCACAGATTCAGAGAGGTATTGCACATGGCTGTCTGCTGCCACAGCTGTTGTTTCCAACTGGCACTGGAACAATGCACATGAACATTACAAACACAATGAGTAAGATAATGCTCTATGTCGGTTTCTATGCAAGCATCCCTCGCGGATCCTACGCGGATCCTACGCGGATCCTACGTGTTCCCTGAAACAATTAATCACTAGAAACATATTGTGTGTGAAGTTGTTTGTGTTACAAAATGGACTCCCACCAGTAACAGCGTGTCTACTTTGCTGTACCCCCAAAAGTATGAAACTAGGCATCGTGATTAAAGGCACCTCACACAATGTCTGAGTCAAAACCTCTAGGAGGGTTTCAATGTGGTGTGTTCTAAACATTCCGATGTGTTAAAACTCAAGGTATTCAGAATGCTGATTCGTCCTCATATTGGTATTTTTTTCTGAGCGATTTCGGTCAGGTTTGACAAATTGCGCCCCCTTTTGGTTTCATCATTAAACGCAGACTTCTCTGTTGATGTTCATGATGTATCTCAAAATGATGTTGTCTTTTTCCCCTGACATCCATTGATTAAAGTTCAAAGGATGCATTCACTTTTCCACTGCCATTGGTAGATAGGTCACGTATTTAAATGACAGTGCAAAACATAAAAGGCTATCTTTGAAACACAGCAAGACCTTTACATGAAAAAGAGAATTTCTACAGCCATCGCTGACAATGATTAATTAACCATACCCCTGTATCATGAGGGTCTTGCCTTCCATAAGCTCACATTGTTCGATTTAATTTAAATGTTATTAGACCTACACTTTAGTCCCCTAGGACGCTGTCACTTGCATGGTATAAACAATGGCCCGCATTCCCACTACCTGCCTTTTAGCGTTTTGTGCTTTAAACCAACACATCTATAGGGCATGCAATTAAAGGTTTCGGAAATTGGGAAATGCCACCTTCTCCAGTTCGACAAATGCGTGCATAAAAGTATGCATATTTTTGCAAAAATGGCAAAATGGGTTAAACATTTAAAAATAGTTTAATCAAGTAATTTGGCTGAAATGAAAAGCACGAAAATAGGTTTTGCAACTTAAAAAAGAAATAAAAAAAACTGCACAATCATGTGTGCTATACAGTTTCTCGACAATCTAAGTTGCAAACGTAATGCTCGAGTTTTCCAACAATTTTACTGTTAAAAAGATGCAGATTAATTGTTTGCTGAAACACCATTCCGCAAATTTACATTTGCTGCAAAAAAGATCTGCAAATTCATTTTTGCTGGAAATAAAATCTGCAAATTCATTTTTGTTGACACACAAATGTGCATGTTTAATTTTGCAGTCCACTAATTCTATTTTATTTTTTAAAAAAGCAAATTAACTTTTGCTTGAGAATGTTTTAGCAGGGTAATTGGAAATTAAAACTCCCCGACCCCTTGCTTTTTTGAATGCTGGACATGTTTTCTCTCAATTTTCTTCAGGCAAGCATTTCATTATTAACTCGTTGCTGCAATCCTGTATTGACCACGTTTGTATTTTCCTTCCACCACATCCAGGTGAAACGCTATGGAGCGCGCTCAACCAACTTTGCATTCATTCGGTCACTCGCGCAGCTTCTCCGTCTCACTCCACTTTCAGTGAACAAGCTAGCAGACAGCCAGGAGCCTTACCTGAATAAATAGAATGACCTGACATATTCTTATGCAGACAAGGCAGTCAGACCTAACTCAGTCAATGCAATGAACTTGTTGCTGTAAACAAAATTCACAAACTGACTTTTTCTGAACAAAATTCCGCAATTTCAACAATTTGCACAAGTGAAAAAAGGAGTATTTTGCAATTCCATAAAGTAAGAAATTAGCAGATTTTACATGGTTAATTTAAATTGTGAATACCACTTCATAAAATATCCCAAAATAGACTAAATTCGGGTGTTTTTACCACCCAACACAATTTTATGTATTTTGCCACAAAATGATCCATGCCCTTTTGATGAAATTACAGGTCTTCTAAGATTTGTCTGAGTGCTAGAAGGAGGGCAACACTTGTCCCAACCAGTAACCATACATACATACAAGCCTCCAAAACATCCTTATGCTGATTGCAATCTGAAAGATTCCTTCTCCAGTGGAGCAATGCACGTACTTCCTCTCGAAACAAGGAACAAAAACAGTTGCAATTGGAATTATCCTGAAAAGAATAAGGAGTTTTCTGGCTTTACAGACTTTGTGCTTGAATGTGGCTGTGGTTTCTCACCTTGGAATTATTTCGGAGTGCGGGAGAGTGTTCCTGTTTTTTGTTGTTTTTTTAACGATTTGTCAGCTGTTGAGAGAAAAAAAAAGGAGCATGTCCTGGTATGCACATTTTAAATATTTTCAAAGATGGTGTGTGTGGGAGAATGCAGACTGAAATTTTGGGCCAGCTAAAAACAAAGATATTTCCATGTGATTGTTTTTGTTTATAAGATTGTGCAGACTGTAGGTTATTCCAAAGGGAATAGAAGCATGTCTGTGTATTTACATTTCGAAATAGATTGGAGGGGGTGGTGTAAATGACGTCAACCAATGTGGAATAGGTAAATTACTTGGAGGTGGTAATTATATCCACCTGCTGATATATGCTATTAAATTTCTATGTAGTCCCTAATATTTAGAACAGATGTGTTGCAAAGCAAAGGTCAGGTGGAAAGAACACAGTACCAATAGTCAACTGCATAACCCTAACTCAACAGTAGCTAGACATTTTGAGCATGAAATACACCAAATTGCATAGAGTTGCTTCCATATTCTTGAGGAAATAAAAGAATTTGAACATGAACATTAGCAAAAAACGTGAACTGAGACTTTTTGGATAGATAGATTGGATTATATCTTTCCAAATGGGATGAATGAGGAGATCTGTCTGAGTTGTTTATCGTGGCATAATGATGTGTGTGTTTGTCTAACCCTTCTCTAATAAATATAATGGTTGCATGCTTTTAATCAACACTTCGAATGGTCGATTAGATAATGGCAATTGTTAACAAAAATGTCGGTAATTACTCTGTAAGCATTTTCATGACTGTTTGTGTTGGATTTTTCAATATGTATTGTTGTCCTAAGTTGATACAAATACGTTTGAATAAGGCATTAAGTGCCCACACTATACAGACCATACTGCTATGACAACCTTTGTAATATAGGAATGGTTTCCACCTAATTTTGATGACTCTCAGGCAGCAATACTCAGCCTTCGATCACACAAGAGTGCACTGCTTTGTTTCTCTGCCTAAATATCATATACTTATTTACTGCTTGAAAGAAACATATGCAGATCATTATAATTCTAATGTGTCATGGGAACGACGTGTGACGGCTATGCTGTCTATAATTGACTTTGTTCTAGGACAGTAATTTAATGATCTGATGTTGCAAATATCAATATATTTTCTGTGTGTACCATCCATGTAGAACTGTAATACAAAGTGTCTATGCTGTTACTTAATATCACTAATATGATCTAGTCTGTGCTTGTAGCATTTATGTAGAGAAGAGAGACCTTGCTTTTACACCAGGTTAACACCACAGTATATGTAAAGGCATTGAAGAAGTCCACATTAACACCAATAACTTTATCTGCATTTAAAATCTTTGGAGAACTGTAATGAAATGTTTATTTGTCTTGGGAGGATAGTTTATGGGCAGCGTGCTCGCCAGCGATGCAAGACAACACAAAGCAACAAGGTCCACGCTTAGAAACCTCTGGGTATTGAGCACGTTATAAATAACCTATCATATCATGTAGGTACTTCATGCAATTTGTTCTGTGGAATATAGCATTTATATAAAACAGAAAATCCACTTTGCTGCAAGTTGAAACTCCATTAAACACACATGCATAAAAAAGCCCAAACTATTATTGTTTTGAAGGCCATTCTGGCAGTGATTGGGTGCTGTGTGATGACATCACACATGCAGGTAGATAACATACATGGTCCTTCTCAGTCCTAAACTTTCCCACCTTACCCTCATATTAATCCAGTCACCTATATATGAATGTACGTGCTCAGTAATGCAGGTCACAGGATGTTTCTATTTTCATTTTTTTCACAGATCGGTACTTTAGTACTTCAAAACCTGCCACAAAGGTATTTCTTGTAAAAGAAACAGGTTCACAAATTATGGGAACTCCCCCCTTCCCCCTGCAGGCTATCTGTGGCCTAAAGAAGATACATGCTTCAATGTGACAAATATACTAAACATGTATGATGCGGTTTGCATTATTATAGCATAGTAAATAGTAATTCAATCTTAGAAAACATATTTTTATGGCATCCAAATCATTAATGGAAAGTATAATTTTTAATAATCTAAAAAAAAATAACAGCTGAACCCAATGCATTTAGAGAAGCAATCAATTCTCATCATCAGGGGGTATACATATTAACAGATTCTGAAAAGAAAATCACCAAAATACCAGTGTAAGGAAAACTTCTTGAAATGGATATTATACTTTAAACATTAGATGTTAATATATACAGTGGCCAATGTTGCAAGCTGGAATCAGTGGCCATGGCTGAATACCATAGCTAGTGCCCATTAATATGTTAGAACATAAAGTTGGCATAACCAAAGGCTGTGGCCACTGGCTAGTATTGTGTTGAAGACCAGTGCATATAACATACAGTGGACACAGTTGAAAGGTGTATCCACTCGTAAAGGACAACATGTTTATGTTTATGTTTATGTTTATTAAGTTTATATAGCACTTTAATCCAAAGCGCTTTTCAGTATAACAACAAGGTACAATAATGAAAGAAGCATATTTACAATCATGAAACAAACCAGTGATACAGTATGTAGAACAATTTACTTAAAAGGAGGGAAAGAGGGGGGGGCAGGGGAGAAGGGGAAGGTAAGGAAGGTTTCAATGTCTGATTTGAGGTCAGCGGGAGCAGGAGGAAGGGGGGAGTGGATTGGAAGGGGGGGCAGGTGGGGTTGGGGAGAGAGGTAGAGAATTAGAGTCAGGGGGAAGTGGAGAAGAAGGGCTTTCAAAGAGGAGCGGAAGGATGAGTAGGTAGGGTTGGAGCGGATAGAATTTGGTAGGTAGTTCTAATGAAGCGGGGCCAAGAGATAAAAGGAACAGAAGCTTGAGGAGGCCCATGGGGCTAGGGATACATTGAGAAGGTAGAGATCAGCTGAGCAGAGAGAGTGGGAGGGAGAGTAAAATGAGAGGAGGGAAGAGAGTTGGGGGCGAGATCATGGAGAGATTTGTCAACAAGGCTGGGGAAAGGAAATTTTAGTTGTGAGAGGAAGGGAAGCCAGACAAGTTGAGTGAGTGAGGTAGAAATAGAGTCTCGAGGGACAAGAAGACATAGGGTATGGATAGAGGAGTGGTTGATGGATTTTAGGGGAGTCAGATGAGAAACAGGGAGTCCAAAGAGGAGAGAAGAGCAGTAGAAGAGGCGGGAGAAAATAAGGGAGGAGGAGTCAACATCTATATAATATACAGTGGGCACGGCCGAAGGCCATTGCATTTTCTTATTTTAAAATATGCAATGAACATGCCCAAAAGATGTACAAACTGCTCAAGGTCAAGGTCAAGGCCATGGCAAGTGGCCCATTTATATGTTAGAATATATAGTGGGCACAGCCAAAGATTGTGCCCACTGGCCAGTATTGTGCTAAAGTCCATGGCTAGTGCCTGTTCTGTGCATATAATATACAGTGGGCATGGTTGAAATATGTGTCCACTGGTAAAGGCCAACATCTATGGTTGGTAGCATGTTAGTGCATTAAAATGTTCAGTGCAAATGGGTGAAGGTTGTGACCAGTGTCCATAATTGAAGGCCATGTGAGAGTACCCATTCATGTGCTAAAAATATATTTGGCCATGCACACTGACCATGACTGAAGGTCATGCTTAATGCAAGTTACTGTTGTAATGTAATTAGTGATGTTAAATATAGCAATACACTTGTGTAGTGTGTATGGCTTGTGACAAGTTCAAAGTACAATTTTGAGTGTGCTATTTGATCATCATCAATGAACCATTCTCCCAATTTATATTGTTAAAGGCTTTCACTGGATGTTCTGTTAGTGTCAATTCATAGGATTCAATGCCAGCAAGGATGTGATCGAGTCCCTCTATACATCTCTTCAATGTCCTATTTAATTTTTGAGACACGCCCAAACCAAGATCTACAAATAATGAACCTAAAGTGGGATTTAATCACTTACAATATATTCTTATGTTGGCAAAGTTTTCATAAGGTTTCCACAACGTTAGTCCAAATTCATGTGTTATTACTGCTAATGGTAGGTAAGCTGCAAGGCCGAGTAGCAACTTCTTAAACATTCCGTCTACTCCCCCCAGAGTATTCCATTATAATGTTAATAGCTCCAAACCATAGAAGACTGATGCAATGAGCTTGCTGACATAGAATCTGACAACTGACATTATTGTATATTTACAGTACTTTAAAAAAATATGTTCCATGTTTGTGCCCATAAAGGCGCTAAATTAGCACTTATTTGAGTTGTTATTCCCTTTGTTTCCTTTCTGCAAATTGGAAAAGCCCAAGTATATCAAATCAGTCAAACTTTGATTTTAATACCATCCAGCTACCATTTACGTTTATCCCGTGACCTAGAGGTGAACCTACCAATATTGCTGTCTTGTTTACATTCAATTTCAGGCTGTTCACTCCTAGATACTCATGTAGTGCTAGTAGTGTTCCTTGGAGACCTGTGAATGCTCTGTCAAATAATATGATGTCATCCGCAAACAGTAATGCTTGCATCCTTATATGGCCTATTTTTGGTGGAAAAGCTTCACAATTAAATACACATCTATTAAGTAGGACATATACAAATAAAAAAAAGACATGGGCCCAATATGCACCCCTTACAAAGTCATGAGAATGCACCTACATATGTGCGCAGACTCCTGCTACTATCTAATCTAATGTGAGTGCTTGTCGGTATATGAAATTCACCAAGATTTTCTATAATCTGTCAGGCCCAATGGGTGTAACTTGTTGCATAACTTCAGGGGATCTACCATGTCACACGCACTTGATGAATCTACAATTGCCAGAAACAGAGGTGGGTGATTTTCATTCTGGGCATGATCTTTATAGGGCAAATAAATCGACCATCAGTGTGGTCAGTGTGGTGCCACAATGGTTTCTAAAACCAGTTTGCAACGTTGGTGGTTGATCCATCTAAGTTGACCAGGAGGACAATGCATGTAGCATTAGTGAAGCAAATAACTTAAAGGACGAATCTAGCAATGAAGGTGTGCAATAATTACCCAATCTCTCAAATCAACTTTCTTGAATATATATACCATTGTTATCTAACAAAATATTTAAACAACACAAGTGAGAACTAGACTGGAATGACAAGAGGAGTTGGGTGAAATTACTGGGGAACCACTTTTCAATTGTTCGGCCTCCTTCATGAAAATCAATGGTATTAGTTGTAAAGTCCAATTTGTTCAAACAGGTTCAACAAAAAATTCTAAAAGTGGAAACCCTTGACAAATGCCCTGGATGTTTGGGTTGATCTGACAATGCGATCTCTCTGATAATGACGAAACAGGGTCTGGTTGGGTTGGTGCAACCTATATGTATACTTGACTCCAACACGTGTTTAGACGTTCCTGGGTCATTGTCAAGGCAATTTGGAATAAGTACTGTAATGCTCAGTGAGCAAGTTGCAGGGTCAAGAGCTAAAGACCAAGAGTTATTTTGGCAGTGTTACCACTTGAGAATAAAGGCCAATCACGAACATTGTACATCCTGTTTAGGCCCTCTCATTGGGATTTGTACCTGTCATGCTTTGACACCAATGAAACTCGAGTCTGGGGCAGTGCTGTAAGTTTCCCAAAAAAAAATAACATTCTCCATACTCATCCGCCCAAAAGATACATCCTCAAGATTGTTTTTCCTATGATCAGCCTCATGCAGAAGGGTAAATGTGCATTCAAATTGCAGTATGAAATGTCCATTTTAGACTTTAGTGACAAGATCAAAGTAATGTCATTGTTTTTACAGTATGCTGCTTTGTGGAAACGTATCTGTAGATTACTTTGCTCAGTCTATCATGTCTTCCATGACGCCGCTGCTTCCCTTTCTCAAAGCCCCAACACACATGGCCCACAACTCCTCATGAGGTGGGACTTGACAATACTTTTCCAACACCTGGGCCCAACGTGATGCTATAACATGCCCATCTAGCCCTTCCCACCTAGATGCAAGCCAGACATGTTCAAGCATCTGCGTTACGTCACCGTTACAGCACATATTACCCACAGTGCATTGGCATCGAATCAAGGCGCTCCTCAACCAGATTACCAAATTGTTGTATGAAAAATCCAAAGCCACATGGAAGAGGCTTTCAAAAATGTGCAGTTGCGATTCAAGCAACCAAAGATATTTTTCACCATTTGTTGGGCACGTCATTGCATTTTCGTAACCCAAAACATGTCTAAAAGCATTGGGTAGCTGCAGTCGTTCGGTGTACCCCAATAATGCTTCTGTGTCTGTTAGACAAGGCCTTTCAAAGTATAATGAAGATGAGCAATGCAAATGAGTGGGTCCATGTGCACTGGTGCAGATATGGAAAAGGCCAGAAAGCCACACAATAAAGCGCCTCGCTCTTCCCTTCAGCTCGCTCTGGATAGGTGGCTGTTGAATAGGCTGCTCCAAATATAATCAAACTTGGACTCTGTTTTTTCTTTTTTTTAAAGAAAGCGCCCGTGACGCAGCCGCCTGGCTATACCGAAGAGGTCCAATTTCCTATTCTCTTAAGGTAAAATGATTCAGATCACCAGCTGCAAATTGAGTTTGGCTTGACGCGGGAAATGTGTTCCATTACAATATAAGGTTTCATAATAACCTACCACTTGTCTCGCTGCCCGGGCTGGCTGAAGGAGTCCATCTGCGCTTGTCGGTATTGATGGCGAAGAAGCGGCAGGCAGCACAGCACCCCTCCCCCTCTGCATTGAGAGCTGGCAACATTGTCAGATGAAAACAACCCCACCCAAGACCCACGCATATAATGCACCTAGATCCTAAACATGCCACGGCTCGCACAATTCTGGTTTTATTTTATGATATGTTTAGTGGTACTGTTGGCTTTATTGTATGTTAATTGTATTGTTTAATAATGAGTTAAACATTTGCATTTGCGTTACCCGTGTTTATAGACTTCACCTTTGAATAGCTAGTGACCTATTTTCCTCACTGATTTTCTAATTTGTATGAGGAAACGATAAGGGAAATATATCTGTCATACTTCACATGCATGTATTTGTGCATATAAATTGATTTCAGTTGATTTTTGTTTTATATTCCCCACTATATGGTGTTAACTCACTGTAGTAGTCCAAATTATATTTGCAGCTAATGCAACATATTCCGTACGCTGTTACAATGAATTATAACATCCCTTGGCTGCTTACAGTTATTTATTCTGCTACTAAGAGTCTGTGAATGTATATTTCTTTTAATCTGCCACTACAAAATATTATTTATGCATGGATGTTATTTATTATTTATTTATTTATTCGCATTTGTTAAGCGCACAGAATCAGCCCTGAGGCATCGTGGCGCTGGTTACAGAATAGCGCTGGTTACAGGGAAAGCGCGTCTTAGTTACAGCATACAGAGGCATACATGCATACAGTTTGGGCAGTAGCAATAGTTAGCAGTGTGTGCCTGAATGGCAGTAGGTAGAGGAATTTTAGTTAAAGAGAGAGGTTTTGAGTTTTTTTCTAAACGCTGTGAGGGAGCCTTCTGCTCTTAGAGCGTGGGGGAGATTATTCCAAAGTTTTGGTGCTATGTAGGGGAAACCCAGCCCCCCGGCTGTAATCTTGTGGATGCGTGGTACAGTGAGTTGGTTAGTGTAGCAGAGTCTGGTAGGTCTGGATGAGGTCTGTCTGAGAATGGTGTCTGAGAGATATGATGGTGCAGTGTGGTGGATACATTTGTGGGTAGTAGTCAGTACCTTGAAGGTGATGCGTTCTTTGACAGGGAGCCAGTGAACTGATTGCCTTGCCAGTGAGATGTGGTCCCTTTTGGAGATGTTTAATGCTGCTCTTAGAGCGTTATTTTGGGTGACCTGGAGTTTGTTTAGGTTTTTTTCAGAGGTGCCGGCTAGAAGTGCATTGCAATAGTCAAGTTTAGCGCCTATGGTAGCTCTTGCTATTGAAAGGCAGTTTTCTTTGGAAAGGAATGGTTTAATGGCGTTGATGAGTTTAGTGCTTAGTGCAGATGCGGAGACAATGGCACTAACTTGTTTGTCCATGGACAGGGTTGCATCAATGTAGACCCCTAGCGTTTTCACAGAGGATAGGACTGGGATAGTGCAGTTGTCGATGTTGAAATTGGCATAGCAGCTGTCTAGCCTGGCCAGTGTGGATTTTTGGCCGAGGATAAGGATTTCAGTCTTATCCCCGTTAAGACATAGGCCGTTAGTGGCCATCCAGGCTTGAATGGTGGCATATATGAGTTTTAGAGCTAGGGCGTCTTTGTGGTATGAGCCTGATAGAGGGAGGAGCACTTGGGTGTCGTCGGCGTAGTTGGTGTAGGCAATCCCAAGTGCATCAAGTTTCTCGAATAGGGGCTTAGTGAATAGATTGTAAAGCGTAGCTGCTGTACAGGAGCCTTGAGGGACACCGCAGTGTATTATGGATGGTGTTGCGCTCGAAATGTTTGAAAAGACTTTCATGGCCCTCCCTTCAAGAAATGAGGTTATCCAGGAGGTGGCTTGGTCAGAGAAATGTGCGGAGTGGGAGAGGTGTGAGGTGAGGGTCTTGTGGTCCACTAGGTCGAATGCCGCAGAGAGGTCGAGGAGAAGTAAAAGGGCGGGTTTACCTTTGTCCAATATCTTGGTTATTTGGTTTTTTAGGTCCAGCAAAGCAGTCTCTGTTCCATGACCTTTGCGGAAGCCTGACTGTCTGGTGCCTAGGATGGAGTTAGATTCGAGGTATAGTTGGATTTGGCTGTGTGCCACTTTATCTAGAATCTTGAGAAGGAAGGGGACAGTTGTTATAGGTCTGTAATTGTTAGGCATCGTGGGGTCGAGAGTGGGCTTTTTTAGAAGTGGGCGCACCCAGGCTTCTTTAAGACTGTCTGGGACAGAGCAGGACTTGAATGAGGCATTAATGAATGCGGTAATGATTGGGGCAAGTGGTTCAGCGCAGTCCTTGATTAATTTAGGGGGGCATGTATCGGCTTTGCAAGTCGATGGTTTCAGATGTTTCAGTATGTCCAGGACTTCTAGTTCTGAAACTTCTTTAAAGGCAAATTTGGGAATGTTAGTGGTTTTGCTATGGGATTGGGAATCTAAGTGTCGACTCTGTTTTGGCAAGGTATTGTAGTGGTTGCGGATTTTGTTTTGTAAGAGGTCTATTTTGTTGAGCATGGCGGCTTGGATACTGTTGCACCAGCCTTCATCCTTGATGATCTCGTCAGAGGAAGTGGGAGGCACTGTGAGCTCTTTAAAGATAGAGAAGAGTTCTCTTGAGTGGCACTTTGAGTCTAGTATTCGACGGTTGTATGATTCCGATTTGGCATTGAAGATGGCGGTTTTGTATTTTTTTGCAGTGACTTTGAATAAGTCTTTGGTGATGTCGCATGGGTTGGCCTGCCAGTTTTTAAGTGCTTGGCGCTTTTTGTCTCGCAGAGCTTGGAGGTCCTCTGTGAACCATGCGTTTGAGTGGAAGGATTTTTTTTCTTTTTTCTCTTCTAGAGGAGCGATGGAGTTTATAGCATTGGTGAGCGTATCCTTGAGTATGTCTGCTAGGATGTTAGGATCTTGAGGGAAAGGAGGGGCGAGGCATGGGGTGTTGAGAAGGGGGAGTAGATTGTCTGCAGTTAACTTTTTGGAGCTTCTGGCTAGGGTGGCGGATTTATGTACTGGTGTTTTTCTGGTAGGTAACGTAGGGATAGAGAATTGTATGCAGCTGTGATCTGTCCAAGGGAGGAATGTGTTGGATGTGATAGAGGAGTTACAGTTATGGTCGGCCAGCCAGTCAAGAGTTCTGCCTTTGGAGTGGGTGGGTGTCAGGATTTTTTGTGTGAAGTCTAGGTTGGAGAGGTCCTTGAGGAAGGAGGTTGCTGTTTTGTCCTTTGGGTCATTATAGCCTAGGTTAAGATCACCTAGGAGTAAGGTTTTGGTGGATTTTTTTAGGTTTTCGCTGAGAATATGCGTAATTTGCCCTTGAAAATCGGTTGGGAGTCCTGGAGGCCGGTAGATGACGTGAATGTTAATGGTGTTGTTGTGAGAGAGGGATAGTTTGGCCGATAGTATGTCTGCATTCCCTTCCCATGTGTGGGGTGTGGGCCTGATATGGTGGATGTCTTTATAGATTATGGCAACCCCTCCCCCTGATTTTGTAGGTCTGTCTTGTCTAAGGATGGAGTAGCCTACTGGTACAGCTAGGGTAATGGCGGGGCCTGAGGCTTCATGCAGCCAAGTCTCTGTGATGGCTAGCAGATCTAGGTCGAAGCTGGAGATGAGCTCGTTGATTTCTACGGCATGGGCAGTGAGCGATCGAGTGTTAAGTAATGCGCATTTGAGTGTAGGTGCTACCTGACTTCTGTTGGGAGGCCGCTGTTTCGTTTGTTTTTTCAGCTTGAAGTTGGGTGGGGTGGATGGTATAGTGGTGGGTGTGAGGTTGGAACACGGTGTGGGGATGTGGGGAATCCTACCCACAAAGTTGTGAGAGACAGAAGTGCGAGAACCTAATCTATAGTTTCTGAGTGATGCTGGGATGTGTTGCGATGAGAAGGACCTAGGTAGTGTGCGTGTCCTCAGTCTGCACAGTCTGGTGCAGCTATTAGGTGTAGAGGTGTGAGGATGCGCGGTGTTGGGGCTGGGGTGAGGTGTCGAATTTGTGTTGGACTGCATCATGATGCTGGAGCTAGGTAAGCACGAGTGTAGATAGTGTCGTTCATATATTGCATTGGCGAGGAGTGCGCCTATGAGTAGTAGTGTGCTAATCTGGTGGTGCAGCCCTGGTAGCATGCTGGAATACTCTGTAGTGCACGTGGAGGGAGGCGAGACTGAGCAGCGATGGTTCTAGTAGTGCAAGGCGCTAGTTGCCTAGAGGATGTCAGAATATAGTGGTCTCTGGGCGACCATAAAGGCACTACGCAATAATACAGTGGTCTATGGGCGACCATAAGGCACTACACAATACTACAGTGGTCTATGGGCGACCATAAGGCACTACACAATACTACAGTGGTCTCTGGGCGACCATAAGGCACTACGCAATAATACAGTGGTCTCTGGGCGACCATAAGGCACTACGCAATAATACAGTGGTCTCTGGGCGACCATAAGGCACTACGCAATAATACAGTGGTCTCTGGGCGACCATAAGGCACTACGCAATAATACAGTGGTCTCTGGGCGACCATAAGGCACTACGCAATAATACAGTGGTCTCTGGGCGACCATAAGGCACTACGCAATAATACAGTGGTCTCTGGGCGACCATAAGGCACTACGCAATAATACAGTGGTCTCTGGGCGACCATAAGGCACTACGCAATAATACAGTGGTCTCTGGGCGACCATAAGGCACTACGCAATAATACAGTGGTCTCTGGGCGACCATAAGGCACTACGCAATAATACAGTGGTCTCTGGGCGACCATAAGGCACTACGCAATAATACAGTGGTCTCTGGGCGACCATAAGGCACTACGCAATAATACAGTGGTCTCTGGGCGACCAAAAGGCACTACGCAATAATACAGTGGTCTCTGGGCGCCAGAGCCTCGCTCTGGTGCCGCTATGCGCCCGCCATTGCTGGGCCAGGCGGAAGAATCTGACGAGGTCGGGCGAGACTCAAGAAGCGTTACGCCTCAGAACTCGCCGTACAGCTGGCAATAATGAGTGTGCACGATGGGCATACCTGGCTGTGAAAAGATGTCAACCCTCGCCTTTGAGGGAGTTCGATGAGGCAGGGTGATCTAAGCACGGCCGAACCGTGTGTAGCAGAAGATGCTCCTCGGCTCAGGGGCTAGTCCGTTGTGTGCTGTTGCGGCCGGAATGGTGAGGGCAGGGTCCGTGGCCCCTGGCTCCTGATGCTCCTAACAGGCTCTCAACAGGCCTTAGAGTGGCCTTTGCGCTGGCCGCCGGCGTGATCCGCCTGCCGGCGGTTACAGCTGATTTTCACGAGGCTCAGCCTCGGTTTCAGCCCGCGCTGCGCCCGGCATGCGTGGGTCAGGCGGCGTGTGGGGACAGGGTCAGGCAGGCCCTGTCCGTGTTGCTCGTGGTCTCGTGGCTTCTCTGCTGGGCTGGGGTGCTGGGGGGGCTCCTGCCCTCGCCCCACGGTGAGGAAGAGTGAATGAGGGGGTGAGCAGGCTCTCAACAGGCCTTAGAGTGGCCTTTGCGCTGGCCGCCGGCGTGATCCGCCTGCCGGCGGTTACAGCTGATTTTCACGAGGCTCAGCCTCGGTTTCAGCCCGCGCTGCGCCCGGCATGCGTGGGTCAGGCGGCGTGTGGGGACAGGGTCAGGCAGGCCCTGTCCGTGTTGCTCGTGGTCTCGTGGCTTCTCTGCTGGGCTGGGGTGCTGGGGGGGCTCCTGCCCTCGCCCCACGGTGAGGAAGAGTGAATGAGGGGGTGAGCAGGCTCTCAACAGGCCTTAGAGTGGCCTTTGCGCTGGCCGCCGGCGTGATCCGCCTGCCGGCGGTTACAGCTGATTTTCACGAGGCTCAGCCTCGGTTTCAGCCCGCGCTGCGCCCGGCATGCGTGGGTCAGGCGGCGTGTGGGGACAGGGTCAGGCAGGCCCTGTCCGTGTTGCTCGTGGTCTCGTGGCTTCTCTGCTGGGCTGGGGTGCTGGGGGGGCTCCTGCCCTCGCCCCACGGTGAGGAAGAGTGAATGAGGGGGTGAGCAGGCTCTCAACAGGCCTTAGAGTGGCCTTTGCGCTGGCCGCCGGCGTGATCCGCCTGCCGGCGGTTACAGCTGATTTTCACGAGGCTCAGCCTCGGTTTCAGCCCGCGCTGCGCCCGGCATGCGTGGGTCAGGCGGCGTGTGGGGACAGGGTCAGGCAGGCCCTGTCCGTGTTGCTCGTGGTCTCGTGGCTTCTCTGCTGGGCTGGGGTGCTGGGGGGGCTCCTGCCCTCGCCCCACGGTGAGGAAGAGTGAATGAGGGGGTGAGCAGGCTCTCAACAGGCCTTAGAGTGGCCTTTGCGCTGGCCGCCGGCGTGATCCGCCTGCCGGCGGTTACAGCTGATTTTCACGAGGCTCAGCCTCGGTTTCAGCCCGCGCTGCGCCCGGCATGCGTGGGTCAGGTGGCGTGTGGGGACAGGGTCAGGCAGGCCCTGTCCGTGTTGCTCGTGGTCTCGTGGCTTCTCTGCTGGGCTGGGGTGCTGGGGGGGCTCCTGCCCTCGCCCCACGGTGAGGAAGAGTGAATGAGGGGGTGAGCAGGCTCTCAACAGGCCTTAGAGTGGCCTTTGCGCTGGCCGCCGGCGTGATCCGCCTGCCGGCGGTTACAGCTGATTTTCACGAGGCTCAGCCTCGGTTTCAGCCCGCGCTGCGCCCGGCATGCGTGGGTCAGGCGGCGTGTGGGGACAGGGTCAGGCAGGCCCTGTCCGTGTTGCTCGTGGTCTCGTGGCTTCTCTGCTGGGCTGGGGTGCTGGGGGGCTCCTGCCCTCGCCCCACGGTGAGGAAGAGTGAATGAGGGGGTGAGCAGGCTCTCAACAGGCCTTAGAGTGGCCTTTGCGCTGGCCGCCGGCGTGATCCGCCTGCCGGCGGTTACAGCTGATTTTCACGAGGCTCAGCCTCGGTTTCAGCCCGCGCTGCGCCCGGCATGCGTGGGTCAGGCGGCGTGTGGGGACAGGGTCAGGCAGGCCCTGTCCGTGTTGCTCGTGGTCTCGTGGCTTCTCTGCTGGGCTGGGGTGCTGGGGGGGCTCCTGCCCTCGCCCCACGGTGAGGAAGAGTGAATGAGGGGGTGAGCAGGCTCTCAACAGGCCTTAGAGTGGCCTTTGCGCTGGCCGCCGGCGTGATCCGCCTGCCGGCGGTTACAGCTGAATTTCACGAGGCTCAGCCTCGGTTTCAGCCCGCGCTGCGCCCGGCATGCGTGGGTCAGGCGGCGTGTGGGGACAGGGTCAGGCAGGCCCTGTCCGTGTTGCTCGTGGTCTCGTGGCTTCTCTGCTGGGCTGGGGTGCTGGGGGGGCTCCTGCCCTCGCCCCACGGTGAGGAAGAGTGAAAGAGTTGTCAAGTTTGCCCCACATCTTATCCCACGTCTCTCCAACAGGTGAACATTCAGTATCTGCTAGTTGCATGCATGCATATTACAGTCATTTATGCAACGTTAGCACTGTTTTACAATAGTTATTTTACAGTTTTGTTAGTTTGCATGTGTGAAAGTAAAGGTGAGCTAACAGCCCGTGTGATCATTTTAGATCGAAACATATGTTTTTTTAACATTTTTCTTTTGGTTACGTATTTTATGGGCATGCTGATGTCTATGTTGTTTGGGGTCTTCATTTGGAACCCACACTTTCGAAAAGTGGGCCATAGTTTCTGCAACTTCAGCAGAGACAAGGATTGTTTCTGGTCCTTGACAAAGAAAGAGGGAGGGCTATTGTTTTTGTGGTGTGTTATCAGGGGCTTAAAATCTCATGATTGTGCTCATGTGATTGAACGTTTGCCTGTTATTGTGTCTGCATTTTGTATTGTTAAGTATCGTTTCTTTCCCTGGGAATTTAGGGGCATGCTGCTGCTGAGGTGTTGCACATGCATGATAAAGCCATCCACGGTGTTCTTGTTTGTCTGTTCCTCCTGCTAATGGTTATATTTTATGATGCAGTGTATGTTCTCGGTTTTATGGCAACATATTTCTTTGGGATCCATTTTGCTGGCTTGTTGTAGGTATGTTGTTTGCAATTCAACATATTCCTCGATTCTGTGTGTCCGTTCTACTTTATGTTACACAGTGTATATTGTTTTACTTGTTTGGCCTGCGGGACCATGTTGCAGCACTTCTGAGATGTGCACAATTTGTGATGACATATGTTGTTTGGATATGTATATGCATGTATTTTTTTAAAAAGTTTGTATGCTGTGGTGGTGGGATTTTGCGGTGGATGGCTTTCATTTTGAACGTTATTCTGCTAATGTGCATGCTGTGTTGGTGTTCTGGCGTTTAAGTGTAGATGTGTTGCCACAGTTGATTTATATTAGTGGTATATGCCTCCTTTTATGGTGTCACTCTGATACTTGTGCGCATGACTGAAAACGTCTGTCTGTGTGTTTGTGTTTTGGTGCTGTGAATGTTTCTGTGCATGTTGTAGAATATTTGTCTTTCTGTTGTACATTTCACTCTACGTTTCATTGCATCTTATCTCATCTGACCCTACTGCACAGGTACAGTGGTACTTCTAGGTGTTCGGTTAGGCAGATCATCTTGGGCAATTTGTAGAACATGTTTCACTTTGTGCCAAATCATGATTATATGGAGGGTGAAGAGTGTGTGTGTGTGCATAAGTGTGTCTGTGTGGCTGTTCAATGTTCCTTGGGGGCTGTGCATATACATGTAGACTTTGCGGAATATTTTTAATTCCATAGTACATTATTCATGTGTTTTTGGCCCCGAAACTTATTTTGCATGATTGAATGGGCATGTCTGTTGGGGCTTCATATTTTTATTTATTTTTATTTTTCAAGGTGTCTGTGCTTTGGGGGCCGGGTCTATTCACAACCCCCAATTCTCTTCTCATCCCCTCCTCTTCTAAAATTAAGGGAGGCTCCCAGTTTCCATGAGAAGAAGCATTATCTTGGAATGGGGTGACAAATGTTGCAGCCATTTCCCCCTCACATCCAAATCTTAAAACTTCAGAATGTGGGAGCATGGCTTATAGATACTATGACAGACTGCCATGAGCAATGGTGTGGAATACTGGGATTTAAAAAAAAAAAACAAAATGCTATGTTAAATGGTGGTATTTTCCTCTCCCAGAAAGTGTACTCTACTAAACAAACACTACTTTCCAATGCTCCATGCTGAAAAGTATAGTGAACACATCTTTACTCTGCATGGCCTTGTCTACTGACATGCTAGCAGCTGTGATGTGACTTGGCCGTGTGGCAGATACATAGTAGCATGCATCTCTTTAATACTGTCTGCTACAATACCAGGCATACCATTGCACATAAGAGTCTTTCTTTACAACAAATGATGGATATGCCAATCGAACATTGTGCAACATTATTAACGTTGGATTCAAAGTAGACAAATATTGGTGTCATGGGTGTTAACTTGTCAATCAACTGGGATGCAATTGCTGGCCCTGTATGCCCAGATGCACCAGAAAATACCTTAGCTTCACGCTCAATCCCGGGATGATGATCTTTAGCACTGTATAGTCCCAGCAAGTGGAAAGTACAGCTGGTGAAGTAGCACAAGAGTTGCAATGCACACTATATAAATCTATAGTTTATCTTCCAAGGGTGGCATAAGGTGCACAAAAGGTTGGGGTATATTACTTTCTTGGAGTGTTGTGGTGATAGAACAATCCGAGTTTGGCCCCTTAATCATGGCCTCATGGCCTTTGCATATTGGCCACACACTAATCTCCCATCTGAAAAAGTGCAAACATCTTGAAGTGAGCCAAAAGCGGCAAAGTGCATTAATGATTCTATAGATATGATTCACTGGGACTCCATGGTCAGTATACAGTAACATGTGAAAAAATGAAGAAAAATAAAACACAAAGAGCTCTGAGGCTGCCAAGTGGACCATTCCCACTGCAGTGCAACCTACAGTATGCATGCCCATGTAGCCCATGCCAGTGTACTGTGTATCCAGAAGCAGAAGCACAGCAGATACAAAAGTTATGCATCAATATTTCTCTGACCCTTGCCTTGTTCAAGGGGCCTCAGTGACATTTAAGACCACATTGTAGTCGTTAAGGAGAAATTGTAGCACTTTGCATTCATTTCTACAAGAATATTTACCTGCAGACCATTCTTTGTTCAATACCCAGAGTGCTCCTTTCTCCCTAAATGTCTATTCTATGTGCATCCCACTGCAGGGACGGGTTGCTAATGTCTTTAGGAGTTTGTCTCACCTTTACATTTAAATGCAGTCTTATTTTTAGAGAACCTCGATTGAACATGTCTTTTATTTAGTCATTTACTGCACTATTGTTTTCGATACATCCTTGCTCTCGTCCCATTCTACCTTAAGAGGCAAAGGAGGAATACCATTGATGTTTTGCCTGCTTACTCTTTCTGATTGAGATCACTGCTTTTTGGGTAGTAGTGTGGGGCTGAGTAGAAGCATTGCAAATGGACTCTGTTTTCAAATGTTATAATGTTCATTTCTAAAAAAGCACTTCCAATGTACAATAATAATGTTAAACTTGTTTTACCTAGTGAAGTACCAACCTGCATTAAAACCAAGAATAACCATATACATATTGTCCTATTGTACTTTTTGAAAATACCCATATGAGAAAAGGAAGGGGAGGTAATCAGCAATGAGCTTCCCTGACTACTTTGCATACAAACACAGACCTTTTTTGGGAACATAAGAATGAACACTTTTATTTTACAAATCTGACAGAATCAGCACTACTCTCCATCTGGGGTGACCGGAAACCAGCTTTCAACATGGTCAAACATGCAACCCTTTTCAATAGCAGAAAAAGAGCTATAACTTAATGCCCTAATGTGATGCTGGAAATAGCCTTTGGAGGGACAGGGCCTCCTAGTTGTTGTCCTAACATTGCTCTGTGTGTGCTTTCCTTATGCTATCTGCCACTGAGGTCCAGCCTGGACTTTGGACAGTGCAGCTCTTCATGTTTTCCTTTTGGTGAACAACACTCATAAGATACCCGTATGGCATCCATGGGTGGGGGTAACCCATGTACCCCTTATGGGTGTTTTTTGGCACCCGTGTGTTGCCCACAGAGTAGGGTATGGGTTGGTGGAAGATACATGCTGACTTGGCAGTGGCTTTAAGCGTCTTCCATTTATGGGACACACACGTCTGGTCATAGGAATGAATGGATTCCTGAGGCAAGACAGATGGCCACTTTAGCCTCTTGGTTTCTTTTGCCTTTACACCTTGTTTCCCAAAGTCCTGGGAAGCCCTTACTCTGTCCCTTCCCCCTGACTTGCTGTTGGGTGGATGAAACATATATGGCTCTGGGGCTGCCTCCTGTCAGACTGACTGGAGCCTTATCAGGGGAAGTGTGTTGTGGGTACGCCCTTGGGTTGGGACCTGTATGACTGGTGTCTGAAGTCAACTCACATTCTGTTTTGTGGGTGTTTGGTTTTGGTTGTATGATGCAATGATTGAGGCATCCCAGACTGAAACTGGAGTGAATGCAGTGTAGTGTGAGGAAAGACTTGGTGCTTACTCAAAACCACATTTTCTGTTATGGGTGTCTGGGTGGATCGATTGAATGCCTTAAATCCTGTGAGCATGATTGGCTGCCTGCCTGCATGAATGCACTCTGAGCCTGATTGGTTACCTACCTGCATGGATGCATTTGTCAATGATTGGCTGGCTCAGCCTGGCTCAGCCTGAGTGAATCGGGAACCAATGTGTATAACTGGGGACCTCTCACTCACCAATTTGTTCTGAAGCTGAATCTTGAAACTGAAGCTGTTCTGTGCTGCAGCTGAAATGGAAGATTGAATACTCGGTCTGGTTGGAGGAAGAAGTCTGCAGCTGTGTTGCTTCAAGGAATCCAAACACTGCTGAGCTGATCGAATTACAGATCCAAGAGAGGACCTGGATAGGAGTCCTCTTCCTGAGCTATGAGGGACTTTCGTGCACCTGCTGCACTTAATCAGAAGTACCCTGGAAGCCAGTCCGGTGTGCCTATCTCCGAGAGAAGGAGTCTTCATGAGTCCAGAAGAGGAGTGCCTGGACATCCAGAGCTTCGAAATTTGCACCTGACAAAAGAATCCATCAAGGGACATCTCTGACAAGACATTTGACCACTTTACCATCACCGGTTGGACTGTCTCGTCAATCTGAAAGTGTATGCGACCTCCTTTCATCTTTCCTATTTGTGAGAGTAAGTCAATAAATGTTCAACGAGGGATTGCACTTCTACCACATATAATCCAAATGCAAAGTTGACTATTTTCAAAGCTTCGGCCGCCACACAACCCAACAGCATCTCCTAACTCACTTTCATCACGTAGAATGTTGCCTTTATACTCATTTGGGGCGCACTGATGAAATAAACACGCCCTCCAATGGCAGTGGCTTGGTACCCCAAACATGAAAATGTACACTTTCATGCTGTCCACTGTCAATGGATCACACAAAGCCCTGCAAGGAGAGTCAGCCATAGCGTTCTCTGATGCCCCTGTGTCAATAAGAACAGTGGTGTGCGTGTTATGTATACGTACTACACACCTCAGTTGGCATTTCTCAAATTTCCTATGACCACACTACTGGAAATGAACACATCTTCTTCATCTTCACCTTCTGTTGCCTGATCATCTTCTTTCCCTGTTGCACTTTGGCAACCTACTGCTTTGGCTTTTGAAAACATTGTTTTTCCTTTGCACGTCCTCTTTGTTAAGTGGCTAGTAGCAGGGCATGGCACACATGGAGGCCTCTTCGGCATGGTTTGATTTCTCGCACCACAGTTGTTTTCTTGAACGGCCTGCTCACTTGCTGCCTTCTCACTGCACAGACCTCTTCCAGCATCATGTTATTCATTGTGGCATCTATTTTAGAGGCTCTGATGTCCACCAGCTCATGTGAACTCTAATATTTGCACCTACGTAATACCAGGTTCTTGCAGTATTTGCCTCCTCATCTTCACAGAGAAACATCCTTGTATACGTTTTTGCCGGACCTCTTCCTCTTCATTGGGAGAGCACACATGAATGCTAGTTACTGTAGCCGGCTGTGGACAGCGTTGAGTGTTTGATCCTGCCTCTGGTTGGCAGACCTCATAAGGAATCTCGCATAGTCAATGTTCACCATTGGGCTAAAGTAGTCACTCAGTGCAGCAGTCACAGATGCATAAGAAGTATCTGTGCGGCCAAACGTGTGTATTGCTCGGTGCTCGAGTAGAGCAGGGTTGATTGTTTGCATTATCATTTAACTCCCCACTGGCATCAAATTACTTTTCTAGCCTCTCACAATCCATAGATTCATTCTTGAACCCAGACTAGAAGGAGTGACTGAAATATCGAACTCCAGTAATGGGGCAAATGACCCCTGTTGCCTCTGCAATCTGCCAACGGGCTATTGTTACTCTTCTTCATTTGCCATCATTGAAAACACCACATGGATGAACACCTTGACCGATGGAGGCAGTGGAGGTAGTGGGGAATCAGGTGCTTCCAGCTGCAAAGCCCTTTTACTACAGAGTTACCGGCCGTGGGTAAGTCGTCCTTTTCAGGGAAACCTCTGAGGCGCATGAGTGCTCCTTGGTGGATCCACAACCTCCTGTACTGTGTTCACAGCAGCCCTCAGCAGTATCCCAACACACTGATTGAAACACTCTGTGGTCAATAATCCCTTACTTCATATAATAATCTTTTCCTTGTCCTCCGACTTGCACGCAGCAACATTGTGCTACCCATACGCCCACTTCTTGTATTGTTCGTGGCCGACTGCACACACCGCTAGCCAGCGGTTGGAGTACTGCACCTCCTTGTGATAGGCAGTCAGCACACATTGAATCGAGAGCGCCTTATAGACCACATCGCCTCACGCCTGACCTCGTTGTGGTGGCCATTGTTCGGGTCCAGGGGACACCAGAGTATAGCCCAGACCTGGGACCCAAATAATGAGAGAACACCAGCATTAGTTGCTTTGGGTGTCCACTCGTACACTGCCTGGTGCGTCCCTTTTATCAGTGCAACGTGGTGACGTGCACCCATTGCTCGTCCTTAAAGGGCCCACAACAAACACCTCCAGGATGAGGTTGTGGGTGTTTTTATAGCTGAGCCCAAAGAGACATTTTTTTTTCAATTACAATGTTAATGCTACCCGACAGAATGCAAACCAGAAGGTTAAAAGGTTAGGTCATAATTGACAGAATTTAAACCTGTGACCCCCAGTTTACAAACAATCGATGCAGCGAGGTTTCAATCCACTGTGCTTTCTTACCTAATACTTTGCTTGCCCTCTTGTTCCACTTGCTAGACAGAGTCAGTGTTACAGGCAAGTATGTAGGATGTAATATGTGCGAACCAAGCGCGAACTACCTGCCAGCGGTGGAGACACACGTACTGGCACCAGCCTCTACGTCCCTCGAATTTTACTTCCCAAAAGCCGATATCCTATGTGCTTTCCATCGACATTGGGCGCTGTGCGCGAGCCGTGCGCTCTCTCTCTGCCACGAGCTGCTTGCTGGCAGAATGAGCATTGTGTCTCGTTTCATGCCTTGATGACCGCATCTGTCACGAACTTTAAAAGAGACAATCGCAAAGGCCGCTCCTTAATGGTGCCGTCGGTCCCAGAATACGCGGAGCAGTGCCGCCAGGGCATACATAATGCCAAGCTGGACACAAACTACTGACAACTTTGGCAGCATCTAATGCATGCTAATGGCTTTGAAGACCCTCTTAGCACGTCCACAATGATGACGCACAGGCAGGGGGTCAGACACTTGCCTCATCACTCCCACCCCCTCGTCCCTTTGCCACCCCGCTCTCAGCTGCGCCTGGTCACGTGTATTTAATTTCATTTTAAGGGTTGTCACATGCAAGTGCCATGCACAAGGCTCTCAGCTGCTCTCTGTCTTCCAATTATCTTTTGTAAAATTGCGTCGATGAACACAATACCAAAAACATTGTTATCAGCTTTGTTTACAGAGTAGAGAGACACAATTGATGTGTTGGACAATGTTGTGATTAATAGTGTTCTGTATTTTGTTTTATAATGTGATGCCTTACAAGTTGCACTATGCTACTCTGAGTTATTTTGCATTATTTAGGTGTTCTGTTATGAACCTGTGCGCATAATTAACAAAACGTTGTGTGCTGTACTAAGTTGTTTTGCAGCGAAAAACTGCACTTTGCGCAGTGCAAAAAGTCTGATTGAAATTCACAGATTGCACTTTGTGCTGGTACTTCCCTTTATGCGCCCTGACAGCGGACAGTTTGCAGCAATAGTTACACACTAGCTCAAAGGAAAGGTCAGTGCGAAGTCGGACAACACGGTACAATATGCAACATGCCTCATGATTATGTAGACATGGGGAACAGCATGGGCATTGGCAGGGAGGAATTGGGTAAACTCAGAAACATGCCCATCAAAGTGCAATGGAATCCCAATTCACAAAAAAAACCATGGCTCTTTTGTTCAAAAAGTAAAGGACATGAAATGTGGCTCCATTCTGAGCAGGCTCAAACTATAAAAGCACCATGCAATCATTGTGTAAGCCAGCCGGAATGGCTGACCAGGCATTCTTCGCACTTGTGCTTGCACATCGAAAGAGGAGGAAGAGGACCCCAAGGATATTCCACATCTGCACCACCACTTTTGGGATGCTAGATGAGGAGGTTTATCGCTCATACCAATTTCCCCCACATATCATCCCGGACATGATCAGGAAGTAGGAGGAGGACCTGTCATCGTGCACTGCTACCTACCCACATGCAGTACCCCAGCACGTGAAAGTCCTACCGGCCCTATACTTCCTGCCCACTGAGTCATTCCCGGGGACCATAGCCATTGTAAGGGGCCTATTACAGCCCAAGCAACCCCATTGTTTCCACCACGTTTTGCGGTGCATCATTGCACAGTTGAAGGGCCACATATGCATGCCCTGCACTCTACAGGCAAGGCTACAAGTAGCCCAAGAGTTCTGAGCTGTTGTACTATATCACAGGGTCCTCAGAGCCATTGACTGCATGCATGTTGTGCTGACCTCCCTCCTCACCCAGATAGAGAGCACATATACCAGTTTAGGACAAATTGGCATTCCATCAATATGCAGGTCATGTGTAATGCAAATGGCTGCATAATGCATGTGGCTGACAATTTCACTGGAGGAATGCACGACAGCTACTTCCTGCGCCATTCCGGTATCCATAAAGCTCTGAAATCTAAAAACTGTGGCAACATGTGGCACCTTGGTGAGTATCACGAATCACACAAATTCAACCCCACACACACACACACGCACACAAAACTTTTCTAAACATACACATACCACAGGACCCAAACTGAAATGTATGTTCAAGTTACACATTTGTTGTGCACAATATAAAATGGGGCTAGTCATGTATTCCCAAAACCTCTGGGGAATCTGACAGTCTATATACTCAGCTCCTGCATAGGAGTACTTGTGAAATATTTAGGACATTCCTGCCTTATTTAAACACCTCTACTCCTAATCCAAAGCTCTGTTAAACCAGTTCTAAGTTTTATAATGTATTCAAACGTATTCAACAAAAATATATTTTCTGGTCCGTTTGAATAAATAAAAACAAATAATACGAAAAAGTTCATGAAACACACAGAAACACTCAGTGGGGGTTAGTAGCTGAGGCAATATTGTACTCACGCGCAGTTTTCACATTAAAATCTGGACATCTCAAAAGTGAACCATTGTATATGTGAGAGGTCTTTCGCGTACAGTTATTCAAACTCAGCCCACTAATGTCTAACCTTATATGCCTAGTATCTCCCTTACTATATCTACATCTCTGCCACACTTTGATACAATAGCACCCACATAAATCCAGCCACCCTGGCTACTACAGCCTACCAAACAATATCCTTCTACCATGACACCAGCAAACAACTATAATGTTCTCTCACCATTACAATTGATCCAGTGTTTCGCAACCCGATCCATTCCCAACCAACCATGTCCCACTATAATCAGGAACCTCATAATAGGATCTAGACTTAGACAGGCCCACAAACCACCTATTAAATATAGAAGCTTAGTCCTTACCAAAACCACACCTACTAGGAGTAAGACCTGTAATAAGATCAACAAGACCAACTCTATCTGCTTAACCAACACCACATTGCCTTCAAACAGCCCAATAACATTACTAGACCTATCAAGGGAGCCCTCATTAATGCTAGATACTTGATAGTACATGCCGTAGATATCTCTGTCATTATAACATCTAATGAGCTCGACTTCCTAGCTATTACTGAGACATGGCTACATGCCGCTGCAGGACCAGCTCTCACATTACCGATACCAGATAACTACACCATCATTAAGTATGACAGAGTATCATCTAGAGGCGGCAGAGTTGCTTTCATTCCTAAGACCCAACTTGACACAAGGGCAATACCTAATCACATGCTGACATTAGCTGAACTCCTAACTATTAAGCTACCACTTTCAGCATCACAAACAGTAAAAATCCACCTCATATACAGATCTCCAAGACCAATATCCACCTTCGAAGATGACATTCTCTCTGCCAACACCAAACCAGGATCACAAATCCTATTGCTTGGCTTCTTCAATTTAGGCTTCCAAGACATAGCAGATGTCTATGCAGATGACATAGCAGAAAATACAACTGCCCTCGCTAATTCTATCACCGAACTTGGCTTCTCTCACTGAATAACTAATCCTACACATAACAAATGGAGAACTCTAGATTGGATCACAGACCACAACTGCGACACCAGCATCCTGAGACACCTGGTCAGACCATCACATTGTATCTTCTGTCCTGCATTCAACCTATCCAGTGCAAGACCCTTGCACCACCTGTTCTCTCTAGAAACAATAGGAACATCACAGTATAGAGACTTTTACCTCTATTAAAAAACATTCTCTATCATCCTACTATAGAAACAGACCCCTCAACTTTAGCAGAGCTATGCAATCTAACTTTTTGCCAAGCTATCAAGACCATATCACCACTGAAAATGCATAAAGCAAAACCACAAGCTTGCCTAAACTCTTGGTTTACCTCTAGTCTAGAAACCTTATGCAATAACAAACAAAGTGATGAAACCCATTGGAAAATCCATCTTTCAGTAACTAGCAAAGAAGCATTCCTAATAGCATCTAGCTGCTACAAATCGGCTATTCTCCAAGCTAAAATCAACTCCTACACCAATGGAATCAACAATGCCGAATCAGGCACCAGAGATTTATTTACCATCCTGAGAGTGTTAGAGTCCCACATACCTCCTTCTGAAACATGTACCTAAGATACTAGTTGGTGTATGAATATACAAAATGCTCTACTTGATAAAATATCACATCTACAACTGAAAATAGAGAAGAAAAACTCAGTATCTCCACTGACCCACTTCCACCTTTGCCTGCATCCTCTAATGCTAAACTATGTAACCCATTCAAATTCTCCCCGCTCTTCATTAAAGAAGTAGAACACTTAATAACACGCCTCAAACCCTCAAGATGTCAGGGGGATATCTGCCCTGCCACGATTATCAAAGAGTCAGCGAGAGATCTAGAACCTTTCATCACCACTATGATAAACACATCATATGAAACTAGCATGGTCTGAACGATGCCTGGGCCCACCCGCTATTTAAAAAAATAAAAAATAAAAAAAAAACTTGATCCAGACATTCTCACGAATTATAGATCAATTACCACAGTACCATTCCTGCTGAAAATCTTAGATAGGGCAGCCTATATACAGATACAGGCACATCTAGACACTAACCATCTTCTTGGCCTTCATCAATCAGAGTTTAGACCAAGACATGGCACTGAGACGCCCTTGTTAGACTTGAAAACTCAGAAGGACGACCTAAAAGACAAAGGAAAAATAGCCCTCCTACTTTTGCTAGACTTATCGGCCACCTTCGATTTAGTCAATTAGGAAGTCTTGTGTAATCCTCTAATAGCATCAGCTCATTTCTCTGACAAAGCTACTGCATGGATACAATGCTTTCTTGACAATAGATCTATGCAAGCCTTTCCACCATCTGCATCGGTGGACCCAGCCACGGTCACCTGTGGGGTACCACAGGGATCCTGTGTCTCACTGACACTGTATAAAATTTTCACGAAGACCCTATTTGATGACCTTGACTGTTTGGGTGTCACCTTCAATAACTATGCAGATGACACCAAAGTCCTTAAACCCATCACTGGGGACTATGACGAAGGCACAAAACTCCTAAACAAAATATACCTTATCATCCAGGCATGAATGGCTGCACATGTCCTCTGCCTTAATAAAGATAAGACTGAACTACTCCTGATTGGTTCCCAAACTAAATTAAAGACACTATATGCACAGTTTAACTCCTTTAATATTGATGGCACCAACATAAAGGTGTCCAAGAAAGTCAAAACACTTGGTTTCTACCTCAACTCATCCTTGACTCTGACGAGACAATTGAATGTGACAGCCTCTGCCATTGCTTATACCTTCAAATTATTAAATGCCTGCAGACCAGTCTTGTTGACAGCAAGCTGCATTACATTAGCGAGAGCACTGATCTTATCCAAATTGGATTATTGCAATGAGTTATACTTAGGAATTAATAAGCACAACTTAAATAAATTACAAACACTGTAAAATAATGCACTCAGACCTGCCATAAACATGCCTAGGTTTCATCATATATCGTCAGCCAGACAAAATTCCCAATGGCTGTCTGTCAAGGGCAGAATCACGTTAAAAACTTTAGCACTCACCCATAAATGCCTTTCGGGCTCAGCACCTAAATACTTGACCTGCAAATTCACTAGAAACCAATCAGACCAACCTACCAGATCTCCTCAACTACACTGCCTTAGATTCCATATATTTAAGCTACAGAAATCAGGAGGCAGCGGCTTCCCCGTTCTAGCATCTGAACTATGGAACTCCCTACCCACAGCAGCCAAACCTTCAATTCCCCGCTTTAGGAAGAACATTAAAAGTGGGCTCCTTACCCAAGATTCTCTTCCTTCTTCCTGCCAACATGTAATTATTGTAAATCTCCTATATTATGGAATTGTACTTCTGATTGCCAATCTGTAATTAAGTGCTAAACCTCTTCTTCTTATACCTGTTTTTATGATGCATATATGATGTATCTAATGTACACATGGATCTGATGGCCTGTATGTAACTCATGTGTAACGTTTCAAGAAATGTGCCCAGATACCTGAGGATTAGGTGTGCTTTATAAATAAACACATCAAATCAAATCAAGAAAATCTGTTGACTTGCTGTATCACAACAATTGCTCATCTAATACAGTCTTCTTTCTATGTTCATACTCACACTCTGCCCACTGTGGTGTGGTGCTTGTGTGTGCACCTTCAAACAAAGGGACTTCACTACCACCAGAGTTCCAGAAACATGCAAAATCAATAGCAAGAAGATTTGAAGAACACGGATATCAGAAACCAATAATAGAACAGGCATATGACAAAGCCAAAGTGAGAAACCGGGAAGATATTCTACAGCACAAACAACCAGGGGAAGAAATGAGCAATACCCACAGATTCATTACTACACATCATTTGCAAGGTATGAGGATTAGGAAAATCTTGAATGCCCACTGGAACATTCTAAAAAATGACCCATATATCTCTTCCTTTTGAAAAGACAAAGCTCAGATAACGTTTCACAAACCTCCAGATATGCAATCAAAAATAGTGTCTTCTTTCTTCCAAAGAGATAACACAAAAACAATACAAAACAGTAGCTGATGGGACCCATTATAGGCATTTTCAAGTTCAGTATGTGCAATGAATGTAGTTATGGTCTAAACATCAAACAATATGTGAACCAACGGACAAAGGAAATGATAACAATCAAAAAACATTTGACATGTGAAAGCCAGTTCCCCATATATGTCATACAATGCGGCTGTGAGATATGTAGAAAGTACACAGCTTATGGTCAAAACACTTGTCCTACAACATATCAGAGCAATAAACAATAAAGACTATGCGTACACTATGGCATTTTTAATAGACACACCATGGAGACCTATCAACACTATGTTACTTTGCCATAGACACCATTGAGAACCACCCACGAGGAGGGGGCTAGAAAATAAAAGACATCAATGAGGGTCTCAGCTTATTGTGGATGTGAACACCAAATTCCCAAAGGGACGTGACATGGAAGAAAACATGTAAACGTTTCTAGGGGACTAGTAAACAAAAATGCCTTTTATTTGAGTCAATTTCCATCATGCACAACAAAAAGAAAAAAATAGAACGGTTTCCACATTCTCAGATAGATATGGAATGATAGCTCAAGAGAAGTTACCTTCAGATATCAAACATTTCAGGTTATTTAAATTAGATAAACCTTTTAGGTAACAAGAACTAACTAACATGCATAGGACACACGTTTTTAATGGCGATAGGTGTTTTAGTTGTTGTTGCTCTTTAGAAGTTTTTATCTCCTCCTCTGCACAACATGGACAGAATAGTGTAAGAACGTGAAATGCCACTGGACGTCAATTTCATACATTTCTTTAAATTCTCAAAATCTGGGATGAGTGGAAATGGTGCAGATTCCTTGAAATTAACAACTGTCTATGTGTGAGGGAAACACTGCCATTCCTGGTTTCCAAGTACAACCACCATGCACTGAACTTAGAACATGCTGCTCATGCATGACTGCACTTTACATATATGATGCCGCTAGCTCATTATGTACTGTCTAGGCACTGTTGCACTTTTTCCATATATTGCTGCTAATGTATTAATTCCTGCAAAATGCTGCTCATGTACAAAGGCACTTTATTTATATGCTGTACTAATCAAGAATATAGTATTGCTTGTATTGCTCAGATATGCTATTTACTGCAAATAATTTCACACATGCACAGCTGCACCTTTACTGTTGAAATGATGCAGATAGACAGTTGCGGCCAATTGGCCATTATGGCGTACTTATAATACATAATTGAATTTTGTTAACACGTCTTGCGATAACGAGACACCTTGAAAGATACCTTGAAAGTTCACAGACATCCCACGGGGGAGAACAGTGCCCTTTTCAACATAGATAGTCCAGCAGGGGAATTTACAGTGACAAATGGATACATACTAAAGGAACACATGGGACACGTGGCAGCTGCAATACCAGATGGCGCATGGTTTAGTACCTAACCCAATCAGAAAATAGACTGGGCCACATACGAGAAAGAGCAGAGGGACATCAACAAACTCCCACAAAAACAGTATAATACTACAGTGATTACACTCACCTTCAACTCTGACGAATCCTTCATGGCGAACACATTGGTTGACTCACCAGAGTCTCTTTATGTCATCCCACTGGTGATTTTCAAATTGTTCTGGAATTTTAAAGGAGTTTGCCGAAATAAAAGGAAACAATATTTTTTAAATCGAATGGCTCTGCTGTGCCGTTAATCATTGGATATTTACTTGGTGAACCCTCTCTAATAGTGGAGATAGAGAAGGGGCAACTGTGAGTGTGGAGGCCACACAGAGAGCTGCTCCAGACCTTGGACTTTATATATATATATATATTTATATATATATATATATATATATATATATATATATATATATATATATATATTCAGTAAAAACACTTTGTTAAAGGGACGTTATGATTCAAAGTAAAACCGAAAAACCCTTGAAATTTGCCAGTTATGGTAAGCTAAGCAACCATAACTCTCGCCACCGTGCACTGCTAAGACTAACACCCAGGACATCAAAGATGACATCACAAATGTCATTGATTGATTGATTGATTGATATTTTATTTCTATCGCGCTCATACACAAGTGTTTCAGAGCGTGACCAGGCAGGGAAAGGGAACAGGGGAGAACAAAAACAACGATCTTACTAGGCCCAGTGACATTGAGAACGTGCAAGTGCAGGGTAGAGGGAGAAGGGGGAGAAGTGCATGGAAGGGGGAACAAAAGGAGAGTGCGGAGCGTGAAGGAAAAAAAACTAAAATAATAATAAAATAATAAATAAAAAGGAAACAAACAATGGGAGTGCAGCCAGCAAGTGGCAAGTGCTGGGTTTATGGTAGCAGGCCGTGTAGGTCTGAAAGTGCAGGACGAAAAGGGAGGGGCTGTGTACAGATACAGACCCCAGTGCAGGGGGTGGCTCGGAGGCAGTGTGTGAGGGTGGCAAGATGAGCAGGTACGTGGGCCCAGAGGACAGAGGGTGGCCAGGTGCATGGTGCCGAGGGAGAGGAGAGGGGAGGAGAAGGCAGAAGCAATGAGGAAGGTTTTGAGGTGCTTCCGGAACCAGAGATGGTTCTCCTCAAGTTTTAGAGTGGCAGGGAGGCTGTTCCAGAGGGAGGCCCCAGCTGAAGACAGAGATCTACCCTCAGCTCGTTTCTTTGAGAAACGACTGACCCTGAGGGAGTTAGAGGTAGAGGTAGAGGAGCGGAGTGCTCGAGATGTGAGGTATTTGCGGAGGGATAGCTGAAGGTATGTTGGACCCAGGCCCCAGAAAGCCTTGTGGACAATGCAGAGGGTTTTGAATTTAATCCTTGCATCCACAGGGAGCTAATGGAGAGATTTCAGAGCTGGAGAGATGCAATCCCAGGGCTTGAGGCCAAGGACAAGTCTTGCAGTCCTGTTCTGGATAAGTCTCGATGACATCACTGATGACATCATATGTGCATTTACTTTTCATGAAAACTCTGTACAAGGGATTCTTATAATGTTGACCAAACCGCCTGTCTGTAACTGTTTGTTTCACTTGTGTCGCACTTTTAATTAGTTTCAGGACCAGAACACTGTCCGTAGAATACCAACGCGCATGCGCAAAACAGTTCCCGTGCATTTGGTGTCCTGCGGACACCAGTTCCCATCGCGGACATGTTCGCGACTCCATCATGTGACCGTGCCCACGCTAAGCATGTGTTCTGATTGCGGACACTGTTTGTGTCCCTAAACTATTTAAAAGTACCTTTTCAGGCAATCTACAATATTTTATAATAATAACTCACCATAGCACATGTCCCAGACAATGATCCTGATTTTCTACATACTTTTTGGCACTTTTTGAGCCTTTTTATGATGTTCGATCTGTCCGCGAAGTGCGCACCAGCACCCCTATAAAAGGCCACGCCTCAGAGCTCATCCTCATGGTGTTTCTGGCTACCTGACAGAACACTGTACTTTGGCTGCCAATCTTCCTGATTTTTTAGAAACCTGATGGCAACCATGGCTCCTCTGCGTCCACCTGGTGCTATATCTGCCTCAGCACCACCCCCACCCCATCCACCACCACCACCTCCCCAAGGGCCTGAAGAGGGGAACAGGAGTGAGGATGTAGAGGAGGATGAAGAAGATGAAGAGGATGAGGTAGTGGAAGTCCCTACTACCAGCACTCGCCGTGATTCTTGGGTGTTGGGGTTATTTACCATTCATGGTAACGTACCCAAGGTACGTGCGAACAAAGTCACCTGCAACGAGTGCAAAATGGTGCCTCAGTCGCGGGAGGCTTGGTTCGTACAGCTTTGGTACGACAACTATTAAGCGACACCTAAGGTCGTTCCACGGTGGGGCCATTCGCAAGGTTGTACCTTGCGAGGAGTGTAGTAGGTTGACTTCCTCTACTACATCCTCCGTTTCCGAACCTGTCACCACAAGGAACACTCCTGTGGGAGAGCGTATCCCTCCACCTGCCTCATAGGCCATTCGCAATGCTGATGACCCTTACCTTTCGAGGGTCACAGTTGTGTGTATGTACTGTGACACAGTACTCTGCAGGGGAGAAGAGACTTCGTAGCGCTTTCAAGACTACGGTCTCAGAGCACGAGAAGACCTGCCCACTACCTAATTAAGGCCCACCCTACATCTTCCTCTCTCCACCCGCCCTTTCTTATCCCCGTGGTTGGTGTCCCCCTCCTTTCCTTCCTTTCCATAATGGAACAAGAAATACTGCTTACAAAAATATCCCCAGAAAACTCAGAATTACCTCTCCATTCGACTGAACCAGAACGTCCAGTACACAAATGGCCATGCATGTCAATGTGTAACATTCCCAAAAAATCTTTCAAGTCTTTATGCCAATTCCTCAATCAGTATGTGAAAGGAAAAGACAAAATCAAAATGAAACTACTGCAAAATATTGATACCTGTCCAGGGCTCAAATACACAGGAATACAAGGACATTCATTAGCCTGTATTTCAGGACCTATTTGCAAAATCACCTTCCATCGTATCAAAATGATTTCAACACATCATTCAACTATTAGATATCTAGTCTACGGCCATGCACCCAATACTCTAGGCCCTGGCCACAACCACCACAGCATATCACACCCATAGATCACACCCATAGAATCAAACATTTTAACTATGCCATATGGGCACTTTTTATGTCCGCAAACAATATGAGTGTTCTTAGAACAGTTTCAACTTGCCTACAAACAGTACGGACAGGTATAGTGTCCTTAGGTCATTCCCATTTTGTTTATTAATGAACATTTCAGGACACCGCGTGTGTTCTTAGAACAGTTTCAACTTGGTTACGAACAATACGGACAGGCATAGTGTCCTCAGGACATCCCCATTTTGTTTATTTACAAAAATCCCAGGACACTTGATGTGTTCTTAGAACAGTTTCAACTTGCCTACGAACAGTACAGACAGGTATAGTGTCCTCAGGACACCCCCATTTTGTTTATTTACGAACATTTCAGGACACCGTGTGTGTTCTGAGAACAGTTTCAACTTGCCTACGAACAATACGGACAGGCATAGTGTCCTCAGGACACCCCCATTTTGTTTATTTACAAAATTCCAAGGACACTTGATGTATTCTTAGAACAGTTTCGACTTGCATGCGGACTATACGGACAGGTACCGTGTCCTTAGGACACCCCATTTTCAACTACGGGCATTAAGGACAACGCTGCTGTCCGCGGTCAGAGCGAACACAACAGGGGTGCCTGCCACCTAAATAAATACAACATTTGACCCATCTCTTACTCCCCCACCATCCCCAAACAGTCTTACACGCCAACACACTTGCCTAAATAGTATTTTTCCACCAAGTTTCACCGCGCTGTCCGCAGATATCCGCGGATACAAGAAGGCGGCCGTGCCCAGAAAATCTGACGCATCACACGCTCTCAACCACCCAATCAGCGAGCACGTCGAATGTCCAATCAGGACCCTGTCCGCGGAGCGAACAGGCAAGTGTGTCAGCGGAGCGAACATAGATATCACAAATTTGTTTGCCTTACGTTTTAGTTATTTAAAAAAAACCTACTGGACGGATTTACACCAAATTAACAAAAGCACGCTTTCGGGACCAAGCCGCTGCCCCTGCCGCACATTTGGTGTAAATCCGTCCAGCGGTTTGGGCTGTAGGCGTGAGCAAAGTTTTTTTCCCATTCTGTCTATGGGAAAAACAGAAGTTTTGGGACCCCCCCTATAACTTTGCCCCCCTGGACCAAACCTCACCAAACTTTGCAAAAAATTGAGAGTGGGCATATACATTTTTCGCAAGGTTTGGTGAGGATTCGTCCAGGGGGAGCGAAGTTATAAGCCACCCAAAAAGTGCTCTTCCTATGGAAACAGCAACTTAACCATAACTACACAACCACTACCGTGGCTGTGTAATATATAAATATTACACGGCCACGGTTGTGGCCGTGTAGTTATGATTAAGTTGCTAAACCCATAGGAAGAGTACTTTTTGGGCAGATTATAACTTCGCTCCCCCTGGACAAATCCACACCAAACTTTCCAAGAACAGTATATGGCCCACTTGGAATTTTTTGGGAAAGTGATTTAGATTTGATTTAGATTTGTTAGAGAGTGTTTGCTCCTTATAGGTTATAGAGGTTATGACAAACAATTCAGGGTAAGTGAATACAGATTAGTATAGGTAGTTTCTTAGGCATTGATACAAGTACACAGACAGTGTTAGATGACATTATTAGACGGGTGTTCCAAAGTTACAGAGGAACAGTGCCAGGGACTGTACTGTGTTGAGGAGTAGTCTAGTTGAATAGTTTTGTTTTAAACCCATTTCTGAATACTGTGAGGGAGTCTACGTTTCTTAGGCTGAGTGGGAGTGCATTCCAGGCTTTTGGGGCTAGTACTTCAAAACTTGTGCCACCCGCTTTGGCTATGTTGAATGCTGGGACTGAAAGTAGGTGGGAGTATTGTTCACGTTTTGGTCTGTTAGTTGGAGCCTGGTGTATTCTATCTGATAGGTAGGCTGGAGCGGTCTGGGTGAGGCATTTGTGTGTAATCGTGAGGGCCTTGAATGTTATGCGTTCCTTGATTGGGAGCCAGTGGGCGTCTTTTCTTGCCTGAGAAATGTGGTCTCTCCTTGGGATGCTGAGGGCGTCTCTTAGTGTGCTATTCTGTGCAGTTTGTAGTCTGTTAATGTTATTATTGAAGGTACCGAGGAGTAGAATGTTGCATTAATCGAGTTTTTGCGCCAATAGTGTCTCTGGCAATGTTAAAGCAGTTCATTGAGGACAGATGGGGCTTTACTGTGTTTATGATTGTTGTTGTTAGTGCAGCTTTGCATGAGATGGCACTGACTTGCTAAGGTGGACTCCAGGTATACTCCAAGCGTTTTGACTGCAGTAGAAGCAGTGATGACCGTGTTCTGAATAATGAAGGAGCTGCATTTATCATTTAGTTTATTTAGGGATTCTTTGGGACCTACGAGTAGGATTTCTGTTTTTTCCGCGTTTAAACAGAGGCCATTGGCTGAATGTGCACGTATGTCTTCTGGAGTTTGTCGAGGTCTTGTTCATAATTACCTGTTGGGGGGAGAAGGATTTGCGTGTCGTCGGTATAGTTGGTAAATGCTATACCGAAGTCCTATAGGTCACTGAAGAGTGGGAGTGGGAAAAGATTGTATAGGGTTGGGGTGTTGGGGAGGTGCAAGATCCTTGTGGCACTCCGCACCCAATGGGGGATGGGGCGGCTGAAGCCTTGTCAGAAAAGTCCCTCATAGCTCGGCCTTCCAGGAAGGAGGTGATCCAGGCTGTAGCTTCTTGGGAGAAGTGAGCAGTCTCGGTGAGATGTTTACACAGGATCTTGTGATCAACCAAGTCAAAGGCTGCCGAGAGATCCAAGAGTAGGAGGAGTGAGGATTTGCCTTTGTCCATAGCTTTGAGTAATTGATTCTTAAGGTCCAATAGAGCTGATTCTGTGCCGTGACGTGGGCAGAAGCCAGATTGTCTTTTGCCTAATATGTTGTGAGTTTCCAGGTAGGACTGTATCTTTAAGTATGCAGCCTTGTCCAGAATTTTTAGCAGCAGTGGCACGTGATGATTGGGCGGTAGTTGTTGGGTGTGTCAGAGTCAAGGGTCTATTTTTTTAACAGTGGCCTAACCCAGGCTTCTTTGAGGACGAGTGGGACGGTGCTGTTTGTGAAGGATGCGTTGATAAATCTGGTGATAAATGGTGCTAGAACTGTTGAACACTCTTTGACTATGTTGGCTGGGCAGGTGTCCCCTTTGCATAGCGATTTGATGTGCTTCATGATTAGAAGGACTTCAGTGATTGTTACTTCCCTGAATGCAAAGGGTGCGGGTTTCTTAGTAGACTGTGTAGCTGCTGAGTCTGCTTTTGGTGGGGTGGCCACGGGCCGAGCTGTGTGGGGAGTGGCTTTAGGTAATTTGTCAAATTGAGTCTTAATTTTGTTTTGAAGTGTTGTGATTTTGTTTAGCATGGCGTTCTGGATATTTTTGCACCAGGTTTCATTTTTTTCAGTAGATTGTGTGGAGGTAAGGAAGAAGGTCATTTCATTATGAATGGTGAATAGCTCTTTAGATTGTGAATTTGCTTTCTCAATTCTTGTGTAGAATGTGGCCGCTTTGGCTTTAGAGATGGCTGTATTGTTTAGCTGCTGTGAGGTAAGTGTCTCTTGTGATGGTGGAAGGGTTTGTTTGCCATGAGGTTAGTGCTGCTCTTTTAGTGGTTCAAGCGTCTAGGAGTTCTTGTGTGAACCATGAGTTTGCGTGGAGTATCTGCTTCGTTTTTTTCATTTCTAGTGGGGCTATAGTGTCTAGTACCTCTTTAAGTGTGGTATTGTAGATCTCAACTAGTTCTGTGGGATCTTTAGATGTAGGGTGGGCTAGACCAGAGGTTTCAAGGAGAGGGATGATTCTTTCCATGGTGAGTAACTTCTTGGATTTAGCCATAGTGGCTTGCGCAGGTGGATTTGGGTTTCTTACTGTTTTTGAGGGTATGAAGAAGTGCAGTAGGTGGTGGTCGGTCCAAGGGAGTGGGGTGTTGGAGCTGATGTCAGCGGCACAGTTTTGATCCGCAATCCAGTCTAGTATGCGACCTTTGATGTGGGTCGGGTCATTGACTAGTTGGGTGAAGCCTAAGTCTTGGAGGGCTTTGGTGAGGCTTTGCCTTTCTTGTCTTTAGTATCTTTGAAGCCCACACTCCCCAGCCAGCCCCTGAATACATCTGCCATCCTAAGCCCACTGCTCCTTCCTCCCTTACCCATCTGCCTTAGCTAACCCTTACCATCACCCACCCTATCCCAAGCCTGCCCATTCAATCCACCCACCCTAGCTTACTTCTGCCTACCTATAGCCACACTATCAACCCATGCACCCACTCAATGCTCATCAACTCCTCTACTTAACCACCCGAGGTCAATCTGGCCTGCCCTCACACACACACACCCTAGTTAATCACAGTCTACCCAACTGTGTTGACCCACTCTAACTCACTGGTATCTCTTTGATCACCCCTGCCTTTTGGCTCGGCCCGCCTACCCCCACCAACCCACGCTAACACACCCAGCACACCCCAACCTACAATTGCTAACCCACCACTGCCTATTTAACAATTATAGTTGTTCTTTTATAACGCACTTAATACCAAGGAGTGTTTTCTAAACGCATGATCGGGATTCTAAACCAGTGTTCTGCTGTGTTGTCTTGCTTCCAAGGCAAACACGTTATCTCTGAGCTATCCTTTCTCCCCTGCCTCCCCCTGGCTATGAGCTCACCCTGGCATCCTCAAACCTACCTTAGTTCACCCCAACCTACCACACACGACCTCCCAAGCTCACCACTTCTTTCTCGCATGAATCTTAGCTCACCCCTACCTAGACTCACCCACCACCCCTAGCTAACACCTGCCTATTCTTCACCCACCACCTAACCTAGCTCACCCCTGCATTCCCCCACCCAAGCTTAGCCCAGCTTACCCTCGTCTGCCCCTGCTTCACCTCCCCTGCTCACTCCTGCATATTTCCACTAACAATAGCTCACCCGCGCCACCCCCTTCTGGCCTCCCTAGCTCAATGTTGCCCACTGTTGCCCACCCACCATACATCAGCCTTGCCTACCTTTGCAGGCCCATCCTAGCTCACTCGTGTGCACTATTAATGTAAAACATAAGAAAAAAAACTGCAAACACTAAAACCATGGGCTTTATCAATATGTGTTTTAAGCAGGGGGCTTATGGATAGCACTATGTAACCTTGGAGATAGTGTGTTCCGTTGCTGAGTAAATTACACGTTGCTTTTTAACAGCAAAAGTGCTCTGGGGAAAGGTCACCACTCTTGAAAAACATGGGCTGACCCTGCATGTCTTTTCGGTGGACACTGGGCACACAAACCCCCAATAAAGCGGTCTGTGCAATATCCCCTCATGAACCCCATAGTTTTTCTGTCAAGGCGACGGGTTAACATAAATAGCTCTTGAAAGTTGTACATTGTGTGCAACACGTATTGCTCCAAAGGCCGTCGGCGACAACACAGGGCCTGCTCAGAAATCAGACACCCCAGAGATGGCAAATTATAGACACCTGCGAGGGCAGCTCCCAGGGAAATCCGCCGGAGACAAACCGAGTGCTTCATGGACAGATTATGCATGAATCCTGCACTTTGCTTACCCAATTTCTGTATTATTTTGTATAAATGAAGACGCTTATGCTTCATTATTCATTCCACCTTCGGGGAAACTCTCATGCAATAATAAAAATGTCACAAGAAATATACAAATGCATACATACGCTAAATGAGAAGGCTCTGTTGGCGCGCTGCTCATGACAGTGATATATGGGCAGGTTTGAAAACATATTGCAGGGTGCTGGCACCAGGCCCGGGAAGGGAGAGCACCCCGTGTGGGCGAATATATCAGCTCTTCCAGTGATTGCAGGCTCTTGGTTGTCAGATGGAAGCGGGGAAGGGTTCGTCTACTTTTCAAGTGTTGCTGCTGCTGGTAACCTTAGACGCTGAGAGCCAAGTCCCCTCATCCTGCTCCCTGCTCAGCAGGTCCTCTTCTTACTGTTTCATTCCCTGTCCACCCTCGGCCCCATTCTCTCCTGACTTTCCCTTTTCTATTAACATTATGGGCTGAAAGTTTCTACTGCCTCTTTTTTTTTTTTTCTCAGCCCTATCTATCAGAGTTGCTATCCTTAATGTTTTGAGCTTGCAAGAGCCATGTTCTCTAATGTATTGTCTAGTTGGGGATGATAGTAGAGATGGCAGTGGCCAGGGAAAACACACACACACGCTAAAACTAAACTCCCCAAAAAGCACCTTCTTATTGATGTGCTGTTAGTTCGTTTTACTGCTTGTGTTTCATACGTTTCAGAACATGTTTTGTCTTGATTATTTAATTCATTTGCATGTATTAATCTATACTTATTAGACATGCTTTTTATTTATTTATTTTATTTATATAGCGCCCGAAACCCAGAGGTATCTAGGCACTTATGCTTAAGAGATCAGTTACAGTGCTTCTGGTTACAGAAAGGAAGCGCCTGGAGTGACTACATCATAGAGAAGTGTGCAGAGGTAATTACAACACAAGCAAAGTGCAAAAAAGAGTTCAAAGTGGGCACATCCATGGAGCGTAACCCCATGTTGCAGGGCGGCTGCGACACAGAGATGCAAAAGCCAATAATGTGGCCCATTCATGGAGCCTAACCCCATGTTGCAGGGCGGTTGCGACACATAGATGCAAAGACGAATAAAGTGGGCACATTCATGGAGCCTAACCCCATGTTGCAGGGCAGTTGCGGCACAGAGATGCAAAAGTCAATAAAGTGTGCACATTCATGGAACCTAACCCCATATTGCAGGGACAGCTGAGACAAAGAGATGCAAAAGTCAATATAGTGGGCACATTTATGGAGTCTAACCCCATGTTGCAGGGCGGCTGCAACATAGAGATGCACAAGTCAATAAAGTAGGCACGTTCATGGAACCTAACCCAATGTTGCAAGGCGGCTGTGACACAGAGATGCAAAAGTCAATTAAGTGGGCACATACATGGAGCCTAACCCCATGTTGCAGGGCGGTTGCTCGCTCGCTCACTACTTCATGTTGGTTGTAACTGGGGTTTGTTTGCTCGATGGGGACTACACTTCCCACATTCCCAGAGGGTCTCATGTGTCTGACATCATCTCCCGTGCAGTGGCATGTCCAGGGAGTGGACTGTGGTGGCATCTGCTACCCCTCAAATTAGATTGGCCTCCCCAGGTGCCACATCATTATCCAAAACCATGATCTGTGTGTGTGTGTGTGCGCTCGTACTTCATGCTGCCCCTGCATAAGTCAAAGCCACACCTGAGTCACCCCAGTCAAAAGAGGCTGCACATGGCACTGCTCCCATGCCAGCAGGGTTAAAAAGACTCACATCGGCAAAAGTTCTTTCCTAGCACCTTTCATTGCTGTTTTGTTACAGCATTTTACTGCTGTCATTTTATTAGTTTTAGTCTTTAATTTTTAATGTATTCACATTTATTAACCGATGCACATTTACATAATTTTTAGCTTTTTGATCGCTCACTACTTGGATTTGGTTGAGACAGGGGTTTGTACTTGGGTTAGCGCACTGGGGACTACACTTCCTACTTTCCTTGTGAGTCATACACAACTGACAATGGGCCCGATTCATGGAATTATTTGCAGGGAAAATTGGACTTTGCGGGCCATTCTGTGTGCAAAACCCCCTTTGTCAATTCATGGAATCGACTTTGCAGGACTTTTCTGGACTCTCTGTGGACTTCACGAAGATTCTGCATGTCTCTGCGAGTGGTCGAGCGCCTTACGCGAAAGTCCACGCACAGTGTGTGTTGTGCCTATGCAGAGACCTAAATTTGGGGGCGGGACATGCAAAATGAGGAAGGCCAAGAGAAAATGTGGGTGTGTTTAGGGATGACCCCTGCTAGGAGATCACATGCGCCCAACTGCACTCAACCAATCATATTCATGGAACTGACCACACAACATCACTTTGGGGGAATCAGAATGCAAAGCCCTGGATCACACCACCACGTGAAAACAGACATAAGGCCCGAACGGCATAGGAATCAGTGTGCATAGGTAAGGCCTGATCGGGAATATAGGGGTGTGTTTACACAGTTGGGGGTCTGATTGCAGGAAAGCGTGCACGTATGCAGAGTAGTGGAGTACAGGTGCGGTTTACAGGGTTCAAACGCTGATTGACCAGGTCATTTCTTGAGCTACGGGAGATGGTAGGCATATTGTCAGGGTGCTGTTAACAGATACAGGGACCCAACTCAATATCACTGGGGTGCTGGCCTGGTTGCGTGGGACCCCATACAGGAGTACCGGGGTGCATGAATTTGCAGGCGAGGAGCTCGCACAGCTAGCTATTGGTGGCTAGTTCTGCTTTCTTGGGGGCGTGTGAGGGGCATTCTGGCCGCAACATGTGCATTGGGTTACTTTGCGAAAAACATTCCATGAATATGCGGAGCGCGCACATAAACTTCTGCACGCAGGGACTCATAGAGTCAATCTCGCCACGCAAACTTGGTGGGATCTATGCACACTTTTCCATGAATCAGGCCCAATGTCTCCTGTGCTGGCACAGCTTAAAGACACGTCAAGCCAAGAGTTGATGCGAAGGCTTTTTAGGCCTTTTGGGGTCAATTCCAGGCAGTTTGGCTGGCCACACTGCCAGTTTCTTCATCAGAAAATAGACCAGCAGTGGTTAGTAATACCTGTGATAGGATTCATTCCTGCTATCATGCATGTTAGTGAGTGAGTATGTCTTCTCACCAGCTTAAGTTCCATAGAGACTCAGTACACGCTGAATATGGAGCACAGATTGATTGCTCTTAGAACTCTTCACAAAATACATCCATATAATATTTTGAAAGCACTGGGTCTTATTCCAAGTATGGAGGTAGGGGGTTAACGGCACCGGTAAGGATGCCGGTGCCGTTAACCCCCTACCGCCATATTCTGAGGTCCCTTAGCGGGTCCCACCAGGAACAGCTGGTCTGACCAGCCGTTCTTAGCGGGACCCGTTAAGGGACCATGGAGCAAATAACGGGCCTGCTAATTGCGGGCCCGTTATTAGCTCCTTCCCCATTCCCATTGAGCCCTATAGGGGCTCAAATGGGAATGGGGAATTGTTTTCGGAATGGGGACTTACCGGGTCCACATAGGTCGGAATGCCCCGGTCAGTCCCCATTCCGTCTACCAGGACAAGGACCCGGGTTTGGATGCAGCCATGGTGCTAATAGCACCATTGCTACCACCAAACTCGGAATGACCCCCACTGACTATGGTTAACAAAAACATCAAGTGTAATGATTCGTCCATCTTTTGAAACAGTTAAATATTATATGTGCTTTGATTAATACCAGATCAGTTCTTAATACATTTGATGTTATTACTGATTTTTCTTAGAGATCATAGACTTGTTTTTTTTCTTTTACTGAAATGTATATGTTTGATGCTTCACAAGCTAATTTACATCTTTTGGTCTCTGACAATTAGCCTTATATATGGTGGCAAGATTGACTTCTAAAATCTGGCCTGGTGGACAGATTTCAGGAGGCTATCCTAGTTCTAGTTAACAGGGAAACTCTTAAAGGTTAGACATACCCATTCCAGTTAAGCATGGAGAGTGGTCAAGGTAAGGGCCTCATTATAAGTTTGGCACTATGGGGAAAGTGCTGGTAAAAGTGGTGGTAATTCTGTGAACGCTACTTTTCCCCCACCATCAAACTACAAGTTTGCTGGTGGGGGTTACCTGATTTACCCCCATCCAAGAGATGGAGGTCACAGGCCCCCAATGGCAAAGACTAGGCAGTATATTTTGCACCAGTATCACTGGTGCTGTAAATACAGATAATCCCCTCCATGGAGTTCTATGGGACGTCATGGAATGGGGATTTACTACCATTGTTGGCACCTGGAAAATCCTGGTAATATCAGGATATCAGGCACCAGTAACAGTAAGGCTTTTTCCCAGCATCCCACCAGGAATCGCTGGTGGGATACTGGGAACCTTTAGTAAGGGCATTAGTCTCAGGAGTGAGAGGGTGTGGTCAGGGATCCACAATGAGTCCACATAGTAAAGCACACAATAATTCTGCTTACACAGGTAAGTATAAAACACTCTATTATAGGCCCAAAGCACACTAGATACATTTAAAAAAAGCAGGTAATACTATCATAGAACACTCAGCTATCATACATGTATATAGTCACCATAGGTTTGTAGAAATGCATGCAATTCACTGAAAAACCTGAAAGGAAGCTAAGTAATGATGCAGTAAGGAACACCAGTTCACAAGCCAAATACCCTAACTTTATAAATCCAATCCCTATGTTGAATGGGGCTTTGTTCCCAAAAGTCACAAAACTTCTTCTTAGGAGAGGGCACAGAGGTAGGACATGTTCTTGTGGTGGTGAACCATCTGCCAGAAGACTTCTCAAGAATATTACAGTTAAGTAAGATGCTTTTGCTATTGTTTAAAACAGCTTTTTGAAAAACCATTTAAAAAGCAAAGGAATGGAATAAACCACATGTTATTCTCTTGTTTATTATAGGGGAGACAGAGGTGGCTCCAACTATTGTGAAATCTCACCACCCTGACTACGATTATAACAAGTGACTAGGCAGATTGACTGGCTGTCACTAGAGGTAAAGATCAGTAAAATATACCCAGGGAATGTGGGTACAAGGTAGATTACGGTTGGGTCCAGGAGCTTAGTGCAACCATTATGGATGAAGAAATACAGCAGGCACTGATTCAGGCCTCTTCAGGACACTCTACCAGATGTAAGAAGGCTGGTTCCAGTGGAAGTCACCACAAACAGGTGACAGAAGGCATCTATCCAGTCAGAATCAAAGAAGACCTTTCTTTGCAGACTTCCTTGATGCTGAGAAGCAGAAACTTGTCAGGAAGGTAACTTGTGGTACGAGCTGGTGACCACCGAAGTTCCATATGAAAACAAGGAACAAGCGACGATTCAGGCACAGTAGTCCAATTCAAAGCTGGTCGATCCACCAGGTGGTCCAGCAATGATTCCAAGGGATCATCACTGCAGGAGCAGGAGAAGACATTTAGACTGGTTGGTCATACCAGTCAAAGGGTCGAAGCACAACAGATGTTCTTCTTAGATCCAGTAGTCCATCAGGGTTTCACCGGGGCAATTACAGGAAAGGTCTCCAGGCCTCTTCAGGAGTCGTCCACAAGTCTTCCGTCAGCTGCACGGCTACACAGGACCCTTGGTTCCAAGGCTGATCTCCTGGAATGGCTGCAGGTGTCCTCTTCTTATTCCAAATCCTGGCTCATGGCAAAAACCAACCCACTAATGGTATGGACCTGCACCGCTCACACAGCCAGCAGTGGTAAAATCAAGGACCATTGTGGGTTTCATTCTTGAATGTACACCTTTCAGGCATCATGGTTGTGGAATGGGACCCGACAGTCCCACCCACTTCCTGGGTCCATAAACAAATGGCATGCACTGTCCTGCAAAAACATCAGCAAAAACATCAGCTTTCCCAGGCAAATGCATGACCATATTAGGGATTTCCTAGCCTGAGAAGGTAGGAGGAAACAATATGGCCAAAGAACAAGTGAAAAACCTTGCTGCATGGTCATTTTAGGGCACCAGCCACGTTTAGAAGCCAGACATGGTAAACACGGATGTGCACACAAAAAATACTGCAAACATTGTTAAAATGTAACTGCTGCCACCAGCTTGTCTTTAGGCACATCTACAAGTAACCAAAAATCCCTAGTATAAAGGTCTAGGGTGATACAAATGTATCTCCATGCACTGCATTTGAAGATGCTGTAAGCATTGTTACAAAAGTTACCAAAACAGCTATAAAGTAAAAGACACAAGGGAAAAGTAGTTTCCCAGTACTGATAGTCTGATTGGCCGAACGACTAATCCGTTTCCTCATGACAAAATGAGCAAAATACCAGGGAGGTGAAGCTGAGGTCTGTAAAAAGTCAGGACAGGTTCAAAACCAAAAGCAAAACAAATAATTGGGGCTGTATTGAATATAGAGGAAAAGTTGCCTAAAAGAGAAATCTTCTCTAACAAATCAGTTCATGGTCAGTCCCTCAAAGATGGTGGCATTGCAATAATTTTTGTCCGCTTCACATCTGCCAACCTCACCTTTTATTTGTGGGATGATACATCCCAAAAGTATGTTTATCAATGTTATTGGGCCTCATTTTGAGTATGGAGGTAGTCATGGCGCTATTTGCACCATGACTACCTCCCATACCCGTACCGACTCCGACTTGGTTCAGTGTGGACTTACCGGTGTAGTCTGATTGCGGTAAGTCCCCATTGAAAAATCCATTCCCCATTCCCATTTGATCCCCCATAGGGCTCAATGGTAATGGGGAAGTAGCTAATAACTACCGCAATTTGCGGTACCGTTATTAGCTCTGAAGTCCCTTAACGGGTCCTGTCCTTAATGCCTGGTCAGATCAGGCGTTAAATGAGGGACCCGCTAAGGGGCCTCAGAATAGGGCGCAAAGGGATTACCGGCACCGGTGTCCTTGCCGGTGGCATTAATCGCTATTGCGCCCAACTCGAAATGAGGCCCATTGACTTCCTCTGATTCTTTTAACATTGTATCTTGCCATTGCACCACAGGGACCTGATGAATTACCACCCTCAACAGATTCAGATTATAAGAAATTCTTGATTTTAGGTATTTTTAATATTAGGCATGAGTATTCTTCATCTTCTAACTCATTCAAGTTGTATTTAGTACACTAACATGCCCTAACATATGCTATAATGACTGCCTCCCATATTAGCGGTAATTGTCTGGATATTATCATCCACAGACATTTGATTATTCAAGACAATACAACCATGCCGTTGTCATGGAGTGACCACTTTGTAAGATACTTCACATTTACATTTTCTAAAATGAGTACATTGTAACATCCTTCAATAAAAAATCCTAATAGGTCAAAACATGCCTTGCTTAATAGTCCTTTAAATGACCTTCAAATTGTTTGACCTTATCCTGAGACTGACATAGATTGCGGTAAATACCTAACCCATTGGGCCTCATTACGACCCTGGCGTTGGACCATGATGCTAGTAGCACCATGGTCCATGCCGGTAACTTACCGACTCCGCCATGGCGGAATGGGGAATTCCCGCCCCATTCCGAGGTTGGCGGGGCGGTATTTCCCCATGCCGCCATGGCCCTTCCCCATTCCCATTTTTGCCCCATAGGGCTCAATGGGAATGGGGAAGGCACTAAGTACGGTGCCGCAAATTGCGGCACCGTACTTAGCACCAAGGTCCCTTTGCGGGTTGGTTTTTAACGCCTGCAAAAAGCAGGCGTTAAAGTCTCCAACCCGCAAAGGGACCTCGTAATCAGGCGCTAAGGGATTACTGGTACGGGTACCCTTACCGGTACCGGTAATCCCTTAGCGCCAGGGTCGTAATGAGGCCATTATCTTCGAGGGCTGGAACACATAGTTGAACAGGTTGCACTGCGTATTAAAGTTAAACAGAAGAATATGTACAAACCATGGTACTCTCCTGAACTTCTAATTCTAAAAAAAAGTTAGGAAAAAAGAAATATGGTAATGGTGGGTGAGGGATTCCTTTAATCTCTGACTGACACCGGGGTCAGAGAGCCTATGAAAAAGCTATTATTGAGTCTAAAGCTGGTTACCTTCATGAGAATAGCTATGTTGCTTGTAAAACACTTAAAGAACCTTTCAGCGTTATTAAAAACGTGTTTTCTCAAAGTCGTGTGATGCAATTCCCTATTCCCTTCTTACAACTTGCCACCAATTTCAATGATTATTTGATCACGTAAGTAGTATCTTTTCAGGACAAGGGCCAGATGGAAAACAAAAACCACATTAGTAAGCCAAAGAGCAAGAACAATTGCCACACTTATAGACCCATATTTTCCATTTCAAGAAGTACCTGAGGATATTGCACTGCCTTTACTGCAAGCCCTCAAACCTAACCACTTCAACTTGGATACATTTCCTCCATCACTGCCCATCACCTTGCCTCTTGTTCAAGCTATTTTGTAACTCAGATGGCTAACCTTTCTTTTCGGCGAGGTGTTATGGCAGTTCCCTTTAATTTTGCATTAATCTCTCCATTGTTAAACAAAGTTACCCATGCCTTTACATAGATCAAATATGTTCAGCCTATTGCTCATCCCTTTGGTTGGCCAAACAAGGCACTATATTTTTGTCAATAATGGTATTGGATGATATTCTTCAAGCAGCGGATGAGGGCCAACTTCCTTTTTTGGTCATGCTTGACCTTTCTTCCTGTCACAAATAAAGACATCAATGAGCATTCCATACTCCATCCAACATTGGTTTAGGAGTTTTCTCATGGATAGATGTCAAATGGTTAAGATGGACCTTTACGTGTCCAACCCTATCCCAGTGGGCTGTGGTGTACTTCAGGAGTCCCCTTTGTCCTTTTGCTTTCCAGTATCTACTTGAAACCCGTTATGACTCCTCTTTGAACTTTTCATCTAAAATTCCACTACTAAGCAGATTACACTGACTTATATGTTAAAGGGTTATGCTGTATATTTAATGTTGACATTTGAAATACATTAAGTAAGTTGATGTTTACTAGAATGCATAATGTAAATAGTTGAATGTGTATCTAGATTCGATTTTGGAATGCTCTGATGTAGAATGTAGAGACTATAGTGTTTTGCTCTGAGAGGAGTGTAATGAATCCTGCAGAGTCATCACCAAAGCCCAGCCTAAAGTCTTCTCCTATGTTGCCAGGGAAAGGCAGCCGCTACCTGAAACTAACCCTGGGGGTGGTGTCAGGGAGAAGGATCACATTGGAGGAGACAGCAATCTGGGGGAAGTGGTGACTCCTCTTGGAGAGACACAGTATTCCTCTTCTTCTGAGGATGAAAGTGGAATTATTCCCAGATACCTAATGAGAGGCTATCAGTGCCCCCAATGCCAAGGCCCAAAGAATCTGTCATAAAAAAATAATGCAAACTGAACAACGTTTCTGCCTTAAAGGTTCAGGAATTAAAGGTGTGAACCTTAAATTGTCATATTTCTGCCTAATGTGAAATCCTCACTCTAATGTGGAATTGAAAACTCTTTCCACAAACTCCCCTTGTTCATAGAGCAGCATGGAGTGACTGAAAGCAACATAGAACAACCTAATGTCACATATTCTGCTATGGATGTCAGTTTCCATAATGATAAAAGTACTGTGACGAGGAAGAAGAGCTCAGAGGCCATGCAGATTCAGAATGGTGAATATTCAAAGCTGAGGTCTAGTTGTTACCACTTAAAACCCTAGATGAGGCACAGCTTGGGAATGAAGGTGAAGCAGAGGAAGAAGTGCAAGGAGCACTGGAAGGCTGAGCAGAAGCATAGTTGAGGATTCTAAAGCCATACGAGGTACAGGAGTCGCCATAGGAAGAAGCCCACCAGCCGAAGTCACCACGAGGGCTGAAAGTGAGCAGAGGCAGAATTGCAGAGTATATGCAGTGTAAAGCAGTGTACTAAGAAGAAACCCTCTTAGCACAGCGGGTAGCAGGCCAGTGAAGTCACAGAAGATCAACAGAGCTGCTACCACTCCCAATGACCGACGCATGACTTATCGGAGGCTCAAAGACATGAGAAAGTAAGCAGAATGAATGCTGAAGGACTACCGTGAAGCGAGGCAGCAAGAGGGAGCCACCATAGAGAACTAGTGAGCTTTCTGAATGTAAATGCGGACCCCGGGGCTCTCCAAACTAGAAAGCTGTCACAATGCAACAATTTTGAATAAAGAACAATTGATAAATCAAAGCAGAGACTATTTTTAGAATATCAAATAATTAAAGAAAACAAACCAACGGTGCACAGGTGAAAGTTCCACAGTGGGGAAATAGGAAAGGGGAAAGCTTATGGCCATAATTTTCTACAGCCAAGAGGCTGTCAACAGACTTTAGGAGAACTTCCAGTGCGGACTACCTCTAACCAATACTACCCACAGCCAAGAGGCTACGAGAAAACCATACTAAGACAACCACTGAGAAAAAAATAAAAAAAACTCTCAACCAGCTTTACAATCAGCCAAGAAGTTGTGAGAAAACCTCAATAAAGCCAATACATAAGTCCCCTTACAAAAGATATACTTTTGGGAAAGCTCATATCTCATATTGCCAACAGCCAATATACTGTGAAACCATACCAAGGTGATAAGGGCACAACTCTTTCCTTTTTGAGATCTCAATTGGAGGAAGTGTGTAACCCAAACTGCTATCAGTCAAGAGGCTGTCTATAAGATATTGAGAGTCTCTTTGACCAAAGTTCTTAAATCATTTGTTCTCAGTTTAGGGAAAACTGGAACACAGGATGTCTGGCGTCAGGAGACTATAAAGGCAGTTATTGTTCATCCCTCTTTCCAAGAGAGATTTTTGGGGAGAATCATGCAATCAGTATTGCCATCTTGTTTGTAAAGTAGTTGTAGGAGTTTTATTCCTGCCAAGTGAGTACACCAGGAAAGGATTTATAGTGGGTTGTCCTGGCAGGTGAGTGGATTACGAAAGAAGATGGTGGCTTGATAAAATAACTTTGTAGCAGAAGAAATGTTGAAAGAACCTTTTGTTGAATTAAGAAGAATGAATGTACTTTATAAATTGTTTGACAAGCAGTGGCATCACTAAGACAAGTTGAGTTGTGCTATCCTGACAAGAGTGCTATTATTTCAAGAAGAAGTATTGAGAAAGATTGAAGTGCTATCTTGACAGGAAGTAGTTCCTTTGAAGAAGGTGTTAATGGTCACTGAAAAATTGCATTGGTTTTGAACTTGTGTTTGTGAAAGAAGGCTAATCATCATTTCAAGAGGGATATTGAGGAAAACCATGAATTGTGTTGTGTTATCAACCACACACTGTGGCAGAGACATTTGGTGGGTTCCAGAGAAAGACAGTGATTAATAACAACATTTCTATCACCTTGAACAGAATGTTTTGAACTGTAACCCAAGTGGTCCTGAATTGATCCAGGGGAAGGGCATCAGGCCCTGGTCACAAGGATTGCTTTCAAGGCCTTTTGAGTTTGAATTAGTTTAGTTGAGTTTATTGTTTGCTTGTTATGCGCTTGTAAAGCAAATACATTAAATTTCAAAGCGCCCACAGAGCAACAGGGAGGGAACATGGGATTGCAGTACAATTAAATATAGAACAAAATACAGTGGGGGAAGGGAGGGACAAAACTATTATGCCTTGTGAATATTCAGAACATTCCAGTGCAGCAAGGAAGAGGGCAGTGGGGTAGGCGCTAGGGTATTTGTGCTCGAAGTTGAGCCACAGACGAAGTGCAATGTTTGGTACGTCCTATGGAGCCATTTCAGCCATGTTGGTTGTAAATGTGTGAATCTCCAGATTGCACGTGTGAAGAGCACTGTAGAAAATACAAGCCATTAAATAACTGTACAGATGCAGTAAAGCAAGTTGACTAAGTGATCATTGAAGGTGGCTATACGTAGTGAATAGACTGCAGGCGGAGCCGCCATTATATCATAAGCTGGACATCGGTTTCACAACTTTACTAAGTTCAAACCCATGGAGAGAAGAGCCGAAAAGCTGTATTGCAGCAAATAATTAGCTAAGATCGTAGAAGAGGATGCAAGGGTTGCCTGCCCTGGTGTCAAGGATGAAGCAGCCAAAACTGGTTATCTATTCTCAAAGGCAGGAACTTGAGATTCTGAATCATCCCTTATTAAGGTGCAAAGATAGAACACCATAAGTGCCAAGTCTTATTCGTTTGAGACAATTAAATGCTGCAAAAAGGTCTCAAGTGTGGTCTCCTGTCACGTGACCCAAAAATGAAAATAGAGTTGGGAATGCAATTGCAGGACTATGATAGTGCATGCTCGCACTCCCTTATATTCCCAGAGACAAGGATACTTTGAAAGGCCAAGTTCAATCTTAATGGCAGAAGGCATAGGTGGTGAGAGATGTTGGGCTAATTGGGTGGGGAGGTACAGTCAAGTCCACCTCCTGGCACCTGGGGTATGAGCTTAAGTGCTGCTAGTGGGCAGAATGTTCTAGACTGGCACATGCTTGCCAGCCGATTAAATAACAAAGGGCCTTAAAGATTGAGATCCAATAGTATACAGTGTATCTAATGATGATGATGACTTGCACTAGAGGTGGGCATAAATTGTCAACCTGACAATAGATGTCCAATTACAACCCAAGCCTTTATAAAAAATATACTCTGATGTTCCCCTTAAATGTATCACAACCCCCCGTATGTTTTTCTTATTTGCCACATAGTATGACATCACATATGACACATTTTTGCAATACAATTGTAATTATTTGTATTATGTGCCATTGTAACTCCCTGTTTTAGACAATCAATATTAAAACAGAAAATATTTTGCCATCTTCCCGAGTTGGTTTCATTATTTGGTGTAAGAGTTTTTCTGCAACCACTCCATGGCATGCATGCTATCCAAAGGACTCTAACGCTCAGTAGATTGAGGAGGAGGCTGTTACAATAGTCAAGGATAGAGAGAACCAGGGCTCAGGATGCATTGAGCTACTGGGAGGAAAGTGAGAAAAGGGAGAATTCCTAACAATAGGAAGAGTTGAAAGTGGGACTTCTTAGCAATGTCCTTAGTGTGACGGAGGAAGGAGAGAGAGGAATCAAAGATGACTCCAAGGTTTCTGGCTTCAGAAGAAGGAGCAGGGGAGATCCCAAGGTGGGAGGCCAGAAAGAAGGAGGGAGCAGGGGTCCCAATCCGAATTATCTCAGTTTTGCTGGCATTGGGACAGAGATCATTTGAAGGCCTGGATGGCAGATATGAAGTCAGGGATGCAATGAAGGTGCTAGTGAGTCAGCAGGATGTCTGAGAAAGAGTTTGAGTGTTGTCTGCATAACACTGGAAGTTGGGGGAGAAGGAGGAGATGAGGAGTGCCAGCTGAGCAAGGACAATGTTAATGATCTAGGGAGAGAGGATAGATCCCTGGTGGAAACTACCGGTGGAGAATCAAGTAGAAGAGGAGAAGGTGCCCAAGATGAATTGGAAAGAGCAGTCAGTTAGGGAAGAGTAGGGAAGAGGTCAGCCATTCCAGTGCCCTTTCAGAGATACAAAGGATATCGTTTAGCCTTTTTATGAGGATGGAATGGTTGACAGTGTCAAAGGAAGAGGAGAGATCTAGTAGGATGAGGACAGCTGGGGAGTTGGAGTCCAGGGATGCAAGCAGTTCTTGACGGTGTTCAGAAGAGCGGTTTACGTGCCTCTGGATGTTCGAAATCCAGATGTATTATTGTGAAGACCACCAAGTTTGATGGGCGAGTTGAGTTGGGGCAGGGCCATCTTCTCCAGCAATTTCCCCAGGGAGGGGGTGATGGAAACAGGGTGGTAGTTAGATGGACAGGTAGGGTCTGCTGAAGGTTTTTTCAGGAGCGGACGTACAAGGGAATGCTTGAGGGAGGAGGGGAAATAACCAGTGGTGAAAGAGTAGTTGTGCTAAAATTGTTTTGCTAAACTAAAGTTAGTCATATTTTCCTTGTATGGTTTTATTGTGTGTTTTAGTGTTAGGGCCAGAGATATTTTGGAGACTAGGTCATTTTACTTTAGTTTTAGTTTGCTAAGCAGGGACCTCTCTATTAGGTTAGGGAATGTCAGGCACTTGTCCAACCCCCTTTTTATTTTGAATAAATTGCAAATCTTGAGAAAACGTTACCATTGTGTCTGTCTTGCATTTCTGACACCTCACATGAGTCAGTTGGAGAAGCTGAGGGTGGCAGCAGTATAAATTTCCTCCCCTCGCTGCCTATTACGTTGCCTCTTGCCTCTTGTTCAAGATATTTTGTAACTCAGTTGACTATCCCCTATTTTCTACAGGGTGTTATGGCAGTTCCAATTATTATTATTTTTTTTTTAATGTTAAACCAAGCTACCCACGACTTTACTCAAATGAAAACTTTTCAGCCTAGTGCCCATGCTTTAGGTTGGCCAATATTTTGGAAACATTGGTTATGAGTCAACTTCAAGAATTTACTGACCAAATCTCTATTTTGAATGTATAGCAATCAGGGTTTCACCCCAAACACGGCACTGGATTTGTGTTAGTTACAGTATGAGATGACATTCTTCAAGCGGCAGATGGGGGCCAACTTCCTTTTTTGGTCATGCTTGACCTTTCTTCAGTGTTTGATACAGTTGATCACATCATCCTCCTGTCACGAATATAGACATTGATGGGGATGACATACTCCACCTTACCTTGGATCATCTGGGGGCATATTACCCGCTTAGCTATGAGAACTCAAGAATAAATAAGTGTTTGTATCTCACCTCGTCTGTGTTGAAGCACATTGTATCATAAAGTCTCTGACTCTGCTGAGTTGTTCCATTATTTAGCTGAGTCTCTCTAGTAGATTAATTAATGGATGACTCTTCCTGGCCTCACAATGAAAACATCCAAAGCATAAGTTGTGCTGTTAGACCCCAAAACAACTGTTCAAAGACTAATTGTGTGCTCTGCTGCCACCTGTTCTTTTTTTATCACCTACATCCTCTGCTTGTAAGGTGAATATTCTGGGTTTCATCTGGGCTCTTGGCATAGCTCTTACATCTCAGGTTAATGAAGTAGTTGTATCTTAATGTTCTTTGTCTCTGACATCTTAGACAAGAGAACCTCAGTCTCTGGTGGTTGTGGCTCTTATGAACGTTCTTCGCAACTATGCCAATGCACTTTATGAAGGCATCTCCAGTAACCATATTCACAAGCTCAAGTGTACCAACACTATGCTGTCTGCCTTATTTTCCAGCTTGCCAAATGGTTTTGTCTTGGCCTATCAGAAAGATCTTCCCTGCCTTCCAGTTTGACAACAGACAGTTTTTGAGATCTTCTGTCTAACTTATAAGTGCATTCATTCACTGGCTCCATCTTACCTGTGTTCTAATATTCTTCCACATGGTCCTACTAGTGGCTGCATTCATAGGATAAGCAGTTAATTAATTTACCGCACTTGTGTTGCTCCTCGGGCAGTTAAATACGTTTTTCAGTGATGGGACCCAAACTTTGGAATCAGCTTCCTGTAGACATTGGGCCTCATTACAACCCTGGCGTTAAGGGGTTAACGGCGCCATAAAAGGCTGCGGCGTCGTTAAACCCTTAACGCCAGATTCACACTTTAACGCCTGCTTTTTGCAGGCGTCAAAGTCCAAGGCGCTAAGCGACCTTGGTGCTAATTATGGCACCGTAATTTGCGGTGCCGTAATTAGCGCCTTCCCCATTCCCATTGTGCCCTATGGGCCAAAAATGGGAATGGGGAAGGGGCCATGGTGAATGGGGAATTACAGCCCCGCCAACCTTGGAATGGGGCGGTAATTCCGCCATTCACCATGGCGGACACCGGCATGGACCATGGTGCTAGTAGCACCATGGTCCAATGCCAGGGTCGTAATGAGGCCCATTGGGTCATCCATTTCCCTTTGGTTGTTTCAGAAAAACGATTTACATTTTTACTTTTCAATAAATGGGCTTTCCAGTGTGGACGAGTATGTATCCTTACAAAATCATGCTCTTTGTCGGTGCCGGTTTGTGGGCCCTGGCCACCAATCATCATCATTCTGCCCAGTAGGTGGGGAGGCTGAGGCTTTGGTAAAGGCTTCAGCAGTGGACAAGGCGGCAGGGTCATTGGAGGCGGACCCAGCCATGACAATTAAACAAGAGGCAGGGGAAGCGGGGACTCGAGCAGGTGCCCACACACAGAGCAGGATGGACAGTCATTCACAATTAAATCACAGTGACTCCTTTGGACTGGACACTGGCAGTGGAATGCTAGAAATTTAGGAGCATCTTGCACAAGTGCTGCTGGCCAGCCAGTCCACTTGCTGTACCAATACTGTAACAGCTCATCATCCTTTCCCATGGATGAAGTGTCCACTAGGTAGGCATCAATTATCTGTGTGTCCACTGTCTGTTCCTGTTGATGGCCAATCTATATTCAAGATGCCTGATTCATTGGGGAACGTGCCCAACAGATTATCCATCATTTAGGTGGCACCTGCACGCCTCACAAAAGGTTAAACCTGTGGAAGTGATGTCCTAACTATTGATGCCTTCACTCAAGAGCTTTAAATGCCCAGAGTACATGGACACGTTTGGGCTGGTGGATGTTCTTCATTTTGCCTATGTTTCTTCTCCTATTGATTTTGCATGCACTGCAGTACATCATCCTTGCACATTTGCACAGTGCCCCTTGTCAAGCTTCCTGCTCCTCCCCAAGACATGTGAATGAAGACACTTTTACTATTAAATATTGGTCAACAAAGGAAGGCTCTAGGTACTCCATGCTATCTTTAAATCCAACTACAATCAATCACTACACAAGGTTGATAGCATGTCCATCACCAGTGGTGCTGCATTCATATAACCTGTCATGCAGGGGCCCTCTCCATTTTCGTCAGTTTGTGTGAAAGCGTGCATACCAGAAGGATAAACCCACACAGGGATGTGTTTTTATGCCTAACTGCAAACCACCTACCCACTTTAATGGGAGAAGGCAGGTCCTAGTGAGGTACATGCTAAAAGGAAATACAAAACAAATGTTATACAGCCAGTATTCTTCTAGACTGCACCTTACATAAAGAACCCCTGAGCGTGTGTACCATGAGAGGCACCCATTTAATGAAAATAACTGCAAACATTATTAGAGGAATGTACGCAGTGCTGTTAAATCAGTTGTTGAATACCAACTCTCACATTAGGGGGCTGTGCTAGCACCCCACTTCACGGCCTTTTCACAACTACTTGGTTAATCCTGCCTCAATCACCACGGGACTCCATTGACAGGAAGGGTGCCCTAATCACCACCACAGTTTGGAATATGTTGGACTAACTGAGTCCTGATTCCTCTCTTTCTGACACATTTGTATACCACATCATTTTAGTTAGACATATACAGACCTTGTACTTTTCATTCTAGAGACACATTTACCTCTAGGTGCAAACCAAAAACCAGTGCATATTTGGTAAACATTAAATAATTGTAGTACGCATTTGCATTGGACACATGTTAGAATAAAGGAAACAGACCCCATATCAATAAGCACTTTGCATTGGATCATCATAGCAATTCAAATGTAAGTGATTTTGCCTCTAACCTGGAACATCCTAATTGGCAATCTTTGCCTATGGAAGTAATGCACTATAAAAAAAACTGTTTCAGCTCTAAGTTACTCCCATACCCTTGCCTAATGTTGGATTGGTAGCAAGACTATGAGATTATGACCTCCACTGCGTGAATGAACAACCCCCCGGCTAATACTTTGGATTCTGTCTACTTGTTTAATCCTTTGGTACCAGAAGGATTAAATATGTTCTTCCTACCGTGTCCACTCTGACACCTTGCCAATTAAAATACCCTGCAGTAGTGGTCCTAATTGATTGCCAGCCTTGTTTATACGCATGCTGAACTCTCTGCCTTTTGGACTCGGCCCGTTTCTTCCAGAACACTGCCTCTTATTCCAAACATAACCTTCAAAGAACTTACTCTGCAGCTACATCACTCTCCAGCTCTGCCGAGAAACCTTTCAGAGACAGCTAATCCAAACAGCCATCTGCTTTCAGCCAGCCAGCAGCAGCACCTTTCTCTCAAAAGAAAGCTAGAAGACCCCTCCTTCCTCCTTTTTGCCTCTTTCAAACCTTTCAGTTAAAACCACCTCTTATCTCATGTCCCTATACATTTCTTTACCATTTTCCATCCTCTTCCATGGTGACATCTGTCATCTGTCCACCATGATCCAGAACCTTCCAGCAACTATCCTGACCACCCTGATTCTGCTCATGTAGTTTTCCAACCCTTGGCGTAAACAATATTTGGACAGTATTCTGCATAACACAATCTCCCAAAAACGTTGCCTTTCACATTTTATCCTTCCTTCCTTTCTTCCTGCTCTGCACAATGGAAGTTTATTTTCAAGGCCCAATGGACTGTTACACTGCATGCTCTGCCTTGCGAAGCACTGCTGTTCAGCTTTCAATCTTGCATTATTTTCTAAAACTGACAATGTTATTGTGCCTGTCGCTATGCCATTACTTTTGCAGCTGTGGCCTAACAAACCTAACCCGCTCTATTTACCAACAGCAAGTGTTAGTAACCAATGCTACCCCCCCTTATTACCCTCTATACTAAGTGTTAGTATCAATGCTACCTAACTACACACAAAATATACTTCACAAATCCTTTAGCCTATAACCTCTCCTACATACTTTAACCTCAAACACAGTGCTACACTGCCAGGAAGAGCGCTACACAATGCTTCACTTCCTCAGGCAGGGACTCATTTTCCTTCATGAAGCACTGTTGCCAGAAAACGCATTCACTTCTGCAGCACCAGGCTGAAGAGGGAACACTTAAGAAACAACTTTCAGGCCAGTCTCTTCACTCCAACCAGTTCATCCTCTATCCCTGGGCCACCCAGGACACAGGTCTCCGAGCAAACACTCTGCTGGCCCTTGCTGCCTGGGCTGCATCTGGCATACACAGCCAAGCCTAGAATACGTTTGTCCCCATCTCTCTTGCGGCTGCCTCAAACTCTGGGCCACTCCTGGTATACGTACCCTGCTCTGAAGAACACCCAAAATCTCCCTGCTGCTGCTGATAATCCGGCTGCTCCTGGCATAAATGGCATAGCCCAGAATATTCCCAGAGGCCCGCAAGCCACCGGGATAATTCCTGGGCCGCTACTGCCATGCAGATGCCACTGCAGGAACTCTGACGTGAGCCCTCTACTAATGCTGCTTCCCTGGGCCAAACAGCACAAATCGTCCAGGCTCATATAACCATTAATTAGGAGTACAGCAATGTGGGCCTTCATCCAGGTAGCTAGGCAAGACGGCCAGATTCATAAGCAAGCAAGTTACTGATTTTCAATAAGGGTTGATTTGATGCACTACGCATGGGAAGCACACCTCATCTGAATAACATATTGACACATTTAGAGATAAAATCACAAAGGGGTTCTGTGTAGGGATTCACGCGACATGCACGTAAATCGAGTTTACACTGTTAGTTGTTTTTGTATTATCATGACAAGTTTGCAAGTGAATTCAAATATCAATATATCTTTTTTTTTAAATATAAAGTGCACTTATAAACCTATATTTCTTAAGGACTCTTTTGTTGTAGTTTGTAATGCAACTGCTTAGCTATGGAACATTTTAAAAGTAGGAAAAGTTAGGCTTTAAACGTTGTGTGCTTTGATCCCCTTTCATATAAACACTGAAACTGCTGTGTACTTGAGTGTCTTTGTCCCTTTCAAACCTCAGAGCAAAACCACTTATACAGGAAGTCAATTCTTGTTCAAAGCGCCCACAGGCCAACGGGGAGGGAACATTGGATTGGAAGCAATACAGTGGAACATAAAGACGAACCTGCTGTGCCTTGTGAGTATTCCTAACGGGCAAGTGCAGCGAGAAGGGGGGAAGTGGGAGTGGGGATAGGTGCTGGAATGTCTGCGCTTGTGGGTGAGCAGCAGATGAAGTGCATAGTATGGTAAGTGCTATGCGGCCTGGAGCCTCATTGGATAGTTAGTGCAAGCTGACAGGATGAAGGCCAGCAGGTGCCAAAGCAAGTCCTGTGAGGTAGGCAGAGGCTGGGGCGATTGCTTGTGAGAGGCAGGACCCCGAGGGATACCTAAGGGCCCTGTTCACCAATCACAGCGACTGTGAGATTAGCAGAGGGGGGAAGAAGGAAAGGAGGAGTTGAAGAGGAAAGTCTTGAGGAGCTTCTGGAATTTGAGGAAGTCCTGATCAAGACGTAAAGGAAAGGGGAGGCTGTTCCATAAGAGGAAGCCAGCTGAAGAAAGTGATCTGACTCCGGCCCTCTGTTTAGCTAAACACTTGACACAAATGGGAAGCACACCTCATCTAAATAACATGTCGCGTGAATCCCTGCACAGAGTCCCTTTGTGATTTTAGCTCTAAATGGTTTCAAAGCACTCACAGGGCAACATGGAGGTAACATGGGATAGGAAACAATACAGTGAAAGATAAAGACACATCTACTATGCCTTGTTAGTATTCAGAACATGCAAATGCAGCGAGAAGAGGGGAAGTGGAGTGGGGTAGGAGCTGGAATGTCTGTGCTCGTGTGTGAGCAACATATGAAGTGCATAGTATGGTAAGTGCAATGGTGCCTGGAGCCACATTGGGTAAATAGTGCAAGCCTACAGGACGAAAACCGGTAGGTTGTGAGGCAGGTGCGGCAAGTGCTGCGAGGTAGGCAGAGGCTGGGGCGATTGGTTGTGTGAGGCCAGGACCCTGAGGAATACACAAGGGTGCAGGTCACCAATTACAGTGACTGTGAGATTAGCTGAGCGGGGAAGAAGAGTAGGAGTTGAAGAGGAAAGTCTTGAGGCGCTACCGGAATTTGAGGAAGTCCTGGTCAAGATAGAGTTGGTGCCAGAGGACCGTAGAAATCTAGAGGGAGAGTATTTAGTAAGAGAAAGTTGCAAATAGCATGGCCCGAGGCCCCAGTAAACCTTGCAGATGATGCAGAGAGATATGAATTTAATCCATGCAGCAACCAGTATCCAGTGAAGAGTTTTTAGGGGAGGAGAGTTGCAGTCCATGGGCTTAAAGCCAAGGATAGGTATTGCTGCCCTATTTTGGATTAGCTGGAGAGGTTGTGGAGTGGTAGAAGGTAAATGTGTCAACTTGTTTCACATAGTGTATTGTAAATAATGTAAAAGCATTCACCACAGTTTTTTCCAGTTCCTTTATGAGCTTGGGGTCCATCCCGTGTTTACTACCTTTTGTCTTCCTGATCTCCCGACCCATTTTCAGTGTGGCACACTCCAGGGCAATCTATGAACTATGGGTTGAGCGGGTTGAACTATTTAAAAAACAGCTCCATCAAAAGACGTGCTATGATGTCTTCAGCAATCTGTAAAGGCATTCCACTGCTCCCATAGCCTGTCCAATATTAACAAATCTGAGTTCCTATGGACGGGCCCTATGTATTCAAGTTGTGCAGTGGCAGCCTCTAGCACAATTGCACTTGGTGAAGTGCATGCTTTGTATGGAAAGGATGGCTGGAATAGGAGCTGATATTCTCAAGCACGGTGACTACTTAGCTGACCAGGTTTGTCCACAAAATAAGCTATATTCCTGCTTTGGCCCGACTCATCCAGAGGTTTGCAGTTGCAGACTGGTAGTAACCACAGATGGTCTGCAGATTGCTCACAACTAAATAAGCACAATATATAGGAGAGCATAGGAGGATATTTTGAAAAGAAGCATGAATGGAAGGAAAAGTGAAGGTTGTGTTGTGACACTGCCAGTGAAATGAAAGTAAATGCAGATTACCCAAGGTGTAAAGGTGCTGTAGGGTCTGAAAGTACAGGTTAGGTAAATGCGATAGCGGCAAAAAGGAGATGAAAGCCAGGAGAGAATGGTTGGTGGTATAACTGTTAACCAAGGTGAAGGAGGGAAGTACGGAAAAGTGTCTGAGGTGTCTAAGTGCTTATATTGTTGAAAAAGGGTGTGCACAGATGAAGGAGGGAGTAGAGGCATGCAGGTGAAGAGTTAGGTGTGTGTATCAAGACTGAAGCAGGTGGTATATTAGGTTTGTGATTGAAGGTTGTCAGTGGACCTGTCTTTGGATAGTTTTTCGTAGGTATTGATTTTGGGTTCTTGTGACATGTTCTCTAGTAGTTTGTTCAATAGGGTCAGGGTATCAAAAGAGAAGGTTTATGCCTCCATTAGTTTTCACCTCAATTTGAGAGGTGTATATTTAGTCTTGTTTCATGACTGCAGGTCTCTGCATGAGATGGCAAGCTTAAGGAATAATGGAGGAATGAGGGTCTTGATGAGTGAATGGTCTTGTGGGTAATGTTTAGGATTTTTAGTTTTATTTCAGGTTTGATGGATAACCAGCTAAGTGTTTAGATCTGGAGTGACATGCTCATAAACTTTGAGGTTAAGTACGCATCTTGCAGTTTTAATTTGGTTATCAAGCAATTTTAGGTTTTCTGAGGACAGACCATAGAGAGAGAATAGTAGTATTCTAAATTGGAGAGTATTAGGGCATTAATGATGATGATGATGATATTTTGGTGAAGTTCCCAATAGGGGAGTATTTTTCTGAGGATGTGTAAGAGGTAGTTTGTTTTTTGTTGAGGTCTTTTATATGTGGTTTAAGAAAGGTAGGTTCAGTCTCTATTAGGTTTCCCCAGTTCCATGCGTCTGAAGTAGTTAATGGGACAATGGTGAATGTGTTGGGTGCCAAACCCCCTGACCTCTCTCTTGTGCTTGTTGAGGCATTCATTGTTGTCGGACATCCATGTTTGTATGGTAGTTGTTGGATTTGATGTTTGATGAAAATGAGAAGGCACGTTGTGAGTCGTCTGTGTATCCCTGCAATGAGGGTGTGAATTGATCTATAATTAATGTGGAGGGCTTGATATTGGCCTGGTAGAGAGACGGGGAAAATATGGGTCCCTGAAGTACTCCTAGAGTAACTTCCCTAAGGATTGATAGGAAATCTCTGACTTTTACTGTAGTGTTGTGGTTACAGGGAAAAGACTCAACCCATTGCAGTACAGCGTTTTATATGCCTAGGTGTAAATGCAGGTATTTAAGAATTGTGGGGTGACTGATGTTATCAAATGCTGAAGAGTGTTCTAGTGCAAGTGGGATGCTCTATCTCATGTATGGTCGTGTGGTGTCAGTGCTTCTGTGGGTTCTGAAACTGGATTGATTGTTGGGAGGAGGTTGTGCGTTTCTGAGAATTGAGTGAGTTGGTTGCATGCTCGTTTCTCAATGATTCTTGCTGTGAATGTTAGATCTGTGATTGGTCTAATGCTGTCTGTGTTCTTTTTTATCAAGATTAGCATTTTTCTGGATTTATCTAACTATTGCTTTTTTTTTAGCTATGTGGTCTAAGAGCAAGTTGAGAATGAGGTATTGCAAAGTAGTGCCATGTGGAGGGCTCATGGGCATCTATTTTTGTAGATTTTGGAGTCGGTAAAAGGTTTGATTTGAGTGTACGATGCATCCAGGTTCATTATATTATTGTCTACTTCCCATGCTGAAGTAAGGGTGAAGGCTCTGCATGTAGTAGGATTAATGCTGAGGTTGAACGTTGGGGTTGTCAGAGGTTTGTTAAGATTGTCATTGTCTATAGTGTTCTGGATTTTTTTAAATCTTTATATGGAATTTTAGAGCTTCAGAGCTATAATGTTAGGCCCGTCTTGGGAAGAGTTTGGAGGTTTTTCAAGGTTTCTGGATAGTAGAATTGGCTGTATATTTTGAAGAGTTCAGCTGTTTGGGATTGAGCCCTGGTGATAGTGAATTGCTAGAAGTATGTATGTGTTCTCTTGACTCCACAGATTCTGAAATTAAGTTTGCCCTTTTCTGATATGGGGTTCATCATTTGCATTCAGTTGTTAAGACATTTGTTGGATCTTGATATGCACTGAAAGATCTACAAAGAGGGGTCTGAATATCAACATCACTTTTACTGAGACTCACTGGTCCCAGGACGTCCCCAGCACTGGTTTTCTAGTCAACAGCAGTATGCATTCGGTGACATGTAGTGTTTCTTTTCCAACATGTTTCAACCCACAAAACTGTAAATGTAAAGCTTTATTGATTAATACACAAAGATTAGCCACTTTGCAGCTAGCTTCCTAACACTAACAAGTGTTCAATGCATGAGTCAAGGCTAGATGTGCTATTTTAGCATGACACAGGCAATCTGAGATGTATGTATGTATGTTCAAGAGAACAACTGTGTTTTTCTTTTCTCCATTCTTTGAAACATACTTGAAGGCCAGTGCCCTTATGTGAATAATATGTGCAATATCACATACAAATTACAACATTTTACTGCTTGCAAAACAGCCAGACAACTGTTTTAAGTGCCATTTATTCAATCTGTCGTTTGTTGCACAAAGTAATCAACTGGAAGGAGTAGAAGGACTTGTGCTTTAAAAGGCACATGTCCCATTTTACAGTGAACACTATGGGCCTCATTACATGGATGGCACTAAGGGATTACCGGCACTGGTAAGGGCACCGGTGCCGGTAATCCCTTAGCGCCATACTATGAGGTCCCTCAGCGGGTTCCGTCCTTTACGTGTGGCCAGACCACATGTTAAGGAAGGGACCCGCTGAGGGACTTCAGGGCAAATAACGGTACCGCTAATAGCGATACCGTTATTTGCTCCTTCCCCATTCCCATTGAGCCCTATGGGAGCTCAAATGGGAATGGGGAAGGGCCTTGGTAAATGGGGAATTACCGCCCCGCCAACCTTGGAATGGGGCGGTAATTCCCCCATTCGCCAAGGCGGACTCGGTAAAATACCGGCGGCAACCATGGCGCTAATAGTGCCATGGTTACCGCCGTCCGTGTAATGAGGCCCTATCTCTTGCCCGGAAAATGTGTGATTAACGTATAACAGGGTCACTGAAGAGGACATTTCACTCTCAGTTATTTCACATAATCAATGGGCCTCATTACGAGTTTGGCGGTACGGCTACCGCCAAACTCGCTACCGGCACCCGCAAATGTGCCATTACCGGCCCATTAATAGTTGAATGGGGCGGTAAATGCCCATTTGCGGGTGCCGGTATGGCCGGGCTCCCGATCCCCATTCTGCCCAAAAGGGCAGAATGGGGGTGGGGAGCATGGTTGCACTGGCACCGTTTATAACGGTGCCGGTGAAATCAGGAGTTCCGCTCGCGGGTGCCGCTTTGCACTCCTGGTCTGACCAGGCATCCAGAGCGGCACCCGCAAGCAGAACTCGTAATGTAGCCTTATGGTAACAACAGCACTGGTAGCACTACCAGCGCCGTTGTTGCCTTACCGCCACATTCGTAATGAGGCCCAATGTCTTATGGACAGTCCTTGAATGATAAAAGAGCACAGCAATGAATTTGAATGGCGGTCCAACAAATCCATGGCACCGCTCCAGTTAAGCCATATATCACACACAACCTGACAGAGCCTCCCATAGGTGACAAAACCTCACAAACTGTGAGGGATGTATACTGGACGGAAAGTAGCACCCACACAAACTCCCATAAACTATTCATCTGTTTGTAACAGGGAGTTACAACGGACATCAGCAGACATTCGATCGTGTTCTCAGTGCAAAAAAAAATATACACTTAAATACCACAATTTCGTCATACGTGACATCGTACTACGTGGCAAACTAAGAAAACCTACGGGGGACTGTGGTTGGACTAAGGGGAACATCTAAGTATACTTTCTGTATAGGGATGGGTTGTGATAGGACATCTACTGTCTGGTGGATAACTTAAGCCTGCCTCTAGTGCAAGTCATCCTCAACACTTATTAAGTACACAGAATACTACTGGCTCCTAAACTATAAGGCCCTCCGTTTTACGGCCTTCTACAATCGGTTGGCATACTTGTGCCATGTCTGGAACATTCAGCTCACTAGCAGCATGTAAGCTGGTACCGCAGGTGTCAGTGGGTGGACTTAACCATGTCTCCCCAACCACGTAACCCCACATCTCTCTTTGCTCATGCCATCTGACATTCAGATTGCCTTTGAACTTTTCCTTGTAAAGTATCACTCCTGCTGAGAATAAAAGGGAGTAAAGGCACACTCTTATCGCAGTTCAGGTCTACATGCCCCAACTCCTATTTCCATCCTTGATTAACGTGGCAGGAGACCATATTTCGGCATGTTTTGCAAAATTTAATTGTCTTGAATTAAAAATCCTGCCACTCATGTTGTTCTTTCTTGCACCTTAACAAGGGCTGTTTCAGCTTCTCACGCTCACTGTTTTTCAAGGATAGATAACCGGTTCTTGGCAACTTCATTCTTTGACACCAGGCCAGACAGCTATTTCAGGCCATTCCACAATCTTCAGCTGTTTTTCTTACTGCAACACAGCCTTTCCCGATCCTTCCTTTCTCTCGGGTCTGAGCTTACTAAATCTGTGACACTGATGTCCAGATCCTATATAGTGGTGGCACCGCCTGCTGTCTATTCACTACATATATCTAGCCTTTAAGACTACTTAGTCTAATTGCGTTGCTGCATCTGTACAGTTATAAAACAGAGACTGATTGCCATGTGCATAGTCATGCTTTATCCCTATGTTGAAAGAGAATTAGCGACTGCATAAAGACAAAGGGGGCTTACCCAATTTCTGAGTTGTGCACTTCCTTCATCTACAAACAAATCATTAGAGACCAACTATATGTTGCCACTGTATAATCAAGTCTTCATACCAACAACAGACATCAATGGGAAAACCAAATAAACAAAGCGTACCTGAAGGACAGGTATGTCCCAAGAACAAACGTTTTATTTATGTCTTCAACTGGATATGTCAGATGATTCCGTAATGTCTGTGGCAACCAAATATTCAAATTGCCACGCTCACTTTGGGCCTCATTACGAGGTGGGCGGAATGGGTTTAACAGCACTGGTAATGGTGCCGGTAAACCCATTCTGCCCTATTACGAGGTTCCATTGCGGGACCCGCTCAGAACGTCTAGTCAGACCAGACGTCCTTTGCGGGTCCTGCAAGGGGACCAGGGAGCTAATAATGAGCCCATTAATAACAGGCCTGTTATTAGCTCTATCCCCATTCCCATTGAGCCCTATGGAGGCTCTAATGGGAATGGGGATGGGTTTTCTGAATGAGGAATTACCGGGTCCTCTAAGGTTGGAATGACCTGGTAATTCCTCATTCAAGGAACCCAGGCCCAGACACGATTTTGGAGCCAGCCATGGCGCTAATAGCACCAAGGATACCTCCAAACTCGTAATGATGCCATTTGTCTTAAAATTATTCAATCAAATTAAGTCAACTAAGCATCAAATATATCAGAGTCGAAATGTCAACAACCACATTGTAGGATGCATGCTAAACATGTACATGGGATCCAGTGGATTCAATAGGCTGGTAGGACAATAATGTTCTTAAATCCAAAAAAAGGCGTACATCCATCTTTACCAGCAACAAACCGCAGGGCTTTGGTGCCTGTAGTCACTTTTCTAAATGACACCTAACTACTCATAGGGCTCATAACCCTTTCTCGCACAGTGACTAGTCAGTGATCTTCACACTGAATTTTGGACTTCTTTTATTGATTTATGATTTTCGCAAAAGCTTCTTCTTTTGTATAGAAAATTGACAATCATTTGTTTTTATGAAGACATGACATTATAATGTTTACATATTTTTCTTATTTTTCTAAATTGTTTTTTATCCCCTAATGCTTGACCATGACATTGCAATTCTCTGCTTGAAACCTCTTGTGTTGTATGTTTTGACTTGCTTTTATCTTTACACATGTCATATTGTCATCTGTTCAAAGAAATGTGTTTGTAATATGATATGTATTTATGTTTATGGATACTATGATATCTCACAGCCTTGAGAACGACCAGGTTGGTCGAAACACGTGTCGGCTGTCCTTTTGACAAGAAATAAAACTGGCTACTTTATGGGCCTGATTCATGGAAGTGTTTTATAATGGTGCAATCCCATAGGAAAATGTTCCATGAATCAGGCCCTATATCTCTAGCACTGTGGACACAAACATAGACATCAAATGAATGCATTTTGTGGACATCTAATTTTAAGACCACAATCAATTGTAACACTTGGCATCCTGAGCGCAAGCTGTTATCTCAAAACGTATTTCTTCACTTTCTTCATGATACAAACTCTAGTGGGTGGGTTTCTTGTTTTCGAATCCAGTCTGCCGGAACACAATTTCTAACATTTTTCAAATTACAGAAGGGTCACAAGCACACAGTAACTTTATCGAACCCACTAACCTCTAATCTCCTGTTCAGCTATGAAACAGGTAGCATTTTCAACAATGCTCTTCACGCATTAAATCTTCATTCCACTTTTGAAAGTTTGCTTGATTCTTTATATCGCATCAGCTTCTATAAGGTCCATACACCCTCTTCTTCAACCACTCTTCTCAGTGTGTCACTTTCACTTCTCATGATGTCACCAGCCTCTCTTTCTCTCATATTCATATTCCTTCAGAGACTTTCTCCAAAAGATTGACATCTCTATGGGGGTGCATCATATATGGTCTTCTTAAAGGATGCCTTTTCTCAAAGACTCTCTCTCGAATTGGCACCATCTCTGGTGTTGTGCATGTCTCGACTTCTGGGTTCCAGCATATAGGAAGAATTAGGGTGGTACTTCCTGTAGAGGCATTCAGCTGCCCCTCTACAGCTCCATTGTAAAACGTCACTGAGAAATTCCCACTTGGTGTTAAATATTATTAGCTGCAAGAGACTGATTACAAGTGTAGTTTTATGAGGAAACAGTTTTTGTTATATGTGACTATCAATCTAATACACTTGTGTGTTGTCACAGATGACAAATAAAACATGAGTCTCAAGGATAGTGCTAGGGGCTTCATTGAATTATTTGTGTAGCCTATGGCAGTCCCTCTCTGTCACGCCTTACCACAAACCTCCTCCCTAACACAGATGTCCATAACACCAGTTATTGCTATTCATTGTTGATCCCTACTGTCTAAGTATTGGCTTATTCAAATGGTGTTTTCCCTAATAGCAGGCTTGTTTACTCCCTCAGGTACTTCCTAACTTTCTTTACTCTCCCCACAGGTTAATGTTCTAATTGTAAATTAGGTTGTGCCTTGGAGTTGCTCTATAGGATTTACATTGGTACATCCAAAAGGTATGTTACCTTACCCTTACCCTTCCATGCTACATGCCTCCTTCCACCAAACATTTGCCCCTCCAATGATACACTCATGCTTTCTCATGTCTCCACCATTTGTTGTTGACTCTTGTCCTTATCCTCCCACACTACTACAACCTTTCCTCCCACTACTTCTACACCTCTGAATCTACTATTGTTTCTCCTCCCACACTACTGCTCCTCCTCCCACATGACTACTACTCTCCCTCCCCCACTAGTACTCTTCCAATACTCTTACTCCTCCCCCACACTGCTACTACGCCTCCTCCTACACTACAACTCCTATTTCCATATTGTGACTCCACCACCATCCTTTTGCTCTGTACTACCCTTTCTTCAGACTCATCCAACACACACATGCATGCTCAGGATTCTGAATCATTATCTCACCTAAGCCAATGTTTCCCCTGATCCAAAACTCTTCTTCACAAACCACGCTCCCTCCTTCCTCCTGTTGAACTCTTTGTTGCTCCCTATCTCCTGCTCTGTTGTCACCTGATACTCTCAAACTTAATACTTCTTGTCCCCTGCTGACATATACCACCTCTGATGTTTCTTATCCAATTTTCCCTAACCAATCTTCTTTCAGCTTTCCTCTCCCATGGTGTTTTTGTGCAGGAAAATGTTTGAAATTGGGCTTAGACCAGTATATTTTCTCTGTACCGGCTTTCTCCTTGTCAGACTTGGTGGAATTGGAGCCCATTGTCAGGGACATCTTTGATAAATTGGGGAACATTCCTCCACTCAGTGCATTGTGGTCTAGAACATTATTTTTGTTCATGGCTGATTTACCAGCACAATTTTCTGATCTTGCTATGTGGGTTTCCGCTTTAAGCTGCTGCGTGCCGTTCATCTATTTTTCAAACTCTCTTATTCGTAATCAGGTCTTTGTGGCACTGGAGGCTCTTTGTGCAAGTGGTTATTCTCGGGTTCAATAGTATCTCTTCTCCTTTCTCTTCAAGGACAGCATACAAAATAAGAGGAAAAAAAACACTGGACACCATACGCATTGAGACGCAAGGATGGAGACATGGTTCTGCACAGATAAAGGTTGCCACACAATTGGAGGAATAGGAATTGAGACCCTCTCTGCTGCCACAATGCACATCAGTGATAAGACTGGCACTGGATCCTTCCCTGGTAGACCTCTCACCCGTGGCTCAGGGAGGATCCCATTCCCGCTTTGACAAGACCAGATTATTAAACTTGTCACAGTGTTTTGACAATGTTTATGCTTTTTTGCTTCCACTGTATAAGTGGCTCATGGTCATTCCAATTTGAAATGATTATATTCAATCTTCTGAAGGTTAGAGGGACTCCAGAGTGATGGTAGGTGGATAGAGATCGCTGATAACTCATGGGGGAGGATTGTTAACATGTGAGATGCAGCATTGTGTGGCCAATAAACGCTGGATGACACCAGCTTGTGCACTAGTAAGGTGCAATACAATATTGGCGACAAGGGTGGGTTAGGTCCTCATAACAGCAGAGACAGGCAACACTGGCAGTGCTAAACCTCTCAAAGCAAAGGGGACAGTACTGCAAAAATAGATCTTCATTTGAAAGAAAATCTAATCAGATGTTTAAAATTACTATTTTGGGATGATGAAACAAAAAATGTGTGAAACATTTTGCTACATGGTTAAGGGGGCTTCATAACAAATGTAATTTGGGGGTTTCCTAGAGTGGACATGTTAAAAATCAATTCATGTTGAAAGTAAAGAATCACACAATTAGCGTTGAACAAAGGTGACCCAACCTTTGATGAAGTAGTAGAGATTGCCAAGAATATCGAGCACATGATGCAATGATTGAATGAATGGGAAAATAGAGAAGTGAATAATGCAAGAAGATAATGTGCTGCAGTCAAGTGTGGTGGGATAGTTGAGACAAAAGACTTTATCATAGTAAACAAGGTGGCCCAAAGGAAGGTAGTGATGACAATAAGGAAAAACCCATGTGTTCGAAAAGGCGCATGGAAATGGGAGAGAACAGGAACGTGAAAATATATTTCCATTGTGAAAGAGCCTTTGGCTTTAACAACTCTGGGAATTGCCAACGTCACACAGCAGATTGTAGAAAGTGTGAGAAGAAGGGGCACTTTGCCCATTGTTGTATGAATGCTCACAATGGGCTTTAAAAGGGTTTAAAACATGGATAAAACAGAGTGAGGAAGACAGCTTAAGTGATGAGGGAGATGAGGAGTCCTTCTCGTGAGTGAAGTATGGACCAAGGTGAGGAGAGGAGAGAAGCACAATGCAGAAATTCTGGTGAACAGTAAATCCATGTCCATCCTGATTGATTTGGGAACAGAATATACCATAATTGACAGGAGGAACTGAGAGGCACACTTGACGGCTACAAGGGTCTGACTGAAAACACCTCACATTTTGGCTAATGCATACAAGGAGTACTGATATAAAGAGATGAGTTTAAGAAGACCACTTCTAGGGTGGCAAGAGTGACATGGAAATAGTTTTGCATCGGAGTGTGCCGGGGCATGTGGTGGCCATAGAACGAGAAGGATCAAAAAGAATGGAGGATATTCTTAAAGGGGTATTTGAAAACGTGTTGGGTGCCTTGCTGTGCCTTTATGGGTGTTTACAGCACATCCATTCTCAAGGTGATGCTTTCCCTGTTATGTTGAAGGAGAGGAATATGCCTATAAATCGGTTCAGGGTGGATTCCATTGAGCATCTGCATCTATAACACAAAATGAGTGAAGCAGGTGTTGAGCTTAAAGAGAAGTTGGTCTGTTCCATAGCAAAGCGGGCTCGACTCAAGGATGAACAGGAGGTAATGTCTTTCCTGGGGTTGGAGGAGGATTACACCAAGTTCATACCTCACTTCTCTAACAGGTGCAGAAACAAATGCCCCTTTTGTTAGCAGTCATGACTTTTTAGTGGTTTGTTGATTGTGTGGAAGCCTTTGAATATGTAAAACAGGCTATAGTTGTGCCCCAACGTTGTCCCACTTTGACACAGAGTGTAAAAATTTGGATCTGACAGATGCTGGTGAATCTGGGTTAGGCACAGTTATTTTACAGATCCTTGGAGGTGGGAAGGATAGACACGGTAGTAGGTTTTGCTTTGCAGATAATGAGTGGAGCCGAGCTCAACTATTCTGTAAAGGAGAAGGAAGAATTTACCGTACTGTGGGTGGTGAACAAGTTCAAGGCATTTCTGTGGGGAAGGAGGTTCTTAATATGCAGAGACCACACACCACTTGAGGGGGCATTAGCGAATATCCCTGTAAATTATGTTGTGGGTGATGTCCCTTCAGGATCACATTTCTTCCATTGGGAAAGTTTGGGTAGGGGAAATGCCACTGCAGATAACCAGTCCCATCCATCTGTGGTGAGAGAAAAACAGTATGACATGAGGATGTGACGGTAGCAAGGAACAGGTATTCCAAAATTTGAAAGAAGGTTTTTAGCAGGGATGATTTGAACAAGGTGGTGGAGGAGGAGGTTTTCAAGGATGTCATCAAACTTGTAGAGGGAAAATGGTGGAGAGTTGATGAAGGGGAAGTGCCAAACCAATTCTATAAAGTCTAGTAAAAGTTGAGTTTTGAAGAATGGTTCCTATGCAAAGGAAGTTGGTGTCCCTGTTGGGGATACACAAGAAGATTATGGAGCCGTATCATACGGGACTTATGTGGATGATAGAACGCAAAGGGAGGGTACAATTGAATTGTTGGTGTCTAGAAATAGAGGAGTGGAAAGTATATCAAATCATTTGTCAAAGGTGGGTAAAGTGACGAGGTATTGAGGAACCAATTTTGCCATTTTGACCAATTGAATTTAAGGCATGCCATGAGAATTCATAGCCTTGGATGTACTGGGATCGTTAATAGGGAATAAAGGAACAATGAAGTATGTACTGATGCTTGAGGATGTGTCTTCAAAGTAGGTTGAGATCATAATTGTCCATGAGACAAATTCTAGATCAATAGTGGGCTTGCTGAACAAGATTCTCGAAAAGGGAAGGGCTCAGGCTAAGGTACTCACTGACAATGGGGCACAGTTGACATTGTGCATCATGGAAATGTTGTTACATGGGATAAAGGGATTACATAATGGGTTGATATCTTGGTATTTTGACTTCTTGAAAACGTAGAATAATTTCAAACTAACGTGTATTTAAATTGAAAACTATTATTTGTTTTTTGTAACTCAATGTATGTCCAGCATTTTTTCATTAATCTAACTTGTATTCGCATCATGCATAAACAAGGAGATGCCTAGCAGTTTCATAATACGATGAATCAAAGCAATGTTATCAACCATACATATTACAGACATCTCAAATTGGCCTGCCTTTGATTTTCAGTAAATCCTTGCTTTTAGGCTCCCATCAGATTTCAGTCCTGAGATTTCAAATGGGAAAGTTAAACTACAAATATTCTTTAAAATGTGTGACTAATGGGAGGTAAAAAGCCAGAATTTCCAAACATCTTAAGCCTTTTGTGAGGAATTCAACAATCCAAATTGTGGGTGTGTGCTCACCTCAGCTTTTTGAAAAATCGGTTTAAATGGAATGATGGTAGACCAACCTCAGGAAAATGTCTGGGATTAATCCCAACCTATGTTTCTATGCTCAAACCACAACAAAAGTATAGATCTGTGTCCACCGAGCTGGACACCCCATATAGGCACCATCAACACCTGAAATAGTTAGTTGGAATGTCACAGCTAGGAGTACAGAATGCCATCTCCAGGTAGGGGATGACCAGCATTTCCCCTGTTATGGTCAGCCTGATTAACTGACAAAGGCTCCATGGAACCACATTGCTCTTTTTTAGGCCCTGCAGCTTGTCTCAGCAATTAACATACACATAGAGGGTACTTCAAACATGGAAACCCAACAACCTTTCATACTGAAATGTGTCAAACTGAAGCCAGCTCCCACTCACAGTATCTAGGGCAGTGAACTGTCATGTCTGCGCATGTTGTTTAAAGAAGGCCACCCCACTAGGGTGACACCATTTATTAGGTATGATAGTGTGGTTTTCAGGCCGAGAATCTTGTCTTGCTGCAGCTTCAAGGGAGACCTACCTCTTTAATCAAGAACCACAGAGAGACCCATTCAACAGAGAGACTCTTTCATCAACAAAAGACAGAAAGATGGCTAGTACTTAGTATCACAAGGGAGTGTGCCCAGAGCTCTTTCTGTAGAGAGGTTTCGGATATACTGATTCTGGGACACCCCTGGTTTCTGTTTTCACAGGTCAGGATATTCAAAGAGTGAAGCATGATCCTTCCCCTAAGTATCTCCTAGCGAACAGAGGGAGATACAAACCCCTAAGAATCCTCCAGCTGCTCCAGATCCACTACAGAGCCAGCACACAGTGTGCCCTGCTAGGCTCTGCAGGAAGCTCCCTGGACAGGGAGTGTCAGAATGTCTCTGGACCTAAAACAGTCTGCAACACACTACACAGCTGTGCTGCCATCTGCCTTAAAGGATAACACAAGCCCATTGAAGAAGCTGGGAGAAGAGCCTCTGCGAGCATCTACCAACTTCCACCTTAAAGGACCTTTTTGAGTCAGTTGAGTTTCTCGATCCTCAACCAATGGCAAGGCTGACCGTTGTCAAGCCACTGTTGCTTAAAGACATCCAAGACATCTTGACCAGTGCCTTAGTGCCGCTGACAAGGATCCCAGACCCTAAGCCACCGTGTAGGCTAGCCTGCAGCTGTTTTTCCTGCTTCGCTCATTGAACTGCCTTGCCGCCTAATACTTGCAGCTGACTCCCATCTCAAACTCCTTCAAAGAAGCCTGCAAAGACACACGCTTGTCGAGTACCAAGAACACCTAGAGCATAAGGTACACTGTGGTTCTGCCTCCCGGGTCCTTTCTAGAAGGCCCCTAGAGACATAGTAAGACCATTGGTCCCTTTGTGCTGAAGCCAAGAAACATTAAACTGTTGTGGTTTTTAACCATACCGACTACCCTCCTGTCAGTTTCTGGAGTGCATCTTTTAGCCTGTCTGTTGTGATTTTAGATGTGTTCGATACAACTTTGACTGGACAGTGGGCCTCATTACAACTCAGGCGTTAAGGGTTAACGCCACCGTTAACCCTTAACGCCTGATTCTGATTTTAACGCCTGCTTTTAGCAGGCGTTAAAATCCATGGCGCTAACCTGCCATGGTGCTAATTACGCCGCCGTAATTTACGGCGGCGTAATTAGCGCCTTCCCCACTCCCATTATGCCCTATGGGGCAAAAATGGGAATGGGGAAGGGAAAATGGGAAATGGGGATTTACCGCCCCACTCACCTTGGAATGGGGCGGTAAATCCGCCATCCACCATGGTGTAAACGGAGTTTACACCAGGGTGGTAAAGTTGGAGCACTTAGCACCAAGGTTGTAATGAGGCCCAGTTTCTTTTATCATTGTGTAATAATTCTATTTTCACTTGCAACTAACCAATAATTCACAAACATTTGGAGATAATAGGCCTGCCGTTCCGTCCACGTTACCAGAATTGGACAAGGAGTTTTATAATTTGCTTGCTATTCTAATCTGTTTGGATACCGTCTGGTGTATCAGAGGTGTGGGGCTGATTGATGGTTTAGAAACCGTAATTTCGGAAGCTCCTCAAGATTCAAGACTTTCCTTTTGCCTCCATCTTCCTTTCCTCTCTCCTCTGTTAAATCTCACAGTACCTATGATTGGTGACTAGGGCCCTTATGTTTCCTCCCGGGTCCTGGCCGTCCATACCCAATCACCTACAACCTCGACCCCTCTCAGCACTTTGCCTTGGCACCCACTGGCATATATCACCGCAGGCCTGCACTTACTAATTTTGCCATCTGACCACTCCACCCATGCACTTACCGCTGCTCACTCCCTAGCGCTTCCCTCTTGACACACCTAACACTTACCCCCATTCTCCCATCCCTTCTCTCCATCTGCACTTGCATGTTCTGAATGCTCACAAGGCCTAGTCGGTCCGCCTCTATCTTTCATCGTTGTATTTGTTCTTCATTCCCATGTCCTCTCCTTGTTGCCCTGGGGGCTCTTGGGAACACAATTTACTCGGTGTATAAGCGCCTTACAAATGCACAATAAAATAAAATAAATTCAGCCCTGGACCACTGGTACCCCAGAAGTTGAATTGTCACCCCTTTACTAAAGACAACTAAGAATGCTCCTAACTAAGATACCCCTTTAGATGAATCGATGAAATCTTGGCCAAATCACTCTACCGCAGTGGACTGTGTTTACTTTGGCTGCAAAAATTAGGATTGCCTGATAAGTGTGCATTACACAAAAGCCTTCCTCATACATGGTTTAATAGTAGTTTTTAGGGACAGCCTTATCCATGAGCACCCTGTGTGTCTTCCCAGGTCACTGACTCTCTTCCTCCCATTCATCTTCTGATTATACTCAACACCCGACATCCTTTTGATTGGGCCCTCCAGGTTGGGCATTCTTACCTCACAATAATCAAACAGGAGGGTACAATTAAATGGAGTTAGGCTTCAAGTCCCAACAGCTGTCTGCTGCCATACAACCTGAGAGCATGCTTTTACATAAGCATTCTCCTTTTCCATTTAAATGTTGCAATTCATTGCGTTTAATGCTATCCGAGAGCATGTATTGTTTGATCCAGTTTGTCAAATCCTCAAATCTTAATTCACGTTGTGTTTCCTTCCTTGCATTTGACATTTCACTTGGTAGAATACCAAAGCCCTAGTTCTAATGTTTTTCCCACCTTATTTACTGCATTGCCTTTTTAAGGTATGTATTCTCTTGCACCATGCCCTCCTCTAAAAGTAAGCCATGATTGATTTTCCTAAAATGTCTCTATGATATCCTCCTGCATTTTGCCAAGTTCTCGTATGAACCACGGTTCTTTCACACAACGTGTGAAAAGGATTATGGGATACAACATTTGGTTGGTGGGGAGTTTCCCTGGCGGATCGGACTCCAAAACTTAACAAACAGATATGAAGATATGTTGCACCCTGTCCATGATGCCAAATATGTCTACCCAATGAATAATACAAAAGTGGGGTGAGGTATAAAATGTGTGCTTGATATGGCAATTCATATATTTTGACAATTCATATTTGTGCTATATTGATGTTAGCAAAGGTGTTTAATTTGGAATTGAATACCACACATTATCAAAACAATGTGATCCTGGGCATATCACTTTCTCTCTCTGTGCTCAGAACACTGAAGTGTCATAATTGGCAGTAGATATAACAGTAACAACCTTGAGAAGTGCTTCATAAAAAAATAAAAATATAATAATAATAATAATAACAACTACTAAACAAAGCATTGGGAAGCCTATAGGCTGGTAGTTGGTATAGGTACTGCAAAGAGGTCATGCTGGTATTTGAGGAGTAAGCGAAGGAGAAGCAGTGAGGAGTGAGTGGACATTGGTGAGGGTAAGGTGGGTGTTGACGGAAAGCAGGGTGAGAAGGAGTAAGAGAAAGGTGGGTGGAGTCTGGTGCAGAAAAGAGTGATTCTTTTGTGTCACTGCAGAAGGACAGAACGGGAAATGAAGGGTGGGTGCCACGCTCAAGGATGAATACAATTTAGCACATTCTTCATAGTGGTTAAGATGCATACAAAACATTCTGACTGCAACTGGATGCAGTAGAAACAACGTGGAGATGGTCAAGTGGAATATCCACCAGGAGAGCCTACCTTCAGATAAAGACCCTGAGATAGCAAAGTCTGGTTACAGGAAGGGTGGATATCTAAAGTGGTATTGTGTCGGTTTTGAGTAGCTCATTCTAGTGAAATGTTCAGTTGACATCGAAGACATGGTTTCTGTTGTATCTGGTTATAACATTTGACTTTCAATAATGGAATTTGCATATTCAAATACAATTACTCATAGATCTTTCATAATAGTAATTCAAGAGCTATCTATGAACAACTTGATCTCGTAAAAAAGCATTTGGAAATGTCTCAAATGAAATTCACACCAAGGTACACTGTATTCAGGTGGAATGCAGGACACATCAGAATCTATTTGCAGCAAGGGTAGGATATCTTACGTGGCTTTGGATCCTGTTGCTAACATACACTAAAGGTGATGATAGGACAACCTATACAAATGGCAGAAAATAAATATTCTCCTTTTTACACACAATAATGTTGTCCAATAATTAACATTCATGCTTTGGTCATTAAACAGAGACAACATGTGTGGTTATAAGTGCTTTTTCAATGCATTTTCAAAATGTATGTTTGTAAAGGATATTGCATTTTACAAATATGTATTACTTGAACTTCTTTGAAGTTTTGTTCCCATTTTGATCAATTGTTCTTCCTTGCAATATATACATTATTTTGAGTCGTACAGGCAATTTGCTATGTAATGCAGCACAGGGAGATCAACACAGGCAAGGCACGGGTTGTCATGTTTCTATTAAGACCTATAAAGTGTTGTTTGTAGAGTTGCACGGGTGGGGATATATTTTCCTCAGAGCAGGCACCAAATGTTGCTTCACCCAGGACACTGTCTGACCAAAGACCTGCCCTGACAATGTTTGCTCCATATATGATGATAATATTCATTTTGTTTACAGTAGACAGCGCAGGCTAAATTGTCCCTTGGCGTGATGTTTACTAAGGTTACTTGAGCCCCTTGTGAGCCATTGTTCTTTCTTAAATTAAAAGTGAAATAAATGGAGCACTGCAATGTTTGGTGCACAATGTAGCTTTCCTGTGTCTTGACTGAGTAACAGCATCCTTTTTATTAATTCGTTCCACCTGTCCATCAACATGGGAGTTCTATGTGCAACAAAGTGTAGGGGTGACGTTGGCATGCATCTCTCATGAACAATTCCAGAGGGGCAGGTCCTCTGGCATTGTCCATTAAGGATGCATGCCTAGACCTGTGGTTTGTTACCAGCCCCAAATTGCTTTTGTTTTTTTCCCCTCTCTTCCACCATCTGGGACATGCAGGTACCACCTGTTGCACAGAGTGGTGCCTGCTGAGGATTGCGGAAAGCTCCTCTATGGATTAAGCCCAATGTTTGCTGCCTCATTGTTCTTCCCAAGGCAGGAGAATATGAGCCAATTCAGTGATGATTATTTTATCAGCCTGAGAACTATGAAATGTGTTTCTGGCTCATTCAAGAAAGACATTTGTGATGCAACTTGCACACAGTTCAATAACCATGTGCATCAACCTCCCCCTTTTTCTACTCTGCCACCTAGCTGCTCTCCTCTCTCCTCACAGATCCTCCCTTCCTCTTTTTTCCCCTCACACTACATCATTTCTCCCTGACTCTCTATATATGACCAGCAAGTTAGCAGGAAAGTGCTAGTGTGAAAAATGAATACTTACATTACGTGCATAAAACTATTCCCCCTTCAGTGTCCTCATATGGCAAATGGGAATTTGGTGACGCATATTAACACCCTAACTCGTTTGTATATCCACCAACGTCCAGGTACCAGCAAGGCACATAACATTGTGGTACACATGTCTAATACAGCAATTCAAGGATTGATTTTAACCCACAAATCCCCCACCCTAAACAGGTAAGCATGTGTCCCGATCGGTTCCATTGATATGCTATCTGGGTGTTCTCTGGGTGTTTAGAGGCCATTGCGTAAACATTCACTCCTGGCTCATTTGTGTTCAAATGGACTACTACTTTTGGTCCAGGTGGCTGACATAGTGCACATACACAAGCTGTTCAAACGCTTCAAAAAAAGGCTCTTAAAAACGCCAAAGGGTTCACTGTGCGTTTTCATTGAAACACATTTTAGCATCATTTTGTCCAACTTTAAAACAATAAATGAAAAATTACATAAAAAAAAGAAATGGGCAGTATGCAATTACCCTCCACGCTTCCCTTTCATCAGGTACCTTACACGCATAACCCACAGTATCCAGAATGGGGCCCCAGCCAAAGCTACATATTACAACTCCAATGACACTTCAACTTCCTCCCTTAAAGAGCCCACTCAGTGCTGCAAACATCACCTATAGCAATGTTCCATCCAATCCAGTTGCATTATTTTGAGTTGAATAATAATATAACTCACGACGGATACCTCTCTCATCTAAGTGCTGTAACATTTGTCGTTATTATCTAAATTAATGGTAACGTAACACAGCGTAACGTTTTCTTGTATAGTGCACCTCCGAAATGTGTGATGGCTTTGTGGCGTGTGGTTTTGCCAAAATAAAAGCGGGGGTGAGTATAAGGGTTAGAGGAAGAAACTAAACATGTGGTGTTGATGAGTCTGGGCTGGAAGTAACTGAATCCTGAGTTCTGGTATGGTTCTATGTGGCTTGTGGCGCTGACACCTTAGAATGTGCTCTATCTAGAAGGACATAGTCACACTCCACTAGATGACAACACTTGGACACTGGAAGAGTCTCTGTCAGAGTGCAGTATGTGATAGAGCTAAAAATGAAGAAAGCTGTGTGATGAGCTCTGATCTGTTCCCCAATGTTCCTGTGGTCAGAATGGTGCTAGCGGCCATAATTCTGCTGTGTGTGTTATAGTTGGGTGTAGTTTAACGGTGATAGTGTATATCTAATGGTCGTGGATGGGGAGGTGGATTGGGGATCCCGAGGAGTCCCATTAGAACTCTAGGGTTATACTGAATGGGTAGAGTTCAGTTCATGCTGCATTATTAAATATTTTGATGAGGTGTCACTATTCTAGGTTCCATTGTATGATTATTGTAGGGTGGTGGTGTCAGTGTGTTAGGTGTGATGGGGAGAAAAGGTTGGTGAGCTTGACTCCGCAAGATTCCGATCTCCAAGGTGTTCTTTAGCTTACAATTGTTCACCTTTATACTGAACAGGTCAGCAAAGCTGACCAGAATATGAAAGTCTCTTGTTTGTCCTTTTTGCAAGGACTGTGCTCTGGTCAGTCTATGTGTCCAGATCTATGCTGGATATTATGTTGTTAAAACCCAAATGGTCCTTCCCTTGGAAGTTGCAGGCCCCTGCAGGTTCAACTGGTTCTGGTAGGTCTTAGAATCTGAACCAGGGATGGTTGGAGGTTGGAAGTGCCCCATGGACCAGTCTTCACAGGGTGCCATGTGAGTTAACATTTTGAATTAGTGAACAGACAGGTTTTGAGAGATTTTCTGAAGACTAGTTAATTGTCCTCTGTGAAGAGTCATCTCTGCAATGATTTCTACAAATGTGTTGATCGGAAAGAGAAGGAGGATCTTGAAGGTACACAGTTTGTCAATTTCTGAATGAGGAGGGGCCAAGTTGATCCTGCCAGAATTCAAATGTGTGCATTTTTCTTTTAACTCAGAAGTCTGATAGACACTTTATTTGTCTGCAATAATGCAGACACAGATCCCCGGTTTTTAAACAATGTGCACACACTCCCCCCTGTACTGCAATCCCTATACAGGCTCCAGAATTAAGAGTCATTTTTCTAACTTTGGGATTGACTGGCTAACAGAGAAAACGGTGTTGAGGGCCCCAAATACAATGGAAACCACAAGCTACCTCAGAATCCGAGGTCTGCATAAAAATAAAAAGATGCCTAAATCATCATTCAGGTATCCCTATTTAGGTGGTGTAAGGATATTTGGCGTGTTACAGCACAGAGTACTTCACTACTGCACAGGTAGCATTTTTTTATGCAGCACCACTACATGGGTGTGGTGCATAGATGTTGGGTATTTTGTGGATATTTGGGACTTTGCGGTATTTTCTTACCGCCAAAATACCTTTAGCAATAATCACTCTCTGTATTCATATTGGGTCACACATGACAATAATACATTGCATTATTTCAGAATTCAGACCTATTTAGATGGTATGCGCGGTAGTTTGCGTGGTTGGTTGGTATAGTGGTTGGTTTATTTGTGGCCCCAATATCCAACATCCCTTGTTTTTTATCTAGATTGTTCTTGATCACTAGAGAGACCTCGGGCCTACATTTTATGGATACCACATTTTCAGTGTTAGTGTTGTGTGCCACCATGGGCAATTGTGGTATTTTTGTGGTAATTTCCACTACCTCATATATGGTAGGGAACTATGTCCAGAGAGTCTCTCTTCCCGTTGACTCATGTACCTCCAACAGGCAATGCTACAAACAGTCACTCACAACTGTCCATACTGAATAGAATCATGCACACATCTGCTTTAAAATGACAATTGCACTGTTTAAAATCTACCCACGTTTAAACCTTTCCCCATGCAAAATGAAAGAGAAAAATAATACACACTAGCTATCTGTTTTCAAATATTTTTGTATTATAGAAATTTCATTTAAACACAGTTTAACCTTTTTTACAGAAATAAATAAAATGGTACAACATTATTTGTGATAAAATGAACAGAGAGCTGCGAGAATATATTCAATTGGTAACATTAAATATGCTGATAAGCGACTGAGACTCCCTCTAATACACTGACTGAACAGCTTCGCACACTTTCGCACAGCTCCCACTCGCTTCTGTAATTACCTTATCTGTTCAGCATGAGTTTTCTCCGGCTATTCTCTTTCTGAATTTGGCTCCCTTGAAGATCAATCCCAGTGAGAACAAGCATCTGCCATTCTCAAACCGGGGTTATTGCCTGGCGCTCTCAGCTTTTGCAGCAGGAATGCCCCAGCCAGGAAAGAGATCCTTCTCCCAGCTCTGCAAGATGTCGACTGTCTTCCCCCTCTTCTCAAGCTTCTCCAGCAAAGTTCTAATCACAGCCTCTAGCATGATACTTGCTATGACGCTGCTCCAATCAGAATCAATCATGTCATCTCCTCCATCACTACACAATGGCTCACTTCTACAGTGGCAATTGTAACAAACTGATTTCCTGCTCTTTCGAGCTCTTTGCTTCCTGTAGTTATGTGGACAGAGCAGCAGAGAAAAAAAATGAATGTGCGTTTAAAAGTTCACTTTCAGAGTAGGCCTAATTCTGCAGTGGAGACACATTTTTATTAGTAGGTTATGTTAAATGAAGTTTTATTAGTCAGGTTAGTTGTTAATAAGGTTAGTTATTAATTTTCAATGTGTCCCTTGCAACATAGGCATTTCAGGTGAAAATATAGTGTGCATTTTGAATGTGCAGATGTGTGCTTTTAACTGTAAAAATGGATTTGCATCTTATATGTAAAAATCATTTTTGACTGAATAGCCTGTCTTTACTTATATGTCCATGTTACTCTGGCAACAAATATAGCAATGCACCACACCCATGTAGTGGTGCTGCATAAAAAAATGCTACCTGTGCAGTAGTGCTGTACTCTGTGCTGTAACACGCCAAATATCCTTACAGTGGGCAAGTCTTGGATGTAGGTGGGTTAGCTGCATGGAGCACACACGTTGTCAAATATTGAAATTACAGTCGAGATGGTTGAGGTGAATGTGGTCAATCGGGGGTAGGGGGGAGAGAGCATGTCAATGGGAAGATGTTGGTTTAATTGCAGTATCCAATTTCTGTACCTATTATGTCTGAGAGGAGCTTTCACTTCTGCCACCTAAACACTCATGGTGCCTATGCTGCGCTACACATCATTCTTTCTGTCGGGGGCTGGTGCAGGGGTGCTTGCAACAATCCCCCCAAGGCAGTAATGGCTATCATATAATGTTATGCACGCTCCTCAACCCCAGACTGACCGTTATGGTTTTAGCTCGTTTTTAGGTTCACATTTGTGGTTATAATATATTTGAAGTTGTGTGTCAGCAGTGGGTGGAGTTAGGTAGTCAACAACATACCTTTGTGCCACTGAGACACCATTTTACATTTCTTTTTTAGTCCTGAGAGTATCCCAACAATCTGGAGGATTGGCTATGGGGACTGATCCACTGCTGCCTCTTTGCTCAATGTTAATAGTATGGATGAAGAAGCCCTTGAGATTTGCCCTGAAAGGGCTGAGATGTTCAACTCATTGCTTTCAGTGCACGTCATTCAATATTCTTGTACAGGGATTGTAGTTGTAGTTTCAGACAATAAAGCCAGGTTTGTAAGTACCAGAATGCAATGTGAGGATGAAAGCTGGTTAACTATCTCACACTTGCCATGCACGAATTTGAGACATCTTTAATCTTCCCTATGTGTTCTACATACAATAGTCGCCTGAACTTTGTCTGAAGAAGGCATAGTGTTTTTTTATTATGCACGTTGTGCTTACAAGCAAGAGACATCTTATCTTTAATGTAAGGACATCTCTAATAGTTCACCAAATAGTATGAACTCTGCAAGATACCACATGCTTTAAAAAAAAAAAAAAAAACACACACTTCACTCCTGGTTCAACATCAAATAATATGTAGTTAAAAATTGTGTTTGGCAGAATAGACATCACACCCAGTGCAACGTCAAATAACATGCAGACAAAAACAGTCAGTTTGAAAGAAGAACTATAAATCATAACTTAATTTCAAATGATAGGTAGTCACAGACAATCTGTTTAACCTAGGAGATATCTTCCAGAGGCGCCGAGTACAGGTGGGAAAGGGGGCAAGCACCTCCTTCGATGTTTAGCAGTGAGGACATGAACCTCACTCTGTCCCCGTAGAGATGTTTACAGTTTTCTAGACTGTGCCCAGTGGCAGTGTGGCTGGAGATGAAACACAATTGACTTTAAAGCCTTCTACACGAACTGCACTGTTGGCAATGCGGTGATTGTGCACACAGTCAGGGGTCCATATCTCATGCTGAATTATTTGAACGCAGAGTAGCATATCCTAATGTCGGAATCTTCCAAGATAGCTCAGCAGGTCGGGTGACTGTTGCTGAGATATCGTTTGTGTACATTTGGATGTAAAACGAATATGTGCAGTAAAATGCAACTGTCCGCAAGGGGGTGGGCTGAATTGGTCGCGTGTTCATATTCAGGACAGCGGTGGGAGGATTTCTGCCCCATATTAAAAATCAAAGGTTGCCACCCATAAAGCCACTGCTCAGTTTCTTAATAGCTCCTGTCAGCACAATGGACTCATATGCATTTGATTGTGCACTTTGACAATCAAATAAAATCAGAAGTACACCATGCAGTAGCACTCAAAGATAGGGGCTTAAACATTGCACCATACGGGTGGGGGTAGTCATGCCAACAATGCCATGCAGTTTAAAGACACCGCATGGATTTAAGTTTCAGAAGCATGCTTCACTTTTGGATTGTCCTTGTTGTTGTTTGTATAGAATTTTAAGCTACTCATTTAGAAACGAATAGGTACCCATCATGTGGGAAGCTGGGTTTTAACATAGACGCCCCCACCCCAATGATATGCACTGCCCTTCTTTTCCTGTGGTGTCTGCTTCAGGGTAGAACAAAGAAGAGGGTAAGCAAACATAGAGACTATGAACATCTGATTGTTTGCCGAAAAGTGAATTTACTAAAGGGGGTCAGGGGTGCGAAGCAGCATTTCGGGTGGAATGCCCCTCCATGCCACCCTTTAGGCAGGCCCATGGGAACGTCCACATTTACGAACGTACTGCCCCTCTCCTGATCTGCTGCTGCAGCCCCCAGAGCGGGCAATCATTTAGGAGAGGGTCATTGTGGGAGGATCGCTACAATGTACCGCCTGCTCCCCATCAGATGGGTTGGTGGGGGTGGGACAGGCCATGTGATTGACTGAAGGGGGTATGCAGGTCTCGCCTAATGCGCGTGGTCCATGCACAGCCATGCCTTCTATGGAGAGCAGCCAGGGACCTGGGCAGGGCTGCGAAGGATGCTCTGGCGCTCAGCTGTGAGCACATGACACAGATGGCCGAGGAGACCTGGGGGAGCAGTAGGGGCTCTGAGACCTCCTTTGTCCCACAGTTATCACTAAAACAGACACAGCGGCAACGGCGCATTCTGTCATCATAATTCAGGACCTTCCTAGCTTCGTTTTCTGCAGTGTGTTCCTGTTTTTTCCCCCTTTTGTATTGCTTACTGAGCAGAGGAACGGTCTCCAAGAGCTGGTGATAAGGACATGCGTGGACAGAGAGATAGATATATGTAGACAGACACCAGATCGATAAAGGCAGCATTCAATAAGCAGTTGCCACCTCATGAAGCAATGGCCTAGTACACAACACGCCACAAATCTGCCTTTCACCCGAGATACAAACTGGTTTTTCGTGTCTATCATATATTAACTTTTTTTAAAAAACATGTTATAGGTGAGCTAATACACATTTATACACACTGCCAAACACGCATTGTACCACACAAGGAGTCAAAACCTGAGATAGATAAATAGATAGAATTAAAAAAAAGAAAAAAAAAGAAAAAAAAAACATTATAAACAGGTTCACATTACATATGACCAACGGAGAGAATGCGAGGACATGAGAACGAACAACTCAAGACCATATGAATGACAATAATCCCTTATCAAATGAATAGCAAGTATCACATCCTCAGCAGCCCCCAGTATTTCAAACCAACTACACACTGGGCCTCATTAGGACCCTGGCGGTAAGGGGTTTGCGCCAGCGTTAGCTGCGCCGACCCCTTACCGCCAACTACGAGTTCCCAGAGCGCCATGGTCATTTTTCCGCCCGCTTTTTGCGGGCGTAAAAATCCATGGCGCTATGGGACCTCGGTGTTAATTACGCCACCGTAGTGTACGGTGGCGTAATTAACACCTTCCCCACTCCCATTGAGCCCTATGGGGCCGAAATGGGAATGGGGAAGGGTAAATGGGTCAATGGGGACTTACCGCCCCGCCGACCTCGGAATGGGGCGGTAAGTCCGCCATCCGCCATGGCGTAAAGGGACTTTGCGCCATGGCGGAAAAGTCCGCCGATGGCGGAAAAAATCCGCCAGGGTCGTAATGAGGGCCACTGAGAGTTATTATGTCACCACGATCCACGGGGATAAACCCTATTCACAAGTAAACACGAAGCACATGCATTTTATAATCATGCTTTATTATTGAACCCAAGGCCCTCGTTCCAGTTCAGCTTGCATAAATAGAGTGAAATGTGTCTGTCTCAATACTCAGTCGCTCTCCCCGCTACTAATCCAGCATTGTCCGCTGATTCTCTTGTCTGTAAAAAGGCTTGCACCGGGTCCCACACATCACTAGGCCTTGAAATATTGGGCAACATCCTACAATACTCTAGCTCTATGTCACAGCACCAGGCTAGACACCGCAGACATTTGGCTACGGTTGGGCAACAGGACTAGCCCGGAGTATTAATATTCATCACTTTGCTAGCATCATGCATATGGAGCTCAGTTTCCTCTCTCCCTAAGGAGTCCTCAAGAGCCACACGAACATGCAGCAGAGGATATCTTGAGGCATATCTTGGGACATTATACGTCCTGTACTTTCAGATACCTGCAGTCAAAAAGACGACAGGGAAGGGCACTCCCACATAACATGTATACATCTGGCATTGTCAGTTTTGCAACTGGGACACCGTCCATCACTAGTGTTATCGAATTTCTTCTGAACCATGGTCGATAAATAGACTCAGTGGAGTATCTAAAATAGAATGAGCTAGAACCTGGAGCTAATCCCCACTTTCCTGGTGTAACAGCACATATAATGCCATAACCTATCTTCCATGTCCGGTCCTACATCTGCTGCCCACTGCGATCTACATGCTAGCACCGCCCTAGGAGCTGGTCCTAACACCATCTGTTATATTGTGGAAACCACCCTTCTGGCATTCAGAGAGTCAACAAGATACTTCAAAAGGGCAAATACCTGTGGTTAAGAAGGAAAACAAGGTGGCCAGGTCCGGAATGTCACCCAGATCCTGAAGTATTGAAACACCAAACCAAACATAACCCCAAGCTTGGCCTCAAACAGTTTCTAGGAGTCAAAGTTCCCATCCACATAAAAATCAAACATATTATTGACCTTCAATCTCGACCACTCTCTGCTAATCATACCATAACATGTGGGGGCGAGACATGAATATGCAAGACTGTCAATTCTGAGATATACAGACCCTGCACCCCCATTGTCTGACAAAACCTCCCCCATGCATCAAAGGGGCGCCTATCTTTAATTTGCATAGATATCAAAGTACTTTGTAGGGCATGTGGATGGGCCAACTTCCTCTCAATTTGAACGTGCAGGAAAGACTGGGAACCCGGCATCCAATCTGAAACAAACGAAACCTGAGCCGCCAAGTAATACAATTCAATGTCAGGCACATTCAGTCCCCCTTGTTCCCACGTTCCGTGAGTATCTCCCATCGAATTACAGGTGTTTTCAGTTGCACACCAACCTGATCAACAACTTTAACATCTCTTTAAAATAGTGGGAGCCGAGCTATTTTAGGGAGGATCACCATTTTTATACTAGTTACTCTGCCCATAAGGGAAAATGGAAGTGAGGTAAACCCCTCAATTTTACCCTGTATTGCCTTTAAACACGCCCCATGATTGTCTTTTAGTAGTTGGATTTGGATTCTACTAACTACTATGCCCAGAAACGCTGTGCAAGTCTGTTTCCAGCAGAACCTTCCCAATCCCAGAGACTTCTGGGTGGCCTCATTAATGGAAATAGGATTGACTTAGACCAATTTACTTGTAGCCCTGTTAATGACTCCAATCAAGCATTCCCACTAGGTCAGTGCCTTGTCTGGGATTACTCAAGGGAAGCCCTTATTTATATATTTTTATGACAAGTTATAACCTGGATGATGAACCCTTGTATAACGCCCCTCTCCTTGAATCCCCCTGACCTCACTGAGCCAAGAAGTAGGTTTGTTTTGCAATTTAAAAAGGTTTATTTGAAAAATTAACCAATAGAGATATATCACACTTTTATAATAAGTTAATATTGATAGCACACTTGTGAATATGAGCAGTAATCAGCAATAGGTAATCCTACAGTAGCGCAGTTCTTGGTTAGTTTTGAATAAGAACAGAGGACTAAGGTAGCAGAGAATGCTTCATATGGTTCAAGGAAATGCAAGGTGGGACAGAATGCAACACAGAAATAATTTGATATGATTTCAACAAGAGATAATGTGATCGCTTTTTCTTTTGACAATTCACCCACCCATCCCCCCTTTATGCAATATAAGGAAATGGAAGGAAAGCACACAGTCTTCAAGAATACCAACAAAAATGCAATACAAAGTTCCAATTCCCCCCCAGCAAGCTTAGAGAAACAGGGATGATTTTAAATGCAGGCAAAGTACTTTAAATGTGGTATGCAAAGAAGAGAAAAATATGCTAAAAATGATTTGAATTCCCTCTAGAGGTTCAGGGTGAGTGAGAGATACTTTAAATCAGTTCAGGCCAGCCCTATCAATGATTCAGGGCTGGTTACCAGGTTGAAAATGGAATTCCGTAATGGAATCAAAAGACAAATATTTTTACACGTGGCTGAAATGAAATAAAATGTCAAATTGCAGCAATTTAGTCGCGTGCGTAGAGCGCAATTACAAAGGAACTATAAGGAGTAGCACGTCGGTTTAAATCTCGCTTCTATCACAAACGGTTCAATTGATACGGACGATTTTGTGAAGGTAGATTCCCAAAATAAAAGTAAAGCTCAGAATGACAGATGACAGTTTTGCAGCTTTGAATCAACAGGAGGGACACGGTTTCTATGATGCAGTTCTCAATTGGTTAAAATAGTTTGAATTAGATTATTTTAAACTAAGAAATTGGTTTTGCACAGTTCTGGCTGAGTACTCACACTATATTTTGGGCAGGAATGCGACTTCGTCATGGATCGGGTTGGACTGGCTGCGGTTCTCTCACCACTGGGTACTGGTTCTGCGCACAGCGATCTGGGTCAGCTCTCAGCACTGCACATCGATCTGGTCTCTCTGGATCTCTGGTCTCTCTGGAGATTGATGGATTTGAAGTCTGGAGTCTCCCGGCAAAGCGTCCCGCAAGAAAGTGGAAAGTGAATGTTCTTGCCTGGGTTCCAGTGGCTCTTTTTATGTCTTTTGTAAATGGGTGTGGATGCTAACTTTCTTTGCCCAACCCACTCACGATTTGATAAGTCAAGGATTTCTCTTTGACCTGATTTGAGAAGGGGGCAGTGAGTCAGAGTGAGTCATCTTTAAGGCATACAGAAAGAACACTCCCCTTTGCTTTTACCTTAGAAAATCATTTTCATAACTAAACACATTTCCCAGATACACAAGTGGTTGACATTACATGTACAGATTGCAAATGACTTAAGGTACATTCTTGTTCAACTCTGATCTTCCTAAGAGCTTGCATTCAAAAATGACAACTTATTTTCGTTTTTAGTTGGTTTACCAATATCAGACGTTTACCGAAAATGGCACAAATGTACACCGCCTTTCTACACATATTCCAGTAAATTTTCATTTTTCTAGCGTGAACCCCGTGTCTGCAATCTCCATAAATCATGGGGTTTTGCCTCAGAACATGGTACAGAGTTCTAACACCTCTTAAAATGTGCACAGAAAAATCACAAGAATGATGATATTATTTATATAATGTTTACAAGTCCGCACTATGATTTATCCATCTTTTTAGAATTATGCTCTGGCCCCAAAAGGATGTGAGTTTCCAAAGCACATGGTGGAATTTCTGGTTTATCCACTTCCCCAAGCTCAGCTTGCTCACAGAGGAACTTCTCCTCCCACTTCTCCCAAGAGGAAGCTATTTTACGACCTCCCCCAATATAACATTTGCCTGAGCCCAAGACAGTGCTTTGTTCAGTTTCCCACAGTCCCCAGGTGCTCCTCCCCTAATCCAATCAGAGAGGTGTCATCTCCCTTTTGGCGAGGGCAGGAGAATGCAGGCCAGGCCTGGGAAGAGTGGCTGAGCAAGTTTCAACTCCTGTCGAGGGTAGTTGCCAGGCAGAATTCAATCTCTTCAAGCCAGGCTTCAGCCAAATGTCACTTTTGTTCCCAGTTTTTCCTCATTCAAAACAAACTTGCAATTTTTACACATGCAGCTAGAACACTGATTCTAAGTTCAAAACTATGACATGTAAACAATTGCAACCTATGTGACACTCAAAAGTAGGTCACTCATTTATTCTAAACATTTCGATGTTAGTGGCTTTAAACCCAAATACACTTAAGCTGCTGACATCCCCAGCTATTTTCAATACATACATTAGACAATTACTTCCTTCAAGTCATTTCAGAATATAGTTTTACATTGTATCCACCTCTTAGTAAGTCTTTCTTTGGCCTGGGTTAGTTAATTTGTTCAGTTTTACACAAGTGTCTGGTGGTTTTAAAACGCCGGCTTTCTGGTGGTGGCAAGCACCAGTATTGCCCCCATTTTTGACATTAATAACAACAGATTTTGAACAGCACCATATTCCTTAGCACTGATTTCGCTCATGGCGCTTCTGGCCCCTCACGCTCACACTGGTGGGTGGCAGGTATGGCGACTGTTTTGTTGTACGCAAAGACTGCGCGGTTCTCCAGGATTCTTGCGCAAATGTTGGCTTTTCCACCCTCTTGGATTTCCTAAGCCCACAGCACCAAGTGTTGCAGCATAATAGTCCAATCGTGGGTCAAGAAGTCCAACAAGCTCCCCCACCCGACTGCGCTTTGATTTCGAGTCGAGGGGGAGTCGGGTGCAAAGGATGTTTTGATCCAGGTGCTGGTATGTCCGCATCATCTTCTTCCAATTCCGCAGATGGCACAGTTCAGCAGCTTTTCCTCCATCCGGTTGGATCGATCGGTTCTCCTCGCCTGTCCTGATGGGAATATTGGGCGGTACCCCGGGCCCCTCGGATGTTTGCTCCCGGTCCCCGGGTCGTTCTCCTTGGTCAGTCTCCATGGTTTCATCTCTCCTAGGATGATAAAGCAAAGCGCCAATACACATTCCTAGACATTTTTCCACTACTATTGATGGTGTGGCGAACATATACATTTTATACATCCGGATTCATTTTGCAGTCTTATTTTAAAAAACAAGATATAACAGGAAACATTTTCATACCAGAACCATGATATTTTAGAGACTATGTGCGGGATATTTTAGGGTTGGAACTGAATTACTCTGGAGCGGCCCCCTCTGGGGTTCCAGAGGATTCCTCCAGTTGCTGCAGAGTGTGCCTGGGATGGCAACACTTTAGCTGATTTATATGTACCCACTTGTCTTCCCCTTCTGCCAGACTACCTTTGGGGATGCGGATCTTATAAGCTACTGGGGAGATCTTGTCTATAATTACAAACGGTCCCTTCCATGTAGGCAAACATTTTTGCTGTTTGGCCTGGTTTCTTTGGAAATTGTATAGATAGACCCGTTCTCCCACATTATATACTTTCCTGGAAGTTTTCAAATCGTAATGGGTCTTCATGTTATCAGCTGATCTTTCTAGATTCCGCTGAGCATAGGCAAAAGTATGTTGAAGGTGTTTCCTTAAATTCTCCACTTACTCATGAGTTGTGGAGGCATTTATCAATGTCTGCTCTTGGGTCCTGTAGAGCAAATGCTGGGGAAGCACCATCTTGCGTCCAGTCATCAGCCCAAATGGTGACATTTTAGTTGCAGATGAAGGGGTAGATCTGATGGCCATTAGGACCAGAGGTAATCGGATATTCCAACTTGGCCCAGAATCTGCCACAAACTTTTTTAATATGCTCACAATGGTTCTGTTGTATCTCTCCACTGCACCAGAAGAGGCTGACCGGTAAGCAATATGTAGCTTCGTTTTGACCCCCAGTATCTCCCACATCTTTGTCATCACTTCACTAGTGAAGTGGCTAGCTCTGAATGACTCAATCCTTTGAGGTAGACCAAAACGGGAAAAGATGTGGTTAATCATCAGGCAGCTGCTGTTTCTGCCTTGCAGTTTGGGGCCAGGAGACATTCCACCCACTTGGTAAACAAGCATGTGACCGTCAACATCTACTTGTTTCCCCTAGACGAGCGAATCACAGGGCCTACGAAGTCGATTTGCAAATCTGACCATGGCAGTGTCATCCCCCTCTTTTGGAGAGGCGCACGGTGTGTGAGGGATGATGGCTGAAAATGTGCACACACCAGACACCCCTTCAAGTATTGGTCAAGGTCCTGCCCCATGTGTGGCCAGTATGCAACCTCTCTTAAGATCTCAAGTTTTGTATGAAACCCCCTATGACCGGCGGTGGCCGCATCATGGGCGTGACTTAACTTCAGGCTTCGGAATGAGGTAGGGACCACCCACTGATCATGGCCAGCTTGGGATTTCTTTACCAACAAACCGTCTTGGATTCAGAACATCTTTGGACAATTCATCAACACTCTAAGGTCCTCTTTCCCAATGTAATCGGTATCCGTCTGGGGAAAGTTCTCAGGGTCCTCAATGTGTTGGTAAAACTTACCAAGTATTGGATCCCCTTTTTGAGCCATAATCAAATCGGCATCTGAGGTCTCCTTACTCCATTGTGCAGTTGAAAGATCATTGTGAGCATTTGTCTGGGACCTAGTGATAGCAGTGACCTGGATTTCCCCCCAACAGGGACTCAATCTCTATTAGATTCCCTTGGATGGCCCTGGTTTTGGCCAGCTGATCAGCTAAAACATTTCCAGTTTTGTCTGGTCCCTCTACTTTGGAATGACCCTTGATCTTTTTCCAGTAGATGGTCATCCCATTCAATGTGACCAGATCATCAATATTTTGGATTAACTCCCCATGTTTCAGGGGTTTGTTATTATCACATAACATGCCTCTGGTTTTCCAATTGACCAGGTGCTCCACGAACCCGTTCCGTACGTAATCTGAATCTGTGATTATGACCAGTTTGTGGAGTTGATGTTGGACAGCAGTGAGGATGGCTTGATGCAAAGCCATTAACTCTGCTACTTGACTACTTCGGGGACCGATTTTGTACCCAGCGGAGGGTTCCAGAGACTCATTCACCCACGCATTCCCTACGCCGGCCACCAGTTCTTTTTCCCCATTGTTGTCAACATGGTAAGATCATCCACCCACATAGACAGTGGGCATTCCCTCCCACTTGTCTTCTTCAAAGACTTTGTGTGGGGAACTAAGGTATGCCTCCATGTTGTCCTTGATTTTTAGACTTTCGTCCTCGAGACAGTTTTCTCTGGCACACTCATGCAAGTCAGCCAGACCTTGCGCGAGGGGACTCTTGTTGTTTTGGCCATATCTGACCTCCACAGGAAAGCCTTGCATTGACAGAATCCAGGAAGTAATTCGGGAATTACTCACATTTCCGGCTCGGATTCTGTCACTTTGGAGATATTGCAGAGGCTGGTGTGGAGTCTCCACTATGATGTGTTCCCTCTGGATGAACGGGCGGTAATTCTTCAATGCCCACACCCTTGCCAGGAGTGCCTTTTCACAATCTTTGAATTTTTCCTCCACAGAGGATAAAGTTTTGCTCGCATAGGAGATTACTTTATTGACCTTGTCATGCTTTTGGTATAATACTGCCGTCAAGCACGTATTAGAGAACCCTGTCTCCAGGAAGAACTCCTTGTTTCTGACAGGGTAAGCTAGGCAAGGCGCTTGTGAGAGGCTTCTTTTGAGTTGTATTACTGCCTCGGATTGTTCTGGACCCCATTCCCACTTGACCCCCCCTTCAAGAGATGAATCAGGGGTCTGGTGATCTCTGTGTAGCCCTCAATGATCTTTCTGCTGTAATTAGTCAGTCCAAGGAGGCTCCTTAGTTCCCGCAGAGTTGTGGGGTCTTTCAGTTTCTGAAGTGCTTCCACTTTCTTTTCCTGGGGACAGAGACCCTGAGGAGTAATCTCATGCCCCAAGAAATTAACACGGGTTCTACACCACTGTGCTTTCTGAAAGGAAAGTTTTGCTCCGGCGGCCCTCAACTATGTCAGAACATAACGGATCTCCGCTATGTGTTCTTCCACAGATGAACTTTTGATGAGGACATCATCTACATAAGCCAGGTTACCCCTCGCAACCAGGTCGGGCATGGCCTTATGTAGGAAAATGTTGCCGGAGTTGAGGTATCCGAAGGGAGTCCGGGTCCATGTGTACTGCTGGCCCCCAAAGGTAAAAGCCAGTTTTTAATGGTCCTCCCTACTGACAGGCACAGACCAGTATCCATTGGTCAGGTCTATTGCAGTGAATACCTGTGAATACCTGTGACCCCTGAATCTGGGCCAGCCCTTGGTCAATGTAGGGCAGAGACCATCGGGAAGTTTGTTGAGCTCCCTCAGGTCAGCGCAGAGTCTCCACTGGCCGTTTGGCTTCAATATTCCCAGCACAGGATTATTGAAGGTTCTGTGTACTAGACGGATTATCCCCCGGGACTCAAGGTTCTTAATTATTTCAGTAAGGGACTCCATGGATGCGAGAGGCAAACGATATTGCTTCACAAACACTGGAGTCATGCCAGGGTCCGTGGGAATTGTTGTCGTGTGGATGTCGGTGCAACCACAGTCATATGAGTCTACCGCAAAGAGATCTTGGAAATCCAAGAAAACTTGTTTCAACTTTTGCTTCTGTTCCAGAGTCACACTGGCATCAGCTAGGTTGACTCTCTCTTCCACCATCTGCCTGAAGCCTGGAAAGACTTCTGGTCTTGCTATCTCAGCGGCCTCCTCCAGCTGGGTGGAGAAGTCCCTGGTCAGAGTGCTGATTTGGACCGGAGGCTTCAGGTGGGAAAGGCAGCCCTCATGGACCTGGAAAATCACCTCATCCCCTCTGAAGTCACAAGTCACATCTTTCTTACCAGAAAGGCAAGAAGTGTACACCAGGAAGTTCCCCACATGCCGGGTAAAGATCCTGTCTGGTGTTGTATTGTCAGCACTGTCACTGTCAAAACAGTCCTTGGGGATTGGTCCTAACAGTTCATTTCCTAAATCAATGGAGAAATGTCGGTCATCAACCGCCATTCCAATAATGGTGCCTGCGGCTAGAGTAATACTCTGTAAGTCGCTGTTATCCACCTCTATTGGAATGGTGTCATGTTCTATGTTGACTAATGGTGTTGGGTTTACCCCCAACCCTTGCAGTTGGAGAGAAGCATTTAGATGAATATAAGCATCAGGGTTTTTTAATCTTTGTCCTCTTTTAACTTTCACTTCCAGGGAGAATTGACGGGTCCTTTCTGGGATGGTGACTTCCTCTTTAACCTGAATTTCAACTGCATACGGTAGCAATTGAGCTGACCTAAATGCTTTTTCTGGATCATCAAAGCCCATGGGATTATCCGCTAATCGGTACCAAGCTTTGAAGTTTATTCGGTCCAAACTAATGGCAAAGCGATTGAGAATGTCACTGCCTAAGTAAAAGGCGGCAGTGACGTTTCGCACGACCCAACAATTATTGACTGTGCTCTTGTTGCCAATGGAGATTTTGAGCATACACCTGCTTGGCAGGAGATGTTTGGAATTGGGTGTTTCCAGAAATATTTCCCATTTGTCTATCAGTTTGAATGCGGGAATGGCTGGATCTTTTGGGAGTTGGCGGAACATGGCTTCGCTGATGAAGCTCTTACCGTTGTTCACACACACTCGGGTGAGAACAGAGTCCTTCCCATCATTTAACTGAACAGGGATGAACAACTGCTCTCCAATTTGCTGAATATTAGCCAGGCTCTGAGCTGATTTCACATCTTTCTTGACTATCGGAGTGGGAATGTCTGATTGTGGATTAGTAAAGAATTTCAGAGTTTTTCATTCCAGTGTGGAATACCACCTTAAACTGGAAGGAAGGTTGATTTTCAGAAATAGAGAGGACCCCCCCATCACCAGTCTGTTGTCCTACTGCTATTACGGTCACGTCAGGAATTTTGTTGTTCTGGAAGTGAAATTCTACTTGGTCAGATTTTTGTTCAACCATGTGGCAGGTGCCGTTTAAACTAACATGGTTGACACTCTGTTTTCATTTTATTGGTCGGCTAGTCTGGGTCCAGTGGACCTTGTTTACGCAATCTATTATGGGTGACAACCTTCTCAGGAGGTCATTCCATAGTAAACAAGTGGTGCCCTCTGGAGTCACTACTATGACCGGGTGTTTCACCTTGTGTCGTCCAATTTTGAGGTCCAAATCTGCAGTCCCCTCGACGGAAATTTCCTTCCCGTCAAAGTTCTGGAGTTGTCCAGGAAGAGAGGTGAGAGGAATACGGTAATTCTCCCCCCTTCCTGCATTTAGTTCATCAAAGGCCCTTTTGGACAGAAGGGTAGCTTGGGATCCAGTGTCCACCAGGGCCAATATTGTACCCTGCCCCTGTACTTGTACCGGGGTACAGTATCTTTCCTCCTTCTCCTCAAGAGGGCACAGATAATGCACATTTTTGGACAACTGGTGGGCTAATTTTCTGGTTTTGGACATTGGGAGAGAAGAGATTTGGGCAGAATTCTGTGGAGAGTTGTGGGAATCTGCAAGAAAAAGTTGGCAATTTGAAATGGTTTCGGGTTCCCCTGGTTCCGGTTCTGGGCCGCCCCCCCCTTTTTGAAGGCAGTCATCAGGATGGGTTTGACCCATGGTATTTTGGTATTGTTGGTTCTGGGATAGAATGATGGGCGGCAACAGCTCAATCCCCACATCTACCCAGTCTATTGACTTGGTTTTAGGTTCCCCTGGTCCCGGTTCTGGGCCGCCCCCCCCCTTTTTGGAGGCAGTTACCAGGATGGGTTTGAACCAGGGGTTTTTGGTATTGTTGGTTCTGGGATAGAATGATGGGCAGCGACAGCTCAATCCCCACATCTACCCAGTCTGGGTTGGAATCCCTTGGGACGCATTTTTTCTTGGGAGGAGTTCCCCCATCTCTGAAGGAGAAGATCCTTTTCCCAGGATCCTCTGAGGATCCCTCTCCCTCAAATTGGAAGACCTGTACCTCCCCCACAAAATGGGTCTGTTTGGGTCCTTTGTTTCTCCTACCTCTTCTCTGATCCTTGGGTGGCAGACAGGAGATTTTGTTTCCGGTTCCTGGTTTTCCAGGGGCTGTTTACAAGTTGGGAAGGAAGCTTCCTCCAAGGCTTTACACTCCCCTTCCCCTTGTGCCTCCTCCCTGGGAACCGGTGGGTTATCGGGGTGCTGCCCCCGTCATTGTTCTGGAGCACCAGGCCCAGAATTTGGGGCATTCTGCAGTGGCATGCTCATCTGAGGGTTCTGTTGAGCCCTCAGTATGTGACCCAGATCCCGTGCCATATTTTGGACCTTGCGCTCAAGTTGGGAAACCCGCTCAGGCTGATACGGGGTTCTGTTTTCTCCCCTGGGCGGATCCCGGGAAGGGTAGCTATCCCTTCTCTGGTAGTGCCCCGGGTTGGGAAGATTTGGGGACCCCTCCACCCTTGGCCTCCCCTCTCCCGGATTAGGTTGTCTGGGCTCAGGGAAGTGAGGACAGAAGGATGGATGATTTTGGGGCTGGAAATTGGGTGGATATCTGGGGAAAACATTCTGCCCAGTGTTTGGGGAATTTCTGCCCTCCTGTGGGAAGTTAGGAGGGAAGTTCCCTGGGTCAGGTGCTTGGTTGGATCCCCCCCCCCTTCAGCTGGAGGAGTCCACACATAACCCAGGATTGGTCTGTTTCCCTTGTAGCGGGGACTTACATAGTCAGGGGAGCGGGGGACCCCATTTGTGGGACTACCTCCTTGACTCCCTGTCTGTGACTGGGCCGAGGGCCTTCTGGGCTTTGAAATATTTGGTTCAGGCAGGTTTTTAGGTCCCCCCATCTCCAAATCTAAAACGGGGGCAACCTTTACCTCTGCCACCTTGGCAGCACCAGGGGTGCTGTTGGTTTTGGGGTTTTTGGGCTGATTCTTATTTTCCACCGGTTTCTGCACCTCATAGATGCGGGTGGCTTGCTCAATGACCCAGTCTAAAGATCTTTTCTCGTGAAAATCTCTCACAAGCTGGGTCATTATGTATTTGGTGAGAGCATGGAAAAATGTGTTGATGAATTCTCTGCTGTCCGTGCGCACCCTTCTGGTGGTCTGCACAAAGGCACGCTTCAATTCTTGCACAAATTCTTGTGGGGCCTGATCCTCCCCACATTGCAAACTGTAGGCTGCCTTGCGAGCCTCTTGGGGATTCCGGTGAACAGAAAAATGTTTCAAGATGGCCGCCCTATATGTGGACCATCTTGAATGGTTTTAGTCCTCCATCCCCGCAAAGAAACTGGAGTATTCTGGGAAGAATGTCCATTTGACAGACTGAAAGCAGCTACTGCTGTCCTTCAAATGGAAAGTCTCCATCATTTGCTTATAGAGCTCCAAGTGTTCCCAAACAGAATACTTGGCTTTCTTGTGATAAGGCGTGATGACACTCCTGATTGCCTTGATCTGCTTTAAGGGTTCCTTAAGCAAGGCCCTTTTTGCATTATTGGCTTTTTTGGTTCAGGTAACCCTGGTCCAATGGGAATGGCTGGCAGAATGTGGGGACCTGGTCTCCTGTGTCCTGGGCCGCTCAGAGGAGTCTTCAGATCCCTCCTTGCTGCCAGGATTTGATGGGTAACCCCCCCACTGCCCTAACTGGGCAGCGGTTTTTAGGATTCCCTTAGTGGGTCTACTTTCCTGGGGTTCCCCACTAAATTGCACTGTGCTTGGGTGCCCATACCCGGATGCCCGCCCATCCATTCCTGGGAGGTACTGGCCTATGAACCCCATACTTTTGGCTGGATAGTAATCTGCCCTCCCTGTGGCCCTGTGCTCATGTGCGCCAGGGGACATGGGGGTGGCAGAGTCCAAGGACTGGGAGAGATGAAGGCCTCTGGTACTTGGGCTCCTGAGGTTATGCTCAGGTGTTTCCCTTTCCCAGCGAACTTCATCTCTATCAGCCCCTGCTCCCTGTTGCAATGCAAGAGCCTGCGCTTTCAGTTTCTCAGTTAAGGCCTTAATAGACTCTATCAGTCTCTCCTGCATGGCTACCTGTTGCTGACAGAGAGCCTCATTCTCTCTCTGTGCCTCCTGATTGGTCCTGGAATACTGGGCCAGTCTTTGCTGCAGGAGGGTTACCTCCTGAGTGCCATCCCTACTGGCCTGCTCCTTTCTTGCCAGAGCATCTTCACTCTCCTGGTGTGCTCTAACAAGTTCTGATGCTCTTTTTGGAGGTCACCCAGCCCCGGGAGGGCCAGGTGATTTCCTTCAATTTTTTCTTTTAATTGGCAGACTTCCTGGCCTAAGGTGTCCCTTTCCTGACTAAGAGCCTGCATCTGTGCCGCCAGGTCGTCCCTCTGCCTTTGAAAGGCACCAGCTTTCTGGCGTTCTTGATCAAACTCTGCCTGGGTATCCAGGTCTTTCAAAATCAATTCATTGCTTTCCTATTTCTCTATGACTAGTCGGATTTGCAGGGTGGCTACCTGCTCTGTGCACGCCCTGTTAAAGTCTTGTTGTTGCTCCAGCTTTTTCTGGCTCTGCAGTAGGGCGTCCAAACCTTCCTGGTACTCCTTCTGCAAGACCAGAAATCTGTTATCCTGGTCAGACTTTTCCTGTTGCAGGATATCCATATCCTCCTTTATTTTACTAATGTACTGCCTACTATCATTTTCTGACTCCTGGCTCCTCTGCAGCCTCTGCTCAGAAGAGACCAGGTCAGATTGGGCCTTCTCTAATCCCATCAGTTGCCTATTTGCCAGATCTTGGACTTCAGCACATTTGTCCTGTATGGCTCCCATATGTAAATATAAATATGCCGCTACCCTGGCAATCTTGTTGTGCTCACCAAGCCACCGTGACCACTGAAGAGAACAGCTGTCCGAGGACCTCCCTTCCGGAACCAAGCCGAAATAGGGGAAAAAACTCTGAATGGGGAAAAACCCTTGGACTCCTCTGGTCTGTAGCCCGGAAGGCGTAGTTCCAGCAGAAAGTAGACTTTCAGATGGGTAGGAGGTAGATAGTAGACTGGATCCGTATGCGAAACTGAAGGCAACACTGCAGCGGAACAGGGGAGTCCTGTCGTGGGAGCCGGAACACCCACCAGCCAAGGCCGCAAGCGGGACAAGGACCGGAGGAGAGGTAAGCAAAGGAGAAAGGTGCCAGGCAAGTAGCGGAGAGAGAAAAGAAAAGCGCAGGGAAAGGGGCGGTGCCTAACCGCGGGGACGGGGCCGCAAGAGAAGAGAAACAGAAACCGCAGAGGCGCGGCGGCAGCAGAGAAAACTGGAGGGGAGAGAAAGTAAGAAGAACACTCGCTGGAGGGCGCGAGTGACTGGAGCCTGGACAGAGCGAGGCAGTAGCGAAGAAACCCGGAAGAGCGAGAGCTTCCAAAGGACAGTTGCAACGCAGGGACCGCTGGGCCGGGAGAGAAGATATACTCCCAGCGGCCCGCGCTACAAGGAGGAAAAAGTAACGGACACAAAGGAGGGACTAGTACCTCCCGTACCTACGTCCCAAAACCCAGCGCGGAAGAAACCACCAGTCGGAACGCCTGCGGGTGACACTCAGGGCCACATGTAAGGGACCCTGATCTCTCCATGTATCTGACCCTGTTTCAGTGATCTGGGGTGCGATTGCCTGCAACCAGACCGCCTGGTCCTGATGAGCCCAATCACTTCTCACAAATAGCTTATGTAAGAGGTGTTCTCTGGCTATTTTGATATCTACCAAGGTTGTCATTCTGGAACTTGATTTCCTTCCTGACTTACAGAAGTTATTATTTTATTTTGCAAAACAGACCGTTTCCTTAGAGCGTTCCGTTGAGGGGTGTTTTTACAGTGTAACACTGCGTGGTGATCCAACAGAATTTATATCTTCTGTCAGTTAGCACACTGTATTAATCTGCACAAGTGATAGATCTAATCCAGAATCCCCGTCTACGAGCCCCCACTCTGTTAATGACTCCAATCAAGCATTCCCACTAGGTCAGTGCCTTGTCTGGGATTACTCAAGGGAAGCCCTTATTTATATATTTTTATGACAAGTTATAATCTGGATGATGAACCCTTGTATAACGCTCCTCTCCTTGAATCCCCCTGACCTCACTGAGCCAAGAAGTAGGTTTGTTTTGCAATTTAAAAAGGTTTATTTGAAAAATTAAACAATAGAGATATATCACACTTTTATAATAAGTTAATATTGATAGCACACTTGTGAATATGAGCAGTAATCAGCAATAGGTAATCCTACAGTAGCACAGTTCTTGGTTACTTATGAATAAGAACAGAGGACTAAGGTAGCAGAGAATGCTTCATATGGTTCAAGGAAATGCAAGGTGGGACAGAATGCAACACAGAAATAATTTGATATGATTTCAACAAGAGATAATGTGATCGCTTTTTCTTTTGACAATTCGCTCCCCCCCCCTTTATGCGATATAAGCAAATGGAAGGTGAGCACACAGTCTTCAAGAATACCAACAAAAATGCAATACAAAGTTCCAATTCCCCCCAGCAAGCTTAGAGAAACAGGGATGATTTTAAACGCAGGCAAAGTACTTTAAATGGGGTATGCAAAGAAGGGAAAAATATGCTAAAAATGATTTGAATTCCCTATAGAGGTTCAGGGTGAGTGATAGATACTTTAAATCAGTTCAGGCCAGCCCTATCAATGATTCAGGGCTGGTTACCAGGTTGAAAACGGAATTCCGTAATGGAAGCAAAAGGCAAATATTTTGACACGTGGCTGAAATGAAACAAAATGTCAAATCACGGCAATTTAGTCGCGTGCGTCGAGCGCAATTACGAAGGAACTATGAGGAGTAGCAAGTCGGTTTAAATCTCGCTTCTATCACAAACGGTTCAAGAGATACCGACGATTTTGTGAAGGTAGATTCTCAAAATAAAAGTAAAGCTCAGAATGACAGATGACAGTTTTGCAGCTTTGAATCAACAGGAGGGACATGATTTCTACGATGCAGTTTTCAATAGGTTAAAATAGTTTGAATTAGATTATTTTAAACTAAGAGATTGGTTTTGCACAGTTCTGGCTGAGTACTCACACTGTATTTTGGACAGGAATGCGACTTCGTCACGGATCGGGTCAGGATTGGCTGCGGTTCTCTCGCCACTGGGTACTGGTTCTGCGCACAGCGATCTGGGTGAGCTCTCAGCACTGCACAGCGATCTGGTCTCTCTGGATCTCTGGTCTCTCTGGAGATTGATGGATTTGAAGTCTGGAGTCTCCCGGCAAAGCGTCCCGCAAGAAAGTGGAAAGTGAATGTTCTTGCCTGGGTTCCAGTGGCTCTTTTTATGTCTTTTGAAAATGGGTGTGTATGCTAACTTTCTTTGCCCAACCCACTTACGATTTGATAGGTCAAGGATTTCTTTTAGACCTGATTTGAGAAGGGGGCAGTGAGTCAGAGTGAGTCATCTTTATGGCATACAGAAAGAACACTCCCCTTTGCTTTTACCTTAGAAAATCATTTTTATAACTAAACACATTTCCCAGATACACAAGTGGTTGACATTACATGTACAGATTGCAGATGGCTTAAGGTACATTCTTGTTCAACTCTGATCTTCCTAAGAGCTTGCATTAAAAAATGACAACTTATTTTCGTTTTTAGTTGGTTTACCAATATCGGACATTTACCAAAAATGGCACAAATGTACACCGCCTTTCTACACATATTCCAGTAAATTTTCATTTTTCTAGCGTGAACCCCGTGTCTGCAATCACCATAATTCATGGGGTTTTGCCTCAGAACATGGTACAGAGTTCTAACACCTCTTAAAATGTGCACAGAAAAATCACAAGAATGATGATATTATTTATATAATTTTTACAAGTCCGCACTATGAATTATCCATCTTTTAAAAATTATGCTCTGGCCCCAAAGGGGTGTGGTTTTCAAAAGCACTGATGGAATTTCTGGTTTATCCACTTCCCCCAAGCTCAGCTTGCTCACAGAGGCACTTCTCCTCCCACTTCTCCCAAGAGAAATCTATTTTACGACCTCCCCCAATATAACATTTGCCTGAGCCCAAGACAGTGCTTTGTTCAGTTTCCCACAGTCCCCAGGTGCACCTCCCCTAATCCAATCAGAGAGGTGTCATCTCCCTTTGGCGAGGTCAGGAGAATGCAGGCCATGCCTTGGAAGAGTGGCTGAGCAAGTTTCAACTCCTGTCGGGGGCAGTTGCCAGGCAGAATTCAATCTCTTCAAGTCAGGCTTCAGCCAAATGTCACTTTTGTTCCCAGTTTATCTTCATTCAAAACAAACTTGCAATTTTTACACATGCAGCTAGAACACTGATTCTAAGTTCAAAACTATGACATTTAAACAATTGCAACCTATGTGACACTCAAAAGTAGGTCACTCATTTATTCTAAACATTTCAATTTTAGTGGCTTTAAAACCAAATACACTTAAGCTGCTGACATCCCCAGCTATTTTCAATACATACATTAGACAATTACTTCCTTCAAGTCATTTCAGAATATAGTTTTACATTGTATCCACCTCTTAGTAAGGGTTTCTTTGGCCTGGTTTGGTTAATTTGTTCAGTTTTACACAAGTGTCTGGTGGTTTTAAAACGCCGTCTTTCTGGTTGTTGTTGAGCACCAGTATTGCCCCCATTTTTGACATTAATAACAACAGATTTTGAAAAGCACCATATTGCTTAGCACTGATTTCGCTCATGGCGCTTCTGGCCCCTCACGCTCACACTGGTGGGTGGCAGGTCAGGCGACCATTTTGTTGTACGCAAAGACTGCACGGTTCTCCAGGATTCTGGCGCAAATGTGTGCTTTTCCGCCCTCTTGGATTTCCTAAGCCCACAGCACCAAGTGTTGCAGCATAATAGTCCAAATGTGGGTCAAGACACCCAACAGCCCTGTAATTCTCCCAAATGCTTCAATCTAATGCCAGAGTGGTTGCAAATGACATTCTGAGTCCTTGTCATATAAGATGACATCATCTGCATAGAGGGAAATCAGATCCCTAATCCTATCCAATGTAGAGTTCTTAAGCGGACAGCGCGCGTCTCCATGGCGACTGCAAATAAAAGGGTGATCAATGGGCACCATTGACGCAACCCCCACCCCAATTAAAAAGCTGCTGAGTGCCTACCAAAAAGACCGATCCTTGCCATCACCCACGAATACAGAACTTTACACATTTTAAATAGTATCTCGGCACTCCCACCCTTCCCGGGACCGTAAACTGATTGTCCCAGGCAACGCAGTTGAATGCCTTCTCCATATCTAAAAGTGCTCCAATTCCATGTACAGAAGGATTGATTTGGGCCAAAACCACAAACAGTCTCTGTAAAGTGAGCTCTGAAAAGTGACCCGGGATGAAAGACAATTAATCCAAATGCACAATGGAAGGGAAGAAGGGGAGCAAGCTATCTGGCAGCATTTTAGAAAATATCTTTGTATCCATGTTAATGAGGAGTATTGGCCTATAAGAGGCACACTCCATTGGGTCCTTGGCAGGGTTTAAAATCAGGGAGATAATACCCTCATGCATTGTAGGAGGCAGATAGCCCGACTGCAATGCTTCCTGCCACACTTGGGTGTTAAAGAGTCATCACATTTAGGGGGAAAGTCATTATCACATTGCCATAAGATCCCAGGGCCTCATATGTTGGGAGATCTTTATTCACTTTCAAATATCATTTAGTTATGTGAGCACCCAATATATCCTTGGCAGCCACAACAAGTTCCACAAACCTGGCCTCCGCAACTAAGAGTTGCAAAGTATCATGATCTGCCCTCCCCCTAGCTGTGTACAAATTACCATAGAATGATCGAAACTCCTCAAGGATTAAATCAGGTTCCGAGACCAATGTACAGTGAGACCGCCAAATCTCTGGGCATTAAGTTTGGCCACTTTAACCCCTCACCGGCCTGAACAAATGCTTGCCCAGCCTCCTTTTCTCACCATACCTCCATGCCAAGTGGAGAGTTGCAAGAAATCACACTTCTCTATCCGCCTCATCTCTAAAGTGATCAAGGACTATCCTGACCGCAGCCAGGTTTTCGGTGCAAGGCTGCCCACACGACCGGACTGTAGTTGAGTTAGCTCCATCTCTAGACACACCAGTCTCCTTTGAATTGCCTTGAGTACCCCATTTTACATAGTGATACATCACCCACTCAAGACAACCATAAAGGTTTCCCAGAGAATCCCAAAAGAAGCCACAGACCCTGTAATGGTAGCAAGAAATGACATTATAACTTAAAGTACCTTGGTCCGGGATATACCACATCTAATAGAGTCTGACCGTCAAAGCACCAGTGGGATCTAGTAATAACAAGAACTGCCACAAAATCAGGGAGGGATCAGACATTGTCCTTGGCAGCAAAGATCAGCTGTTTGTGATGTGAACCACGTCCGGTCACACCATAATGTTATCATACAGGATCTCATGTCATGAACTGAAGAATAAAAGGAAAAGTAACTATAATCAGGTTGAAAAGTTCTCCAAAAATCCAGAAACCTAAAATCCTCCAACCCTCATGTATTGCTTTGACTGCTGGTGACACTGGTTTCATACCAGGTGCCAATCTCTCCTATTCCGCATGCATTATTGTGGCAATAAGCCACGAGACTGCGGACCAATACCGCCCCAGGTAATGCCCCCGGGGCTGTAGTTACATGTTAATGAAGCCCCGGGGGCATAGGCCCACAGTTGAGGGGCTTATTGCCATTAGTACCACGGCCCGTTAGACCGGTGTACTAATTGCTTTTTTTTCTGTTCCGAAACACGAAAACAAAAGAAAAGAAAAGTAAAAAAAATTGGCCGCCGGGAAAGGGAAAACGTAGTCCATTTTCCCTTTCCATGGCGGCCATCGGGAGTGGGCGCACTGGGAACACTCTGTTCCCAGCGCGTCTGCTCTGAGAAAAGAATTAAAAAGAAGGTAATTGGGGTGGGGAAGGAAGAAAAAAAAAATTACTGCGGTCTCCGCCGGGGGACAATGGAAGCCTCCAGCCATGTGGAGGCTTGGAGCGGGGATGGCCCCACATGACTGGAGGTTTCCATCGTCCACTGCCGGAGACTGTGGGATAGAAGGTAAGTGGGGTGGGGTGGGAGGAGGGAGGTGGAAAGGGGAAACAAAAAAAAATGTCTTACCTGGGTCCCCGGCGGGGGACGAGGGAAGACTCCATCCATGGGGAGTCTCGGAGCGGGGATTGCCCCGTTTCACACCTCCTCATTGGCTGAGGGGCTGCTACGCCCCTCGACGGGAACAGAGTAGCCGGCACGCACAGAGTAAAAGGGAATACCGTGTGGTATTGCTCGCAAAATGAGCCAATCACCACGATGTATTCCCATTGCGCTGCGCTTGCCGGGTACTAATGTTTTAAAAACTCCCGCAACAATTAGTTGAGTGTGTGAATATGGTAAGCACTTAACTGAAAGAGAGTACAAAAATTCTGGGTCATCAATATTTGGACCATATACATTTATTAAAGTAACTGGATGCTGAGCAACGGTCTCTGATACAATTACATACTTCCCTTCAGGGTCAATGTCATGATGCAGTGGTCTGAACCCTAATGACTTATGAATGATGATCGAAACACAAATAATTGGATGTACAATACCTAGAATCTCCCCATGACTTAGCAAACACCTCATTCATTTTCCCCAGCAAATGTGTTTCCTGAAGCAAACAAATCTTGGGTCTGTGACGCCCAACATATGCCAAAACCTTGCGCATTTTGATGTAATTAATTCGACCCTGCACAATTCAACTAAGGACGGTGCATGACTTCTGCATCTGTGTACTAGTCGCATCCATCCATTGAATGCATGACTTGCCCAAATTCATCTTGACTTGAACATAGTCTCAATGTGAACAGTTTTTAACAACAAAAAAAATCTCCAACCACCCTCATCCCTCTGTACCCCACAGCCAACTTCCAACCAGCTAAGAACCTTCTCAACCTCTGTCCCACACTGCCCAACCCAACCTGAATCAGAACTCCCGGTCCATTCCCCAACACCAATGCGGGTAATCAGCCAGGGAAGTCAGACTCAATGACCACTCGGTCTATCCCATATGATAAGTTCACGAGGGGAGGCCCAACACAACAAAGTATGTAGCAATTGGGCTGGAACATTACACGAACGCCAATGACCATATCAAAAACGATTAGTGCAGCGCTCCCTGAATTGCCTTGTGCTATATGACACGTTAGATTTAAATGAGGATTACACAAGGTATTTTGAACTAGGTTCAAGAGGTGATCCAATCCCACCAAAACTTGATCCCCTCATAGAATATTTCCCAAACAGAACATCATCCCTTCACCAAAGTGTCCGGTAAGTACTGAATCTCTGCAGGATCTGTAAAGAAATGTATCTTTTTGTTATGGTTCATCCTGTGCCTGGATGGATACAGCATGGAATACTGTATGCCCTGCTCCCAGAGCAAAAAGAGAGTTGGGTCCTCTGGGCAGAGAGGATGACGTCTGGATAGAATTAGATTATGGCCTCTTTGCATTGAAGATTCTCAAGTTCGCGAGCTCTGAGCAGGTTCATGTCCCGATCTCATTTATTCAATAATCGCACTATAACAGGATGAGGATTTGGGCCCGGTTCAGGCACCTGTAGTGACACTCAATGAAAATGGCATTCCCCAAATGTGTGATTGTGGACAAATCATGCCTCCCTCTGTGCCTCAGTTCTTACAGCTGGCTGAAATGAGAATGCCTGGAAACATGGGTGATAGACACACCTGAAAAATCAAAAGGTAATTTGCCATCACCCGTGGTGTCACTTAGGTGTGGGTTAAAATGAAACTACTTGATGTGATGTCATCAGGGGGCCAAGGGTTGTGTGATGTCACATCCGTTATGCCTGGCATTTTGGTGAAATGACGTCCCTGAGTGCATAGTAGGAAAAGGCCTGGTTTGTGTATTTTCCTCCTTGCCGTTCTTTGTTTCCAGTCTGCTGATTTTGTTTCTTCTAGGCTAGGTAGAAAAGGAGTGTGTGAGCCCCTCTACTGAGAACAAACATAGGTCAAATACCCTGTTCTATGGAATGTCTTCCATTCGGGAGGGTCTACAACTACGTTTTAACTCACTGCACCCATCACAGAGAAGAGTTATCCATCTGAATATCAGTCTTTGTCCCACCCACAAGGGAAATACAGCACCGAAATGCTAAGCAATTCTCCTCTGAAGAGGAGTACCATCAGCAACCTCAGACATGGTTCTGAATGTATTGTTTCACTTATTAAATGTCCCATCTATGGTAAATGCATCTGAATGTATTGTTTCATTTATTATATGTGCCATTCTTGGTGAATGCATCTGAATGTATTGTTTCATTTATTATATGTCCCATTCTTGGTAAATGCATCTGAATGTATTGTTTCATTTATTATATGTCCCATTCTTGGTTAATGCATCTGAATGTATTGTTTCACTTATTAAATGAGTTCAGTGCCATGAAGTGAGGTATGATTCCCACCCAATAGAACGTGATCTCTAACTCTGTTACAGGGTCATATGCAATCAATGTCCATTGTGCTTCCCATAGGGTTGTACATAAATGCCAAAGAGACACTTCTCTCACGGGCCAAAGTGCAAACTCGAGAGGTTGAAGCTTTTCGCCAATGATCCTCTCCCTGTCGGGAATACACAGCTCCAGTCTTTCCAACCGAGTACGCCTCTTTCTTATTACATACAGCAATAACTGTAGACACGCATATGTTAAAAGAATTAGAAAACAGCAACGTGACCTCTTATCGTCTGACCCGTGACCACGAAATGAAAGCAATAGTTGCTGGTAAAGGCTGTACGGAACATGCATTTTCATCTAGATCCACCCACAAAGAAGGACTGAGAGTGATAAGGTAATACAACTAGAAAGAGTGGGTACAAAATGAAATAGGTATAACAATTCTAGGACTATTTGGACTTCTATCTTTCGAAATATTGAGATAGAAGAAGATTCAGTCTTGGCTAACAATTGAGAGAGGGCCCTCAATGAAACATCAGATGTACTTTGTATACTGTCAATTGAATACTCAAATAGCTAGAACAATGAATTAGTATGAAATAGACAGAATGCAGTGTTTACGCCACAAGCAGGAAACATGACTAACTGAAGAGCGCCGAAAAAGAAACAAAAAAACAATGCACAACAGTGTGCCCTGCTTCCCCAAGAGGAAGTGAGAGATGCGCAGCAGGGGAGACGGGAGTAAAGTAAGTGAGGTGAGGGGTGCTGCGTAGGTGGAGACCAAAAGCAGAGGGTAGCAGGGTGGAGACACAAAGAGCGGCCTTGCCAGAGGCGGCCTATTAAAAGTGGCCTTCTGCAAAGTCACACTTTGATTAGTGTGAATCTGACATAAATTCAAATAGACAGGCTTTAATAAAATAGTAGATTTTAACTTACCAGAAGCAACACAACAAAAACTGTAATAGTTGGGAAAAGATATGTTTTAATATCAAGAGGAATTAAAAATAAGCAAGGCACACAATATCTTCCAAGATGGAAAAGACTACCAAAATGGAAGATTGCTCACCATCCACCCAAAATATGCTGAAATAAAACTTACTTCTTACTCCGAAGCTAGTCCTCCTCACAGCAGCTCCCCTCAAAGTTCAGACCCTGAAAAGAGTGATCCAGATAAAGTAGAAACAGAGTCAATGACTTGTCCTGACCACAACCACAAGCAGTGTTTTTAGAAGAAATCCAGCATTATTTCAGAAGATACAGACAACAAACCAACATTAATTTGCTTCTTCTTTTCTCAACAGATTTTCTTCCTCATCCCTCTGCCTTGTTTTTCCCTTATATGGATTTTAAAAGGCCTTTGGACAGAACTGTGTACTATATACACATCCAATCATACATTCAAACATACTTACAAGTGAATGAACCGAAGGTGCACTGTGGCAGCGCATGTAAGTAAAAATGCAAAACCAAAAGTGATAGATGGTGACATAGAGAGCTGGCAAAAAACGTTTAGTGTGCTGGTCAGAGGGATAATAGGAGAGTGCAATGAAAATGCATGACTTCCCCAAATTGATCTTGACTTGAACATTGTCTCAATGTGAACAGTTTTTAACAACAACAAAAAAAATCTCCAACCACCCTCATCCCTCTGTACCCCACAGCCAACTTCCAACCAGCTAAGAACCTTGTCAACCTCTGTCCCACACTGCCCAACCCAACCTGAATCAGAACTCCCGGTCCATTCCCCAACATCAATGCGGGTAATCAGCCAGGGAAGTCAGACTCAATGACCACTCGGTCTATCCCATATGATAAGTTCACGAGGGGAGGCCCAACACAACAAAGTATGTAGCAATTGGGCTGGAACATTACACGAACGCCAATGACCATATCAAAAACGATTAGTGCAGCGCTCCCTGAATTGCCTTGTGCTATATGACACGTTAGATTTAAATGAGGATTACACAAGGTATTTTGAACTAGGTTCAAGAGGTGATCCAATCCCACCAAAACTTGATCCCCTCATAGAATATTTCCCAAACAGAACATCACCCCTTCACCAAAGTGTCCGGTAAGTACTGAATCTCTGCAGGATCTGTAAAGAAATGTATCTTTTTGTTATGGTTCATCCTGTGCCTGGATGGATACAGCATGGAATACTATTCATAAGCCATTATTTCACTATAAACCAGACATATCTTGCATACTTAACATTAAAGAATTGATCCAAGCTAACAAATATCCTTCTTAGATATTTAGGCTGTGTGGACATGTTCAGCTAACTGGAGGATTATTAAATGACATTTATCGGAAGAGGATCATTTGAAGAATATGGAACTGTGTGTATTGGTCTCTATAGGAGTCAGGCCACAGAGCACCAAGTGTGATGTGAAACACAGATGCTAAGACAAAAAGGGGCAGCCCTGGAATGGGGAGGACAAAAGCGCTGTGAAGACACTGTGACTGGGGGGTAGTCCTGCCCTCTGGAATTTAAATCTTTGCAATAATTGAATGACAGTTTGTTCAAACCCTAGTGAAGACACATCTAAATGGGGCATTAGGCATGTGTCCCATTAGCAAGCTACTTGTGAAGACACATGAACATTCAGATGTTTTTACGCATCTTTTTATTATTTAGCTCGTTATTTAACCGTTTTCTTTTTGATAGCAATTAATCATATGAACAGTTGTTCCCAAAGTGCGATACACAAACATAATTATTTCAAGGCATTATGACTGAGCATAAACATGTAAACCACACAACTCATCAATAAGTGGGAGCATCATGAAAACCAATTCGATGAACACAGACTCTTAATGAGTTTTGTGAGTGGGAGATCTTGGTTAAGGATCTCCTCTGCCCGGCTAGAATGAGACCTTGTGCTTGGTCAAATATATGACCTTGTGATAGGTCTACATCTAAATGTTATTTTAGAGATATTGGTGCAGACATTTATAAGTGCCCATGGAGGTGGGCATAAGTGCTGCAAATGTTTCGGCTGAGATGATGGGAGCCTTCTTCTGGGGCCATGAGAGTCAGGTCACTCTGTGTAAGGGACAAGTAAAAGAATGAAACATGTGTTAAAAAGCAGCTAGGTGCTTAACAGGGTAGGAAGTACATATATACACATGGTGAAGAGCCAGTGCAGTACCAGAGTCCAAAACAACTCACCTAAAGCTGGGAACAGTAGCATTTTGCTTCAGATCCTTGTGAGTCCTTCTGTGGTTCACAACATGCTTGACTCCTGTGACACACAATGACCTCTCGCACTTGTTATTCTTGTAATATTATTATTATTATTTTATTTATACCTTCTCAGGCAGTTTTTAATTTTAATTTTGAGCTTCACCCGCTTGCCATACGAGCATGACAAGTAGTGCTCACAATGACAAGTATACACTGCCTGACATGCTCACTCACGTTGTACGATGGAGTAATAATGACAAACAATATGGTGGCGAGCAGCCTCCTACTTGTATGTCAGCATGTAACAGCTCCTCACCGCCAAATTCCACATTTGATGAGCATGAGCTCCATAATGTTTATCAAGTGGATAGCCAAAATCCATCAAATTATAGGTTGTGTGGAAGGGCATCCATCATACTAAAAAAAGTACATTTACCTTTGGAAATTCAACAAAACATCATTTATGCATGTTCTACAATGCGGAGCCAATTGATTGACACGCATGATTGCTGAGAAACATATAGGGCCTGATTCACAGAATATTTTCATATGTCATTGCACCATTATAAAACACTTCCATGAATCAGGCCCAGAAAAGAAGCAATTGACGTGGAAGGCACTCAACTCCAACAGTATTCTGGCCATGCAGTAAACATCCCACAGGCAAAGTTCAATGAAAGATGGAATTAAAGGCCACATTGTGTTGAAACTAGAACAAAATGAACAGCTACTAAACAGTACTGTACACACTTTTTAAAAATGTGTTCTGTGACACAAAATAAAAAGGGGATTTTACAAAATACATGAATCATCACCAGAGATTCCATCAGTTCTCAAGCAGGGGCAGCAAAGTGCACTGTCAGTTTGCAGAAGCCAGAACTCGCAGAACCAATCTGCACCCATTGGTTGCAGACCAAGCGAAGGGCTGATGCAAATACACAGATAAAGCTGCAGCATTTTATTTATTTATTTGCATTGTTAAAGCGCTCACACAGCCCAGGGGCATCGAGACACTGTTACAGGAATATGTCTTTTAGTTGCGTATTTATAACCCAGAGGTTTTTATGTGCGAACCCGAGGATTGGACCTGTGTTGCTTCGTGTCATCTTGTTTCCAAGGCGAGCACGTTGCTTCTGAGCTATCCTCCCGGGATGATGGGCGAAAAACGTACTTAGACGAGGCAAAGCAAGTGAACTCTGTATTGAGGAGGGCGGAATGCAGCGCTCCATAGAAAATAAAACATGGGCAAGCCCTATGTACAAAGGAAATAAGTGTCATCTGTTGGCAAATGAGTCATGCTAGGCTTCAAAGTCTTTTACATGGGGCATTCAACCCACTGCTTGACTGTTGGATGTTCTATTACGTGGCAGCCAAAGTTATAGACCGGAGCAGACTTAACACATGTACCTGCTTGTCCTGTTCGAGCTGCCAAATCCACCTAGTTTCATAACGTTGTGTATTGTCATGCTGGCAGGAAAGCAGTGGATTCCTATTGAATATGTCTAACTTTTCGACTTCATTAAAACAGGTGGATTCGTTCATTGTGAGAGGCTTTTGCACTTTAACAAATAGCTGAAAGTAAGGGTTAAAGGTGATTGTGTTTCACATTTTGCTTTACCTTTACAGAGCTTGTTTTGTACAAAAGTGTAAAGAGACAGCATACGTCTGTTCACACTTCTCTTGTGAACTCTGCAGTGCAAATAGCGTAAACGCTATGTCCACATATCAGGCAACATTTGCAATGATTTCCTATTGAATTGGCCTGCTAGCACTGTAACCAAGCTATACATTTTCTTGTTATCTTCTGCGCCCCGATACCCCTGGGTCTGGTGTGCTATACAAATGAATAAACAAACAAAGAGATCATTGCTTTTACACTAGCATGAAAATCTCATGCTGGCGTAAAAGCAAGTTGTTTTTGAAGGCACCGGGAAAACTGGAAGCCTCAACATAACTCCCATTTTTCCACCATCCTGTGCCTTTAAAAAAAAGCAGCATCCCCTGGGGGAGTTAAGGCAGGCATGACAATATTATGCCATTCTGTAGTGCTTCCATGTAGGCTACAAAGGACACGAAATTTTGCACCTGAGTGCTGAAAATGACCATAACGGTATGAAGGGGGACATTTTGTACAGAGATAGAAACATAAGTGGTCGCCTCCATGCAATTTGGAATTCTAATGAGAATGACCCACAGAATGTCTTGATTAATCTTACATCTTTTAGTTGCTGTGGAACTTCCCCAATTCTTTTAAGACCTGAAGAAGGCTGGGGCCCGTCCCGACCTCCAGACCCCTTCCACCATTTGGTCATTTGTGCCCTTCTGCAGAATCTTTTTGTCCAAACAGGTCCTTACCAGTTCATGAATTCACATCGGTCTAGAAGTCTTTGGCTAAAGTTTCTGCAAAACAACACTTAGCCAGCCCTAATTTGTATGCATGCTCTGTAGTCCAATTGGGAAACAATTTTAATAAAACATTGAAACATCACAATGTCCCCTACAAAGAAATAAGCATCACATAGCCTTTGCTGATGTGGCATCATTGGGGTCCTAAAATGTATTTGTTTTCCAATATTCATGTATGTATATATTTGTTTTCTTTGTTTAACTTTTCCCTACTCCGATACTCCCCTATGTGGAACCAAATTGGTCCACTTTTACTCAATCTCTGTTTGCAAGCTTAGGTTCATTTGACTGGACAGAACATGATGAGTGTCCTGGAACTAGTTCTGAATAAAAAGTGAATTTAAAATGATGAGAATGTAACCTTTTTTAATACAGATAGGATTTGTCTGAAACAAAACTATTCTTCGAAGAGTATTACCCTATGCAAATCCCATACAACTTGTTGGATTTCCCACTTGCAGAACCTGACCTCTAGCTAAGTTGCTAAGACATTGCAGCTGTCGGCTCTGAAAGGGCTATAACAACTAATAACCAATTTGTGCCTAATCCTATCCACAAGCCAGGTGTTGTTTCTGAGGCAGTTGTCATATATCAAGCCAACGTCCTGGAGATTTCACCTGCCACAACATACCTCTCGATCCAGCATCAGTTGCAGGCAGCCTGTGGACATGGAACACTCCGACTTGTTGGCACCCGCCTGCCATTGACTTCGTCTTTGGCCTGAGAAGAGCACAGCCACATCCCCATATACTTCTTCATATTCCTCAACAGCCAAGGAATTTCTGAGATACCAGAATCTTTTCCAAGTTCCCTTGGCCATGTTTGATGCCACACATCTACCTTGATGCTTATCTGTTAAAGTTGAGGAAAATGTGCACGTCGGCACAGGAAAAATGTGATTCAAATGCTGTTCCTGAGGCTGTGACGTTCAAATGAGCAGCATCAGAACCTCTCTGGCATTGGAGCTGGGTATAGATGTTCATCTGGGTTCGCTAACTGTGCCCCTGATATAAACCCTGCGCTCATTCAAGACGTCCTAAGCAGTCATTCAGTGAATGGTACACATTCAGACTCCAGGCTGTAAGGGCTCTATTGGCCCTATCAGACACCTAATCAGAAATGTCCCTCTTACTCCTAACAGAGAATACCTGTTGCTGCACTAATCTGATTGTCCTAATCAGATTGTTTCTCCGCTTGAGCAATTAGGGAACTGGGATGTCAGCTGGGAAGCAAATAGATAAATAAAGTCGCAGTATCCAATGATTCATTCACAATAGAATATCTATACTCAATCTCACAAAACATAACAGATGGAGTGAGAAGTTATTCTTGTCACACTCTGCAATTCGGACTCATTATCTGGGATATTGAAACTTGAATAACAAGACGTGTGATCTCCCTCACCGACCTCATGATGACAGAATAACTAAGACTCATTTACACCAAATCGGTTCATTAGTGTCATGTTTTTTTAAAGATACCCGTAGGTTACCAAATAACAACATTTGTCTGATAGTGGTTTTCTTCATTACCAGTTTCTACCCTTCCCCTGCCAATACCGCACATTCCTCTTGCAGATACCATGTACCCCCTTGGGGAATTGGACCCTCTGTTAGATCATTTGTCTACCTGATAGGTGTGTCATCATAGCCCGCAGGTATACATTTGCCATTCCATTTGTGAATCAAGACAAATAGATTTCCATTAGCCGACTGACATCTACAAAATACAGATTCAATCATTATAATTAGACAGTAAAATAGCACATTTGACAGTTGTGAAGGTTTAGGTCAGGTCATGTCATCAGGGATTGTAGGGCTAGATGCAGTGCCAGTTTTAGCTTGAGCTGCAAGAGCTGGGGTCAGTAGCTGATCGTCAGCTGCCAGTGCTTTGGTATCATCATCATTGGACAGCCAATTGGGGAGGGTATGACAGAGATAAGCAACTTGTAGGGGTGTCTCTAAACTGGTTTTGGCTGAAATCACATAAAGGAGATCCAATCCACATTCCCATGACCCTGCCAGATCGCAGGTTCCAGCTTGCCAGTTGATAGCGTAGCTCCTTCTATGCCAAGATCATGACTAGCTCTGAGATAATTAAATTTAGAAGACATATTCTCCTGCTGAGTTCCTGCCAAGACTGTGACAGTGCATATCCTTGCTAGAGGGGAAAGTCACTTTGGCTGAACTGTACATAAGACAGTCCAAAGAATACGTGGCTTAAACAGCTTCATTTCCAGATGCTACACTCCTTTTTCAGCGTGAGTCATTCACCTAGGTACTTTTTTCCTGACGTTGATATCAGACCTAGTAAAACCTTAATGGGTCCTTGCTACCTCGGTGCTGTTGCTGTCTTAAAGTGACAAATCATAACAAATTCCAGAGGCTGAAGTGATTAGCAGGTCTCCTCTGAGTCCTTTGAAAAGGATTCCCCACCTGCATGTGAACATGCTGAACAGTAGAAAACGAAGACGTTTTAAGGATTGAATCTTCTGCAATATATATGTTGGCATATTCATTCACAGGAAGTGAGGAGGGTAAATGTATTGGCCGCACATAGATGATTTCATGTAGGATGAGTCCTGTGTTTCTTTCCACTTCTTCTGCTCACTGAAAATATGTGGATAGCTGAGGCTATGTTGTGTTTGATAAACTGCTCAAAGTTTCTTACTGGGTTGATTAACAAAGTGGGTACACCATCACTGTTTACACTAACTGGGATTCTGGATATAGGTATAAAATTGTTCAAGAACACCTTTACCCCAAAGATGGTGATGAGCTCCTGCATCGGTATGTTCCCACTGTAAGGCAAGTCCCACGCTTAGTAATACTAATCATTCCAAAGAGCCAAAAATGAATGCACGAGATATGAGAAAACAAAAATGCATTATAACACAGGGAATTATCAAAAAGACATTGAACAGTATAAAAAAAATGGCTGGTTTTATAGCAAATTACCAAGGAGAAATGACAACAAATGTTACATGTTATTCACATTTTCCCCACATCTGATTCGACATCGTAATTTTAGCTATTGGTGAATCCATACACAACCTGACTCTATTGGCTCATTCTATCCTCGTGAAAGGATCAGGATGTCAGTTTATTAATGATTTGATAATCAGATCATCCTGTAGGGTATTTTGTGGAGATTTGGGCCTGACGGTATTTTATTACCGCCGAAAAATAACTTAGCAATAATCACTCTTTGTATTCAGATTTGGCCATGTGCAACAATAATACAATGGACATGCATTATTTCAGCACCCAGACCTGCATATTTGGTATACGTGGTTGGTGGTATTTTGGTGAGCATAATTCCCTTGTTTTATTTGTGGCCCCAATGTCCAGAATCCCTTATCTTTGCTTAGATTTTTCGTGTGATCACTAGAGAGACCTCAGACCTGCATTCTAGGAATACCACATTTTCCAGTGATAGTGTTGGTGTGCCACCATGGGCGAACTCACTGACTTATTTACGACAGAGAGCTATATGTGGTAGTCTTGTGGTAATTTCCACTACCTTATATACGGTAGGGAGCTATGTTCAGAGAGTCTCTCTTCCCGTTGGCTCATGTACCTCCAACAAGCTATGCTACAGTCACTCACAATTATTCATACTGATTCTGACATGCACACATCTGTCTTAAAATGACCATTGCACTGTTTAAAAATCTCCCCACATCATCAGCATTGTAATGGTAAACAATAAACATCACCCGTCTGTTTTCAAATATTTTTCTGTATTATAAAAGTTGTATTTAAACACGATCTCATTCTTTACAGAAATAAAATGGTACAGTCAAAGCATTGTCTGTGACACACTGCAAAGAGAGTGGCGGAGAACAGAACTCAAATTGCAACATTAGCACTTGATTAAGACACGCACAGGAATCCTACACTGACTGCATATTACCGTACACACTCAGCTCCCACACTTCTCATTACCTTATCTTTTTAGTTGTTCTCTTTGGCTGTTCTCTTTGTGAATGTGGCTCCCTTGGATTAACTCCAGCAAAAAGGAACGCTTGCCTTCTCAAACCGGGGTCATTGCCTGGAATTCTCAGCTTTTGCAGATAGGAATGCCTCAGCCAGTGGAACGGTCCTTCTTTCAGCCAGTGGAAAGGTCCTTCTTTCAGCTCTCCCCAATCTCGACTGCAGCAGGACACAGGAATCTGCATTCAGTCAGGAGCCCCACAGCCAGCTTCTTCTCCCCAGTAGTGCAGAAAAAATGTCTCCTGTCTTTTTCCCCGTTACTGCCCATTAAACTTTCCTCTCAGCCCTCTGTATGACGTGTCCCAATGAAATCCATCATCTCTCATCCTCCTACTCTTCAACAATAGCTTCGCTTATACATTTGCAATTGTTGCAAATCTGACTTCCTTCTTCCTGCAGTTACTGTGCACAAAAACACGGAGAATCAGGCAGAGAAGAGAAGAAAAAAAAATCTGCACACACATTTAAATGGTTTTCAGAGTATGCCTAATTCTGCAGTGGAGAACACATTTTATTAGTGGGTTATGTTAAATAAGGTTTTATTAGTCAGGTTAATGGTTAATAGGTTAGCTGTTAATTTTCAAATGTGTCTCTCGCACCATAGGCATTTCAGGTGAAAATAGTGTGCATTTTTAAATGAGCACGTGTGCTTTTAACTGTAAAAATAGATTTGCATCTTATATATTAAAATCGTTTTTGACTGAACAGCCTGTCTTTCCTTGTTAATCTGGTAACCCATATAGCAATGCACCGCACCCTTGTGGTGGTGCTGCAAAAAAAAATGTGCTACTTGTGCAGTAGTGCTGTACTCTGTGCTGTAACATGCCAAATATCCTTACAATCCCCTTTCTCATGGTTCTGATTGAATAGGACACTTTTAAGTTTGTATCAGCTGAACCTGACATTTGATTGGCTATTTTGGGCCGAGTATGCGTGGAGTGAGTGACCCAACCAATCCCTACGTGAGATGTGACAGTGTGACAATGAAATTATAACTTTTACATCCCCTGCCGATTGACCAAATTGGTTGGCATCATCTCACCGTTCCCATCATTGTAAACTGTTTGTAGCCAGTTCAACTTCGCAACTCATCATTGGTAACATTACTTCTCCTGCCTTTCTCATGATTCCCTTTGCCCTGCCTCTGATCATATGAGCTGGAGGGTTTACTTGTTTGCATAATGAATTCTCTGATAACACCATGAATACATGTATATGTAACAAGTAATACTATGAATGTACTCTTTGCAAATATGCATGTGATGTGATGTTTCCATAAAAAAAACACTAATCCCTAATTAATTCTACTCTCTGTGTAAGGGTGTTTTGCATGGCTCCTTCCTTAGCAATTGGCGCTCATTCAGTGGAACTTTTCCTACAGAAGGCAGTGTTGCTACTTAACCATTCTATCTGGACAGGCATATTCTTCACTGCTTATTGTTTGGTTCTTACTAGTTTGTGACCTGTATTATGATATGTTTTGATGCACTGCCTAGGAACATAAATTGTTATAAGTCTTTTGAACACAGACTTGCAAACTCAGCTAAGCTGATCTGTTTGGACCAAAGTATGTACAGCGTGTGTCCTTTAACTCTGTGGTCTGATATGTTCTTTGTTGCTTTTGAATGACCTCACTACTGCATTTCAGTCCTGGTAAGATGCTCACCACCCCTTGCCTTAACCAATCACTGTGTGGCAATTAATGTTGCTGTGGGAAGATGCAACTTGGTATGTGCGCGCCTCTCTGCGAGGGCCTGGCTGATGCCTTCTGTTGAAGGGGTGAGGGTTTTCATATTTCGGAGATGGCAAACCGGGTTTTGAGGCCTTCATGTGTTATGTATTTGGTTGGTGTAAAGGGTCATTGTCATCTACTATCATCATGAGTGCCCCCTCAATGTTTCTCTGACTAATGTTAAATGCTGCTGTATCTGTTAGGGGCACATGGTTATGTTGAAATGTAAAGTGTGTGCATTATGGCTCGCTTGAAGCATGGTTACTTGTGTCTCATTAGGCCTACATAAGGAGTTTTATATGTGTGGGGCAGGTCTATTTGTTTGCTCTGTGTAATTTCTTACAATGATTTTCGACGCTTGTATGTTTGTGCATGTTTGGGTTTTGGATGTATTCCCCAACATTATTGTACTCCTCAACACCACCCAGCCAGAAATGCAGTCAAGAACAACCAGTACTTGTTACAGGTTATTTACTTTGGGTTAAATGGATAAAATAAACCTAGATGTTCAAAAAGGAATAACTGGGTTGAGATTGCCCTCCTTGAGTAGAGTGCACTGATGTCCCAATATTATTCTGTTGGTAATATTTCTGGCCAATTGAAGGAAAGGTTGGGGCAATCCAATTCTGATTTAAGTTGACCATGCCCCCTTTTCCCATCTGTGGTATATCCTAGTAAACAAATGTCTGAGGTGACAAAGTGGTGAAATTCATCCTAGTGCAAGGAGTCTTCATGTAGTTAACAAGCCATTCTTATCAAATAGTCTTTTTCTATTGCAGGAACACTTCCTCGATATGGCATAACTTGCGAAGTGGTCAGAAGGGAGGTGACTTTGATGCCCCTTTCAAACCTTACTCATTCTGAGCCTCAGAGCCAGCTTTGGCCACTAGCTAAGCAGTTCACTCTGCAAACTCACTATCCAATGTTTGAAGTGCTGCGCATTTTGATGATGGCTATCTGTGTGAACAACATTATATCTTCCAATATAGCTTGGAAATTGGTGTGATTCTTTATTGGTGAATCAAGCGATGTCAGTAAGACAACCTGCTGCCAAAACTGAAAAAAATCCTTTGCAACCGGAACATGCATAATGGGAATCTATGCCCTTTGCTGACTGCTATTTTTCAAGCACATGTCCGTGCAACCAGTTCATCCATTTGTGCAGATGTCACATTGGACAGTTGTCCACTTTAAAAAACCAAATCCATTGGCAGATAATGCATAACATGTCACCTGTGACACCTGTCATGTGACCTTCTTTGATTCTAGAACAAATATCATGCATGACATATACTAGAATGCTGTTGCGTACTGGAGTATCTGGTATATCTCCCAGGTTCCAGGGGATAATCAGTAATGACCACGCAGTCATGTGGCTCACTATCATGCGCTTCTCCATCTCTGGAATCAGGAATAAGGATGTCGGATACAGAACAGGGCATCATTTTAGTGAACGTTTAGTGACATTTAGAAGCAATTACCAATATTTAGTTGATGGGGACATGGACATGTGCTATGCTTTGGTCTTCAACAATAAGGCAACCGCTGCTACTTGTAAAGGGGATCCCAGAATTAATTATATTTCTGGAAAGCTGAATTGCTAGGCTTCACCAAGGCTATTTTAGACATGTTGTTTTCACCACATGTTTGGCATTTTTTTTAATGGAATACTTCCCTCCCAACCCCCATCCAACCCACCCCCACCACCTAACGCTGCCACCCAGCCACCTGTCCACCCCAAATCCCCTAACCCAAACACACAATGTATATGCATTGCATGGCCTGCGGCAGTGGTCGTGTGATTATAGTTAAGTTGCTCAACTCATAGGAAGAGCACTTTTTGGGTGGTTTATAACTTTGCTCCCCCAGGACAAATCCTTACAAAACATTGCAAAAAAATATATGGCCCGCTCTGAATGTTTTTGGTAAGTTTGGTGAGGTTTCATCAAGGGGGTGGCAAAGTTATAGGGCGGGTGCCAAAATTTTTTTTTTTTTTTTTACATAGACGCAATGGAAAATAAATTGTGCTGACGCCTACAATCTAAACTGCTGGACGGATGTATACCAAATTTGTGGCAGGCACAGCGGCTTGGTCCCGGAAGTGTTCTTTTGAAAAATTGGGTGTAAATCCGTCCAGTACTTTTCTTTAAAATGGGCCAAAACAGGTCAAAAAGATATGTGATGTTTGGGTTCGGTCCGTGGACTCACTTCCCTGTTCGGTCCGTGGACGGGCATCCAATTGGTCTAGAGGATGAAGTGATGTCTGTGGACATCGGACAAATCCACTGATTGGATGGTGAAAAGCGTGAATGGCGTCTGATTTTTGGAAACACCTGAAGTGTTGGATTCACGGACAACAGCCGGCGTACGCGAATATCCCAGTAAAAACCGATGAAAAAACACAACATTACATGTGTCAAACTTATCAAACAATCTCTGGGGAGGTCAGGGGTGATAAGGATGAGATGAGATATGTCCGTAAGAAGTAAAAAAGCTGGTGTTGTTCACCTCCATGTCTGCAAACAGTCAGGATGGTTGGGTACGGCCCTATGATGTTTGGGGACATGTATATCTATTTCTTCATTACAAAGTTGGTGAAAAACAGTTTTTGGATGGCTTATAACTTTAGCGCCACTTAATTAAACTGCATGAAATGTGAGAATTCCATTCTAGATTCTTATTCTGAATGGTTTCGCATAGTTTGGTGGGATTCTGTCAAGAGGGGACAAAATTAGAGGGGTGTCCCAAAATACTGTAGATGCTTATAAATGTGGTGTCATTTGATGAATCTACAGAAAAGTTTGGAAAAACATTTTGGATATAGTTATACATGTTTCCGTAATGTTTGGTGGTATTTTGTCAAGAGGGGACTAAATTAGAGGGAGTCTCAACATGTTTAAATGGCTCATAACTTTGTTGCCATTTGACGAATGTGGAGAAAAGTTTAGAGAACGTTTCTAAACCCAACCTTAAATGTTTGTGTAAAGTCTGAATGGTCTTTGTCAAGTAGGGGCTAAGTTATATGACTATTGTATGTACATATATTTTGACACTTTTGAAAAAATAAAATGTGGTCCAATTTCCAGCACACTCACATAAGGAGCATTTGCAAGGACCTGAAACCATGGTTATGCAAATGAGTCCGTGTTTTATTTTTTGACAAGTCTCATAATGTAGGTACACAAAATTGTGATATACTTTTGGTGACTGAGGTATAGCCTGTGGCCATGGGCACTGGCCAGATTGTCCGGGTTATGGCATTAGGTCATGACCCGAACAATCTGGCTACTGGCCATGACCATGAAGAAAGACAAATGGGGTTAAAGTGGCCATGTCCACATGGGACCGACTATATGGTAAAGTTATTCGAAAGTGGGATAGGTTTGCTCATGGTAATATGGTCATAGGGTTCTCTGTTTGCCTTTTGCAGGCTGCCATAGAAAGGGAAGATGGGCTATGCATTTGAGCCCCACATTCCCTTTCCATGGTGGCCATCTTGGTAAAAGATTTTGCTTCCTACAGCGGGACGCCACAGCGTCCCAGTGAAGGAAGAAAAATCCTTTATTTTTTTAGCACCCCGGTTTAGCGGTTTGGAAATCCGGGGTGCTGTTGGTCTTCATCCCCCATTTCAGGGACTGGAACGGGGGATAATGGTCCAGAGCCGTCATTACGTCATTACCCGAACTTGATACTTGATTTGTTTGGGCCGATAACTTGGACTGCTCATCCCCCGTCCAAGGGACTGGAACGAGGGATGAACGCTACATTAATCTCATTAGCATAACACAAAATGCTAATGGAAATGTTGGAAAATCTTATTGAGTCTATGTATTTTACTGAGAAATGTAAAGTAGATGGAGTCTATAATATTTTTTTTAGTTCTATTTGTTAACTGTCAAAGGTGGTTCCTAAAGGAACCTTCCTTTTGTTGTTGTGTGATGTATTTCTTATTTTTTTTTTCAGGAGAGGTTAGAACGTAAGGTGGGGGGGATGAGGGAACAAGCACCAAACACTAATATGGAGGGGAAGGTGGACAGGGGAAGATGTTGCACGTGTGTTACTTCTATGGTAGGGGAAGTGTTTCTCATGCTCCTTGATGACAGCTTTGATAGCACTTCCAAATTACGTCTCCCTGCAGAGTGGTGTGTTGCAGTATACACAGAGGTCTGTTGTCTTCGAAAGATATGGATAAACAGCCTCTTTTATTGCTTTCAAGGTAGCTGCTGGGATTGTGTGTCCCACAGAAGTCGGCTTTGTAGTTACAGTATTGGTTGAGGAAGATGAGGTGGAGGGAGACAGCCTACTACCTGCTAAGAAAGCAACAACCTTTCTGAGAGCATGGCAGTGGTTGGATTTGGTGTGGTGGTGCATAGAAGTGGTCCCGTAGGAGTACTGTCCAGGTAGTCTGTGACTGAGTACTTGGTGCATTTCACTTTGGTGGCTTTATCCTTTGGTACATTCCCAACAGTGGTAAGGAACTGCCACACCCATGCATCTCTCTGTGTGCTAGAGGTAGGCACTTCCTCTACCTCCTGTTCTTGGACGTCTTCATTGTCTTTGCAAGTACTGTGTTTTTTTCATGTTGTGTACGAACTCCAGCTGGTGGTGGTATTGGTGGCTCTTGGGGAGGATTAATGGCAATAGCTGATTCCATTTTTAAGATAAATAGTGGTTTCCCTAATATTCTTCCAAGTATGTGCTTTGTACTATATTGGTAATGGATATGAGTACGTTTAGGTGTAGGAGTGCAAGGTAATAATGTCTGGCAGAATGTCTGGCAGAGGGACTCCCTGGACCCTCCTTGTTTTAATGCATATTTAAGTAACTTTGGGTCCCACCCTAAGTTCCTTGGGGAATCCAGACATGGACCCCTTGCTCACTGTTCTTGGGGAGGCACAGCTCCACCCTACTGATGAGGTCCAGCCAGACAAAAACACATGTCTGGAGTTGCTGTTGGTACTCTTGTTCAGAAGAGAATTGCTAAGCATTTTGGTGCTGGACTGCCCTAGGGCAGGACAAAGACTGATATGTTTTACATATTTCTCCTTTGTGAAAGATAGTGAGCTAAAGACTCTGAGTACATCTCCCGTAACCGGGACTAATGTCCGGCAGAGAGATTCCCAGGACCCCCCGTTGTTTTTTGTATAGGAGTGCCAGGGTATATTTTGAGCTTGAAAGCTCCTAGATCAGTAGAAAATGCAGGTCCAAACATTCCTCAAAACACGGACCCGATCGCGATTGTGGACGCTTTCGCGGACACGTCATCATGACGCGCAAGAGTGCATGGACACGTGGCACTGTCCAGAAGGTCTGCGCTGATGTCAGACATTCCAGATGTCAACAGATGTAAAAACAGTGGAATAAGTTCAAAAAAGTGTATAGAAGCCGTCTTAAAAATGATGCTAGAAGGTGGGAAGCGGCAGAGTTTTAAGGTGAAAGTTTGTAAATTGGACACAAATGGTGCTATATTGAGTAAGTATGATATTAGTAAGCTGTAGGAAAATAGCATGCACTAGTAAAAACCCATGAAATTCACAGAAAAAAGCTTGTTAAAGGGACGTTATGGTTAAGTTGCACTATTAAAAGCCTATGAAATTCAATAGGAAAAACTTTTCAAAGTGACGTTATGGTTACAATTAAACTGAGAGACCTCAGAAATTCACCAGTTATGGTAAGCTAAACAACCATAACTCACAGCACCACTGTGTACTGCTAAGACTAACACCCAGGACTTCAAAGATGACATCACAAATGTACATGGTGACAAAATACAATTGAAGTACAAATAGTAAGTATGACTGCTGTACCGTTTGGGGTACAGGTTGAGTTTGTTGTACATGGTAATGAAGGAACAAAAAACAGTACAATATGTTAGGTAGAGTAGTTTACAATGTCTCTTTGCATACAATCTCACATATCCATGTACTTTTTAGATCCTCATAATCAGTACATTCTAAGTACTATGTTTGAAACAACATTACTTTGTGTTGTGCACAGCTGCTGTTTCTGTTTGCATAATCATTTTGTCATTGGGAAAAAAATCCATATAGGATTTTAAAAAACTACTACATTTATTTGATGTTCAATGTCACAGTGGGCCTCATTACGACCCTGGCGGTAAGGGGTTTACGCCAGCGTTAGCTGCGCCGACCCCTTACCGCCAATCACGAGGTCCCTTAGCGCCATGGCGCTTTTAACACCTGCTTTTAGCAGGTGTTAAAATCCATGGCGCTAAGGGACCATGGAGTTAATTACGCCACCGTAATTTACGGTGGCGTAATTAACGCCTTCCCCACTCCCATTATGCCCTAGGGGGCAAAAATGGGAATGGGGAAGGGTAAATGGGACATGGGGATTTACCGCCCCGCCAAGGTCGGAATGGGGCGGTAAATCCCCATTCCGCCATGGCGTAAACGTAGTTTACGCCATGGCGGTAAAGTCACAACCCAGGCGGTAACTTACCGCCTGGGTCGTAATGAGGCCCAGTGTGTTTGTTTGAAGTGTGCAGTAATTGAGGGAATGTTTAAGGTGCACAAATAATTGCATTTGTTATTACAAGCATTGTTACAGTAGGAAGACTTGTAATGGTGTTTTTGCAATTAAGTGTAATGAAAGGTATTTTTCAAGTAGTTAGATACCTTCTGGTGTATTCTAACTGTTTAGCTTTTCAAAAGTACTGTCATACTCTTTTTTGTAAAGATATTTATGAAGTACTTAGATATCTGTTGGCGTATTGAAACTGTTTTGCATTCAAAAAGCAGCATTGCAATACTATGGATGTAGTTAGATACCAGTTGACATTTTGTAACGGTTGAGAGATTTATAGTACAGAAGGGTATTTTCTGAAGCAGTTTGATACCTGTTGGATGCAGTTAGCTACCAGTTGATAGTTCTACAGGTCACTGACTAAACTTTGTAGACCCTCATAATCAGTAGAATCTAAGAACTATGTTTGAAACAACATTACTGTGTGTTCTACACAGTTGTTGTTTCTTTTATAAACAGCATTAAAAAATAACTACTGCATTTGTGTGAGTTTGACTTTCACAGTATGTTTGTTTGAAGTGTGCAGTACTTAAGGGAATGTTTTAAGTGCACTGTTGATGTTTTTCAGACTAAATTTAGATTTAAGGAATATTAAGTAGACATTTGCTAGATTTGCTGGTAATCTCTGTTTTAAGAGTAATCTTAGTGTCATTGCATTCAAACCAACCACATTTTTGTTAATGTGTGCAGTATATTGACCTGCAGTGGTTGTAGCACCAATGTGGTAGATTATTCATACTGTTGTGAAGGTGTACTTGCCAAGAGAGACATGCCTGTGTGTGAAGGTAGTAGGCTTGAAGTTGTTTTGGTACAATCTGTGTTGTATCTTAAAAGCATTAGTATCACATGTTGGCTATGAGAGTTTATGGGCAAGTTGGAACGATAGTCTGAATTGTAAAAAGTGCATAATATGGCATGATTTGCATTTTGCACCAGCTGATGAAATGGATTGGATTCACAATTTGGTATAGATACATACACACATCGTTCATTGTGGATGTGCTTTTGTGCATCATAGCTGCAGAGACTGCATGTACGTTTCCACGTGTATGAAATCTGGAAGATTTCATTTATAGGGACATTTTTGGTTTCCAGTATTTGCAGTAAGTATATTAGAAATTATTGTGGATCTTCCAGTGTGTTTCTGGTGAATATTACCATTCGTGCACAGTAGTTCAATTCTTGCCATATTCCTGAGACACTGTAATAGTTGTCAGGATAATTTGTGGCATTAGTATGAAGTCCAGGCATTTGCAGACACCACTGGTCTGAGCCGTTCAAGTAAATGTTTTGAACAATTGGTGGCAATTGGAACAGAAGATTGATTGCAACATTTGCATAGCAATTTACACCAATTGTGTTGAAAATTTTAAATGGACCAGAGAGTTCTGCCTTTGTGTCAATTGTTGGACCTCCACTTGTTTTTATTTTAGAAGAAATGTGTCTCTTTATATCTGCTGATGGATGTGCAGTTGTGTTTGCAGTAACTATTATTGTGGTTGTACTACTTGTTGGAGTAGCATTTGATTTTAGTTTTGTTGGTGGTATTGTTGGAAGATTTCTTATAAGATCTGTTTGCATTAGTTTTCTTTTCAAAACTTTACCTTGTTCAGGAACATGATACTTATCGAAATGGGGTGTGTAGAGTGCACATAGTCTGTTGTACTCTAGGATGCAAGGAGTGTCAGCCTTGACTTTGCATCAAAATGTACTAGAAATAGTCCTTTGAGTGTATATAGACGTGAAAATGCTACATAACTGATACCCTCTTTAAATACTGTGCTGTCAATGTCAATCAATGACTCACTTAGGGTTAGACCTTGTGATTTGTGAATAGTGACATCATATGCAAGAGACAGAGAGAATTGTTCTCTGTGTAAATGCATGTCTTTGAAAAGAAGGAATCATGCTGTTGAGCGTCCTTAACTTCTGAAAGTTTATAAAAGTGGATGTTGACAAACTGAATGTTGTCATGTGGATACGTTTGGAAGCCAACAGCTGTGCCAATTCCTTCATTGACTAAAACTTGCTCCACGTCAAGGTTACATTTTAGAATTACTCCACAGTTTAAACACAACATTAACATTTTCTCCAAACCAGACGTGTTGAAGATAGATATTTCTAAGCTAATTAGTCATGCAGTTGCTTGTTAACCCAATGGGAGTGTCATGCAGTGCACATCCAGTTTTCTATTGAGCTAATAAGCACTATTGGTTGCATTTCTTTTTTTTTTTAACATTGTCTCATTGAATTAAGTACAGCTTGCTAGGTTTGGCATTAAGGGCATACATTTTACATTTATTCTGCTAATTGTTCCATGACATCATGAGCAGATGTGCCATGGGCATATAGCTCATTGATGAGTCTACCGTCTAAGATGCATTGTGCATCTTTAGAAAGAAGACCAGTTCTAATGCCTTTTTAAATGTTAACATAGGTGAGGTCTTCAGACTGACTGACACATGTTTTGAGTTAGTTATCTGTATTGGAAATGTTGCAAGAGATTTACATTTCCTATGCTGCCAAGTGTGTTGCGGCACTGTGTCCTAAGTTTTTAAAAATAGGATTACCTTTCACTGGTGTTAATTGTAGGAGATCTCAACAAACAATAACATTTTCCTGCAAATAGCACTTTGTGGTCCATTTTAAGGACTTCTTACAATCTTCTTGCAAAGCCAACATTAGGTTGGAAACAATGCTTACCTCATCTATTAGGAGTGTTTTCATTTGTTTCAGAATTCTGTGTTCTTCAGTAGCAGCTACTGCTGATAGTTTGTAGTACTCTAATTTGTTCTGGTGTGCTACTGGAAAGAGCAGTAGTCAGTGTAAAGTAACACATCCTATTTTGTTGGCAGCTAAACCTGTGGGGGCTGTTACAGCAGCTGAAAGGTTGTTGTTTGTTACATTTTGTAGGATTGTTTACTAAGAATGTTTTTCCTGAACCATCTTCACCAATTACATAGAGGAGTATTGGTTTATAATTTTGACAGCCAGGAGTTTTACATTCATGCTTCAAACCATGTTCAATTTCTTCAGTCACTTCTAGGTAAATGCTAAATTGCTCATCATTTAGCTATGATTTCAGCACTGATACATTTTGTTCTGATTGTTCATATTGATACATGGTGTTCTCTACTTCAGTCATGGCTACTTCTGCTTAATGTACAATAGGGTGCTCTACAAGTGGTTCTTAGCTTCCAGTAACAGAAGGTTGACTGCCCTCAGGAGTTATCTTCATTTAGTTCTGCTTGAACGTCTTCCTCTTGTTGGCATTCATTGTCATTTTTGAAATTCATTGTAATGCTTTCATTTGCATTGAATGCATCTTCGAATGAGTCATGGTTACCTAATACATCCACTTCTTTTCTCCATTGTTTAACAAGTTGCAGTATGGCCATGTAGTAAAGTTCTCTACATTGAGGAGTTTTAAATATGATATGATATGATATGGCATTTATAGTTTGCCTATACACAAGTATTTCAAGGCGTGACGAGGCAAGGGAGGGGGATCAGAGGGAAGGCAGACAGCGATCCTACTAGGCCAGGTCTCATTCAGATCACGCACGTGCTTGGGAAGGGGGAAGAGGGATGTGCAGTACATGGGATAATAATAATAAACAATAAATAAAGTATGGCCAGCAGGTGGCAAGTGCAAGGGTAAGTGCAGACATCAGGCATCAGGTCTTGGTAGTGGAGCTGTCGGAATACAGAAAACAGTCCCTAAGTGCAGTGTTTCCAGAAAGGCAGCACAGGGGTGCGACTGGCGGGGGAGGGGACCTGGGCCTGAGATCAGGGGGTGGCCAGGTAACCAGTTCAGTTTCAGTTTCAGCCAGGAAGTCAGCAGGGCAGAGGAGGAGAAAAAGCAGAAGCAAAGAGAAAGGTTTTGAGGTGCTTCTGGAACCAGAGATGATTCTCCTCAAGTTTCAGGAAGGCAGGGAGGCTGTTCCAGAGGGAGGCCCCAGCCGAGGAAAGAGATCTACCACCAACTTGTTGCTTGGAGAAGCGACTGACCCTGAGGGAGTTGGAGGCGGATTAGTGAAGAGCTCGAGAAGGAAGATATTTAGGAATAGAGAGCTGAAGGTATAGTGGCCCAAGGCCCCAGAAGGCCTTGTGGACAATGCAAAGGGTTTTGAACTTAATCCTCGCAGCCCTGGGAGCCAGTGCAGAGATATCAGTCCTGGAGAGATACGATCCCTGTCGTTGAGGCCAAGGACAAGTCTCCCAGTTCTGTTCTGGATGAGTTGCAGAGGGCAGAGAGTAGAAGAGGCAGATGTAGAAAGAGGCTGTTGCTTATGATAATTTCATATGATTAATTTGTCTGGATTTGGTAAGTTTGACGAGGCATCCTTCACAAGCTGAGACCACGTATTTTCCACATTTTTCATCTAGTTTCACATTATTTTTGCAGGAGAAATGTTGGGCTATGTGGTATGGGCACATGTTTTTCAAAGCAGTACTTCTGTTTGGGTAGTATGTGTCTAATACATTGTTTTTAAAATGTTCTGGCTGCTGGGATCATTTTTGGCTAGTGTTTCTATGTCTTGGTAGGATTTCAGCACTCTTTTTCAGGAAGCAGCTGGGCCTCATTACGAGGTGGGTGGTAAGGGATTACCGACATCAGTAAGGGCACCAGTGCCGGTAATCCCTTACCGCCCTACTACGAGTTCCCTTTGCGGGTCCCCCTTAATGCCTGGTTTTACCAGGCATTAAGGACGGGACCCGCAAAGGGACTTTGGAGCTAATAACGGTACCGCAATTTGTGGTACCGTTATTAGAGCCTTCCCCATTCCCATTGAGCCCTATGGTGGCTCAAATGGGAATGGTTAAAGGCCCTGGTGAATGGGGAATTACCGCCCCGCCAACCTTGGAATGGGGCGGTAATAACTCCATTCACCAGGGCAGAGTCGGTAAGGATTTGGAGGCAGCCATGGTGCTAATAGCGCCATGGTTACCTCCAAACTTGTAATGATGCCCTATGTGTCCAGATTCGCCATATAAGGCTGTGTCTGTTAAATGGTCTGCAGCTACATAGCATCCACATTCTCTATGAGACAGCATTTTATTTTTGCCAAACCTTACATTTTTGTGACAGCGTGTTGTCAGATGATATGTCATCACAGAGGTCTTTTAACTCTGTTTTCTCAGCTTTGGTTAGGTAGGCTGTGACATATATTGCAACAGCAGTGGAATTATCTACAATATATTGTATAACTATGTTTGCATTCCACAAGAGGACAATGATTGCATTGTAAACATTGATGTACTTTAAAGCTTTGTTTCTTTTAATGCTGTATGTGTTTTAGGCGATTTGCCTTTCACAATGTGTCTAACAGAAGACAAGAAGCTGTTTGCTTGACCTTTTGCTGAAACTGGTCTAGGGAAACCAAAGCGGCATTTGATGTTGTATTAACCTTTGTGTTTATATCTGCGTCAGCAGTATTTGCCACACTTATGTTTTTGGAAGCGTAAAATGTGTGTACTTAGCTCAGTATGTGTGGTTTCCGAAGGGATGTCACAGGATATGTATTTGTCAATAAACTGCAAAACAGTGGCATAACTGTCATGACCAAATTTAGGAGCATCTTTTATACACAAAAGCATGTGGATGTGTGGTGCTCCTCTGGATTGATATTCTTTTCTCCAAAAGATGTGTTCCACTTATACGAGGGGTGGGATATATTTATTACAGATGAAGTGCAGCATGGCAGGAAAGTGGTAGTGAAAGTATCTTGATACATTTACAAGGTTAAGAGAGTAGGGAGTCGTACAAGTCATCCCATGCATATTATACACAACTTAAAGTAACAAATCATGTGGGCGGGCCAAGGTTCCTTAGCATACACTTTAAATCAGTGAAGGCACCCATTCCCGACACAATATCCAAAACTCAGAATAATGGACACACCCCAGTAGGGAATGAGACCAGGAGATAGATTGCAAGTAGAACACATTTTTATATGAGATACATTGTGCACGCAGAGAGCTCTGCTGCCCTGAGAGTGCTGTGCCAAACATTACACAGGCAGCACATTATAAGGGAAAAAATCCTCACTGGTGACATAATGTTACAAATACACAATTCTGTAATACAATTGGGATGAGTAGTCAGTATTATATGGAATTGTAGGCGCTGACCGCGTAGGATTGGTTGCCGCTTGGGTGTCACTCCCGCAGCACGTGAGTCAGCTGGGCTCATCGTGAGGTGAAGGTCAGGCCATCAAAAAATGACACTTTCCATGACTAACTGATCTTACAATAACAGGATTTGAGAGCATGAGACAAATGACGTCACAAAGTCTAATAGCAATGTGGGTGCTTCCCAGAGTTTATAGACAAGTTATAGGCATGCATTGTACCCTCTGCACCCCGGTACCCATAAACCTAGAGTCCCCGACCAAGATGCCCATCTTGAAGGTTTTGATCTACCTAATGCTTCATGACACTAACAGACAAGCGTTTGGATTAGAAAGAATATACAAGTGTCTGGGGTCAGGGCTCTCAGGGATGTCTTCATTTGGCCACTACGAGAGGTCAGATGCGCATCTGTATCAAAGAGCAGAGGGGCATGGGCCTGGTGGATTACAGCTCAGTAGGGAGAGGATCAGAAGAAGCACAAGCAGGTTAATGGTGATGGTACTCAGGCGGGGGCCTGTTTTGGTTTCACACAACGCAGTGAGCTCATCTGTTCTGGGAAATGAACTAAAGGTTGTAACAATGAATGGCTGGACTTCCGTGAGAACAGGGTTGGTGCAAAGCTGGAAGAAGGCAGTGGGGTGGAGGCCTGGGCTGGCAGTGTGAGGCACAAGGCAAAGGGAGAGACCGGCTTTTAGAGATCATTTTAAGGCCTAGTAAAAGTTGGCATCTGGCGAGATACCTAAAATAGAGTTTCTGCACTTTAATAGGACTTGGTTACATGCTTTCTTTGTTAGTAATTAGTAGGTGATTAAAAGAGATTACAGTTGGGGGGAAGGGGAGACGTCAGTACAAGTGAGATCCATGCATGCGGGAGTGATGAGAGGGGTGGGAAAGACCACCTCTCCCCAAACATCAGCATAGTAACCAGTACTATTTTGTACCATGCATGTTTGCCAATAGATTTGTGATACTTGACTGCAAAACTGTATCTTTGTTTTTTATCTTTTGAAGTAGTTGGGTAGCAGACATGTGTACAAAAATTGGAGACTGTTTTCAATGTGTGTGCAACTCCATAACATAGAGTTGCTGGTTCACTTTTTAACAGGAGGTGGAATATGTATTCTACATTTTTTATGAATCTGGGGTCTTCAGAATACATTTGTAAAGAGTGATAATCTGATGCTGTTATTTGTGTGGATCTTTCATCATATCTTCCCCCATTTCCTGTACGAAAGAGTAGAGGAAAAGCATGTGCTTCTACACTTTTCTCCCATAAGCTGATTGGATATCCTTTGGCTGAACGCATTTGATATGTTTCTAATGCATCCTCTATGGTGTCTTTGGAGTGTAGTGGGTAAATTGTATACTGGTCTAAAATATTGGATGCAGTAATAGGAACTACAAGTTCAACGTGGCCAGTTGGTGATGAATCCTGAATTAGTTGGATGGTTTCTCTTAAATTCTGTTTAATGTGTATATATCTTTGTAGCACTCATTGCTTTCTTTTAGATATGTTAGGGCTTTTCTAACTTTGTTTAAGTGTACTAGTTGTCGCCAATTTATTTTCTCTTTTGTTGGTACATAATTAACTAGGATATTCAAAGATTGATCTATTGACCATTGCACTCTTGAGTGTCGACATTTTCATTAAGATCTAATGGCAAATATACTACTTTGCCACAAATGCCTTTTAGTAATTCAGAAGGAGGGAATTTGGCTGTTTTGGGTTGAAGGTGCATTATAGCTTGGAGTGGGTGTGCTGTTTGGATTATATCTCATATATCTCATACATATTAAGCAGTTGGAAAGGTTTTGAAAGTGGGAATATTTCCAAGTTATTAGTGACAGCACGTGATGGCATTTGGTTATAATCAAGCTGTTTAATTCAATATGTGCAAAGTATTGAGGGGTCACTTATTTTGTATTTATTTTCTGTTACAAGCTAATTGGAATCATTGGGATTCCTCATTGTCCTCTATTTTGTAAGTCATATCTACAATGGTTGTACTCTTTTTATAAAAAGGGGTGCGACAACACACACATAATTGGTTTGGTACTTCAACAGATGTGCTTTTGAACTTTGCTATTTCTTTTTGTATGTGTTTATTAGAAGATTGGTGTTGGTAAGGTTTTCATTATTGTTCTCTGAAGTTACTGAATGTTCTAAGTCATCTTCACTTCCAAATAATATACTCTTGGATGTGTTCTATTGGTTGAAGGAGTTCTTTGTCTGTTCCATGTAGTAGAATGATTTTAAAATGTTGCAGTTGTAAAGCAGGACATTTTGCATGGTACAGTCACTGCAGAAGATTCCTTATAGAGGAATCGTTTGTTCATAACATTTTAATGTGGTGGAAGGTGCTTTAGAAAGCAGGTCCCAAAATGCAGGCTAATGAATGTCCTCGTAGTCCAGTGTAATTGCACACTGGACAGGAGTCCATGCTTTGTGCATTTTTTATTCTAATTGTGTCTTTTACTTTCACATAGTGATAGAGGAATTGTCATAAAAATGTGAAGGATTGTTGCTGTATGTGACACATTGAGCTGCATGGCCATTTCTAGACTGGATGGATTGGTTGGGTGAAAGGAACAGTTGATTGAAAGTTTGTTGGTATGTTTTTCCAATAAGGGTTTCTTGTGCCACAATGGTGTTTTCTACCATTTCATACCCTCAGCCATTGCTATGTATGGCAATTGGGTTTTTCTGTTCTTGTTTATAAGCCTCTTCATTGAATTATGGTTCTGTGCTGCTTGTGTGAATCCATTCATCTTCACAGAAGTTCGGAGAGGTATCTATGTTGACATTGCACATGTTTAGAAGTACTATTTTTGTAATTTACTGATTAATTTTGTTAGTGGTTTCATTCTGTTTAAAATTCATATAAACTATTTTCTTTTGAGCAGAATTGTGCTGTCAATTACAACTTCCAGGATTAATGTTCTGCAGTAATTTCTAAGGGTAGAGCATGACTTTTCAGCGGTTTTCATATGCTTGTGAAGTCATCTACGGTGGACCTTTTTTTGTGAAATTATTTTTTGGAATGCTAAAGTGTAGCCATGTTAACATTGTTAAATATAGTGGTAGGTTCATTAGCAAGTTTTTTCTTCTTTATACATATTTTTATTTTTTGGAAGAGGGGCCCTCGTTTTTTTAGTGGTTGCTGGTTTAGTTTGGTTGACTGACTGTATTAGCAGTTTTGTTTGAATAATTGTTATACATTCTGCTGGAGGAGTAGTTGGCATTATTTTATTATTATCTGCTCTATGTTTTCCTTGTTTTCTATGGAGTTGCTTTTTAGTAGGCATTCTGTTCTGTCTGTTGGAGAAAAAAGGAATGTGTGGGTTTGAAAGATGTGGAATATATTTGTGTGCATTGTGAATGCGTGTGTGAATAGGATGGCAGAAATAAATAGAGGGCTGTGTAATTGTTCAATGAGCTGCTAGTTGTGGTTGGGAAGGTTGTAAGAGTAGCTGTGTGTGTAGATGTGAGAAGGGCCTGGGTTATTGCATAAGAGAGTTGTAGTGTCAATGAATACAGAGGACATTACAATGTTTTCAGGATAATAGTGGGTGTTATGATATTGGTGTTTAGATGAGAATACAAAAAATGTGCATCTTATTGTGTAATGAATAAGAGTGAAATAAATGTTTTTGATTTCAAAGGAAATGTGTAGACTATGCATCTAAACTATACTCTTCGAGTAACAGAAATAATACTACTACACTACTGCACTTATTTTGTAGGATGTGAAGAGTAGTTTTCTTCAGGTTGTTCTCTTCCAGGCGGTTGTTGTTCATGTTGCACTCACTTTGTATCTGCAGAGACGTCAGGAGCTGGTGTGCGGAGTGTCTGCTTCCCAGGTTGAGGCGCTGCATGTCCTATGTTCCCTGGACTGGCCTTGGGTCAGCTCCTATGACAGGGGAAAGGGTGGTGAGTGAGACTGTCTGTGCCTGCCACCTGTGTTCCTTCCACACATGTTCCTACTCAGGGGTGCTCTCACCTTGTGTATTTGGTTGCTGGGTTCTCCTTCCTACTTAAACTCAGCAGGGGTGCAATGTTCTGTAGGATCCAGTTACTTCAATGACCCTTGAGTCGGGTGGCAACCCAGTACTGCTGTGGTCGCAACTCGTGTTGCTTGTGTTGCCCTGCTCGTTATTGTCTTTGTAATCCGTTGAATTGTATGTTGTCCTAGTCCAGTTATCTGTGTTGTCCTTTGCTGCGTGCCACAGTCCGTGCTCCTTTCACTGTTGCGGCTTGTGAGGCTGTTGTGGCACTAAGCCCACCTTGGTGTGCATTGGTTTGGTGCAACACGTGTGAGTGGCTGAGCCAGTGGGTCAGGGTGGCCTGCCTTGTGTCTAGGGGCCAACACGAGCTCAGGTGCAGTTTGCGTGATCTAACCTGTTCTTTCTTTCACTTTTCCAGTTACCTGTGAGCCGGCGTGAGGAATTAATCTGATCGGTGGTGACAGAAACAGTGAGTAATTTATGGCAGTAACAGAGCGCGATGTATGAGCTCAGTAATTAACCTTGTTTTCCTTCTCTTGCTTCTGCAGGTGCAGGCAACCGATTAAAGCTGGAATCCTCAACGAACAACCGGAACGTTGCTGGAGGTGCAGGTAAGTCAGAGCAGGTGAGTATGCAAGGCCTGATGGTCTCCAGCTTTTCTTTGCTGGTCTGTGGAAGGTTGCTGGCAGAAGCCCCTCGAAGAGCGTTATGCTGCTAACTGCAGAATAACAGAAAGCACGCCTTAGGGCTTGGGTGGGGCTTATATAGCCATCCACGCCCTGCCACTCCCATGGTGCAATGAATTCCAAAAGTTCTCTGCCACTCCCATGATTGCAGATTAATGCAAAAGCTAATGGCTCAGAGCCACGCCCTAACAGCAATTAGCACAGAAATCAATCACTCAGTGGCGGACCGACTATACCTGGGTTTTCCTTGGGTTTAGCTCCATGAGCCTGGTGCCAAAGCTGCCAGGACTGGATCCAGGTGGCCCTCCTTTGAGGCTTGATCCAGTCAGGGCCCTTTGTGTTCCCCAATGTTCCCATTGCTGTTGGAATGGGGCGATCTGGTCTGCTCATCGTGACAGTTCACTGCAATTATGAAAGAAGAAAATGAGTGGGTATGTATGGTAATGGTGAAGTGATTTTAGTACACAATGACATTATTTATGTATGTAGGAGGAGTTGTTGGGAAGAAGACTTAATAATGTCAGTCTTCATTACGAGTATGGTTATAACCATGTTGGTGTTGCAGATGGGTTGCCACCATATTCCTAATTATTGTTCTGCACCTAGTTTCCCTTTGCCACCAGGACATTACAAGTCTTGTTGGACTGGAAAGTTAGGTGCCAGAAAATGTTAGTCCCTATTGCTGTGGAGGCTTATACTTTGGGAAAGGGGACTGGCACCGTTGCTAATGGGGCCAGTGGTCCCGTGATAAGTATACCTAACGGGGCCACAGCAAGAAAGTGTGACATTTGTATACAATACAAAATGGAAAATGCTAAGTTTTTACAAAGCTCTCCTTTTTTGGGATGCTGTACATGAAAGTTAAAAAAAAATGGTTTTGTGGATTTATAGCAGCATTGTGTGTAACGTTTTTATTAAAAAAAGTAATGGAGATGGAAAATATTTGTAGGTTTATTATGTTGTCAGTAGATGCATATTTGCGAATGTGATGCATTCCAATGTGTAGTTGCTTATTAAATGATGTTTCTTTTGTTCGTATTGTGGTTGCACTATTTCCATTAGAAAAGGTGCACTGCAAGTCACAGAATGCAGAGAGAAATTGAGGAGCCAATAAGCACTTACAGATTAGAAAGGGGAAAATTAGCAAGTATGTATGTGTGTGAAAGTTAATAAAATTGCACACACTGAGTGTTATTTCAAAATGTTGGAGAAATTGTTTCCATTTTCTTTCATTTATTTTTTTAAACTTGCTCACAGTACTGTTGTAAATGTATACATGCATTTATTTGTTTGACTTGAAATGGTGCTGCTACAGAATCGTGAAAAATGGTTTGAGACTGCCATTACTAACTCTAAGGTACACCTATAGCAGTTCTATAGTCGAGCAACGAAGACAGCTATGGAAAGATAGCAGAGCCATAAAGAAGTAACCTTCGAAAAATAACTGCGACGTAAGTTGCCTGATCACAGAAAGAACACAGCGATACCGAAAATGGACAGTTTTAGATTGAAACATGACCAGGACCAAGGAGAGAAATATAGCAATGGGTAATTCAAATTTACGAGAGATGTGGTTGATTATAAATGAGATGAAGTTGAATCAGCAAAGTCGGCTAAACTGTGGAGTCTCAGAGAAAAATTGGATAGGCCAATAATCAACTGTGTTTGTAAGCAACATCCAAGAGTGAACCAAAAATAACATGCAGTATCCCGATGAATGGCTTGAAGACACAGATGACGAGAGCATTGAGAGCATGATCAAAAAGCTAAAAGACTCATCAGCAGCAGGCCCAGATGGGCTATCAAATAAATCATTATAAACGGGTCCAGTGGCATGGGCAAATATTATTGCATCAGTGTTCATTAACAACTAGAAACAGAGAAAGCACCCACTCTCATGGACATTAAGTATAATTAGGGTTTCCTGTTTTAGGGGTTTATTTATTTTTACTTCCGGGGGTGTTTTTCCAGTGTTTTCAAACAATTTCAGAATCTGTGTTTATCAGCGTTTTCCCATTTGCCCCTTTCAAAAAATCGTGGACAACTCTTTTTACAGGTGTAAACACAGAAAATGTTATTTTATTGCTTCATTGCATGCACATGAAGGGTAATCTCACCATGTGAGATGTTCTAAACAATTTCATCTTAATCCAGTAATCTGTTGCATTCCGACAAGTCAAATTATTGTACTAAATCATGCAATACTTCTTCAAGGACTCTTTGCCCATCCATGCCCTTTCTTTTCTTCCCATAAAGACTTTTCTTTGGAAAAAAGACCTTTCCACATTGGCACTGGACACGGGCAGGGCCAAAATATCCAACACACAAGCTGATAAATCTGCCCACTGTTGGCGCTTTCCCAACCAATACTCATGCACCTGAAGATGTAGATTCTCAGGCACAGGCTCTGCCAAATATGCATTAAACTGGCTGCACACAGTCTCAGTGGCCCTCATTATGACCCAGGCGGTAAGTTACCGCCTTGGTCGTACCCTTACCACCATGGCGTAAACTATGTTTACGCCATGGTGGTTGGCGGATTTACCGCCCCATTCCAAGGTGAGTGGGGCGGTAAATCCCCATTTCCCATTTAACCCTTCCCCATTCCCATTTTCGCCCCATAGGGCATAATGGGAATGGGGAAATGCGATAATTACGGCACCGTAAAATACGGTGCCGTAATTATCGCCAAGGTCCCTTTGCGGCATTGATTTTAACGGCTGCAAAAAAGCAGCCGTTAAAAGCCATCCCACAAAGGGAACCTTGTAATCAGGCGTTAAGGGACGGCGCCGTTTACGGCGCCGTAAACCCCTTAACACCTGAGTCAGAATGAGGGCCAGTGTCTTTAAAATGGTTAAAAATAAATGCATAATTTTCAAAATTTTTACTAAATTCTTTTTTGCTCAAGGGATCTAGTACTTGCATTGCATACCACAAAGAGGCTTCACTCAGTTCGAATAACATGGTGGCTGATGGGATATTTCTACACAGCACAGCTTTCCATTTTTCATGCATTGTTGTGTAGAATATCCTAAACTTTTCCTCAACAGTCCTTTGTTTGCCAAGTGGCAGACATTCCAACAGTGCACATGTTATAGGCCCAGAGTAACTGAAAGTGTCACCCAGCTTTCTTTCAAATAAGAGTTCGACCTTCACACCAATGACATTGTACACTTGGTAAACATATGTGTTTTCGGATTCCAACCTCTTCATTATATCAACTACAGTGGTCATGTTCTCTTGCAAAAATCTGAGCACACAGTAGAAGGTACTTTTCTTCACCTCACTATCAATGTGCGCCCTCAGATCCTCACATTTCTTGCCTGAGGCATCATCACTAAGGAGGAAATCGAGGTTGTCACATCAATAGTATGACATTCACTGCTTCTAATACAGAGAACCACCGGCTAAAAGAGACAGTTGGGATGACCTTTTCTTTCATGCCATACAAAGTGCAAAATGATAGGTATTTGCGTTTCAGTTCACGTGCATATCTAAATAGTGCATCAGAATGGACGACAAAGTCAACTACACCTGTAACCAAATCTGAGGACTTTAAGGCTATTTTTAAAACTCCATCAAGCAAGTGGCAAGGGTCGCACATGGGGAAGGCCTTGAAATCAGCATTGCCCTTGAACAGATCATCAGACAACTTTTTCATATAACTTGCTGAATCACTACAAACGCACACTACATCTCTCTTGCTGAGGGAAAGAAGTAATGCTGAAGTAATGCTGCAACTGAAACTGTATTGCAAGTTTCAACCACCTCTAAATCTGCCATGATAGTATGGCGCACCCATCCACTTTTTGGATCACAAAAAGTGAAGAGGACTGCCACTGACAGATCACCATGCATCTCAGGCGTTTTATCAACGGTGATTGAAATGTTTACGTCGCCTTGGACTAACTCTTTGATGTGGGCAATGTCTGTCATAAAAACCTCAGGTAGGTATTTGCCCATGCAAGCATTTTACATTTTTGGTATTGCCCTATGAGCGAGTCTGAACCTGATTGGAAATCACTAACTCGCCAAAATGCCCTGTTTCCAAACACCAGGAATGGGTGCCAGCCTTACTAGACACCAAAGTACTCTTGGAACCTACTGTGTACATTAGTGGCAGTCAAACATGACTGATATTAGGCAGCAGTACCCAAACATCACGCTTCACAACTAATAACCTGATACCACGGATTAAATATCTGTGAAAACGTAGGGACCACAGACAGTGTATGGCTAAAGTAAGCTTTGTAACCAGACCGTAAGAGGGAGCATTTCTCTCCCCGCACCAGTGAGTGACACTTAGGACCTAATGACATTCTTACAGGCCATCAACAGTAAGGATGTGAAATTAACTATCGTACTCGGCCTGGTGACATTTCAGATAGTGCAAGAGCTAAGAAATAGATAAGGAGGGGGGGGGAGTGGGAAGGAAATGGAAACAGACAGGCGACTACCGATTTAGGCCTGACAACATTTCGGGTAGAGCCAGAGAAAACAAAAGGTGAGGGAGAGTGGTAGAGAAAGGGAAGGGAGGAACAAAACAAGCGACTATCGTACTAGGCCTGACAACATTTCAAATAGTGCTGGAGGGCGGGGGGGAATAAGGGGACATACCCTCACACACCACCTTGTAAGTCTACGCAATACCTGTATCGAAGATGTAACTAAGTATGCTTTCCTTTGTGACCAGCTATGACTACATGACTATATTATTATGACTACTACCATGCAAGTCCAACCCAAAACCTAAGAACGAGCAAAAATTTTGACTTTGTCAGTACTTGCTTTTAACAAGACTTTTGCTTCGAGGAACAAGGCACACTTAAGACATTTTCATTTTAACAGTAAATGATTTACAAACACAATTAAGCCATTAAATCGCAACAGACTACTAAGTAATAATACTGGCTTGATGTTACGGTTTGATAGAGAAAGCTCTAAGACATACCAGGATGGCGGGCATTGAGTGGGGAAGGGCAGGTAATGGGTGCTAATGACAATAGGGTTTAGTTTAGCAGTAGACAGTCAATGGGTGGGGAAATAACCAGGGGACATCAGAGGCAGTAACAGAGTCCTACCCTGTTCTGCTCCTCTGCCACGGCCTTGTTTTTTTTATTTATTTGGCCAATGTTTTTCGGGTCAACATTACGGAAATAAATAAATTAATCGGGTCCACGGACCCGAAGAACATTATCCAAATAAATTAAAAAACAAGGCCGTGGCTGATGCCTGTAACTGCCGCTGAGGCAGTAACCGCCCTCCCCACATCTCGCTCCTCTGCTGCTGGGGGTGCTACTCTGGGGCCAAGGGCATGACTTACCTCTGAATAATTTAATCGGGTCCACAGACCCGATAAACATTGTCCAAATAAATAAATAAACCAGGCCGTGGCAAAGGCCTGTAACTGCCTCTGGTGCCCCCTTTTAGGGGGGGCACCAGAGGCAGTAACAGTCCTGCCCCCATTCTTCTTCTCGGCCACGGCTGTGTTTATTTATTTATTTGGACAATGTTTTTTGGGTCCGTGGACCCGATTAATTGATTTATTTCTGCAATGTTGGTCCCCACCAACATTCCGGAAATAAATAATTAATGGGTCCACGGACCCAAAGAACATTGTCCAAATAAATAAAAAAAGCAAGTCCGTGGCTCAGGCCTGTAACTGCCGCTGGTGCCCCCTTACAGGGGGCACCAGCGGCAGTAACCGCCCCCCCACATCCCGCTCCTCTGCTGTGATGGGAGGGGCTGGTATTAGCTGAAGGGGGTACAGAAGTGCCCTTATTGTTGTGCTTATGAAGAAATAAGCACAACAATAAGGGACTAATTGACAGAGAGAAAAAAAACTGTTTGCAAAATGCATTAAATTCACCATTCAGCCACATGGTGGCAATGGTGCATAATCATATAAGCACTAAATACAAGTCTTTCATAGAGCTGCCATGATAGCTCACTGGCAACGCTTCTGTCTTGAATACAAGACATCACAGCTTCAACTCCCGCTCCCTGCATATGATTTGCCGGGGGTTATCGGAGTCCCCGTGAGTAATACGGGGAAAATCAGTAATCACCAAAAACCGGACTCCCTAAGTATAATTATACCAATAGTCAGAAAAGGAGCAAGAGATGATCCAATTAACTTTAGGCCAACTAACTTTAGGCCCATCTCTGATAGTGAAAAATGTTGCATCAAGCTTGCAACTACGATTAACAAAGTGGGCAAATATAAACCGAATTACAGATCCTCGTCAGGCGGGATTCACAAAAAAGAACCGGGACAGGTCTGATCTCATTCATCTTGTCGCTACTGAAGCTTGATACCATCCAAGCAAAAGGAACTCTTTTCGGAGCCTTTGTAACAGGAAACAGGGATTTGATGGTGTAAACTGGAAAATAACTATGGTAAAAACATTGAGGCTGGAAATACCAAGAAAATCTTCTGGGCTCCTTTGAAGCATTACATTAAGACACAAACCTGTGTGTCAGGCTGGACAGCAAAGGTACCTGCACAAAGAAAAGAAATGTCAATAAAGGAGTAAAACAGGGATGTCTGTTAGCAGTGACACTGTTCAAACGCTGTATTGCAGACCTCCTGGAAGCTCTTCAACTCATACCCCACTTTCCTCCGAAGTTAAACAATACTGAAATTTCAATAATCACATATGCCAACGACCTGGTAATACTGCATCAGGCCCAGATAGGCTTACAGCTTTTACAAGAGAAAATGCAAGAGTACATGACGCTGAATGACCTGACCACATACAGCGAAATAACAAAATTGATGGTGATAGGAAATAACAAATGGCCTAGAACAAAAGCATTCAAATGGAGTATTGATGAGGAAATATTGGGAAAAGTAAATGTGATTCGGACCCAAAAGGGGAGTGGGGAGATTGAGAATGAAGAAGATTCCTGGGTGGAGGAGACAGAAGAGTTTCCATTTTCAAGCTGTAGATGAGGAAGTGATTTATCTACTCCTCTCACAATTGAAACCCATGAATGATCTGTCCTGTGTATTGCCAACATGTACGCCTGGCAGATAATTTAACATCATTCATCACACTATTTGTGAATAAATCACTACAGGAGGGCCAGGTTCCTAAGGCCTTAAAAAGACGGTAGTTAGACCGTTGTTAAAAAAAATCCAATCTGGATCTGAAAGTGTTGAAGAACTATCAACCAGTTGCCAGCCTAATTTGGCCAACAAAGATATCGGAAAAGGTTGTGTGTGCACAGTTCCAGGCATTTGTGGACAAAGAGAACCTGCTAGACAAGCTTCAATCCGGTTTCCATCCCAATCATGTGATGGAGTCGGCACTCTTGGCAGTACATGAGAATCTGATGAAGGCTGCGAACAAGGGAGGTTCCACAGTCTTATTGATGTTGAACCTGTGCACAGCCTTCAATACAGTGGATCACCACATCATGATACAACGTATCATGAAGGTAGATAAGGCATCAGAACCAGTAAAAAAATGGTTTGGATCCTTCCTACAGGATAGGATGCAAAGAGTGGTGCTTGAAGGTTTTACATCAGAATGGATACACTTGGACTGTGCGGTACCTCAAGGTTCATCTCTGTCCCTGTTGAGTTTTAACCTATATTTTCACATAGTGTTTGATATATTCCAGAAGTATGGCCTTCGATCCCATTATTATGCCGATGATACACAGGTCTACATTGAGATAACAAATTTGGAAGAAGCATTTGAGAAGATCAACCTGTGTATGGACGAGATCAATGGGTGGATGGCAGATAATTAACTACAGCTTAATGCTGCTAAAACCAAGTTGATACTGTTTAGCCCAAAAGCGAAAATGCTACTTGAAAGACAGAAATCACCTCCATTGATTTTGGGGGAACAACTGCAATATATTAACAAAATTAGGAACCTGGGCTGCCTATGGCAATCAAACCTCAGCAGTGAAGCCCAGGTGCGAGCTAAAGTCAAAGCAGTTTTCTACATGATCCGAATGTTGTGCAATGTGCTTCCTTTAAGTCCAGTGGAAGATAGTGCAGCAGTGGTGGGAGCTATGTCTAGTCCCCACCTAGATTACTGTAATAGCTTGCTAGCAGGAGCCCCAGTTTCCAGAAGAAGGGACCATGTATCTGACTTTTGAAGAACCCTACATTGGCTCAAGGTAGAGGATAGAATAAGATTTAAAGTGCCCTGTTTGATCTATAAGTGCCTGAATGGACTTGCCCCAGAATATCTGGTGGATAAGATCACCCGTTATTTTCCACGCAGGGATTTATGCTCAAGAAGTCAACTCTTGATATGTGTGCCAAGATCTAATTTGATCTTTGGGGGAGACAGAAGATTCGGGGTGTTTGGTCCGAAATTATGGAACCAATTACCACTGGAGATCAAGTTCAGGGCCTCCAAATCTCTAACACTATTTAGAAAGAGTCTCACAACCTTTCTATTTAGGTTATATCTTCCACTGAATACATAAAGAATATATACCTATATGTAATTCCACCTAATAGTTAACATTTGTACCCGTATATAGTTTATTCTGTTTGGTGTGACAGAGAAATAATAAATACATAATAATAAAAAAGAAAATTGGTACTTGGCCGTCATTTTCAATACCTCAATAGCTGAAAAAACCTGGCAGGGTGAATGAAATCTAAAAGTTGCCAAGTTAGCCTCTTGAGGGGTTATTCTGTACGCCCGTTATGGGAAATGTTCACTATCACTGCTATGGACCTTTTACATAGGTAAGGTAATCCCCGTTCTGACTTACGATAGAGAGGCTGTATAAAATGTATCATGGAAAGTGTGGGACGTTATAGAGAAACATTTTGGAAAAGAACACTAAGATTTCCCAAAAGCCTACCCATAGCAGTGATCCGTGCAGAACCGTGTCTACAGTCCTTATATTCAATAGTGGTATGGAAATCACTAAACTTATTGTGAAAATTGTCAGAAAATCAGCCGGCGCTGGGGTACCTCCTCCTAAAACAAGATGGGAAATGTAAAAGCTCAAAGACTCTTTGAGAGTGGAAATTAAAGTGTGAAAAACATCTTAAATCGATAGGCGCCTCTATCGCATCTGACCAATAATCCAGATAAAGTGAAAGAAAAGTTAAAGAGAATGGACTGGATTAAGACCATAGAAGCAAAATCGACTGTAGCCTCTCAGAGAGAGCTATCAAGCATACTTAGACATAGAAACACACTCCCAAGTTACCTGTACAAGTTCCCCAGCAAAAACCACTGCGACCTATTGATGCAAATAAGACTGATTGTGATTGATACAGGATGAGGAATACATAATGTGCTTTATAGATTGTGTAATAATTATAAAAGTCCAGAGACACTAAAGCATCTATTAATGTTTAGTCAAGAAGCATCAGATGAGCAATCACGAATCTTAGCTAAGCATATGGAGAACTGTTCATTGCTTTCTTCTGAAAAAAAGAGGTTAACGTTCCTGCAAGGTCACAAGCAAACTATGGTATGTGCAGGGATTGACTTTCTAGAGAAAAGTGAAACGGACATTGAAAATCCAAAAGAAAAATAACACAATTCCTTAAATATTGGCTTCTGAATATGGAGGAAAAAAGAAATAGAACAGAGTACTCACTAATTGATATTCTAAGTGTTTTTATTTGTAATGAGATAAGTATTCAGTAAACTAAATAGCACAATACATTTAAAAAATGAAATACATATTTTTAAACGCATTGAATGTTTTCATTTTCCATTCCATGTACATGCCATGCTTTAGTAACATACATGCAGTTTTTCGTTTTGACTTTGCATTGTGGGAGTTTTAGTGTAACTTTGTTAGAAGGAGAAGTGGTATTAAAAGTGACAGATTGAAAAAAATAACACTTGGTAGATTATAATGAGTCAAATTGGCATGTATGCATGTTCTGTTAATACATACACATAATCTGTCTCTTAAACATTCTGTAGAAAGGTTTTAAATGTGGTTTTCCTTTTTTTCACAACAAATCCACAGACATTGCTGCTGAAATTGCAAATATGTATTCTTAAACTGTTATGAAAATGTTCATTAGAAGAAAACTTTGCAACCACACAGCATTGTAAGTAACTATCACTTGATGTCAAAAGGTAGGACAAATGAGAGTATCGTTATTGTGTAGGTCAATGCAGGGCAAGTGGCAGGAAACCTGTGTATATGGATTTGTAAAAGAGTTGGAAATACAATTTTAAAAATATAAGCATACCTGTACTGTGTGGTGATAGATGTAGACGTGGTTGAATCTGCAATAGAAATCTTGGAGATTTGTATAGTAGTTTTTGATGATGCAGGTGCTTGTGAGTAACAAGAGACATGTACTCTGAGAATTCAACTGCTCATCTGAAGTGTTGAACTGAGATGACAGAGTTAGATGTAGAGTTTTTGAATTGATTGATGGATGGGTGTGCTATTGCTTGAGAGTAGTCAATGTGGGAGTGCTGCTATTGCTTGAGAGTAGTCAATGTGGGAGTGCTGCAAAGAATAACGTGGAAAGGGAAGAAGGGCTGCTCTCTGTTACTGGGTCTGCGGACAGCACGGTAGTCTGTGGAGAGGGAAAGCCACAGCTGGGAATTTTAAGTATGCCCGACATGGAAAGGGGACTGTGGGCATTAGCCAATAAGGTATTCTTGTTGTGGTTTATAGGACGAGAGAGTAGTGGTAATTTTCATTGTTGTATGTAGGGAAGATGGCTGTGGTTGTTGAGATGAGAAGGCTTACTGTGTGGATGGTGGGAGATTCTTGGATGGTGAATATGAAAAGGTACACAGAAATGTGTGGCATTTCTGCTAGCATTGCATTGGTGGGAGTGGAGGTTTCATGGTATGGAGTGCCTGGCCAAAACTGGGAGACTTTATTTGGACATTGGAAAAGCATGTCTCATTTCCAATGTCCAAATATCATTGTGGTCCATTGTGAAGGACATAGTTTGGGCTACATCAGTGCAAAATCTTTGCTGATTGCTTTGAAACATATGATGAAAGCACTAATGGAACTATTTCAACATGGAAAGATAATATTTTCACACATACCTCCTAGGGCCCTATGGAGATGCACCACTGTATGTTGTCCTCGACAAGACACAGGAAGATGCCTTGTGAACAAAGGAGTATGTTTATGTTGGAATGGTGTTGTGATGACATCCTTCCCAAGTAAGAACATTCTGCTAGATGGTGGACATCATTTGTTCAAAGATGGCATGAATTTTACTGTTTGTCGTAATACAATCTTTCTTGAAACATTCAAAATGCACTCAGAAAGTTCTTGCGAAAATGATGTACAGTGCATTTGAGTAGTTGTAGGAAAAAGAATCTGAACCCTTCCAAAAAAGGTTATTTTCAGAGCCACCACTAAAGAGTAAATAACTTACATTGAGTCTAATTTCTCTCCCAAACCCCCTTCAATTGGACGATCTGTCCACGGACACTGCGGTAGTCCATCGATGGCACATGCCTCATCCAAGTTTTTTGAGGATGGCAGGCATGGAAATGGGACAGTGCAGGCCAGGGGATTAGCCAATTTGGTTTCCTGGGTGTGGTATGCAAGCAGAGAGTCTGGCAGAAGGTCTGTTTGCTGAGAGAAGTGCAGATTGCTATGGCTATGTCTTTCAGAAGGCAGAATTTGTGGATTTTGGGGAACTCGTGGATCCATTGGCTGAAGGTGTATACAGAGCACTGTGGAGTGGTTGAAAATCTGGGATTTCATTATGTTCATTTGCAATGGTATGGAGTGCATGGAATGAAGTGAGTGGACTTAATCACATTTTGTGCAAATTTGGTCACACTGCAAGATCTGGACATTATCATTGTTCATTGTGGAGGGAACAGTTTAGGGTGTGTCACTAGAATTTCAATGCAGTTTGCAATGAAGGAGACATTTGGCAAATTGAAGGAAATGTGCCCGAATTCTAGACTATTATTTCTCGCATTGCCCAAAGACAGATGTGGATGCACTTCAGTTCTTATGGTCCACAAATGGAGAAAGTGAGGCGCAATGTCAACAAGGCAGTGTGCGCATTTTTGCGTGATGTTGGCATGGCATCAGTCCATAATGAAAATATTAAATTTGCCATTGCCAATATGTCCCGCGGGGATGGTGTGCATCTTACTGATGCCAGTAATCAGCTTTTTCTGCAAAACATTCAAAATGCTTTAAAGCACCTCTAGTAAATACAGAAAGCATTTTTCAGTCGGTGAAAAAAAATACATGTAAACACGAGGAAAACAGGGTGCCTACTTTTTTGCAAGTTTCAAGAAAATCTTTAGTTTAATAGAATGTTGTTTAATTTACTTTAAAGTTGAAAAAAATGTTTAAAAACACAAAATACATAAAAGGTCTTTTTCAGAGCAACTTCTTTACTACGCAAAAGAGTCAAATGTTTTTGATGCCAGCACCACACACATTTTTTGGTGTCCGCGGACTAACGTGCTGTTGTGGACTCCACATGCTGTGTAAGGGTCTATATACTTCTTTTTTTTCAATTGTGAAATGTGGCTGTGAAAATAACCTTTTTTTTTGTATTTTTAGTGTTTTGGAATTTTATTTTTGCAGGATAGACAATGGAAGGGAGGGAACGGGCACCAACCACAGGGACAAAGCAGCAGTTGGAGAGAGGAAGATATTGGGTGGGGCTTAATCAGGTAGAGGACAGTGTTTCTCTTGCTCCTTGACCGCGGCCTCGAAAGCACTCTGAAAATGTTCCCCCCTGAAGAGTGGTGTATCACAGTACATGAACAGCACTGTCAAACTCAAAAACAATGGGTCGACTGTGTAATGGATGGCGTTTGAGGCTTCCGCTGGGATCCTCTGCCCCACAGCATTGTCCCTTGTGGTGGCAGGAGCAGATGATGGGGATGAGGTAGTGACCGTCAGCCTCCTCATCCCTTCAAAAGGTACAACATTTCGAACTGCTTCTGTGTGATTGGGCCTGAGGTTGCGCTGCATGGAGGTTGTTCCGTAGGAGTGCAGACCTGGTTTTCTGCAACTGAGTACAACCTTGCACTCAGTGCATCGAACCTTGTCTGCCTGACCCTTTGATACACCCCCAATGGTGGTAAAAAGATGCCACACCCAGGATTCACGACAGGAGCTTGAGAGAGGGACTTTCAGTACCTCATCCTCATCTTCCTCTTTATCCATTTCTGTATCACCACATCTATTCCCCTCTCCAGGCCTGCCAGATGTGGGTGGTAGCAGTGGTGGTGGGGCAGCTGCAGTGGCCATATTAGAAGCCATAGTGGTCTCAAAACAATCACAGGGAAACAAGCAGCCAGAAATGCAGTTTTAAACTGTTTGTGGGTACGGACACTGTCTGCAGATACTTCCGATGTGCAATGCGGGTGCAGACTATTGGGAGGGAGACAGAGTGTGCATGGCAGTGTCCACAGGACAGGGGTAGATTGCCTGAACTAATTAAAAGTGAGGCACGTGCGAGCGGACATGTCCGTAGAGGCACAGTATCTGGGGGCATAGTGAGAGATGGTGTGCATGTGTGCCAGTGTCTGCAGGACATGGGTGGAGTCCTTGAAATAATTAAAAGAGTGACACATGCGAGTGGACATGTCTGGACAGGTGTGGTGCCCGGGGGCATAGTGAGATCAGGTCCAAATGCGTGCTAGTATCCCTAGGACAGTGGCAGAGTCCCTGAACTAATGAAAAGTGTGACACAACAGAGCAGACATATCCACACAGGTGTGGTGTCTGGGGGCACCTCCATTTTGGTCACAGACTGTCCGGACTGTCGTGCAGTCCGCAGACTCCAAATTGGGCTTTTTTTTTTTAAACGCAACACTATACACACACATACTTATCGAAAACAAAAGCATACATCCAATTAGGATCAAGATGGGGAATCAGAATGGGAAACATATATGGGAGAATTGGGATTGTCTACACTATTTTGAGGAGGGGAGGCAGAGATTGAGGTGTCATCATAGTGTCTTTCTTTTAGGGAATTTGATGGGGATGATTGTTTGGGACAGGGCGAATGGGAACAGGTACAAGTCGGGCAGTGATATCGTACATTTCCCTTCACATGATTTTCCACAAACATCATCAAATGCATAACGTGATTATTTAGTTCATCCAGGTTAATCCTGTGCATTCGCATTTAGTGGTTGTCTGTGCCCATCTTCAGGATCACACAAATGTAATTCGGGTATGGTTTCATCCCTATGTACTGTCAAAAGGAAAACCATGTTTTAGTCATTTCTCAACAAATTATAACACTTTTTCTGCTTTAAAACATGTATTCTGTACCATTACAGTTGTTTTCTTCACTCATTTTGTCTTGAGGGAAATACTCCTCCAACCATTCCAGTTTGCTTGCCATTTCTGTTTAATGAAAAAACACTGCTATTTCTTATTTATAAATAATAAATTGTAATGTTACAGAAAGATATATGGTGTTCTTACTATTTTGCCAAGGCTTTCTTCTTGAATAACTGTCAGGTGTTTGTCAGTGTATAAGCAAGGATCCACTGAGGTGATACTGAGAGGTGTACAGTTAAGCTTTGTGCTTGGTGAATTCCATTATGGCGTGCACCCTATGAAAACATACTTCTGGTTTATCAAGTACTGAATTCCTATAACTATTTATTTTTGGATGTGGTGCATATATCTCTTATTGTTTCATGTACATTTCATTGCCCGTTGCACGATAGAACAATGTTAGGTAACCCCTGTGTTTTTCGGCAGCGTGAAGGCTGCCGGAAGTCCATGGACATTCACACAGTCCCCAGACTCTGATTTTATCACAATACACCAAAGGGGGGGGGTCCATATGATGTAAAGAACATGTAGAAAAATTAAGGGTATCCTGGTAAAAACCCATGAAATTCACTGAAAAAGTTTTGTTAAAGGGACATTATGGATAATTTGCACTAATAAAAAACTATCAAATTTAGTAAAACAACTTTGTTAAAGGGACATTATGGTTAAAAGTAAAATCGAAAAACCCCAGAAATTCACCAGTTATGGTAAGTTGAGAAAGCCTAACTTGCACCACCATCATGCACTGCTAAGACTAACACCCAGGCATCAAAGATGACATCACACATTTCATTGATGACATCACTGATGACATCGGAAATCTGGGCCACTTGATTTTGTTCACTGACATATAAAAGCTGACCGGTTTTCTTCACTTACAGTAAGAAATTTCAAATGGAAAAGTTGCAATATATGTGGAAGATGTTAGTCTTCTTATATATTGTAGAAGTACTTTTCTTAGGGTTTGGTGTCATCTCATGGTGCACAGATATGGGCCAATAAGGTGGTGGTACACACAATTAATTTCAGTACTTGATGATGAACTGTGATGCTATTGACATTTTGTTCTGATCTTCTTTCTGTCTTCTATTCTGTTGTTTGCCCGCATGTGCCTCTAATTTGTATGCATTATGGGTCTTTATATTCATTGTTGGTACTAACACATGTATGTAGTTATTCTTGACGCATTACCTATGTATGCAATTCTTGAAATGACTGAAAACTCTCCAAGGATTTCTTTCATTATTTTACAAAGGAAAATTACCAGAATAAAAATATTCTACTTTTACAGTGTATACTTCAGCCATTTCTTATGTGTATGTATGATTAGCTTCTTGTATTAACAACACTATGATATAATGTTTTGTTTACATAAGTACATTCATTCATACATTAAGTAGTTCCTCATAGATCTCCTGATCACCCCTAACATCTTGTTATCAACATTATAAACAGGACCCCTTGTAAGAACGTGAACACTGTGATGTCATCTTTGATGAAATATATATATGCATTAAGAAAATAAATCGTCAACATGGTTGTGGGTAAAACATCACAGTGATAGTGCTACAGAAGTAGTGGCTACTGAGTCGACACTAAAGGGCTTCCTGCAGCAACCGGATCCAGTTACTACAAAAGGGCTTCCTGCAGCAAACCGGATCCAGTTGCTTACTATGACATGATATGATATGATAGCTTGTTTATATAGCGCTTACTCAAATTGTTTTTCAAAGTGCTTCAAGGCAAGATAGGGAAGAAAGGAAAATCAATGACATTCTTACAGGACAAGACTAGTAAGGATGTGAAATTAACTATCGTACTTGGCTTGATGACATTTCAGATAGTGCAAGAGCTAAGACATAGTTAAGGAAGGCAGGGGGACAGTGGGAAGGAAATGGAGACAGACAGTCGACTACTGTACTTGGCCTGACAACATTTCGGGTAGAGCCAGAGAAAACAAAAGGTGAGGGAGAGGGGTGCAGAAAGGGAGGGGAGGAACAAAACAAGTGACTATCCTACTATGCCTGACAACATTTTAGATAGTGCTGGAGGGGTGTTAAACCATATTCACATACTAATGTCTGGTTATGAACATTCGCCTAAGCAAATTTGCATTATACAGAAAACCACCTCTAAAAATGCCATGAATTGAATTGACTAAAGCCACCATTTTACAAACATCTGCCATTTTGATTCTAACCCCTGCTTTCTGTCCTGAAATGGTTAACTGTGTGTTCAGCTGCCACTGAGTAGGGTGAACTTTGAGCCTACGTCAACATTAAGGCTGCTGAGAGCAGAATGTTTATTCGGTGCAAAGAGACCTTTTAATCAAAATGAAATGCCATTCAAAGTGTTATCTGTGTCTACTAGCCTCATCTTCATTCAAACAATGGAACACAATGCAAAGCAACTAAAGCTGTGTGCTTTGGGAGAAACCCGTTGTGCTCATCTATTGGAACTAGACTTACCCTAAAGCTCAAGAACAAGAAAGAGTCTAAATGGCCAAGAAAAGCAAAGTTTGTCATAATTGTATTTCATGTGTAAAGGATTGTGTCTTAAACCTGGAAACAACAATGTTGTATGTGCTATGTGAACTGGGCATGAACTCTAGCAACTGTGTAACTTGATGAGGGTCTGGACAATGTAACCGGACTTGGGGAAGACAGTATAAATACTGTGAGTTTTGTAATATCCAGTACTCTCTCCCCTCACAGTGTCTGCTGATACACACTGTGAGTTGCTTGAGAGCCAGATAGCTATCTGCTTTCATATTTGTATCTGTACATAATAAAAGTTATACTTATAACTTTGACTTCGTGACTGGCAGATTTCCTCTTTGGTGGTACAAAACCTCGATATTCCTTCCTGATCTATCGGTGGGGGGGTAAACAAGTAAGGGGAGGGGGCGGAGACAGATGAGGTTGCTATCATACTAGGTCCAGGGACAATTTTGATAGAGTAAGTGCATAGAAGAAGGTAAGGGGAGGAGTGGAGGAGATAGGAAAAGGGAGAACGGGCGAGGGGAGAGAAAAGAGAGTAAGCTGTCAAAAAGAGTGGAAAAGCAAGAGGTGATAGCGAAAACAATTGCAGAAGTGAGTAATAACACATAATGTTGGAAGCCTGGATACAAGATGAAGATGGGAACAGCATGATTCAGGGCCACTATGAGAAAGGGTGATGCACCGTGAATCAATGAAGTCCATAAAAGTCAAATCCAACATTGGCCACAAGATGGTGATGGTGAAACCATAATGTATCAGGACAGACCCCTGCAGAAGAAGCTGGAGGGGGGAGGGGCACCATGGCATACTATAGTATGCCATGAGTCTCTGATATGTATGTATGTATTTATTTATTTATTTATTATTAACATTTATAAAGCGCACATCTGGCCTTGTTGATACTGACCATTTGTTGCATTAATACTGCTGATTCAAATCTATTGACAATACAAGGTGACCTTCTTCTTTTTATCAAGGAGACCTAAAGCCAGAGCTTCAGCTAGGACGTTTTTGATGGTGACAATGCCTATTGTACCTCCTGTGTCTATTGGAGAGTTTCTGGTCTATTGGCCTTCATATAGTTGTCATGTGCTTAAAATATTTTATCATTGCCTAACACCCATCACCTATCATAACCCACCATACCTACAGATACTCACATCTGTGTGATGGTCTGATCCACTGCTTCCTTTCTGTAGGGAGCTATGAATCTGTGCCGTAACATAATATTGCAATGCAAATAGTGCACTCTTTCTCTACACTGTAACTTCTGATTGGATGCCTCTGTGCCCTTTGTTTGCCAATGCAGTAGATAGCACCTTGGTAGATGGGGAGGCAATCAATATATCATCAACATAGTGTACCATCACTGACCTTCCAGGAAACCTATTGTCATCAAATTCTTTCTTCAGCTGTTGTAGGCAATTTGGTATGCCCCGGGGGAACCTGTCCACATATACTGAATTCCAAGGTAGTAAAATGCAAATGAAACATTTCTTTCCGGGTTGGCAAGAAAGCAGAACACAGGACTAATTCAGTAGTGTGAAGTAGTTGGTGGAATGCAGGATATGATAGTATTCGGGTTTGATACCACTGGACAGTTGGGAATAACTACTGCATTTGCAGTCTTTAAATCTTAGGTAAACCTATATGTGTTCCTATCTGACTTCTTGTTACAGAGTCAAGAGTGTTAAAGGAATTAGATATAAGCACAACAGAGACTCCATTGTTTGCACTATGCCAGCTTTCGCTTCTGGATGCAAAGAAAACTGAGTAATATGCTGAAGTGTATTAGACTGGTTTATTTTAATTTTAAAAGGTTCAGCATTCCTAATGCAGTTTATTTCATTGTCATCTAATAACCACAGTGATTTGGAAATATTTTAATCAGGTATTTCAGGTCTGGGACCAATCCTTATCTGGACCCTGTTCTGGTTTCTCTTGTAAAACATCCAAGGTGGCCAGTGCTACCACTGTATTCCTACTCAGGTCATTCAGGAACGCTATGTTCTGAGTGCAATAAATGATACAGTTTAAGTTACCTATCAAGTCCCTCCCTAATAAGTTGGCAGAAGCTGAGGGACTAAGAAGGAAGGTGTCTTCGTCAGGGATTTTCCCTAGTATGACAGATAGTGGTTCAGAAACTGTGTGTGGAAGTGGTGTGTTGGGAATGCACACTGCCTTCACAACTTCAGGGGACAAAGGAGCGTCTGGGAAGCAGTCAGCATGAGTTGCCGACCGACGAGCTCTCATATCAACCTTACTTGTTCATCAACTGTGCACTTCACATATGGCCCTTCCTGATCTACTGGTATCAAAGGGTGGATAGTGAGGTATTGGCTAAGGCTATGTCAGAGGTTATTTTTGCTGGATTCTCTGGCACTTTGATTCAGAGTGAATGTTGGTGCAATGGGATTGAGGGAGGTGCCAGGTCAATGAGTGGGCAGAGTGAGTATTGTGTTGTGAAACGTTGAGAATGCTTGTGCGACGTCCTTGGATGTCTGTTGTACTCCCTGTTTTAGACAATTTCAATTAAAACACCTATGTTTTACCAAATTCCTGATTCACTCTTATTATTGGTGTGAGAGTAACTTCTGCATCCCCATCCATCTGATAAATTGTTACCTGGCTTAAAGGGCCTACAGGTTCAGTCTTTTGCTAAAAGCATACACACATGGGTAAATAAGTCTATCAAATATCCTGCCTTTCATCTATAATTTGCTGACAGATTAATGGGTTGGCCTAACGATGTTTTAACCCCCATTCCCGATTCCTTAGGTGTTGCTTTTGACCGCTCAGTTTCTCATTCAAATCCTTCAATCTCCTTAATTTAGAGGCAGGTTGCCTCTCTGAAGTTTCCTTAAACCAAGTGGCATATGCTTCTACCTGACTTGAATGAATGATTTTTCCCCTTTATGATTCCAATACACAATTTAATGTGAATCCTCAAGTGGGCATTGTGTGTGTATCCTTCTCCGACAAATGGTGTCAGACTCAGTCATACTGACATGTGGCACTACAGCACTTAGTAAACCTGAAGGGAGCAAGTGTTCCTCTAGTTGGTATAGGCATCTTCTTCGACTGACCCCTGTCCATGACTATCCCTCATTTTGGCACCATACATTCAAAACATTAATTGCCACTGTTCCACCCACACTGCAACCACACTTTCTGTGCGATCCAGAGAGGGAAGGGGTAAAAAAAAAAACAAAGACATGGCTGAGTGATCCTGTAAGGGATTTCACGCACTCATTATGTACATGCCCCATTTGACAATATTTAAATTAACTACTCTGTGTTTCATTCCCGCTTTACAAAATGTTTATCTCTACGCCAAAGCAGTCGCTAGAACCTTACTATACACAAATAAAGATACAGACAAGAATAGTATACCAGAAAGGGGCTATACAAAGTATACCAGAAGTACCAAATCCATTTGCACCATAATCACAATTATCACATAAAAGATAACAAAACCAGAATTTTAAATCAGTATTAGCTTAACCCTAAAAGAAATATGTGCCATGCTTTGTCATTGTGAAATCTGTCGGCTCCCTGCAGGGGATATGTAAGCACACCACTTACGGTCAGCTTTCTCCCAACCACACCTCTGGAATTTTTAAGTAGAACTCCTTAACTCTATATATGTGGCTGGGACATGCATGAGGAAGTGGCTGGTGATTCATAGATTCTCCTGTATATGGTGACAGGTCTGAGGCCTCGCACCAGGATTGTTGGGGAAACCAGGCTCTCACATCAGTTTTGAGAGATGCCAAACAGAGGCGGCTTAATTGTTGTCCTTCCAGATAGACAAATCAGTCTCCTATACCTATCAAGAACTGATCATTCTAACCTGATTTGCCATGCAGACTCCTCAGCTTTATAGATCATTAGTCACCAGACAGATTCCGAAACTAAGAACGTTCTGGAAATCATCACTAGCATCTTGCCTCCCTACAATGCAATTCATCCTTTCATTGACATGTAATCACTTCATCAATATCAACGTCCAGTTACTGTGTCACTTGACAAATCCTTCTCTGATGCATCCTGCCGATGGCCATCACACCCCTCCCATTGTTTCATCATTCAACCCTTCTAAGAGATCCTTTCTTCATACCGAACATAACCAGTTCATTCTGTCACATCGGTCTATAAATCCATGGCTTAGGTTTCTGCAAAACAGCACTATTCCAACCCACATTTGTATGCATGCTCAGGACTCTAGTACACTTCATTTCTCTTTGGATATTCACTTATTTATTTACTCATTTATATATTTATTTCATGTTTCCTTTCTCCCATCGGTATAGCATTTTACCCATAGATAGGACACGGTAGTACAACTGTATACATCAAACATGACAACTTAATGTATACCATCTTCATGAATTGATTTCTGTGAAGCCAAAGTAAATATGCACCATATATGTTTTTAAGAAAAAACCACAACTTCATGTACTTCTAAATAGCACTGTCTTGGGAATGACAAGGTCAGAGCTCTTGTGGTGCCCCATATCAGGTGTGAGTAGCCCAGTCATTCTTGCTTTTCTATTTTCATCATGAGGCAATTAAACAAAAAAGAACATTAAGTTCCAGAACATAACGCAGAAACCAGGACTGAATAAGCCAATCCATCTGAGATGGAATAATTTGAGAACACTGCACATACATCTAATCTCGAAGCGTCTGCATGTTTACAATTCGGTATCCACACTTTGTGAAGAAGGACCCACTGCAGCTTCGATATTTATTTTTAAAAAAAATAAAGGCATCCATTATGTGCACAGAACGCTGTAAATGACTCTCCGCTGAGAAGCCTTTCCCCAGAAAAAGAAAGCTTTAGCACCCGTTGCTCATGAGCTCCTTCGCGAGGTAGCAGATTAATGACTTCATGCAGCATGGTATTCTAACACCAGCGATAATCAAACCTGGAAGTTATAAAGCTGCAGAGCAGCCATCTCTGTTCAAAGGCTAGTCGGCCGATTCCATAACTTTCCACTGAGCCTCCCCGAACCCTCCACGCCTACTGCATGCATGCCTTTAAGCTTTCCATACCTCCTAAACAAGAGCAATCAAGGTTATCTTCTCCAAGGAGAAAAGTACCCAACATATCCCAACACTGTGGATTATAGACCAAATGTGCAGAAAGTAGACCATTACAGCAACCTATTACCTACTGTACATGTCCGCGTGTCTTCACATTGTGGGGCTAGGAGAGGGTAGAGGGACTAGTGCGGATGGTATTAATAGAGTGGTATGACTATGCATTCACTCAGGGTGTGTCTGATGCTGTTATGTAAGTGTCACGAAACACCCTGATAGGATGAATAATCTACAGGAATGATACAGCTAACTAAACTATATTGTCTTAGATGAATTTGAATGCACGCACTTAATTGGAAACATGTGGGGAAATTGGCTTCACTAGCTTTACGCTAACACTAAAAAAAAAAAATCATTGCATTTTCAATCGACTATACATATGCTATAAATACTTGCATTACCTCCCATTCTCCATCCTCAAAAAAAGTCCCTACGACATAAAGGAGCACTTGTAGGCCCTTCTTGTAGTAAGGACCTATGCCATTCAGCTAAAATAACCAATGAACCCGCCCCTCTATGTTCTAAATTCTCTCGCTCCCCTTCAGAAATCATGTCACTTTCCTAGCACTTCCTTTTTTCTTTCACTGTCCATCCACACATGAATATGTGCAGTGCAAAGTGGGGCAGTTGCCAGCAATGACAGGGTACATGGCAGTGTGGTGAAGTTGCAGCACAGTCAGCTAAGTCTTTTGACTTGGGGCTTGGCTGGACCCCAGTAATAGTGCTTATACTGCAGGCTTGTGGTGTCCAGAATGAAGTCCATTGCGCTAAGTCGCGCTGTTGTAGGCTATTTAATTATTGAATCATTATGCTAAGCCATCGCACCCCCCAGCTCTCCAGAGTATTATGCTGGGGCAGACCGTGGATGGGATAAAGGGGTGTAAAATTATTCTCCGCCCAAGCAACCCCAGAGATTTCAATGTTGTGTACCTTCAAACATGCTACAGATACCTTGCCCCCCACAGGAGGTCACATTGTTGCGGACCAGGGTGTGAACTGCCTAAAAAATCTAATCCATGGGCGCCTAAGCTGTTGGGAATTGTGCTCCTCCCCACCTATCTCCCCCCAATTACTTGGTGTGTGGCCAAGCGAGCTGATGTCACCAATTCTCACTTCTCGTCCACACAAAGAGCCAATGCACACATTCCACACTAATTTTGAATGTGGGTTGTTTGACTGTGGTAGAATTATTTGCGGCGTAATTGACCTTAGTCATTTTCAATGAAAATACCTTTTTATCGTGGCCAAACAAATCAAACCATGCGCCCCAAATTCACCATTACATCCACTATCTCCCTGATACCCAGCTACTTAACTATTCTCCATTCGCCACCTCCCCTGTACCCTGCAGCGTCAGTTCTGTCCATCTAACGTGGATCAGATCCGACGCCGCAGTGACCTTTTTCTTTCTTTTTTTCGTCCCCCGCCTCTAATATTGAGGAAATTGGGACACCCGTGCACCCTCGAAACCCATAAATACGAACATGGGGAGCGGGAGTCCCCCCCCCCCCCACGCAACCCTCACTCTCCTTGTTCGGTATTTTGAAAAATCGATTGAATGGTACTGGCTGAAATCAGTCAAATGTACCATTCGATCTATTTTTTATGATCACATTGGCTAATTCCCTAATTTTAAAGGATGCTAAAACAGCTGCCCCAAGCCTAAAAGGAAAATGCTGATGCTGGCAGGCCTTATAGTCACAGACAGAAAAAAAGGTTGCTCTTCGTGTTAGGAGTGGGGGGGGTCAAAGTAGTTCTCTGACTTTAAAACAGCGAACCAATAACCATGGAGGAGAAGATTAGCACTCACATTAGGAAGCATACTAGGTAATGCATTTCCTATTCCTCTATGTCTTCAGCCAGAAATAAGCACCACAAAAATGGACATCACTCAAAGAAAAAAACATTTCACAGCATTACCTAAAATGCTGCCCAGTCAAAGCAAGGAAACATGCGTATTGTTACAGGCTTGGTGGCAGAAATTCTATAGAACCTTAATGTTTGAAGGGAGAGTAGGAAACCACAGTTGAGGTGGAAGAGAATGTGGCAATCTTTTCTGGCAAATACATTTAAAAAGAAGACAAAAAGGCCTTTCTACATGTCATGAAGGAGAATCTGGATTTCCCAGCCCTTTCTCAAACTAGCAATAAAAAGCTCCTCACACAATTTCTAGGGATGCCTAGCAAAGTCCGACCCTTCTATGGTTGCATTTAGCAGCTAATACTCAAGGAGCGGAGAGATACCATGAAATCATAATGACCTTGTACCACTATAAGCTCTTCCTTCTGGAGAATTATGATGCAAAATACCAAGGTAATGTGACATGGATGCACATTTGGGAGACCTTATTCTTGCAGACGTTATAGATCATAACATTGAATATGATCTGAAGAAGTCGCACTCTGCAATTAACTAGATAATCAGGGATGTTTCCTACTCCTCCTACAGAGCCCAGTTACAGAGCCCAGTCACTTATAATTGAATTTCAGAACGTGGAAGCTACCTGTCAAGTGCGAAACAGCATCACTGAAGTGCCAGAGATGGTGGACAAACAGACACAATATTTGGCAGGCATCAATTGTGACATTCTATGTCGAGATATGTCAGGTGGTGGCTCGGCAAATGTGACAGCAGTTGTGGCTCCATTCAGAATAGGCTGAAGTGTCCGGAAAGATATGACTCACTAAGGACCTCCCTTCTTTTATCCTCAGTTGGACTACTTCCTGCAGAAATCTTTTTGGCGAAGGCTTGACATGTTCCCTAGACAAAGGGATATAAATGCATTGGGTAAGGTGGGGACACCTGCTTCAAAGGAAAGTCCTGTCAGGACAATAGAGAAGTCATACTAGGATGGTCAACAGTGGAGTCTCTTTGATGCAGGACACTCAAGAGAGAGAGGGGATTTGAAGTAGCCAAGGAGAGATGTTACAATCCAGAGGCGGCTCCCACCATCTTGGAATCTCCCTGACCACTCACAAATCCAATGACCCACCCTCACCTCTTGAAGACAAAGCACCATGGGACTGACATCACCAAACAAAACACTCTTATAATAGCAGCCATATGTGGACACCTACAGATGCCTTGAAATGTATCAAATCACTGTGGCAAAGTGAGTACAGAGGGTGCTGATATCCACCCAATCCTCCTAAGTTGAATCTCCTTGGATATTAGAATAATGGGCATTCAATTGAGGTTCAATCCAAGCAAAGACTGTCAAACGTGGTTTTCTGCCGTAAAGATGATGATGAAGACTCCAAGGGGGGGGGGGATCAGGGCCCTTCCTTCAACCATTCTAGAGGCCAATTTGGGGTGAACTGCTGTGAGGACAAATCATGCCTGATCCCGGGACACTGGTAACCAACATCCTGTTCACTGGAGATAACACACCCTGCAAGTGCTTTCTGGCATTGTTACTAGGTTGGAAGGGCAGCTAAATGACTCACCTGGAAGCCCTGAATAGGTCACCCAGCAACCAGGAAGCCAAATACCAGCACTGGGCTCTGTTTCCTGCCTCCATCTGCTATTGGACTGCCTCAACCACTTTTGAGTAATTTTAAAACTGCTGAACATCCCCAGTGCTTTTGACTTTGTGCTGGCTCTGACCAGGTTCTCAGGCCATCCTTGAGCCAATCACTGCGCAGAATCACATCACATTGTTAAACATCATTGAACTAACTCAACCGCTTTGAGTCACTGACTTGATGATCACCTGCATGTTCTTTAGACAATTCACGTTGATCACCGCTACAGGACGACATTGCATTACTGGATTGCATTGAACTGACTCAACAATCCCAATGGTGACTCAATCTATTGAAGAATCTGACACAACCTTATGAATGCAAATTCGACTCATTGAAAAGAGCCATAAAGCCTGGCTGAACATTATCATGCCAACCAAGAAGAAGATAAAGGTATGCATAGTGGTTCTGTGCCCCCGGACTAGTTCTTACGGCCCTAGTGAACATTTAGACACATATCCATATATTTTAAAACATATCCTTTGACCCAGAACATTGATGCAACCCCTATACTTGGCTACCCTCGGTTTGAGATGCAAAATGTCCCTTTCATTCATCAGTATGCATAATTTGTTTCTCCCCTTACAGGGGTGAGTTATTAGGGATTTTTTTCAGTGTGCATGTAATTTTAGTTCAATTAAAAACTATATATTTTTTTAAAGTTCCTTGGTTGGACATTTCTTTATTTTGTTACCATAGTTGTATTGATGTTTCAATGCTTCATTGCTAGCTCACATTCATGCTAAAGAGTATAGTCTGCCCTTGAACCATGTTACAACAAGAGGACAAGGAGGTATACTCGTTGGCTGTGCCTGTTTCACCGTTATGATTGGGATCACTGCTCATTTAGAAATAGTGTGGGGCTGAGTGGAGGTTTTATACACGATGCACCTCGGTACACCTGCAGAGCATTAATCATTTCACCACACACATTCACACCTTTGGGAGACCTTCATCCTCCGGAGGGATGGACCCAGTGATTCATAATGACTGGGGGATACTGAACTTCTTAGATGAGCAATTCAACCTAGGATCCTGCAACCTAGGATTGAGCTTTGCTATACTCTGAATTCTCAGTGGCACGAAATAAGAGCCTTTTTGGAACCAGGAGCATCCTTGGCAGAGGTCACACTCCTCTATGATCTCAGGCTCAAGCACCCTTTGAAAGCACTCCCACGTTTGTTTTTTTTTGTGTTTTGTTCTGGACAAGGTAGTCTTGCACCACGCTTCAGAGTTTATGCCCAAGGGCTATTTGGCAGTCCACATGAATCAGGAAATTGGGCCTCATTCCGAGTTTGTTGGTCTGGAAATAAGGGTCAGGTAGCATGAGATTCAAGACAACATGCCTTGTTTTCAAATGTGTTAATGGCATTGCCCCTCAATATCTGAGAGATTTGACCACGTATATTGCCCAGTCAGACAGCTGCGCTCTAGTGACCTTGATCTTCTATCTGTAGCTGATTCAGTGTATAAGTCCCCGGGAGATAGAAGATTCTCAGTACTTCGTCCAAAACTATTGAATTCTATACCTTTGAGGATTCTTATTTCTCTCTATCAATTAGGTAGAGCATTGAAAACCTTTCTGTTTAGATAAGCCTCCCCTTACTCTGCTGTCCTGTATTTGGGTTTAGCGATGCTCTGTTCGAATGATGTTCCAACTGCACCATTATACAGTTTGGTCCGTTCTGTGCGCACTACAAATTCCAAAATACAAATACAAATACAAAGTAGAAAGTTACCAGCACCCTTTCCAGACCGGCCAACTACAACTCTGGCTGCCAGGGCCATTGCGCCCGGCAGGGCTGACCCAGAAAGCAGAGTTGTCATGGAAGCACCGGCACCGTTAGCAACAGTGCCGGTGCTTCCAAGTCCCCATTCCCATGGAGTCCAATAGGACTGGGGACCTGCATTTTCCGGCGCCTGACTTCCCGATCCGCCGGGAGTTGTAATATCCTGGTGGCACCGGAAACAGTGTCACGGGGTTGGCAGCAACCAGCTGGTGGCACCGGTGGGTTACCACCAACCTCGTAATGAGGTGCATTGTGTTATCAAAATTGAACACCAGCCTTGCCATGCTCCAGTATGACACGTGATATACTCTGGATGCAGCCATGGCCTTGTTTATCTACACAAGCTTAGGTCAGCCTTGGGATCTTCAGAATGCCTACTTTTTTGGGGGCATATCAAATGGAGATGCACACTACCATCATAATCAATAGGAGGAGTATAGCCCAAACCATGGAATGTTATGCTCAGCTGACCATCCATGTCCCAGGAGTGCTACAGGGGGGATATCCAGCCGAATGGTGATGGTTTCCTGGGCCGAAGAACAAGGGGTTTTCATGATAAACATGTGTACCGGTGATACACGGGTGTCTCCTTCAACGTTTGTGATGTGTTACAGACTGCAGCTAGTGTTATGTGTTTCTGATGGGTTCTGGATTTGCATCCCATCTTCTTCTCTGTAGTTAAGAGAATATCCATTATTGTATTGGTTGGCATCAGCTATCGGTCTGGCATCCTTCATTCTTGTGAGGCATGCCCGTGGCGCTGATGTGCATTACTTCACCTAGTAGGGAATTTGGTGAAGAGAGAGGATGGAAGTTCATTTTTCCTTACATATGGTAATCCGTATTACTCCCAAATTTGCAAGACTCATCACAATCTTCCAGGAGAAACTCCCTTCACCCCGCACTGAATAACCACCTGTCCGAGCTGATGAAATCCAGGACGTGATAGGAAAGGGTTAATAAAAAGAGAGGGCCTACACGTGTTTCATGACAAAGAGGGGCTCTTCTTCAGTACTTTTAAGGAGACGTCTTTAACATTATATTATTTTAATTGCACAGTCCAAAACCAGTGATTAAAAGGTGCTACTGGTTAATGCGGTACCAGAGGCTACGGGATGCTAATCACAGACAATGGCACAGTTTATTCTTCCCAGACTGCGCAATGACAACACATTTTATATTGCTGTTTTAATAAACAACGACATTATTTGCAAACGCCTCAGAGCAAAGATGTAAAACGACTGTAGGTATCGGATGAAGACAGCCTATCTAGGCCGTCCTAGAACCACTCCATTGATTTCATGATAACAGCCCACCCATTATTATTATTTAAACTAAATGTGCGGTGAAAAAAAATATATCTTGTGGAATTGGAATGGGTGTATTTTGTATTACATATCTGAGATATATTTGCTGCGGGCTGTTAAGATACTGCACATACATGTGTTCTATTGTGATCTCACACTGATATTTTATGAGTCATTTGTGTAGTTAAGTGCCATAGCCATGGCCTTCTGAAGCACTTTGGATTCTGTGGGAGTTCAGCAGACAGTAGTGGGTAAACTGCGATTTACATTGCAGGACATAATAATTGACTTGGCCGAGATTACTAGTACTGTATTATTATTAATGATTATAAAGTGTAGTAAATATAAGGATTAAAACACCAATAAACACTGGCACATTTATTGAGAAATTGCCCTCCATAAAAGATATTGAAGCCACAGTCATGAGCATGCGGCTTTCCTGCATGGCATGCCTGCTACTTGCATCAAGGATTCTGAAAAATGTGTCTGAAAATGGTCGGCAAACAGTCTTACTCTGATGTAACTTTGTCAAATCTCTGAGACACTGAAGAGTCACAGATACAATTTGCACCGTGTGCGACATGCCTGCGTAATTTTGTTGGGATGTTTTTAGAACATTGATTGCATAAAGTGCAACTGTGAAAGGCAATTGTGGCTGTTTGACGGGCAATTTTTTGCGTTTTCCTTTGAAGCAAATGGCCAGTGCAAAAGATGACATGGAGCTGAGTAGCCAGTGCAGAAACCCATTTAAGGTCAATTACGAAGGCAAGAACCACGTTTTGCACTTTTTGTTCTGTTCAAATATTGGCGATAAATATCCTGTCCGGGCTGCAAAATTGCCCCCAATGCGTGAAAATGATATGATCCGGGCACAGGCATGGCTAAAACAGAACATAACAACCTCAAATACATGATGAATAAAAGAATGTGAAACACCACCTGAAGAGCTACATTTCCAGCTATAATACGCAAATGTACAAAACCACAACTGCTGCCCACGTAGCCCATTATCAAGGGATTAAAACACAGAACATAGGCACAATTTATGAAGCGTGTGCATTTATTTCATGCCCGGGCCTTTCAAGCTTTCAAAAGTAGAGTGTACAAGCAATGTTCCTATTTAGGTTAAAACCATATATAAACAAGCACTAAGTGACAAGTCTACCTTTTTGTACGATTGGTAGTTCACAGCTATTGCCATTAAGTGTGACTCACTATGAGAGCAATATTGAAGGAAAATTATACCTCTCAACCTTTTGACAGCCTGAGTATGAAGTAGGCAAATTATATCAAATCTTGGACATGTCACCAGGCAAGCAGGGGTTTGCCTGGCACTACCACTAACTCCCGGCGCTCTACAGTATATCCAAGCGCATCTAGTAAAACTGCTCTTAGCTGATGAGAAGTACCAAAAATAAATCATAATTTATAACTTATAGCTCAGTGAGTTACGCTCTTACTTTGGTCATCTCTATTCAAACTTCAGGCCACATGCTCGGATTCATGCAGGCCAACTCAGCCCTTGGTCATCAGTGCTACGAAACAGCAAACATGGTAGTAGCAATCACTTATAAATTCAGGTCATTGTTTATATTATTAAAAATAATAACAATAATAATAATTGTTATTGCTATCTACTTTTTAAAAGGTACAACTCGCCCAGTGGCCTCAGCGAGCAGCTAGTCAAGAAAGGTTAGGACCAGGGAAGCTTAGTGAAAAGGTACATCTAACCATCAGAGACGAAGAGAAACTTTTTGAGGGCTTTTAAAAGGGAGATTACTTATCGCAAAGGCAGAGAGGCGCAGGAAGCAGATTCCACAGGCGCGTGGCCATGGAGTCAAAACTGGTGCCACCGTAGTGCTCAAGTTTAAATCTGGGTGGAACCAGTTTCCGAGTAGAGTTAGACCGAAGTGAACAAACAGGACAAGCATGTCTACTCCAAGTCATAAGGTAATGCGGGCGTTTTCTCATGAAGATATTTGTGAGTGAGAAGTAAGACCTTGTACGTTATGCAGTGTTTAACAAGATGCAAGGGCAATTGGATATTGGACGATAATTGGTGACTCAGGACATTATGTTATTATTAGATAGTTATAGAGCAAATGTAGCTCGGGAGCAATGGAGTGCTGCAAATGTCAAAAAGTAAAACATTCTTAGACAGAATTGAGCAAGTCATCAAGTAAATATTAGTAGTAATTATCACAGTACAATAGAAGGATGGGCAGTGCACAAGGTAGCATGAATCTAGCTTACACAAGAGAGCTGTTGGACGAGCAAGGTCTTCATTTTTTCTCTAACCTGAACAAGATTTGAAGTAGGTCTGAATTCCACAAGGATAGAGTTCCAGAGAACTGGAGCATATCATGAGAATGACTCTTTCCAAGTTTTCTCCTCGAGAGCCAGTCTTGTTTCCACCAGGAAGTTGCTCTTGCTGCAAGATAACATTGTGCCATCAAGTAGGCCAGTATACTGGCAGTGGTTGCTGCAAGATAACATTGTGCCATCGGGTAGGCCAGTATACTGGCGGTGGTTGCTGCAAGATAACATTGTGCCATCGGGTAGGCCAGTATACTGGCGGTGGTTGCTGCAAGATAACATTGTGCCATCGGGTAGGCCAGTATACTGGCAGTGGTTGCCTTGTTGGTGAGACATGAAGTGCTGAACTAGAGCCAAGCCTCGATGGGGAGAAAATGAAATTTATATAAGGCGGGGGTGATGATGTCAAATTTCCTAAAGCCAGTGATGAAGCGAGACACAGTGTGGCAGGCTGCTCTGTGAGGGGCCAGGTGAGCAACCTGGATCTTAGTGGTGATGGTGTTAACCCTGTGAAGTGCAGGATTACTATGGCCTAATCCTCACTGATGATGCCCAACAAGGCTGAAACATGTCTGGGGATGCTTTTGGTCTCGTGCAGAAGGGATGTGACCTAGCAGTTCAAGCTGGACTACCCCTTTGGGGGTGGGGCCAAGCCTGATTTGCATATGGCCTTTCCCCTTCTGTAATGGCTTGGCAGGCGAAGAACGATGGTCTGGAGGGTTGCCCAGAGCAATGGCAGAGGTTAAGATTCATTCTAAACCTTCCAGCCATCACCTCTTTTGTTTTGATATCCATCACAACCAGGCCTACTAACTGGCTCTACACTAGATGAAAAGGAAACACACACAAAGCAAGAGAATGTGTTTTTAAACTGGAGGTTGTCAAAGTCTCATAGCTGACCCCTTCTCCTGAAGGCCGTCTTCAAAATCAAATGTTCGTCTCAGGACATGGTTCCTGGCCTGGGTCACCACAGTGTCTCTCAAAAGAATGAATCAGAAAGTTCAGAATCCAAATGTGTAAAGTCCAACATTCAAATGTGTCTCTGTTTCTTTGATTGCAAAATTACTCAGTTCATGAAAGGTTTTCAAGTGTTCAAACAAATAACTCATTTCAAAAAGTGGTTTTCAAATGACCAAAAGGATTGCTCAGTTCCAGAAAGATTTCAATGCTTGGTTCCAATGGGGCACGCAAACCTCTCCCCTTCCAGAAATACTGCAACTTAAGGTCCACTTCGCTCACTTGATCCTTATCGCTCTAGGGTAGTGTAGGTGTTACACTTTTCATTTCCATTTTATGGTTCTCTTGGCCTTCAGTACTGATATCAGTCGTTGTGTCCCTCTGGACACCTCAGCCAGTATACAGGCTCTTCCTGGGTTCTCTAACCCTTGGACTTCTCTTGTCAATCTCTGTCAGGGTTTGCGTCCCTTCATCCTTAAGGTACGTGTCAGTATGGATTTCTTGGCTTATAGTACTCTTAACCATTTCCTTGTTACTCTGAACACTTTGGTCCCTGACTCGCTCAGGTTGTCCACGGGCTCAAAAGCCGGTGAATGATTCAGGGTTTGCGTCCCTCTCTCCTTATGAGACTTTCACCATCACTCTCTTGAGTCTCAGTATTCCTATTACTACAGACACCTCGGTTCTGGCTCATGTTGTTCATGGGCAGTGAATGTCTCAGAGTTTGGGCTTTGCCGCAATGTTCTACCACCCGCCTCCCTTCTTCATGTGCAGCCCATGAACCTGGTCTCTCGTGTAACTTTCGTCAGGGTGGATTGGTGGATCTGGTATTGGCGGCATTCATCTTCACCTGCTGTACTTCTCAAAGCCTCCCCGGTGCTCATGGTTCTCTCTTTTTGTGTGGCTCTCTGTAAGGGAGCTAAAGAGTCTTTGCCCCTGGCATTCCTTGTTTTGGCTGTTGTTGGCAGACTCCTGGCACAGCATGTCCTCCCTGTGGTCCCGCCTCCAGGCTGTTTTCAGTCAGTGATCCAGCAGTAGCATTTGCTCTGCGTGTCTTCTCCCCTGCCATTCCACTGTGTATCAGGGAGTTTCCTCATCCAATTGAAGACTTCAATAATTATATAGGAGTCTCATGACGTTTAAATGATTACATGCGATAGCGTTTGCGGAGGGTAAATTAGTGCTGTCAAACAAACCAAAATGCTTTATCCCTTTTACAACCTCTTTGATGCCCATGTAGGTAGAGAGTATAGATTTTATGAAAGATTTCACTCTGCCTTGGGAGTTCTCATCCCCTAAGGGGGAGTCAGTACCAGTATGGTCCACCTTGCGCAAACCCCTATGGAGGGTTTTTCGGAGTGGGCTAACCTCCCTGGAGACAATGGAGTAGCTCTCCCCTGGGGAGAAGGGACAATTACCCTGTATTCATCACAATAGACATCAACTATATTGGCAGCTGATCGTCCGCTATCTGGTCTTGTTAATGCATCATAAGGATTCAAAATGAGAGAGCCCATTAGGAGGTTGTCCAATAACATTTCCTCTGCATGGGCTATGCCTGCACTGGTCACAAAGCTTTCATGAGGTGGCAATGATGTTATGGACATTGGTACTGTCTATCTGGACATTCCTGGTATGATAAGTTGTAAGCAGGTCCCTCACCATATTTACTGCTTCGTCACCATCTGTAAATTCATGAGCCTTTACCTTGTTGAAGAGGTTTAGTTCAAGTAGGTATAACTGAGAGAGAACCTCACTGAGCGATGCACAGTGAAGAATAACGCTTGTGGTAGCCTCCTCAAAAGGACTAAACACAGAGCAGACATTTGACAGAAACTGCCCCTGGCTTTGTGTTAAGAAAACCCCATCCAGTGTTCTGCTGTGTGGGTGTTGAAATAATCTTAGATGGCAATGGACTACTCCTGCAGTCTCTCCAACATGTGCAAAGTAGATTTCCAATGCATGGCCACTGTGTTCTTTAGCTTATCCTGAGGAAAATTGTGGCACACCTGTAATTATTGCAGAGCATTTTTTGCATGGTAGACCTGGCTGACATCCTCTCTGCCACTGTAACTTTTTATGTTTGTATTTGTTTCAGTTGTAAATTACAACTTTTCAAAATAAGGTTTTACACAAATATGACAAATCACAATTTACATGTCACAAGTTTGAACATACAAGTGAGCATTAATAGAAGTGATATAATAACAATAAATAACAATATATAAAAGGTTTCCATCAGCATGATTCAAGTTCATCAAGAGTATTAGAGTAAGTATGATGCAATTATTCAATACAGCATCTTAAATGTGTCTTTAAAGGTCAGAGGGAAGGCAACTTTAGCAACATTTACATGCAAAAATACATTTTTAAGAGAAACAAGTATAAAAGAGCCCCTTATCAGAAAAAGTCCTCCACTAAAATCGTATTCAAATAAAATTCATAAAATCTAAGTCATCTGATAAAAAAGTTTTTTTTTTTTTCTTAAAAGGTGACAAGTCATTATAGCAAGTATAGTAAGATTATCGAAAGCATGGTTCATCATGAATTTGTAAGGACAACAGAAATTTAACTAAGGTAATATTTACAGACACACATTCCGCATTAAAAGTTCTCACCCATAAAGTGTCCTCTGTTAAGTTCCTGTATTGGTTAAAATGCTTAAATAACATGGTTTTCCTCTGCTCTGCTAACTTTCGGACAAGACACAATTAGATGTTTTAAAGTTTCATCTTGATCTTTGTAATTACAAAAGTGACAAGCAGTATCAACATTCAAGATTTTAGAGCGCCTAGCACTTTGGTCGGCCATAGGTTTAGCCGCAGTCTCAAGATGGTAGCTGAATATCTACTATCAGGAAACTTCTTGAGATATGTTGGGACCGTATTTACAGGCTTAAGAATAAAGTCGCTGATGTTAAAACTAGAGTATGTTAAGCATTTGTTCCAAGTCATTATCCAATCCCAAGCATAAAGCTTAGCATTGCTTTGTCTGGATTGTCAACAAGTGTTTCAAGTGAAATGTCAGCATTTGATAAGTATTGCTTACAATAGGATTCCCAGCCGTAAAGGGGCCTAGACTTGTGGCCGGTCAAATTGGCAGTCAATACTGGAATTAGATTTTTTGAAGGTGTTGGAGTATTAAAGTATTTTTTATATAAGGTTAGAGCTTGCCATGCTACCATAGAGGCTAGTGACACTAGTCCAACCTGATAACATACAATGGAACATTCTTTGGCAAAGACAATATTGGTTTCCAGTTACATATTCCCAAATAGAATGATGTTTTGGATGTTTACATTGTGCTCAATAAGCAATGACTGGAACTACCTTTTGCTTAAAATTATTTGTTTTTGTTATTGTTTTTGTTATTGTTATTTATTTGTAATTATTGGTATATGGGTATATGGTATATGGGAATTTATTTGTTGTTGTTATTGTTTTTGTTATTGTTATTTATTTGTAATTATTGGTATATGGGAAAATCTACCATATTTCTTTTGCATGAGTCTGGCTTGAGATGTAAGCATATGTATTGTCATTTTTAGTTCATCGCAATATGGAAGATCTACAGTACTATTATTGATGTTCTGGCCAAAATATTTATATTTGTTTACAATTTGAAGCTGGCTATTGCTAAGTACCCATCGAAATTTACATTTTGACTTAGTTGAGGTAGGCCAGAATATTAAGTGTTCGATTTTCTTTATATTAATAGTTAAACCATTTTTCTGCACATAACTCCCTAGGGCAGATCATTTTTGTTGGAGGACAACTGGGGTTTGATCTATTAAACCAAATCATTTGCATATAAAAGCCAGGATAAGTGTTGGTCTCCAATGCTGGGCGAAAGGACCAAATCTGATTTAAAACAAGGTTAATATCATGAATATAAAAATTGAAAAGAATTGACGGTAAAATACATCCCTGTTTTAAACCAGAGAAGGAGGCTATTGTAGTCGTTTGCAGGCTCTCATTTGTTATCTTTACTTTAACAGATGTGTCTGACTAAAACAGATAAATTGGATTTAAAATATGTGCCGGACAGCCTGCTTGAATCAGTATTTTAGCCATAGCATAGTCAAAGGCCTGTTTAAAATCAATAAATGCTAGAAAGTTTGGTTGTCCTGAATTAAAAGCCTGATTTTAAATTGTAGATAATTAAAGTAGATTCAAGGGAGTTCCTATACCCTTAACAAAGCCTGACTGATGATGGTCTAGCAAGCCAGCTTGTTGCAACCATGTTAAAAATTATTTTAAGATTAGCCTTGCAAATATCTTTCCTGGAACGTCTGAACGTGCTATGGGCCAATCATTTTCTGGGTCCGCTCTATTGTTCTTTTTGAAAATAGGAATTATAATGGACTGTTTCCATGATTGTGGGGTGAGGCCTGTGACTTGTATGTTGGTAAATATTGTTTTTAATATTAGTGCACATTTGTGAGGATGTTTCTTCAAAGTCATGTTGGAAAGACGATCCAGGCCTGGAGCTCTCAAGCTGATTAGCATATTGATGCATAGCATTATGTCGGTTATATCATAATCTAAAAAAGGTTGAGCCAATTGGTGGAATTATTTTAGGTGTAGATGGTAATGGTGAGTTTGCAAATAGAGTTGTAAAGTGATTTACCCATGCTTGTTCACCAGCAGAATGGAGTTTGAGGGTTTCAGTTACTGTCGCTGGGTCATCTTTTAAAATATCCCACATTTGGCTGGTTGGTTTGCTAATGATTGCAGTGATCATTTTTTCACCATCGAGCTGCCTTTGATTGTTTTGGAGCTGCCAAATTAGATTTCTATAGCAGGACCGAATGTTAGAGGTTACTTTGAAGTTAATGGTGTTAATACATGATTTTAACACTCGTCTCCTTGCGATCTTAAAGCTTGAATCGTTAAGTTGAAGGGATGGTGATGCTTAAATATAGGTTGGTTAAAGGAAGCAGACGTCTTTGTAATAACCATCAGTAAATCAGGATATTCTCCTCTGAAAGAGAATGTGGCTGGATTCATACGCTCTAATAGTCTAAGTCAAATTAAATTGATAAAGCCTATTTAGAGACCAGTTTATTCTGTTTCTACCAGGGTCTAATTTCACATTCAACTCCAGGAAAGTGCCTGAGTTCACAGAATGGGGGAACCACTGGATTTCCAGGATGTTATGGTCACTTAGATCTAATGGGATGATTTATTTTAAATGCCTGAATTTTGTTTATAGTTTTAGTTGAAATATAAGTGTAATGTAAAATACCATTAGACTTCCCACCATTCAAGACAAAAAAATTGCGCGTCTCCATCAGCGCAGGCCAGATCTTTGCCCGCTGTGATAGCAATGTCATGTCATCTGAAATACATCTGATGTTTAGATCCCCCACTATTAGAGTGGTATCCGAACAAACTTACATTAATACAAGGTCAAGAGTTTCAACTATCTGTCTAAAAAATTGAGAATCAGTTATAGCAACTGGGTTCCACTATATGTTGATAATTGCTGCCTGGGGGTATAAAGGATGATGGATATTGGCTGTTGTAAGCTTATTGTGCTGAATCAGAGGGAAAGGAGAAGCCAAGGGTGTAAGAAAAATTCCAATATCTATTTTTGTTGCAGTTAGCAGACTGGTAGCTGGTCTTCCTTTATCCTGTTTGATAGCCGGGATCCACACAATTTGATTTCCAGGCCATATTGGTTGACACGTGATCGTGATCCACATTTCTTGTAGAGGTATTATGTCATAATTATGGAGATTACTAACATTCGGGCGAAGCAGATGCCTAAAGCCTTGTGTGTTCCACATGGCCATGCACATGTTTAGACTTGTAGATTTTTGGCATTAATTGTCACTTTTTAGATTAGCTTTGGAGGTGGCTTAGTAAGCCAGAACCATTTAGATTGGATACATGAGGTTGGGATAGATTTGAAGTGAACCTGTCGGTTCTGTTAAACGGGATATCATATCATGCCTCCTTTATTGTATATATTGGCCTAAGCCCAGTCGCTCTGTGAAGAAAAACAGCGCTGCAAAAGTTCCGATCTTAGATGGACTTCGCCGCCATTTGAGGTCTGTCTGCTATTTTGATTTCAATTCTAAAGTGATTCTGTGTTCTAAAATGGTGGACAGTGTTTCCTGCTTGTAACTGAACCGTTCTGAACCTTGTACGTGAGTTAATGTATAAACTGTCCGCTGACCGAATGTTTGGGTCGAGTAAAGAGACCTTGTCCCATGCCTGACTTCTAGACAGAGGATTGTCTGTGCCAACAAGTACGATCCGCTGACATACATCAACTACAATGTTGTACAAATACTGAACGTGGACAATAGCTGAACTGCATTATATAGGACATGTGTTAAGGCTTATTGTTAAATCCAAGAATACACTGTTGCCATTGTGACTTGTTCACATGTAAACTGAGGATGATCCATATGCATATAGTTGGACAAGCCAGAAGTCGGCACAAACTCTAGATCATGTATTATTAACCTGTAGAGGGGCTGGACATTATGATTGGACAACTGTTTAGACGTCCAGTACCTCTCACTTCTCACACCGAAAGGGCTGGTATTCACTGTGATGTACTGAGGGCCAGATAGCTATCTGTATCTGATACTTTGTTTCTTTGTAACTGTACAGTTATAGAATAAAGATCTGTGAATCCTTATAAGCCCGTGTTTGGTGTATTTCCTTTTGGGGTACTCAGCCTCGATATTTCCTTTTGCCTTTACAGATGGCACCCAAATAGGGATCCTCAAGATTGATGCCATCTCGTTGAAGGTTGACGCGGCTATCGGACCGGGATCGGACGGTGTAAAAGGGGGCCCCTCTCTTGGATGAGAAGCGATACCTCAGCAGTGCTTCACGACCCGATCCCTGGATGGTGAGCATGCGGTCCGAGACGGCATATTGACGAGGGTCCATATATCGAGGTGGGCAGATTTGCTGAAATCACCAACCATGTGGGACCTTTGATAGTTCTTTGAAATCCGATCAGACCTCCTTAGGATTTGATCAGGTGAGTCGTGACACAATTCTTAAGTATCCTGATAATTAGTTTTGGCGTATTACACTTGCAAGTGCAATTATTGACCAGGTAACACCAGTATACTGATATGCCTGTGAAATTGCCTGCCTGTTTCAGGGCGTTATTCCGCACTGACAGACAATCTTTGGAATTTGGCCATCCGGCACCAATGGAGGGGTCGCCGGTGTGTCCTATGTACTGTAAGCACGTCATTGGTAGTACATTGTTTAATGATATTTGGCACAGACAAACTAGACATGTTTCCAAACTTCAGTGGCCAATCAATGGTAGTTTTGAAATTCCTCATATTCAATACTTAGAATCCATATTACTAAAGAAAAAGGCTAGACCTGCAGCATTTGATGTTTTACAGAATTGCCAGAAAGAAGCTATGCTGTAATTTAAGAGTAGGGAAAAACATGTGCGCCGTCATATGACGAACGCTGAAAAAGCGTTGTTTTATGATCAAAATAAACAGTCTGAGTCAATTAGGAATATGGATAGGGCTTTTTCACTTGGTATACAGAAAATGTATCCTTCTAAAGACTTTCATGTATCTGATGAGCTGATTGACAAACTTCTAAATGAACATAGGCCTAGTGCCACTGCGCCACCTCTGTATGTTCCTCTTGCTGCTGTTATTCCTCCTCCCATAACTCCTCCTGCTCCTCCTATTGCTCCTCTTAATGTTCCTCTTCATACGGCTGTTGTTCCTCCTCTTGTCGTTGCTCCTCCACCTGCTCTTCCACCTTTGACTGCTCTTACTGGTCCAGTGGGTTTGCCTGCTGCACCAGTAACAGCACCCTTTTTGCCTAATATACAAGATCTGCCTACTCTCCCTCTTCCAAGTGGTTCTGTGCCGCTTGTAGTTGATCGGGGAGCAGGATCAAGGGTTGTAACTCATAATACTGTGTTTCCAGAGAGAAAGCATGAATTGACTGCATGAGCTAGACATTGCATGGAGAGGAGTGAACAAGCTGATGTTTTTGCCACACTCTCAAACTTAGACGATTTTCCTGAGAAAAACATTTTTATTGAAGGATTGGGAGTTCATTTACATATAATGTGGAACAGGTTAAATGATATAGATCTCCCACAGGGTTAAGGGATCTGAATATTTCAGCATTTTCTAGAGCTACTGCGGAGAATGTACATGAGCACGTCGAGAGGGTTTTTGAGTACAGAAGGGAATTGGAAAGGTTACGGAATGAAGATGTAGATGGTGATAGTTTGGACGCTATGTTAGTACAGAAACTGTTCTTTCCTTGTCGTAAATCGATAAATGAGGAACCATGAATTTGTACGAAAGATGCGATTAGGTGGATTTCAGACAAGTCGATAACTCCCGCTGAAGTATATTACATGTATAGTCAGTATACGCCAGAAATGCAGAGGAAAGTGATACAGGTAATGGTAGAGTACCTGCAGGATGAATGTATAAGAAGAAAGATTTGTTGTCCCGCAGAATTACTGGATATTTATAAAGTGGCTTTTTCGTTTGACACTTCTTCAGCTGCTTTAGCACTTGATCTAGCTTTGTTGCTCAGTAAGCACTCAGAGTTGCCTACCTCTCAGTTGCCTATGAGAGAGGTTCCTCTGACATTTGTCCCAAAAGTTGAGATTCCCGCCGATCCTACGACGGGTGCAGTTGCTCAAGACATGCCTGCGTATTATGTGTCGCAGTTCGTTCACGTCCTGTTCTCGAGACAGGAAGTGAACACCATTAAACAATCTATTCCCGATATTAGGAAGAAACAGACAGGAATCTACAAAGAGATCCTGTCCTGCAATCATCAGTATTTACCTTAAGCGATATTGATTTATTGTTCCCGTACTCCTGCCTATTGATTTGTGGAAACAGATTAGGACTGTAGCTATAATTCCTGAAAGAAGGATTATTTGGGACAAGCGTACTGCCTGTGTCCAAGGAAAGTCTGAGGGTGCTACCGAGCTCTTTAATCATTTCGAACAAGTATTTTCAGATTTCAGTGGACAAGATTTGAGAACGGAGTCTGGGAAATTACTATTTGTGGACAAATTTGTGTGTGGATTGCTGCCTGAAATCCAGTCTCAAATTATGTCTTCAGAGAGCGCTTGGCAAGCTAAGTCTCAGCCAGAAGTATTGCATATGGCTCAATACTATGAGAATCGTGTCAACAATGAAAAAGAAAGAGTTGAAAAGAGAAAAGGTGACTTAAAAACAAAAGTCCTATTACAGCAAATTGTTAGAGACCCTAGAGGGGGTAATTTGCAATTTAGAGGACAGTATGTTCCACAGGGAAATGCGCCATTGGGTCCTGTAAACATAAACCAGTGTGCTTATTGCAGACAAGAGGGTCATTGGCGTGCGCAATGCCCGATCCTCCAGCAGAGGTAGAATAACGCATTTGGTAACGTGGGTAGACAATCCAGAGGCCGCCCTGGGGAAGGGGGTGCTGGTAGAAGTCAGTTTTCACAGGATTCACAGCAACCTTTTCCACAGGATAATCAGGCACCAAGTGCGGATAATAGAAACATTTTTGATCATCCTTCTACTGCTTACCTCTCTGAAGAACTTCCTTTTGACGACATTCTGTTTCGTTAGGATTGCCCGAAGCAGGGTTTGGAACCGACGCCTATTCCCGTTAATCAGAAAGGTCCCTACTTTGAGATGTTAGTGGGAAAAAGGAAACATCTATTCTTGATAGATACAGGGGCACAGTAGTGTTCCATTGACCATTCACAGGTTCCAAACGTTCCACTGTCAGGGCAAACCAATGTTTCTGTAGGGTTTTCTGGCACACCATTAGTATGTCTGGTTTCTTCACTGGTACCAATTACTTTGGGTACATTTACGGACCACTGTCCATTCCTCTTGACTACAAATTGCGGAGAGAATTTGTTGGGGTTGAATCTGTTGAAGGAATTAAATGCAGTAATTAATTGTTCTTCTGATGGAGTGCATTTGACAATTTCACCACAGCAAATTTCTGTCTCTCATTTCTTGACCAGACCTTTGCCGCTGGAATTCAATGATGTTCCGGAGTGTTTATGGGCAATTGATGATAATGATGTCGGTGTCTTGCAAATTGAGCCCGTTAAGATTATTTTGAAACATGGAGTAAAGTTGCCACATATTCCCCAGTATAAGATCTCGGTCGATGGTGAGCAAGCTTTGAAATGCATAGTCTCTGATTTTGTGCATCGTGGGGTGATTGAAGAAATTGCAGGTAGTTTGTGCAATAGTCCAATTTTGCCCGTGTATAAAAAAGGCGATAATGCAATTCCTTTCCGTTTCATTATTGATTTCCGAGCCATCAATAAGATCGTTGCTCCACAATTTCCCATTGTGCCTGATGTGACGACAATATTAGCTATGATTCCGGCTTCAGCTACTCACTTAAGTGTTGTGGATCTAAAGAACGCCTTCTTTAGTATTCCTATACACAAAGACAGTAGATATTTGTTCGCGTTCACCTTAGGGGGACACTCGTTTACCTTTACCCATGCACCGCAAGGTTACACAGAGAATCCTAGCATTTACAGTAGGGCTTTGAAAGAGTAACTCAACACACTCGAGTTGACCACCACTTGTAAACTGCTTCAGTATGTCGATGATCTACTCTTAGCTGCTAACTCAGAGAGCATCTGTAAGGAGGGCACCGTGTCGCTGCTTATTCACCTAGCATGACATGGACACAAAGCTTCACTTAAAAAGTTTCAGTATTGCCGACAGGAGGTCGCCTATTTAGGCTATCTCTTGTCAAAGGAGGGAAGAAGGTTGGCGCCTGAGCGGATACAAATAATTTCTAGCATGTCCGTCCCAAATACACAGAAGGAAGTCAGAGCCTTGATAGGAATGGCTTCTTACTGTAGGCAGAGGATCCCAAACTTTTCCTTAGTGATTAAACCAATGTTGGCTTTGACGAAGAAGGGCATTTCTTCGCTATTACCATTGAACTTGGAACACCAGCAAGCATTTGATCTGCTCAAGACTGCATTGTGCTCTGCACCAGTTTTGGGCACACTAAACTATGAAAAGGCCTTCGTGGTGTATGTGCATGAATGTGATGGATGTGCTTTGGCTCTATGAACGCACGAACATGGAGGGAAGTATAGGCCGTGCAGCTACTTTTCTTCCGCCCTTGATCCTGTTGCATGCGCTTTGCCAAGATGTTTGAGAGCTGTCGCTGCTGCTGCGTCTGTAAAACAGAGCGAGGGAATGGTCCTAGGCCATGCTGTAACCCTGATGGTACCTCACTCTGTAGATGTTCTATTAAACGGAACACAAACGCAACACCTCACCTCTGCACGATTGACAAGATATTAATTGATCTTGTTTGCACGGCATACTCAAATAAAGAGGTGTTGTGTATTGAGTCTGGCTGAACTTTTACCTTTCCCGCAAGGTACTGCTTGCAGCGAAGAAGAGTCACATGACTGCCTTTACGCTACAGAACAAAAGACAAAAGGCAGAATCAATCTAAAAGATACTCCTTTGAACAATCCACAAGGGGAGCTGTTTTGCGATGGCTCCTGTTTCAAACTCCTGGATGGTACATCCACGGCTGCCTATGCAATCACCTCATTGAGCACGGTCGTGGAGACCAAAAGAATCATGCATAACTTCGCGCTGGCTGCAGAGAGTATAGCATTGTCCCATGCTTGTGAACTTTCCGAAGGGCTTACCGTAAATAAATATACTGACAGTCAGTACGCTTTTGGGGTGGTTCACAACTTCGGCAGACTTTGGGCAGAACGAGGTTTCTTGACCTCACATGGCACTATAATCCAGTATGGCTCCTTGATAGTACGGTTACTCTCAGTGCTTGCACTCCCTACTCAGCTAGCAATTATGAAATGCGCAGCACATCAGAAGATCATAAATAATGTAGGAAAAGGGAACGCTTTCGCTGACCAGATAGCCAAACAGACTGCCACTGATCTCTCTTCAGAAATGTATACTTCAAGGGAAGCCACAAATGCCTGTACTTTGAATGAGGGTGTTGAATCTGTGAAAAATATTCAAGCTGATGCCACTTTAGAGGAATCTAAGAAATGGGCTGAGGGTTTGGCAGAATTGGATGACGATGGGTGTCGGGTGGACAAAGTAGAAGGGAAATTGTTACTGCCTGATGCATACATTATGATGATGGTCTCTGTGGCTCATGGTCCCACCCACATTTGTGCACAAAAAGCTACCAAAATGTTGCAAAATGTGTGGGTAAATGATAAAATCTCTAAGGTAGCCGAGCGCTTTGTCCAAGGGTGTATGATTTGTTTGCAGAATAATGTGGGAAAGGGCACATCGACTCCTAGGGGTAGTTTTGGTCCACCTTCTGTCCCCTTTGAGGTTATACATTTTGACTTTATTGAAATGGAGCATTGCAATAACTACAAGTACGTACTAGTGGTTATCTGCGCCTTTAGTAAATGGGTTGAAGCCTTTCCTGTCAAAGATGCCACAGCTATGACAATGGCGAAGACCATGCTGAAGGAATATTTTCCTAGGTTTGGTTTGCCAAGAGTCATCTGGTCGGACAATGGTCCACATTTTATCGCTGCTGTAATTCTGCAGATATTCGCAAGATTACAGATTGATAAATGGTTCCATTCGGCTAGGCACTCTCAGAGTGCCGGTTTAGTAGAAAGAAATAACGGCATCATCAAGAACAAGATCGCTAAAACGTGTGCCGGCACCAAACTGAAATGGCCGGGCGCCTTACCGATCGTATTATTGTCAATGAGAATAACCCCTCAAACTCAGACTGGGCTCTCTCCATTTGAGGTGGTCATGAGAAGGCCAGCTAACATTTGGAGTCTGCCAAAGCCCCATTCGCTACGCGACGTTGAGCATGTACTTCTTTCTGACTATTGTGGAGAGTTAACTAAAAATCTGTATTTGATTTACCACCAGGTGCAAGAACCTTTACCTGTCAGGTATGAGGGGCCAGGCCACAGCATACGGCCGGGAGATTGGGTCCTCATCAAGTTGTTCGAACGATCTTCTTGTCTCGCACCTCGTTGCCATGGCCCGCACCAAGTTCTCCTGGTCACATAGACAGCGGTGCGAGTGGAGGGCAGGAAGCACTGGATCCATGCGTCCCACATCAAGAGGATTCCTTTCCCTTTGCCACACGATTCAGAAGACACAGAACCCCTCACCAATACCGTAACCAATGATCACAAAGCATCAAACAGCATCGAGAATATATCAGAGACTCTCCCTGAGCTTGTGCGGCCTGGGGAAACAGCCGCTTCATCTCCACACTCTCCAACAGTTCCTTTTTCGAAACTTTTGTTGGATCCTGCTTTAAATTCGCCACTTCCATCAGGAAGTAATGACACGTTGTTCACAGATCACTCAGTACCAGGGATCAAAAGGTACGATCTGAGTCTGAGGAAGTAGACTTACTGCACGGTCCGGCTGTGCCATCAAGGGAAATCATCGAAGGGCTTGTCTCTTTGGCCTGATCTTTTGTACATAAGGGGATTCTGTTGGCTAGGGTTTGGGAAAAGGGCAAGAAAACGCTCGATCTGGAGATCGCCAGCAAATTAACTTTGGTGAAATTGTTTGAAGAGACAATGCTTGCAACCGCTCCCACTCATACGGAACAGATAAGAGACTGTGTGACCGATCGTAAAAATGACAATCGAATGCGGGGCCCTGAAAATGTACTGTTGTCTTGTGATTATGTTAACTGGTTTCACAATAGTCATCGCCTTAGGATTCTGGTATCTGGAAGAAGTACATCCGCTTGAAAATATGTTACCCACTGAAAATGTAACCACTGTTTCTACACCTTTTGTGCATCTGCACACATTTTCTCCTAGAGACTCTCAGCACAGACAGAGTTACCATAACAATACTCTATTACTCATTATGAATGCCACACATGCCATTTTTAACAAGTCCAATTGTTGGGTCTGCTCTCATATACCGCAACACGGGGATAAGGAGCTGGATTGGTATATTCATCCTTTATCTATGACGACTGCATGCTATGCTTCTCTAAGGGCACTATTCTTTGGCTGATGGAACGATAGCATCTCGGGGAATTTTGATGGAACTAACTTGAATGATTTTGAGAAACGTGTTCTAATGCCCTTGGGATGTTCACTCTTCGTGAATAAGAGCAAGCCTAATGTTGCTTCTATTAGGCCTTCTGATAGACTGTCCTGTCCTTTTCAATCTTTGATCTCTTTCAAGATGGCTCCTATAGGCAATAGTGATGTCACGCCACCTTCCTATACTGTTAACCACAGCCCTGATTCAGTTTCTTTCTGATAATGTAGCATTTCCATGGTTAACCAGGGATTGGCAGGGAACCTGTAATTTAGGGATTCTGTTACCCGGGGTATTCATTGCTAGCACTGTAGAAATTTCAAAGGCTCATCCACGGCGGGACGAAAATGGTGATACTTCAGCACAAGTTCTGGGCGATGTAGCTAAAATCTGTTGTGCCATTTTGGGGGCAAATACTGAACTCCAAAGATATCAGAAGACAAGCGAGCGTACTGTAGAGGACCATCAACCGGACCAGTGACATGCTCTATAACATGACTTTAGAACAAAAAGCAATAAGGTTAGTGGCACTTCAGAACCGGATGGCATTAGATGTCATCCTGTCTGAGCATGGTGGGGTATGTAAATTAGTAGGGTCCGCTTGCTGTGTTTTCGTGCCAGGTTCCTCCCCAACGATTTTTAGAGCAATACAAAATCTGCACGTCCTTAGTTCAGAAGTGCATGTTCCCGAGGGAAACTGGGATGTTAGTGCTTGGTTCTGGGACTTCTTGCAATCTTGGAAATGGAAGCTACTTTCGGTCCTGCTGATTATTTTAGGTGTTCTGTTGTTTTTCTGTTGTTGTATACAATGTCTTCCTGGTATGTGCTTGATGTTAGGAGGATGTTGTGCACAAGCGATGGGTACATTAGGACACAAGGTATACGCCCCAGAGAAAATATCTAATGAATTTGTGCTGAAGGAAATCTCAGTATCTGACCTCATGGCAATTGATATCTCTGATAGTGATTCAGGATGTGTGGACATTGAGACGTGGAGTTACTCGTAAAGTGACTAGAAGTAGTTTAGCGCTTGGCTTAGGCCAAAAGGAGGGTTTGTTAAATGGGATATCTTATCATGCCTCCTTTATTGTATATATTGGCCTAAGCCCAGTCGCTCTACGAAGAAAAACTGTGTTGCAAAAGTTCCGATCTTAGATCGACTTCGCCGCCATTTTAGGTCCGTCGCCATTTTTATTTATATTCTAAAGTGATTCTGTGGTCTAAAATGTTGGACAGTGTTTCCTGTTTGGTACAGAACCGTTCTGAACCTTGTACGTGAGTTAATGTACAAACTGTCCGTTGGCCGAATGTTTGGGTCGAGTAAAGAGACCTTGTCCCATGCCTGACTTGTAGACAGAGGATTGTCTGTGCCAACAAGTCCGATCCGCTGACCTACATCAACTACAATGTTGTACAAATACTGAACATGGACACTAGCTGAACTAGTGTTGTATAGGACATGTGTGTTAAGGCTTATTGTTAAATTCGAGAATACACTGTTGCCATTGTGACTTGTTCACATGTAAACTGAGGATGATCCATATGCATATAGTTGGGACAAGCCAGAAGTGAAGTCGGCACACGCTCTAGACCATGTATTATTACCTGTAGAGGGGCTGGACATTATGATTGGAAATGTATAAAATATACAACTGTTTAGATGTCCAGTACCTCTCACTTCTCACACCGAAAGGGCTGGTATTCGCTGTGATGTACTGAGGGCCAGATAGCTATCTGTATCTAATACTTTGTTTCTTTGTAACTGTACAGTTTTAGAATAAAGATCTGTGAATCTTTGTAAGCCTGTGTTTGGTGTATTTCCTTTTGGGGTCCTCATCCTCAATATTTCATTTTGCTTTTACAGTTCGAGGTCCCTAGTGACTCCACATATTTAATCTTTAATTAGGTGAGGTTAGGTGTTTATGAGTATTAATGAGTTTTAGCTTTCTCGCTGGCCTTTGATTTATGGGGGCTTCAGTTTTAGGGGTATGTTGAATGGTTTTCCTCTAAAGTACAAAATCAGCCTCGCTTAGGTCAGTTTTTGCATGCCATAACATGTCAGCTGCAATATTGTAGCATATCACTAGTATCACAGAGTCTTATCGGAAGCTATTAGTAAATCTGATTGTCTCAATATCACTTGATAATATGTAGTGCAGGTTATCAATTGTTTGAAACGCTGCAAGAAGTGTGGTTTAGTTTGGGAATGGACCATGTCTAGTTCGATCAGCATAGTTACTGTAAATACATGTGAACTCATAGATAAGCCTGCATTTGCCTTTGTAATTTCATGACTTGCACTGCTCTTCTGACAGTCCCTAGATTAATAGGTTGAAAAACAGGCTGGCGAGTGGCAGAAACATGTACTATTTGTTTCTCAACTAGATTAGGTTTTTGTTGAAGTATGTTTCTCTTCTGGTCGAGTGTTAGAACATTTGCAAAATCTTCATCAAGTTCATGTGCTAGGATTGTTCTATTAATATTTACTGGACCACAAGGTTAATGCAGACTTTCCAAAATAGGGTCAAGTTGAGGGAGGGATGAGATAGAATACGTGGAGAAATTAATTATCTCATCTTCTGCTTCTTCTATCTGGGAGTGGGCTGATATCTGAGTATCAGGACTCTTTGATCCAACTCCACTTGGAGCCATAGCATGCTGGTTGGGGTGAGAAGACTTGTGTGGGAGCAGCTGCCTCTGAGGTGATTGAATTGGAGGAGCAAGTGATGTGAAATTGCAGTGAGCGATGTTTTGTGTTGATAAACCGTTGATAAAACTTTTAGTTGTTGAATGTGCCAAATTTTTTGTAGTAGATTGATTCTTTGTTTTTTGGTGATTTTTGGGAGTACGATAATATTTTGTTTTTTTGCTTTTATTTTTCATGGGATTGGGTGAAATAAGTCAAAAACCTGAGCAGCATCTGTTTCTCCTGTATCTTATGGAGGAATTATCTGTGGAAGCTGCACCTCGTGAGGAACTACAATTGTATCACTACTAATGTTGTCATTCAAAGTCACATGGGCCTTATCAGAATTTCCACTATCTGCAGACTGTGCAGACCCCTCCTTCACTTCAATGACTGGTGGCAGGGGGTTATTATTCAAAGTTCTATTTTCTGTATTAGTGGCAATAGACAAATTTGAATAATGATAGTTTCTGCAGGAGACTAGTTCAGCAGCCACCCAGTCAACTTTGTCGGATAATTAGGACAACAATATAGTATGAGCATCAATTCTTTTTTTTCCATAGTTTCATGTCATTTTGTTAAACTATACATGCTTATATTTATATCAGACAACACTGATTCATGCAGCATATGAGATGGATTTGTGAAGCCAAAGGACGGACGCAGCATTGGTTTGGCAAATGAGGCTGCTGAAGATGCAGATGAAAAGGAGGAGTTGATTACTGTTTGTGAACCAGTTTCCTGGTATATTATAGGAGAGTTTGAAATATTGACCATTGACCTGTTGTCAATATTGTTCATCTGAGTTTCCATTACTGAGGTACAACTGGAGGGAGGTGATTGATGATACAAGTCAGCATTAAGTTGTGTGTGAGCTAAATTTGCAGAAAGAGACAAGTGAGAAATTACAATCGGGGCAGCATATGAAGTTTGCTCAGGAAGACTCTTTTGGACTGCTTGTGAATATAGTAATGCAATTGAAGATGAATCAATTGTATGAATTGTAGGTACGTGAGACTCCTGTGCACGTACTGGCATCACGGCCGCAGGTGTGGAGTACAACTCCAAATCAATGACAGACAAAGGAGGAGTATCAGAAACTGGTATAGCGAGCATGGCTGTATCCAATACTGACTGAGACATAATTGTAGTTATAGGTTTAATTACAATTGTAACATGGGTTGCAGCTTTAACAATCTGTGGGAATTCTTGCAATCTATCATGGTAGGAAGTCTTGTTAGTATGACAGAATTTATGCACGCAGATTTTGGTCGAACTATATGAGAGCATGGCTGCTTCAAGTTAGATACCTTAGCATGTATAACCTCAATTGCATTCAAGAGGGGAGATGCTTCCAAATCATCATGGCATACTGTGTTGTTTTTTCTCAGCGGCATGTTGGTAGTGAGGGTGTAGGCAGTCATCCCAGTCGTTCGGTGGCTTTTAACAGAAGTCTAAGTCCGAGATGGGGAAATGTTACTACGGCCAGGAGCTAGTGTGGGGACCTAAGGAGTGAGTGCACCCGGCACCGCTATACCACGGAAACAGCAAAACAGCACTCACTGAGATGCACTCACTTGAATGCGCACACGCAGATGCGCCAACCTCTGGGTAATAAGCACGCCGGGAGAAAGTGGTACAGCTTATACTCTAAAAGAAGAAATAATGATAGTTTAGCATCCATATACCATTTGATGTAGTCCAGAATGAATGAAAGAGTGAGCTTCAATCACAGTAGTAACAGTATGTAGAAATCAGAGTGAGTTGCTCTATTTTTATTTGTATTTATTTTATTTCTATAGCGCATCAAGACCCTGAGGCAACTAAGCGTCTTTCGTACACGTTATACGTTTATAATGTTCACACATACAGAAAGATATGTACAAGTAATAAACATTTTACATTGACAGTAGTATACAATGAAAACACGTACTAAGGCAGTGTATATACAGGTATATCAATGCAGGGGCAAATTTACAAAAAGTCCTTGTCGTTGGTGGGTATATCTCGTCTCAGTTATGTTCCTGGTCCCAGAGCCAGGTTTTAATCTTATTCCGGAATGTCAAAAATGATCGCTCAGCTCTAATAGAGATATGGAGCGCATTCCATTTTTTAGCAGCAAGGACTGGGAAACTAACTCCACCCACTCGTTGTTGGTTGAAACGCGGAATGATCACACAATGTGTTTGAGCTGTTCTGCTAGGACGTATTGAGGTACGGTGTGAAAACGTGTCACAGAGGTATATGGGTGCCTGATTATAAAAACACTTATGTGTTTAGCGAGAGTGTTTTGATTTCAATTCTTTGTTTGATGTTTAGCCAGTTTAGATTCTGTCTAGCTGTAGAGATATGGTGTTTCCTTGGGATGTTGCATGCAGATCTAACTGTATTATTCTGCATGACCTGCATTTTTTTTTTTAATATTCTGTTGGGACATTCCTAAGTAGAGCGTGTTACAATAGTCGAGCTTGGATAATACTAAGGCTCTTGCAACTGATATGCTATTGGTTGTAGATAGGTAGGAGCGACAATCTAAATAAAAATAAAATTTTAAAAAAGCTGTAATAAGCTTATATGTGCACGCTGTGGTTGGCTGATGCTAGGTCATTAGTTTGTCTAGGGAGACAGGCAGCACCAGAAAGTCTCAGGAGGATTGCTCAGGGGCAACATGCTCGCCTTGGAAGCAAGATGGCACTGATCCCCGGGTCCACACTTAGAAACCTGTGGGTATAAATAACCAATCATAATCATAACAAAGAAACAGCACTAACTCGAATGCACGGTCGCAGATGTGCGCAACCTCTGAGTTATAAGCATGCTGGGAGAAAGGGGCAGAGCTTATACTCAGTGGATGTAGTCCACAATGAATGAAAGACTGAGCTTAAATCACAGTAGCAGCAGTATGTATAAATCAGCATGAGTTGCTCCAGGGAAACAGTCAGCACCAGAAACAGCAAGTAATCATTTCCATTAAAGGTTGAAAGCTGTTAACAAAGCATGTGACAACAAGGTGTAGCTCATGTGAAAAGCAGGGGATGTGCATATTGCCAATTCTTAAGGCAGCAGTGGCACTCGATCGACTGTCTACTGTGACAAAGCCCAAACACAAATTATGAGGCAATAGCAACTTTGCATGTGCCACCTCCATCTTCTTCCAGCCGTATAGCTTCTGTGGCTGCTGTCCTCAACTCCTTGCATGCAATGTGTTCCCTGGTGTAGGACAAGTATGTGTTGCTCCCTTGCACTGTTCCTGTATCCCTCTTTCCTGGTCGATATTGGAAAGCCTACTGAATGTGAAATGATGGGCGTGTTGTCAATTATTTGTATGCTGGTGCACACCCTCATAGTAAAACTATATTAAATATGTCCACATGCAGACTACTGTAGTACAGATTCCACTTTGGCCATAAGATGGTTGTACAATTTGGGTGTCGCTTTGCATGAGAAGAAATGTGTGGCTGGGAATTTTGCAGCTGTGATAGTTTATTCACAAAAGCTCTTGGGTCCAATGTTCTCAAGAAAAGAGATCTGTTATCAACTTAATCATTAAAGATTTACATTGAGCAAGCACTGTCATTCTTGTGACTTCAATATTTTTGTCAATGCTGAAATGCTTCTGCAACACTTGCCTGATGCAAGGTCGTGCTAGTGGTATGCATATCTAGGATACTAGGGAACAGGCTTGGTGTTCCACTCCAAAACAAAGCAACATTGTCAGTATTTTCAGCTATTTTGGACTTATTGTGTACGTATTTTTTACGTACTAGTGCTGGTATGCTGCTCGTCATTTGGTATGTGAAAGGATGCACTTCAGGTCATTTGTGTTTTTCTCATTGCTGTGCATGGTGATACACTAAATGGGTCTGCAACGATATGGGGCCCAACTTTCACCCTGCCTTAGTTTGCCACACAGATGACATATTGTGCAAGTGACCAGATTCATTTGCATTTTATTCTGTGTGAAATGCTGCCAGGGATTTCAAGATTTTCAATGCAGGCTAACAACATGTATGTTAGGTTCTTGCGTGGTGCTGGTTGTGGTGATTGTGGGAGTGGTGGAAGTTTTCTATTAGGTGGTACCTGATGATAACATGCCCTATTTGCACTGAAACATGAAGCCTGTTTTTGCCCTACTTGTCCTACTTCTCCTCCTCACTAGTGTCACTGCTTTCCAGCAGCAAACAACGTCAATGCCCGGACTATGATGGCTCAAAATGTTCATCTTGATCTTTATTCATGTCATCCGAAACATCTTTATTTTTATCCAAACTACTTCTCGGTGGATGTGAGTTAAAGAGAGAGAAGTCTGGAACTTTCAATGCCAACATGCAGTTCAATTGCACCATGTCTTGTTCCGTCCTGATCTATTCGTTAAATGAGATTTGCTCCTTGCCCCTTTGCAATAGTGGATGGAATTGAAAGTATAACCCCATCTGAAAGTCTTGGTGCATAATCATTGTGGTCTAATACCTGTACTTGCACTGCATGCACCACAGAATGACTTTAGGCAGCAGGGTGGAATGTTGGGTTGTAATAACCATTGCTTGATCTCATTATCCTTTCTATAGAGGCATTAGCTAAATCTCTTTCACAAATAGACAACAATATTGCTTAACTTAAACACCAACTTGTCTCTTTTAAATCTCAGGAGTAATTACAAAAATCATCAGATGTTGTCAGCATTATCTTAGCTATCACAGGGATATTGAACAGAGCAAGATATGAAAGTTCAGAAGAGACACTCTTGATTACTCACAAAACGTAGACTATACATGGCAGCAGGATTACCAATAGAATTGAACTACTTCCGCCAAGAAACCATCTTCAACCAACCCCAACAGTAAACCAAGTAGTGAGGGTTCAAGTATTGAAGAAGAGCTTAGACCTCTACCACCACAAATAGAATGTAACACAGTAGTAGGGGTGTCCATCACAGTGACTAACCCTCTACCTGACAATCGCATTATACCTACCACTTCTGTACAAACAACAACCTTTTTAGATGGAAGAAAACAAGAAGAGGCAAAGAGAAATCTTCAACCCAAAAACAAAAATCTGAACAGCTAGTTGTGAATATTTCGAGTAGGAATTTCAGCGAGTCTCAACATAATCTTCTTTTTAGGGTTATCGTCACACACACCCATAATACAACAATCTTTTAAGAACGTAGCAATATTTTTTAGACACATTTGGACAATGTAATTAAAGTTGTTTATTAGTTTTTATTTTTATTTACAACCATCAGAAGAATGATCAGTGTTGTTAGATTTCATAGAAATAAAACCCAAGAACACTTTTAATCCACAACTCCATTATCCGGCAATAGACATGTCTGAGGCAAAAAGTGATCTCAGAGCTGTTAAATATCACAAAAATAAACAGTACAATATCAGAAAACATCAGCGTAGACTGAACAAGGATTTAGCAGATTGCTTTTCTATTACACTAAAACCATCTGACAAGGGAGGTCTACTAGTCATATTGGGCACTGCCTTTTACAGCAACAACTGTTTAGAACTATTTAGTGATGGGTCTACTTCATTAGAGTTAGATTAAGATCTAACAATGTTAATTAAAGAAGACCGACAGACTACGTTAGAGAAAGCATTACAAAATGAATGAATAACATCTAAAACTAAATATTTTCTCACTCAGAGATTTCCAATCACACCAGTGTTTTATGCACTGCCAAATATTCATAAACAACCCAGCAAGCCTCCATTTAGACCCATTGTGGCAGGGACAGAGAGCATCTCTGACCCTTTAGCTAGATACTTGGACCAAGCATTACAACAATAGGTCCAAAGTTCAACAACCTACTTGAGAGATACGCCACATCTTTTAAATTTTCCAAATAACTTACATGAAATGTCCCCAGATTTCATCTTATTCACACTGGATGTACAGTCTGTAGACATACATTTCCCATCAAGAAGGATTAGCGGCCTTCAAATGGATAGTCCTCCAGCAAGAATCTTTTCAATCCAACAAAATGCTGAACATAGAGTTGACAAAGACTATCCTCTTTTACAATACAGGTATCTGGGACCTCCATGCGTTCAGCTATGGCTCTGGTTTATGCCAATATTTTCATGTATCACTTTGAGAAATCATTTATCCTAAACCATTAACTTTGGCCTGCCAAATTTTACTATTGGAGAATGTACATTCATGATCTTTTTGCAATTTGGAAAGGGACATTATCGGATTTGCACTACTTTATAGTGTACCTCAATACACCCCATCCAGCCATTAAGTTTACTTTGGAGATAATGCAACCAAAATTACAATTTTGGATGTGAAAGTCACTTTATTAAACAATACATGTATTACTTCAATCTATAGGAAACCTATAGATGTAAACACCATATTACATTACCACAGTCTCCATCTTCTAGACCTCGAGAACAATTTACCTTGTGACCAATGTTTGAGGTTAAAAGATTCATTTCTGAATGTGAAATGCTTAAAGTGGAATGTGACAACCTAAGGGGATTGTTTGAATCTAGAGACTCGCCTGAGAATATGATAACAGAAGCACAACAACAAATGATTACTAGCACGAGGGAACAAATACTTATCCCAAAACCAAAGATGCAAATCTTTCCATTTATACATACTATGACATTCCCTAGTCAGAGCCACCACATAGCGAGATCAATCAGAAAAAATGGAGACTAGTTCAACTTGATCCACAGTAAGCCCACCTGTTTCCAAAACCACAAATGCTAGCATAAAATGGGGAAGGGATTTAAGACACCAATTTGTGAAAGCAGAAAGGAAGAGTCCTGACTAACAAAACCCTTTTTGTAAAACTGTCTCAGGCATGTACCGTTGCCTGCATTGCAATAACTGCAACAACATAATTAATGGAAGTTATATACGTCATACTCAAACAGAACACGAAATTAAGTTGGAGCACTATGCTACCTGTCAAACCAAAAACGTGATTTACTGACTGTGTTTCCTGTGTAGACGATTTTATGTGGACCAGACCTCATGAACGGTAAAAGAATGCTGGACTGAATGCAAGTCCAATATATTTACAGGAAATCAGAAATCTCCAGTATATAGACACTTCAAAGATCATAAACATAACATATCACAATTGAGATGTATTGTACTAGAGGTTTCACATCCTCTCCCAAGAGGAGGGCACATGTCCAAGAGACTGTCACAATGAAAAATATGCTGGATAGACAAATTTAACTCACTATATCCACTTGGGATGAACAATGAATTTCCATTGGTGCCTTTATATAGAATAACATATATATATTGGGTGATGCAGTTAGAATCCCTGATTTATAATATGACATTTAACTCACATATATTGAAATCTCTCCTTTAAGACATACTGAATAGTGATGAAATCATTATCCTAAAATGTTATTTGTATATATATATATAGATGTGATCCATAATATTAACAAACTGGATATCCATCTGTTCTAAAACATGTATCTATTTGTGTGCTTTATTTATGTACAGATCCCTGTCTGATGTAAGCTAATAGTGAGTATAATTGTAGAATAGGACTACATTATGGTAAAGTATAACACAAATGTTGTAGTTTGAATCTAGTGAACACCTAAGACAATATTGTTATACTAAATAACACTAGTCATTTAAGTCTAGAGTTATCATAGGACCTGCATGTATAAACATGTGTATTGTACACAATGAGGTATCCCTATACAATTTACCTCTAATTTACCTCTAATTACTTCCTTTCTGAAGAAAATCTATCTTGTGATTAATATGTATATTCACCAAATAGATTCTTCTAGATCGAATTTGGACTCAATATGAATATCATATGGAATTATTCAACATACAACATAGATTGTTAATATGCGCTCAGTACTTCAATTTACAATGTTCCCACTCACTTACAATGTTTACAGTCAACATCCTATTTATGTACACCCTATTTCGTTTCAACAACCAATTTATACATCTGGTAAAATACTTCATTTATTGCATATGAAAGACGCTAAATTAATGAAAATAACATAATACACTTTGACGTTAGCATGACTCTGTCAAATCAAATGCTTGAAACAGCCATTTTTATTGACGTCATCACATCTGACATGACAGTATAAAAGTGGTCAACTCTGCCACCATGCAGAAAATGGTGTTCCTGAACAAACAATGTTGTGGACATATTACATTCAAAAGGAGGTAAATTAGGAAGACCTTTCCTCACACACCTCTTTATCTTCCATCTATCCTCTTAGCCATAACAACTTCATGCGCTTCTATTTCTTTACAGATTACACATGTTGAAAATAATTTGGAAGCAAAGAACTATTCTATAATAGTTCCTTCCTTTTAATAAAGGAGGTAAGCTAGTATTTGTTTCAAGTACTGTTATGAAAGATCCATATGATATGTTCTAAATATATTATTTATATGAAATACCATACATGGTTGAACAACATGATTAATATCCATTTACTAAAGGAACTAATTATGTGAAGAGATCTTTATCTGTGGTCTCAAGGTAAATTGAACCTCTTGACCACATGAGGCTATTTTCTTATAGCAATGCATTAACTGTAGTTGTATTTATTTATATAATTTATGCATTTATTGTGCATTTGTACATCGAGAAATTGTGTCTCAACGTGCCCAAGGGCGAGGGAACATGGGATCAGAGGCAATAAAATACAATGATGAACAGGATAGAGGTGGTTCTACTAGGCATTGTGAGCACTAGGATTGTGCAAGTGCAAAGCGAGAGAAGGGACCACGGAAGGGGGTAAGTGCTGGGAATTCCACAAAGGGTGGAAGTGCCATGGAGTAAGTTCCCGGGAACCGGTAAGTGCCTTGCAGATGTCACATAGTAAAGTGTGGTCACCAGTCAATAAAATAAGTGCAGTACTTTGAGGGAACACAGGCCAGTGGGTGCCAAGGGCAAGTGCTTGGAGAGGGAGGAGACTGAAGGCGATTGGGAGGAAGACCAGGACCCAGAAGGACATATAAGGGCCCAGGTCACCAAACTCAGCAACTCATGGGTTTAGCACCGGAGGAGTAGGGGGAAGGAGGAAGTGAAGAGGAAAGTCTTGATCGCTTCTGGAATTTGAGGAGAGGGAGGGGGAGGCTGTTCCAGAGGAGGGAACCAGCTGAGGAAAGAAATCGACCTCCCGCTTGCTGATTAGAGAAGCACTTGACACATAGAGAGTCGAAGCCAGTGGAGCCTAGAGGTCTTGTAGGAGAGTATTTGGTGAAAGCAAGTTGTAGATAGCGTGGTCCACAGCCCCAAACAGCCTTATGGATGATGCAGAGGGAAAATAATTTGATCCTTGCTGCAACTGGGAGCAAGTGGATAGATTGTGTGGCTCGAGAGATACAGTCCCTGAGCTTAAGACCAAGGATAAGACTTGCAGCCTATTCTGGATAAGCTGGAGGGGCCGGAGAGAGGAAGAGGGTAGATTAAGGAAGAGGATGTTGCAGTAGTCCAGTCTAGTAAGTAAAAGGGCTCTAGAGACATTGAGCATCTGGGGAAGGGTGAGGAAAGGATGCATGCCTCTAAGGAGGCAGAGTTGGAAATGGGCCTTCTTGACAAGGTCCAATATGTGAGGGAGGAAAGAGAGAGAGGGGTCGAAGATGACTCCAAGGATTATGGCTTCAGATGAAGGAGAGGGAGGGAGCCCATAGAGGGTGGGCAGCGGGAAGGGAGGAAAGTGGGAGCAGGAGTGCCAATAGGAAAGTTAGCAGTCTTGCTGGCATTGATGCAGAGATTGTTATTAGCACACACGGACTGGATAGATGATAGGCAGTCAGGAATGGTTGCGGAAGTAGAGAGGGGGTCAGAGGGAAGTTTGAAGAGAGTCGGGTGCCATCTGCATAACACTGGATGTAGGGGGAGAAAGTGGAAATAAGGTGGGCAAGTTGAGCGAGATAGACATTAAAGAGGCAGGTTGAGAGGTTGGAACCCTGGGAGATGCCACAGGTAGAGATAGAGGTGGGAGAGGAGAAAGACCCGAAGGGTATCATGGAGTCATGTTATGATGATGGAAAGGTTGACCGTATCAAATACAGAGGAGAGATCAGGAAGAATGTGAAGAGTGGGACAGTTGGAGTCCATTAATGCTAGCAGTTCCTCACATGTGTTCAGGAGAACAGTTTCCATGCCTCTGGGTGGTCAGAATACATATTGATGGTCGTATAGGCAACCAACCACCTCAGTATGCTGGGTCAGTTGTGGAAAGGCCAATTTCACCAGGAGTTTCTCAAGGAAGAGAGTGATAGATATGGGGCAATAGTTAGCCGGACATGAGGAGTCGGCAGAAGGCTTTTTTCAGGAGGGGCACACAAGAGAGTGCTTCAGGCAAGAGGAGAAAGACCCGGTAGCAAGAGAGTGATCGCAGAAATCAGCAAGTGCAGGGGCAAGGGAGTCAATGTTGTCCTTAATAGTTCTGGAAGAACAGAGGGGACATTTTTGGAGGAGACCTTTGTTAGGGAGAATTCTCATTCTATGGCTAATTTCCCTTACCTATAGAGTCCCCCAGGAGCTTTGCTGGATTTGAAGGGTTTGTTCTTTTCTCCTGCTAAGAGTGTTACTCTGTTTTCCCACTCTTAGGCATATTTGCTATGTGTGTTCTAGGCTATTGTTTTGTGTTTAATCTCTATGGGGTTTATCTCACCCCCATAGGAACCATCTTTATCCACATGTGTTACAGAGCACCCTCCGTGCAGTGACACAGGGGTGTCGTTGCGACCCCCAAAATTAGACAAAACCCTGGGACTGGCTACTGTCTTCCAGGGCATGTAAAGTCCCCATTGACTTTACTAGTCAATCTTTATGGACAAAACCAGTACAACCCATCTTACTATGGATGTACTGGCAAGGGTTAATAGTGTTTTCCTTATGTTCATTTTCGTGAGGGTACCTTACAGTCCCTCTCTCAAAAGTTTCTGGCTGGTGGCAGTGGTTACTACTAAAAATATTGGACTGCAAAAATTTCCCTTTGGGATTTTCCCATTGTTCGAGGCTACCACATTTACTGACAGCCTCTAACATACGGCCGGTTTATTTTTATATTAAATTTACTCCGGTAGGTTTTATTTGCCAGAACTTTGATATTAATTCTTTCTCGTGTCTTTCTCTAAACTCCTAACCCAGGTCGGGGATCCTTTGTTTATTCTTTTGGCAGGCTTATGCCAAGAAGCCCTCCTTTCGGCGCCACTGAGTCTGGGGTGGATCCATTGTGTGGGAGGGAGAGTAAGACCCCTGGACAGGGTTGTCTCAGCAACCCATGTCGCACTCTGCCCTGATAGGCTGGAGGGTCTCCCGCCAGGATGACCACTCCACTGTGTGAGTGACAGCTAGGCTGTATGAATGGGGATCTTTTTGCATAAAAGCAGGGTCCTTAGGACTGGAAGAGCAAGACATTGCCACTGGAACTAAGAAGCCGAAGAGGAGAGAAGCGAAAGACATCTGCAACGACTGAACCACATGTGAAGCCCTGCTGCAGCGTCTCACCACTTTTCTCCACACGACGAGAGAAGATCTTCCTCTGCAAGAGCCTTCTTCCCTTGAGCTGGTGGGACCAACCAGTTTGCCAATCGCCTTCCTGGACCTGCCTTGGTCGAATCGCCAGTACCCTGTACTCGGAGACCGGATAGCTAGCACCAGTCCACCTGGACCGTGATTTAAAGGAGCATAGCTTTTATTCGTTGGGAAGCACTGCGGCTGGTTTCATCCCTGGGCAATGCAGTAACCCGAACCTTCCTCCATGTTGATAGTACCTCTTCCTCTGATGGAGTACCTGAACTGCAGGAACTGCCAGGAACAACCGCCACCGCAGGAGCCTCTTCTACATTTCAAGGTACATTGTTCCGCCAGGCCACCCTTTTTGCATGGTAGCGCTAAAGGTGTTTTAAATCCTTTCCCTACCTGTTGGGTTGGCTGCCCCTATACTCTAACATTGTCTTTCACCTTCTGCATCCACCTTTTTGAATCGTTAACCAAAGACTTGACTGCAGCTACAAGAACATTTTGCTCCTGGGCCCTTTGCCTTGTACCACTGACTCTGGCACAGGCCTATTGACTGGCTAAATTTGTTGGAAGTGCCTTCTCTAGATTGCTTCTCAACTAGAACTGTGTTGGTGCACCTACTCCTTATAACCACCTCTTTCTTCCCATTTTTAAAACTTCTGAAGTGCCATTTTGCTTGGCTTTCATTTAAGTATTATACATACTAAAGTACTACCTTGACTAAACTTGTTCACAAACTGATGGGAAGTGTTGCTAGGGTGTGTAAGAAGATATTCCTGTATAACTTGTGTTTTCTCTCCCCTGTGAGAAATAGCTAGAGTGCCATTTGTGTTTGGTTTTCACTGTGCCGTTTTGCTCCGTTTTCACTCTTGCTCAAACTTGTCTACAATCTACCTAGGGAGTTGTGTCTACTTTTCTTGACTGATTTTAACTTGCTTTAATAATTGTGATTAATGTGTTGAACTGGAAGTGTGTAATAAATATATATATATATATATATATATATATATATATATATATATATATATATATATATATATATATATATATATATATATATATATATATATTCTTTGTAATACAAAGCTTTGGTCAGTGTTTCCTTGTACCCTAGTATTGTAGTCCTATTGTGTAAACCCTGAATACTGCTCATCTCCCTCTTGAGATAAGTCTGACTGCTTAGCCACAGCTACCAACTAAATCTTTGTGGTACAGACTGATACCAAAGGGGATTTATTGCTCATCCCTGTAGTCTTAGTCTTCTGTAGTGCTCCCTAAGGGAACTGCACAGGATTCTGCCTAAAACTGGTGTACAGCGGTGAGGATAAAAGTATTGGATTTACATTTTAGTGTACTGCTAATACCTTGGTGTCATGAACTACAGAACACGTCCCTTTTGGACTTCCTGGCCTTTGTCACAACGGGGCTTGCACTCCATAATACTCCCAACATGGTCGCCCAGCGTGAAACCCCTTTCTCGGTCCACGCGCTGGACGTAACATATTCTGTTAATAGACCACGCCTTCCGCGGCTCTGCACGTCTCAATGCTATTGCCAAGTAGCGATCCGACGTGTGTCCCGTAGCTCGCGGTATTGTTTCCTTGTACCTGTCTATCTACCCATTCCTTGCACCTTCCTTTCTTCCTATTTCCTGGACTCGTGTGCTAGTTGCACCTTTCCTAGTTTCCTAGATTCCTGGACCCGCGTCCCGGAAACTAAACGCACTCTGGAGTCGGAAGAGACTCGGGCAGCCTTGTTCAAAACCAGGTCCGTCCGCAAGAAGGCAGTGACCAAGGACTCCAGCAAAGAACAGACCCAGGTGAGAAGGGGGGAACTCCTCGACAGTTTGAGATGCCACCTGACCGAACTCTATAGCGACATTGAAGCCGCTGTTCAGGACCTGATGCATGGCATGCAAGAACTATCAACCGAGGTCCAAATTCTGAAGGCGGAAAACGCCACACTCAAACAATTGGTCCTATCCCGGGATTCGGCCACAAAAGAAAGTGTCTTGTTGGGCGGCATTGTTGACAAACACGATGGGTCGGCAAAAACCCTTTGTGGATTCCTGGATTCATGTTTGGTCCACTTTACATTTAAGCCTTAATACTTTTTGACTCCCAGGGCTAAGGTGGGGTTCATAATTTCCAACCTTTCCGGGAATGCCTTAACCTGGGCTACACCCCTTGTTAACTCCGGCAATGCCCTCCTAGATGACTATGATGGGTTCATACAGGCCCTTAAAAACATGTTTGATCGCCCTGAGCAGGTCTTTAGTGCCCAGGAACGTCTGTTAGACTTTCAGCAGGGTTCCCAGGATATGCTCACTTATGTGACCCGATTCAAACAATTGGCCAAGGAAGCTGATTGGTCATCTGAGGCGAGTTTCACCCTGTTCAGGAGAGGACTGAATGATGAGATTAAGGATGATTTGGCCAGAGTGACTCAACCAAACTCATTCCAGGCACTAATGGACCTTGCCATGCAAATAGACTTCCGTATCCTGGAAAGAAAGGCTGAAAAGAAGAAATCCAGGGGAAATCCTTCCAAGGTGTCCTTTGAGAGCACTGTCAGAATGGACACAAACCCAAGCTAAGTCACAGAACCAGAACCCATGTAGGTAGGAGCCTTCCGTGGACCCATATCCCTGCAAGAAAGGATGAGAAGGATTCATGCGGGGTTGTGTATGTATTGTGCTTCGGACAAACATTTGGTATGGGAATGTCCTCTAGCCCCCCCTCGGCGTTCGGGAAACGCCAGCTCCCGATCCTAGATGTAGCAGAGCTTCGGGAGAGAGATGTTTGCTACTACAGGCATTTCTATCACCCTCCAAGAGCAAGACCTATCCCATATTGGCCTTGGTAGACTGCGGAGCAATGGGGATCTTCATTGATCATGATTGGGTTGCTAGTCACCAGATTCCGTACGAGACACAAAGTACCTTGCAGCCTGTGGAAGCCATCGACTGAAGACCCCTCACTTCAGGGCCCATAAGCCTGCAGACCAAGGAGATCCAGCTCTCAATAAATCACCATCAAGAGCTGATTAGGTTCGACATCATTAAGTCAGCCCACTACCCCATGGTATTGGGTATGCCCTGGTTACAGAAACATAATCCGTATAACAACTGGACAGCAGGATCACTATTCCTAGACTCAGAGTTTTGTATGTCTCATTGCCTATTCCTGGAACCTTCATCAACACCCCCTAAGGAACCGCATAAAGACCAAGAAACACCACTCGTGGTTTCCAATATCATACAAGTCCCTGAGTCCTACCAAGGTTACGCTGATGTGTTTTCGACTGCAATAGTCCAGGCCTTACCCCCACACAGGCCTGAAGACTGCGCAATAGAAACAGAACCCTCAGCAGTGATTCCCTTCAGCAGGATGTTCATCCTTTCTGAACCCGAGAAAAAGGCCCTCAAAGAATACCTGGATACCAACCTTGAAAATGGCACCATAAGCCCTTCAAAATCTCCAGCAGGTGTTTCGTTATTCTTTGTTGCCAAAAAGGATACCCAGGAACTCAGACCCTGCCTCGATTATCATGGCCTAAATCAATGCACCCTCAAAGACTGATACCCACTACCCTTGATTTCAGATATCCTGGAAGCCGTAAGAGGTGCAGTAATATTCACCAAGTTGGATCTCCGGGGTGCCTATCATTTGATCCGTATCCGGGAAGGAGACGAGTGGAAAACTGCCTTTAGAACACCCTTTGGCCATTACGAATACCTGGTCATTCCCTTTGGACTAGCTAATGCCCCGGCAGTCTTCCAACATTTTATGGACAGGGTGTTCTCTGACATGTTGTTCCTCTTCGTCATTGTATATCTGGATGACATATTGATCTTTTCCAAAGACCCTCAAAAGCATGAAGAACACGTAAAGGCAGTATTACAAAGACTCTGTGAACACCAACTCTTGGCCAAACCCGAAAAATGCTTGTCTCACGTTGCCTCTGTTCACTACCTGGATTTATTCTTAGCCCAGAGGGAATTGGTATGGACCCTTCAAAGGTAAAGGCCATTCTGGCATGGCCTGCTCCCACATCCGTGAAACAATTTAATCCTTCTTGGGACTTGCCAATTTCTACCAAAAGTTTATATCCACCTTTTCCGAGATTGTTCAACCGATCGTTGCTCTCTTAAAGAAGGTCACCCCTTTTATCTGGTCCACACAGCAAGACACAGCATTCCAGCATTTGAAGACCGAGTTTACACAAGCTCCTATTTTAGCCCAACCCGGCATAAGCCGACCATTTCTAGTGGAAACGGATGCCTCTAATTACGCCATAGGAGCAGTGTTGAAACAGAAATTAGAAGATAAGCTGGAACACCCCATTGCTTATCTTTCACGAACCCTGACTCCGAGTGAAACACATTACTCTGTCCTGGAAAAGGAATTGTTAGCCAACCGCCAAGCCTTCACTGAATGGCGGCATCTACTTCTGGGAGCTAGACATCCAGTCCAAGTCCGTACGGACCATCGGAATCTTCAGATTCTACAGTCATTGGAAAGTAGAAATAGTCATCAGGCTCGTTGGGCCTACTTTTTTGCCCAGTACCAGTTCCACATCACTCATGTCCCTGGATCACAAAATCTGATTGCTGACGCCTTGTCTCGACGTCCTGACTACGTAACCACTGAAGATAAGGCATATCCTAAGATGTTTTCACACACTATCTTCGTAGCTCAAGCAGTCAACCTCCTGGAAGAAATCCAAGCACAAACCCAATCCTCTGAGTTATGGAAGGATGTGTCAAGGAAAAATCAATGGAATCTAAGAGCCAAGGAAGGATATTTATTCAAGGACAATGCACTGCTCATTCCTACACAGAAATTACAACAGACAATACTAAACCTCTGTCATGACACACTTCACTCCAGGCATCGTGGCATCACCAATACCCTCCGTCTTATACAGAGACAGTTCTGGTGGCTTAAGATGAAGACTGACGTACAGCACTGCGTCCAAGCTAGCGTTGTCTGTGCTCAAAATAAGCATGATAACAAGGGACTGGCGGGTCTTCTTCTGCAACCAATACTGCCAACTAGGCCATGGGAATTCATCGCTACAGACTTCATTGTGGAACTACCACCATCTGGAGCATACACTACTATCATGGTTACCATAGACTTGTTCACTCATATGGCTCATTTTACTCCCCTCAGTAAACTACCATCCTCCTCCGAACTAGCTGGAATCTTTCTGGAACACATATTCCGCCTGCACGGACTTCCTTCCAAGATCATATCTGATAGAGGACCTCAATACGTCTCACAATTCTGGAAACATCTCTGTCGAATTCTGTGAATTCAACGTGCCCTCTCTTCAGGGTATCACCCCCAAACCAACGGAGCCACAGAACATGCAAATCAGACCCTGGAACAGTATCTTCGATGTTTCGCCACCAAGGTCCAGGATGACTGGTCACTCCTGATACCCTTTGCTGAATTCGCCTACAACAACTCCGAACATTCAGCGCTCAAAACCAGTCCTTTTTATTATAGTCAAGGGTTCCATCCATCGGTTTTACCCTCTGTTCTTCCTCATTCTACACCGGTACCTTCTGTTGACTCCTGGATCGAAACCCTCGTCAACATACACCAGGAGGCCAAGTAAGGCCAGATTGCAGACCAAGAGATATGCGGATTCCAAAAGAAGACCAGGCCCCTCTTATGCAGTCGGTGACCAGGTATGGTTATCATCAAAATGACTACCCCGGCATCTAAGACCAAACACATTGGCCCCCTGGTACTATGGTCCATTTCCCATCAAGGAAATTATTAACCCTGTCTCATACCGGATCAAACTACCAGACTCCTGGAAGAAAATTCATCCAGTTTTTCATACCTCTTTATTGAAACCCTACATTCCATCCTCCCGGAAATCCTGTAGACCTCCTCCTCTGCTGGTCGACAACCAACTGGAATATGAGGTATCCCGAATTTGTGATTACAGGTATAAACGAGGCCAGCTTCAATACCTGGTTGAATGGAAAGGATACCCTCCTAGTGAAAGAACCTGGGAAACTATTTCTAATATCAAGGCCCCTCGGTTACTAAAAAGATTTCACCTCATACACCCGGGCAAACCTGGAGGAAAGGGTCTTCGGAGGAGGCATGCTGTCATGAACTACAGAACACGTCCCTTTTGGACTTCCTGGTCCTTTTCACAACGGGGCTTGCACTCCATAATACTCCCAACATGGTCGTCCAGCGTGAAACCCCTTTCTCGCTCCACGCGCTGGACGAAACATATTCTATTAATACACCACGTCTTCCGCGGCTCTGCGCGTCTCAATGCTATTGCAAAGTAGCGATCCGACGTGTGTCCCGAAGCTCGCAGTATTGTTTCCTTGTACCTGTCTATCTAACCGTACCTTGCCCCCTTCCTTTCCTCCTATTTCCTGGACTCGTGTGATAGTTGCACTTTCCTAGTTTCCCGGATTCCTGGACCCGCGTCCCGGAAAATGAACACACTCTGGAGTCGGAAGAGACTCAGCAGCCTTGTTCAAAACCAGGTCCATCCGCAAGAAGGCAGCAACCAAGGACTCCAGCAAAGAACAGACCCAGGTGAGAAGGGGGGAACTCCTCGATTCTTGGTTCAGTTAACCACAAGGCTAACAATCACAAAAAGTTTATTTTAAACAAAGTCAAAGTATGGAAAGTTACAGCCAGGAAACCCTCCTTACTAATACTGCTGATTATTTAATGGATCTGTGTAGACAGAAAGGTCTTCCTGTCAAAGGCAAGAAATCAGAAATCATTGATTGACTGTTAGAGAAACAAAGTCTGGATAGTGGTGCCTTAGTGCCTACTACTCCAGCAAATGATGCAAACAGTGAGGATGATAATGTTGATGATGTTATTGTTGAAGCAGATGAGGAAGAGGAGGATAACAGTGTCACCCCTCTGGCCCTCTGCCTGCTCAAAGGCCTCAACCTGTGGCTACTGGACCTTTGCCAGGCCCCACATTAAGTCCTGAATTTATCACTCTAGAAAAAATTAGACATGAGCTAGAATTCAAAATAATTAGTGCCCAAACAGAACAGAGACATCAAGAACTAAGGCTCAAAGAATTAGAGCTCAATCATGAGCTTGAGATGAAGAAATTCTCTTTGTAAAATGCTTCTCTCCCCAAATCCTCTAGATCTTCCAGTCCAAAAAGACCCGGGATTCCTAAAGAGATTGTGGGTATGTATGAACCTAAGTTGGTTGTATTAAATTGGTTAGCTATGTTTGAATACAATCATGGGCTCCAGGATATCACAGGGAATCAGTTGATCCCCTGGTTATTCTCTAGGCTCCCGCCTGTTGCGTCTGATGTGGTAATGGAATTGGGGGAGGGGGATAGGATGGATTATGAATGTGTAAAACTAACTTTAATAGCTAGATTTGGGAAGCTCCTTCCCAGTACCTTAAGAGGTTTCAGACCCTCAAAAAGCATGATAGTACCCTTGGGCTACTTGGGTGAATGAGTGTTTGAAAAACTTAGAGGGGTGGATTAAGGGTTACAGAGTTAACACTTATGAATGAATGAGAAATCTTGTAATGTTGGAGTCTATCTATGATGCCTGCTCTCCTGAACTCAGGCAGCACTTGGCTGATTCAAAGGAACTAGATTCTAAGAAACTGGCTAAGGTTGCTGACTTGTGGGTTACCAACAGGGCTACTCACAAGGATTCAGGGGTCACTCAGAAAAAGGATGAGGGAATGCAGCCTAAGAAAGACAACAAAGATAATTCTAATAATTTCAATTCCAAAGAGGCCTCCAAACAAAATTCTAAGGGTAAACCCCAAGAGAAACCTAATCAGGCTAGTCTACCTTTTGGACCCAGACCAGAAGGAGGTCAGAACAAGCCCCCATTCATAAAGACATTTGGGAAATGTTATGTTTGTGGCTCTACTGATCATGTGAAAGGGGATCCCAGATGTAAGGGTAAACCTTCAGGGGTCCACACTGTCTCCTTAGCCTTTGCTCTAGAGGAGTAAGTACAAATGGCCAGTGGAAACCTTCACTACTAGCTGAAGACCCTATCAGATTCTCAGCTACTGTATCTTTAGTATCCCTAGGGTTGTGGGAACAACAGAATTTAGATGTGTATAATTCTATCCCTCCTAATACTAAAGAGTATTACAAAGACAGTGTCCTAGTAAATGGTCAGGAAACCCCTGCCATTAGAGACACTGGGCCCAGCATGACTATGCTGATTAATCTTTTTTCAAGGTGGAGGATGTTTCTAAGGCACCCAAACACCTCACCAAGTTATCTGGAGGGCCTGTGCAGATGCTTCCCCAATTACCAGCTCTCATCCAGTGCAATGAAATGACTGTGATGATACCTGTTAGTGTGCAATCTGAAGTGCCTGGATGGGTTCTTTTAGGAATGACCTTAAGGAACTTGGAGTAGTGTCAAGTGCCCCCAAACCTCCCAGCAAAAGATTGCAGGAGCTCACCAGACCTGCAAGGGAGAGGTCCTTGAGGGGCTCTCCTGAGGAGATGATAGAAAAATAAATCACTCCTACTCCACTGGAGTTACTAACTGCTATTAAAAAAGCAACCAGAAGCAAAGGGGAAACCCAAGACTTCAAAGAAGAAACCAGCAGAAAGCACTCCAGTGCTTCCAACCAGGAAATTTCCTAGGTTATCAAGAATCACACCTGTGATTCCTCCGCCAGCTGAGGCTGAGGGTGAGGTACAACCCTGTGTGGTTGAACTAGAGCCTGAGGACTCAGATATAGTAGAAGGCTAGGAACTCATTGGAGATCTTGACCCTGTGTACCATCCTGAGCTGCAGTCTTTACTGGCAGAAGGTGACCCCAACAGGGCAGACTTCAGTAGGGGACAAAGAGAATGTCCAACTCTGGAAGGTCTTCGCCACCAGGCAGCTTCTCAGCTTGAAGGGCAAGAGCCTGGGAAATATAGGTTACACTGGGAAGATGGCCTCTTCTATAGGGAACCAACGGAGTCAATCCCTGGAGACTACAAAGACTTGTAATGCCCCAAGATAACAGTCTCCAATTCTTGCAAATAGCCCATGAGATACCTTTGGCTGGTCACTTGAGTTTCAAGAAGACCAAGGAAAGGCTCTCACTCTACTTTTATTGGCCTAAAATGGGGGCTGAGGTAGATAAGTATTGCAAGAGTTGCCACACTTGCCAAACCTCTGGTAAAAGTGGCTCCATGAACGTGGCACCATTAGTGCCTCTCCCTGTGGTGGGAGTACCATTTGAAAGGGTATGGATCAACATTGTTGGTCCTCTTAACCCTCCAACATCTTCAGGCAACAGGTTTATACTTGTTGTAGTAGAGCATGCTACTAGGTACCCTGAAGCAATTCCTATGAGGTCTGTTACAGCTCAGGCTGTGGCTAAGCATCTCCTTGGTATTTTTACCAGGGTTGGGTTTCCTAAGGAGGTAATATCCGACAGGGGGTCAAATTATATGTCGCACTACATGAAGGCCATGTGGAAAAAACTGTGGAGTTACCTGCAAGTTCTCAACGGCATACCACCCTCAGGCAAATGGGTTGGTACAAAGATTTAACAAAACAATGAAGAGCATGAAAGGAGCTTTAGAGGACCCCCTTAAGAAAAAGTGGGATCTCCTACTGCCATGCCTTCTCTTTACATATAGAGAAGTCCCTCAGGAGGGAGTGGGTTACAGTCCCTTTGAACTTCTCTATGGCCATCCGGTCAGAGGTCCATTGGCCCTGATGAAGGAAGGGGTTGGAGAGTGCTCCTTCCCCCACACCAGTCAGAGTTACTGACTATATGATAGGACTCCGAAGGAGAATGTCACACATGATGGCTGAAGCAAGTGATAACTTGAAAGCAGGTCAGGCTCTGGTGAAGCATTGTCATGACCAGAAGGCCAACATGGTTGAGTTCGCTCAAGACCCGCTAGTTCTTGTTATGGTACCAAAAAGACAGAGGGCCTTGTAGGACAAATAGATGGGACCCTTCAAAATTGTGGGAAAACTTGGAGAGGTGAACTATCTGGTGGACATAGGCAATCCTAAGGAGGCTCCTAGAGTCTTTCACACCAACCGTCTAAAAGCTTATGTCGCGAGCCCAGAACTGGGAGCTTTGCTGAACCTCTACCTGACCTCCTCAGACGCAAACCATTAGATGAGAAAGAAGAAGCAGTTAATCTCTCTTCTAATCTGACACCTGAGCAACAGGAGGAGTGCAAAGTTTTGTTAAATCAATTTGCCCCTCTGTTTTCTCTAGCATTAGGCTTGACCCCTTGGGGCTAGCATGATATCAATACTGGTGACTGTTTACCTGTCAAAAGCAGGGGTTACAGGATGTCAGAGAATGTAAGAACCCACATCAAAGGCAAGGTCAACAAGATGATTGATCTCGGGGTAATAGAGCCCTAGTCCATGTTCTAGCCCTGTTGTGTTAGTACCGAAAGCAGGTTCCAAGGAGTTGAGATTCTGTGTGGACTATAGAGCTCTAAATGCAGTCACTAAGACTGAAGCCCATCCTTTGCCCAGGACAGATGACCTGGTAGATAGGCTTGTTTCAGCCAAGTTCCTCAGCACATATGATCTCACGTCAGGCTATTGGCAAATAGACCTGACTGGCCATGCCAAGGAGAAAACTGCATTCTCCACCCCAGTTGGCTCATACCAGTTTAAGGTTATGCCTCTTGGACTAAAGAATGCACCTGCTACATTCCAAAGGATGGTTAATCAGGTTCTGAATGGGATAGAGGACTTCTGCATGGCATGCTTGGATGACATTGCAGTGTTCAGCCCTACTTCGATAGAACATGTTGACCACTTAGGATATGTTTTGCAGGCTCTTGAACAGGTCCATCTGACCATAAAGGCAAGCAAATGTCAAATTAGTCAGAGTAAAGTGGTCTACCTTGGGCATTAGGTAGGAGGAGGTGAAATAAGGCCTTTGCTCGGCAAGATTGAAGCTGTGCAAAATTGGACAACCCCTTCTACTCAAAACCAAATTAGAGCCTTCCTAGGCCTCACTGGGTATTACAGGAATTTCATTGAGAACTATGGGTCTATAGCTTCCCCTTTGAATGTAATCTCTCCAAAATTCCCTAAAAAGGTTAAATGGAATGAAGAGTGCAATCAGGCCTTTGAAAGCCTGAAGAAAGTCCTTTGTCAAGCTCCAGTTCTCAGAGCTCCTGACTACCACCAACCCTTCATTGTGCAGACTAATGCTTCCAATATAGGTATAGGTGCAGTCCTCAGTCAACTGGATGAGAAAGCTAGGGAGCACCCCATTTGCTTCATCAGTAGGAAACTGAAGGAACCTGAAACAAGGTGGGCAACTATTGAGAAAGAATGTTTTGGCATTGTGTGGTCTTTGAAGATGTTTAGACCATACTTGTATGGATCTACTTTCATTATTCAAACAGACCACCAACCCTTGGGATGGCTGATGCAAATGAAAGGGGAAAACCCAAAACTGCTAAGATGGTCAATCTGCCTCCAAGGGTTTGATTTTACAATTGAGCACAGGTCAGGATGTCGCCACCAAAATGCTGATGGTCTCTCTAGTATGTTTATAACCGACTAGAGGTAAGAGACTCATCCAGGAATGGATTAGATCCTCCTGTCCCTTAGTCTTGGGGGGGGAGGGGGAGTGTTAGGGAGAATTATCATTCTGTGGCTAATTTCCCTTACCTATAGAAACCCCCAGCAGCTTTGCTGGATTTGAAGGGTTTGTTATTTTCCCCTGCAAAAAGTGTGACTCTTTTTTCCCACTCTTAGGCATATTTGCTATGTGTGTTCTAGGCTATTTTTTTGTGTTTAATGTCTATGGGGTTTTTCTCACCCCCATAGGAACCATCTTTATCCACATGTGTTACACAGCACCCTCTGTGCAGTGACACAGGGGTGTCGTAGCGACCCCTAAAGTTAGACTCCATACCCTGGGACAGACTACTGTCTCCCAGGGCATGTAAAGTCCACATTGACTTTACTAGTCAATCTTTATGGACAAAACCAGTACAACCCATCTTACTATGGAGGTACTGGCAAGGGTTAATAGTTTTTCCTTATGTTCATTTTCGAGAGGGTACCGTACAGACCCTCTCTCAAATGTTTCTGGCTGGTGGCAGTGGTTACTACCAACAATATTCGACCGCAAATATTTCCCTATAGGATTTTGCCATTGTTCAAAGCTACCACATTTACTGACAGCATCTAACATACCACCGGTTTATTTTTATATTAACTTTACTCCGGTAGGTTTTATTTGCCAGAACTTTGATATTAATTCTTTCTCGTGTCTTTCTCTAAACTCCTAATCCAGGTCGGGGATCCTTTGTTCGTTCTTTGGCGGGCTTCTGCCAAGAAATTCTCCTTTCGGCGCCACTGAGTCTGGGGTGGATCCATTGTGTGGGAGAGGGAGTAGGACCCCTGGACAGGGTTGCCTCAGCAACCCATGTCGCACTTTGCCCTGATAGGCTGGGGGGTCTCCCGCCAGGATGACCACTCCACTGTGTGAGTGACAGCTAGGCTGTATGAATGGGGATCTTTTTGCATAAAAGCAGGGTCCTGAGAACTGGAAGAGCAAGACATCGCCACTGGAACCAAGAAGCCGAAGAGGAGAGAAGCCAAAGACATCTGCAACGACTGAACCACCGGTGAAGCCCTGCTGCAGCGTCTCACCTCTTTTCTCCACACGACGAGAGAAGATCTTCCTCTGCAAGAGTCTTCTTCCCTTGAGCTGGTGGGGCAAACCAGTTTGCCAATCGCCTTCCTGAACCTGCCTTGGTCGAATTGCCAGTACCCTGTACTCGGAGACCTGATAATCAGGCACCCGTCCGGGCGCGATTTAAAGGAGCGTACCTTTTATTTGTTGGGCAGCACCGCGGCTGGTTTCATCCCTGGGCAGTGCAGTAACCTGAACCTTCCTCCATGACGAGAGTCCCTCTTGCTCTACTGGATCACCTGAACAGCAGGAACTGCCAGGAACAACCACCACCGCAGGAGCCTCTTCTACATTTCAAGGTACATTGTTCCGCCAAGCCGCCCTTTTCGCGTGGTAGTGCTAAAGGTATTTTAAATCCTTTCCCTACCTGTTGGGTTGGCCGCCCCTATACTCTAACTTTGTCTTTCACCTTCTGCATCCACCTTTTTGAATCGTTAACCAAACACTTGACTGCAGCGGTTTATAGTCATAATGTCGACAACAAAAATGTCGACAGTCAAAAAGTCGAAAAAAAAATGTCGAAAAAAAAAATGTCGACTTTTTTTTTCAATGCATTTTTTTTTTCGAAATGGGGGGGTTCCCCCCCAGCCCCCCTTTTTTTTATTTTTTTTTTATTTTTCCCTTTTTTTTTACTCCCGAACCCCTAAAATAAATATATAATTAAAAAAAACGAAAGTCGACATTTTTTTTTTCGACATTATTTTGTCGACATTTTTGTCTGTCGACATTTATTTTTCGACATTATGACTCCCCACCACTGCAGCTACAAGAACATTTGCCCTCTACCACTGACTCTGGCAAAGGCCTATTGATTCTGGCTAAATTTGTTAGAACTGCCTTCTCTAGATTGCTTCTCAACTAGAACTGTGTTGGTGCATCTACTTCTTATAACCACCTCTTTCTTCCCATTTTTAAAACTTGTGAAGTGCCATTTTGCTCGGTTTTCATTTAAGTATAAGTACTACCTTGACTAAACTTGTTCACAAACTGATGGGAAGTGTTGCTAGGGTGTGTAAGAAGATATTCCTGTATAACTTGTCTTTTCCATCCCCTGTGAGAAATTGCTAGAATGCCATTTGTGTTTGGTTTTCACTGTGCCGTTTTGCTCAGTTTTCACTCTTGCTCAAATTTGTCTACAATTTAACTAGGGAGTTGTGTATACTTTTCTTGACTGATTTTAACTTGCTTTAATAACTGTGATTAATGTGTTGAACTGGAAGTGTGTAATATATATATATATATATATATATATATATATATATATATATATATATATATATATATATATATATATATATATATATATATATATATATTACATGGCCACGGTAGTGGCCAGCAATTTTTGGACGGTTTATAACTTCGCTCAACCTGGACGAATCCACACCATCTTTGCAAAAAAAGTATGTGGCCCACTCTGAATTTTATTGCAAAGTTTTGTGAGGATTCATCCAGGGGGGGGAAACTTATAGAGGGGGCCCCAAAATGTCTTTTTTTCCCATAGACTGAATGGGAAAACATTTTTGCTTACCTACAGTCCAAACCGCTGGACGGATTTTCACCAAATTTGGACCAGGAGCAGCGGCTTGGTCCCAAAAGCGTGTTTTTGCAAATTTGGTGAAAATCTGTCCAGTAGTTTTTTTTTAAAATGACCAAAAAGTAGGTAAAAAAAATTAGTGATATCTGTGTTCGGTTCGCGGACACACTTTTTGGCGGACAGTGTCCTGATTGGCCGAGTGGCTTACAGCATGTCCGTGTACATATGGCGTGTTCACTGATTGGACGGTGTTAAGTGTGAAGCGCATCAGATTTTCAGTAGCGCCCACCATCTTGGATTTGCGGACGTCCGCGGACAGCGCGGTGAAAGTTTGTTCAAAATGTGTATTTAGTAGAGTGTGTTGGTGTGTAGAAGTGTTTGGGGAGGATGGGAGGGTATGAGATAGGTTAAATGTTGTGCTTTTTATGTGGTAGATGTTCTTTTTGTGTTCTATTTGTCTGCGGACATCGTGGGTGTTCTGAAATGTTCTAAATAAACTGAATGGGGGGGTGTTCTGAGGACTCAATATGTGTCCGTTTTGTTCGCAAGCAAGCTGAAACTGTTCTAAGAACACTCGCGGTGTCCTGAAATGTTTGCAAATAAACAAAATGGGGGTGTTCTGGGGACGCTTTCCGTTTTGTTCTGTGGCAAGTTGAATGTGTCCTAAGAACACTCGGGGTGTCCTGAAATGTTCGCAAATGAACAAAATGGGGGTGTTCTGGGGACGCTGACCGTATAGTTCTGTGGCAAGTTGAAAGTGTTCTAAGAACTCTCGCGTTGTCCTGAAATGTTCGTAGGGGGTGTCCTGAAGACGCTGTCCGTATTGTTCGTTGTTGAGTTGAAAGTGTTCTAAGAACTCTCGTGGTGTCCTCAAATGTTTGCAGGGGGTGTCCTGAAGACGCTGTCCGTATTGTTCAATGGCAAGTTGAAAGTGTTCTAAGAACACTCGGGGGGTCCTGAAATGTTTGCAAATAAACAAAATGGGGGTGTTCTGAGGACGCTGTCCGTATTGTTCGTTGTCAAGTTGAAAGTGTTCTAAGAACTCTAGCGTTGTCCTGAAATGTTCGCACATAAACAAAATGGGGGTGTGTTCTAAGAACACATGCGTTGTTCTGAAGTGTTCTAAGAACTCTCGCGGTGTCCTGAAATGTTCGTAGGGGGTGTCCTGAAGACGCTGTCCGTATTGTTCAATGGCAAGTTGAAAGTGTTCTAAGAACACTCGGGGGGTCCTGAAATGTTCGCAAATAAACAAAATGGGGGTGTTCTGAGGACGCTGTCCGTATTGTTCGTTGTCAAGTTGAAAGTGTTCTAAGAACTCTAGCGTTGTCCTGAAATGTTCGCACATAAACAAAATGGGGGTGTGTTCTAAGAACACATGCATTGTCCTGAAGTGTTCTAAAAACTCTTGCGGTGTCCTGAAATGTTCGTAGGGGGTGTCCTGAAGACTCTGTCGATACAGTTTGATGGCAAGTTGAAAGTGTGCTAAGAACTGTCTCGGTGTCCTGAAATGTTCGTAAATAAACAAAATGAGGGTGTGTTCTAAGAACTCTCGCGTTGTCCTGAAATGTTCGTAGGGGGTGTCCTGAAGATGCTGTCCGTATTGTTAGATGGCAAGTTGAAAGTGTTCTAAGAACTGTCTCAGTGTACTGAAATGTTCATAAATAAACAAAATGGGGGTGTATTCTAAGAACATTGTCCTGAAATGTTTGTAGGGGGTGTCCTGAGGACGCTGTCCGTATTAATCGTTGTCGAGTTGAAAGTGTTCTAAGAACTCTCGTGGTGTCCTGAAATGTTCGCAGGGGGTGTCCTGAAGACGCTGTCCATATTGTTCGATGGCAAGTTGAAAGTTTTCTAAGAACACTCGGGGTGTCCTGAAATGTTCACAAATAAACAAAATGGGGGTGTTCTGAGGACGATGTCCGTATTGTTTGTTGTCAAGTTGAAAGTGTTCTAAGAACTCTCGCGTTGTCCTGAAATGTTCGCACATAAATAAAATGGGGGTGTGTTCTAAGAACACACGCGTTGTCCTGAAGTGTTCTAAGAACTCTCGCGGTGTCCTGAAATGTTCGCAGGGGGTGTCCTGAAGACGCTGTCCGTATTGTTCGATGGCAAGTTGAAAGTGTACTTAAACACTGGTAATGTCCGCAGACAATAAAAGTTTCCATAGGCCATAGTTGAAATGTTTTACTCTATGGGTGTGATATGCTGCGGTGGTTGTGGCCATTTGGCCACGCACCCAACACTCTATGCCCTGGCCACAACCACCGCAGCATATCACATTTATAGTTGCTTATAACTTTGGGTCAAAAACAAATTTATAAGGAACAAAGTTATAAGATACTATGGGTGTGATATGCTGCAATGGTTGTGGCCAGGGCATAGAGAGTATAATATACTTACTGTTTGGTTTAGTAACTGGAGTACATGGAGTTCTTGTTAAGTTTCTGTGATAAAAGAAAATAGCATGTTAGTATTAGTATTTTGTAATGACTTTTTACATTGTATAATCAACATTTTTTTTGGACCCTCATATTTAGTAGATTACAAACCAGAGTACTGTGCAATTTGCTCGTTTTCTGAGTTCGTTGCTAAAATCATTGGGTCTGTGGGAGAAAATAAATCCATGTTGGATTAAAAAAAAAACTTTTTCTGTTATGCTACAGTTTATTTGTTTGTTTGTTTTCAGTGTTCATTTGTTGTTTCTGGCTAATGCTTTATGCGTTGGGTTGTTGCATTTTTTTGGAGCAGTAACATATTTATTTGTTTGGATATTATGAAATTTTGGAGCAGTTAGATACCATTAAGCGTATTCTACTGTCTATTTTTTTTATATATTTTAGTGGTATTGATTTATTTGTTTGGATATTGTTAAATTTTGGGACAGTTAGATACCAATTGGCGTATTCTAACTGTCTATATTTTGATATATTTTAGTGGTATTGATTTATCTGTTTGGATATTGTTAAATTTTGGGACAGTTAGATACCAATTTGCATATTCTAACTGTCTTTTTGCTCTAATTTTGTGGTATTCAGTGATGTGATTAAATGTTGTAGAATCTTTGGGCAGTTAGATAGCTTTTGGAATATTCTAACAGTTTATATTTTTTACTACAAGTTTACTTGAGGTTTAAGTACAGTTTAGTTATCAAATTTTGGTTTTAAGAACATTAAATAAGCGTTTGTAAGATTTGCTGGTAATCTCTGCTTTAGAGTAATGGTACTATCATTACATTAAAACCATCCACATTTCTTTTTTATATATGCAGTGTAGTGCCCAGAATTGGTTGTGGCTCCTGCGTGGTAGATAATACCCATTGTTGTGAAGGTTTTCTTACCAAGTGATATTTGACCATGTGTGAATCCAGTCAGCTTGCAGTTGTTTTTGGTACCATATGCATTGTAACGTAGAAGCATTAGTATTACGTATTTACTATGTGTTTGTATTACTAACGTGGAGCGATTATCTGAATTGCAGGTAGAACATAATCTACCATGGTTTGCATTTTGTACAAGTTGCTGAAATGAAATGGATTCACAATTAGGTATTGATATATATACGAAGCGTTGATTTCTTCTTGTGTCACATTGTTGCAGAGAGTGCATGTATGTTTCCACAGGTATGAAATCTGGAAGATTTCATTTATAGGTATGTTTTTGTTTTCCAGTACTTGTAGTAAGTACATTAGAAATTCTTGTGGATCTTCCTGTGAGTTTATAGTGAATTTCACCATTCCAGCACAGTAGTCCAATTGATGTCTTATTCTATAAACACTATGATGGTAATTCATAGAATTTAGCGCACAAGTGGCGCACGCAGCTGGCGCACAGAGTGCGCGTGCGAATCTCTGCGCCAGCCGCGTGCGCTAAAATCCATTTCCGCGCACAGCGTATTCATGGATTTCAGCTACCAAAACCAGCCGTGGCGCACAGTGGCGCAGTGACCGAGCAGCAGCACCAGTTACGCCCCCAAAAATACCTCTCGCGCAGGGAAAAGCCATCAAAATCCCCAATCCAGCGCAAAGGGCTGCGCTAAACCTGTACCAGCACGGCAAGTGGGCTACGTGTATCACTGGGGTGCGCGGGAAGTACCTCACGTCATTTCAGCTGGGTACGTGTATTTAAGGGGTGCGCGGGAAGTTCCACACGCAATTTCAGCAGGGTATGTGTATTACAGGGGTGCGCTTGAAGTTCCACACGCAATTCCATCAGGGTACGTGTACATCAGGGGTGCGCAGGAATTTTCACACGTGAATTCAGCAGGGTACGTGTATTCCAGGGGTGCGCGGGAAGTTCCACATGCGAATGTCCAGGCTATGTGTATATCGGGGCGCGCGGGAAGTTCCACACGCGATATGCGATATCAGCAGGGTACGTGTATTCCAGGGGTGCGCGGGAAGTTCCACACGCGAATGTCGAGGCTATGTGTATTTCGGGGTGCGCGGGAAGTTTCACACGCGATATCAGCAGGGTACGTGTATTCCAGGGGTGCGCGGGAATTTCCACACGCGAATGTCCAGGCTACGTGTATTTCGGGGTGCGCGGGAAGTTCCACACGTGATTTCAGCAGGGTACGTGTATTCCAGGGGTGCGCCTGAACTTCCACACGCGATTTCAGCAGGGTACGTGTATTACAGGGGTGCGCTTGAGCTTCCACACGCAATTCCATCAGGGTACGTGTATTACAGGGGTGCGCGGGGAGCACCACACGTGAATTGCACATGTGGGTCCTCCCAGGTGTTCCCTCTACACCCTCCACGGCCCCTGCAGGTGGCTCACACCACAGGGGCCTACCCTGCACATGTCCTGCAGGCACCCCATCCACCATGGCCATGCCCCCCAGCCAACCCACATGTCAACTTGCACTACTGCCAACCAACGCATGTCCCCCTGCACCCCCAGGGGCACCCTCCACCAGGCCCCCACCCATGTCTCCCACCACCCCCACCCCCCAGCAGTGCAGGGGCAGCCTCCACCAGGCCCCCACCCATGTCTCCCACCACCCCCACCCCCCAGCAGTGCAGGGGCACCCTCCACCAGGCCCCCACCCATGTCTCCCACCACCCCCACCCCCCAGCAGTGAAGGGGCAACCTCCACCAGGCCCCCACCCATGTCTCCCACCACCCCCACCCACCAGCAGTGCAGGGGCAGCCTCCACCAGGCCCCCACCCATGTCTCCCATGACCCCCACCCCCCAGCAGTGCAGGGGCACCCTCCACCAGGCCCCCACCCGTGTCTCCCACCACCCCCACCCCCCCAGCAGTGCAGGGGCACCCTCCACCAGGCCCCCACCCATGTCCAACTCATGTTCCCCACCACCCCCACCCCCCAGAACTGTGGGCCACCTGCCAGCAGGCCCCCACCCATGTCTCCCACCCCCCCCCACCCCCCAGCAGTGCAGGGGCACCCACCACAAGGCCCCCACCCATGTCCAACTCATGCTCCCCACCACCCCCACCCCCCAGCACTGTGGGGCACCTGCCAGCAGGCCCCCACCCATGTCTCCCACCCCCCCAACCCCAGCACTGTGCGGCACCTGCCTGCAGGCCCCCACCCATGTCCAACTCATGTTCCCTATCCCCCCCACCCCCCAGCACTGTGGGGCACCTGCCAGCAGGCCCCCACCCATGTCCAACTCATGTTCCCCACCCCCCCCACCCCCCAGCACTGTGGGGCACCTGCCAGCAGGCCCCCACCCTTGTCTCCCACTCCCTCACCCCCCAGCAGTGCAGGGGCACCCTCCACCAGGCCCCCACCCATGTCCAACTCATGTTCCCCACCCCCCCACCCCCCAGCACTGTGGGGCACCTGCTCACAATCTAGATCATTGGTCCCTATGGTCAGCCTCCAAATGCAAAACACCCACCCGAGTATTGCATCCACCCACTCATAATTGGCAATTACATGACAGAACACCAATTCCAAGTTCCGAAACAAACACATTTCCCTCACATACACCCAATGGGTGTCAGTGAATCTCAAAATCCATATCATGATATGCATGAAACCAATGAGATGATACTACACATTGAAGTTTGATAAAAAAAATGTATTAAAGGAAACATAAATAGAATCAAAAATAAAGAAACATAAATGGGAATGTACAAAAATGAAAAAAAGCATGTCCGTGAAAATAAGCAAAACCAAAAATCAAAATCCAAAGTAATGGTGTCCAAAGTCACTGTCCACAAAACAAAATCCAATGGGAAATAAAAAAGAAAGCCATTGCTCCATGGTTAAAATGTGAAAGAAAAATACAATCCAACAGTGAACTATGTACATACGAACAAGCCAGGGTCCATTATCCCAACAAAATAAAGGAAACCTATCTAACTACACTAACTAATAAAATAAACTATATACAAAAATGTGGCCAATGTCCAAAAGGTCCAAAATAAATCCAAAAAAAAAATGAAACTTAACACTACTTACATAACTATGTACAAGGGCAGCGGGCTAGTTTGACGGCTCACTTTTGGATGTCCCGGGCCAGGGCATCATCAAACTCCTGCTCAATATCCCAGAGGCGGTCCTCCTCCATGGCCCCGAGGAACCGCAGGGCCGTCGACGTGTCCACCTCCAAACCCCTGCGGATTGCCTCGAGGCACTTGGCCCGCCTCAGGGCCCTCCGCATGGAGTTCTCCGCCCTGACCATTGTGAGCCGTGCCTCTTCTGCCCACTGCCGCTCCGCATCTATGGCGTGGCCCAACCGCTGCCACACGGAAGACACTCTCTGTCCTGGGTCCTCCTGCCCTCCGGCCGATGCCTGCCCCTCCGATGTTGAAGGCCCCGAGTCTTCATGGCTCCCACCACGTTGCTGCTGCTGCTGTACCTCTGCCCGTGCACTGCCTCCTGCTGCCTGCACATCCTCCGCCGGCTGGGGTGCAGTCGTTGATGTGGCCACCCCTGCTGGACGTCCGACTCCCGTCTGTGGCAGGGATGCCTCCTCCACCAGCCTGGCCGCACCGTCAGAGGCAGCTCCACAGGGCACGCAGGTGACTGATGGGTTGGAAGATCGCACGGAGGACGACTGGCGGGTAGGGGGTTCAGTTGAAGAGGGGGTCATAGCAAGCCCCATCATATGGAGGAATCCGGCCTGGGTGACTTGTCCCAGCAGGCTGACGTGGTCAACGAGCCATTCGAGATGACGTGCAGTCTCCTCATGAAAAGACTGCAGGTCACCTCGCATGGCCCGTTGATGCCACACCACTCAGAACAGGCTCAACCCGGACCCGGATAGCCACGTCCGCAGGCAGAGGAAGGCCAGTTGTCGTGAGCTCATCCCCTGCGTGAAAACGGGTCTTGAGAAGGCATCCATGCTGGTGCAAGATGATGCAGGGACAGGATCAGGGACAGGATTGCACACAGGCACCTCCGCGGCGGCCTGTGCTGCCTTGTGCCCCTGGTCCTGCACTGCACCACTAGCACCAGTGGGATCCCCACCTCCAGACCCCATCTCTGTTGCTTGCACGGCCTCCTCCTCCACCAAACCCCCACCAACCTGGATGACTCCGTGCCATCTTCCCCTGTTGGGCCCTGTGGGGTCCCAGCTGCCCCTTCTGCTGCTGAGGAGTCCAACTCCAACCTCCGCTTCTTGGACCTCCCCCCGGCAGCTGCGGCCTGGGACGCGGCACCGGACTCCTCACTCCCTGACGAGATGACAACATGTGAGGGGAGCCGGGCCTTGCGTCTCCGGCTGGCGGTGGGATCCCCGCCGCTGTGCTCCACAGCACCTTCTTCGCCCTCTTCATCAGTTGACGCTGCAGACAGGGAGAAATAAAACACAGGCATCAGGGCACTGTACAATGGACACATACACACATGACAGTTGTACATGAGTGGCATTGGCAAACCTCAGACATGTCATCACAATCCCAAACACACATGTCATTTCAACTCGCACACATGAGCCATACCACAGCCATATCACAACTGCCAGCACCATCCATACACATACAACAGCATGAGCAGGCAAAGGTGAGCCAGACATCACATGCAACACAGGAAGTGCACCACACATGTACACACACCACCACACTTGCATGCATGTGTACACCTCTGCCAAGTGTCGCAGTGTTCAGATGGGCATCCATGTCACATCTGCCGATCAGGCTTCCACATACCGCTGTCACATGCATCCATGTTGCATCACTGTTGCACCCTTGTCAAATACACACAGATGCACATGTACACAGTGCTGATACATGCAGCTGAAAACAACATACATGCGTGACATCACGGACATGTCTACTTACATACACATTCATCCAAACATGTGTGCCCACACAACTGCATTTGGCATGCAAGCCTACACACACAAGTACCATCCATGTCTCACACATTCCAGCCCTCGCATGTGTTAGCCCCACGGCCCTGTACACCCCCACCCATACTCGACCCCATACTAACAGATGTGCAACCTGCACACTACTGAACAATCACCACACACACATCTCACAATCAGGATGCATGTACACTTACCGCTCGACTCCAGACGGGTCTGCTCTCAAGGACCTGGACGTGGAGCGCTGGGGATATGCGTTCCAGGACCCTCATCTGTTCTTCCGACAAGTGACCCCGGCGCCCCTTGGCATCTGCTGCCTTCAAGAGGCGCTGGGCCTTGTTCAGGGTCCTGGACCTGAAGTCCTCCCGGCGCTTCTTGACATGTTGTAAATCGCGGACTGCCACCCCCTCTGCGTTGATGGCAGTCACGATGTCAGTCTAGATCCGAGTCCGTCCTTCCTTGTCTGCGCGGGAACTTTCGAAGAGGGTGTCATACTGCCCCAGGACTTGCTCCACCAGGACACCAACTTCGGTGGCACTGAAGCTGGTGCCCCTCTGCCTCTCTGGCTCGGGGTTGTCAGTGGTCTCAGATGGTGTTTGCTCCGACATGACAACCCCAGAGTCAGCAGTGTGTGGGCAACTGGGTCCTGGGGCTGGGCTGTGGAGCGATGGAATCCCAGTCGGGAGTCTTCGGTTCCAGCAGGGGTGGTCACAGCAACAGCACCCCTGGCTGATGTGCAGGGCACGTGGGCAGCAGGCAGTCAGGCAGCAGCAGATGGCAGGTGGGAGTGTGCTCGGGGCTCTGGGGGGCAGTAGTTCGGCCTTCTGGGCAGGAGCGTGGTCTTCCGTGTGCTTACGCGTGGCCAGCTTGATACGGAGTGATTTGGCACGTGAAAATTCGGCACGTCAGCGTGTAATTCGAGGAAAGGCCCTTAGCACGTAAGCGCGTCTGCACACATACTCATTTTCATTGGACAGAAGGCCCCTCAAGCGCAAGTGCCCCTGTGACGTGACGTGTACAGGCGTGCATGGGCATTTCAGCGCGCGTGAAAAACTGCAGGTCCGCGTGTAATACGAGGAAAGGGCCCAAGCGCGTCAGTGACGTGACGCGCTCGTGCGTTTCCCTCAGCACGGGTTAAAGGTGAGCGGGCCCAGCAGTTCGCTGTACGTGACTTTCGTGGAGACCGACGTGTGTTTCTGCTTCCTGTTGTTTCGCACGCCATCACAACTTCACAGCTATCAAGGATGTATCTCTTCTTTTGGCAGGGGTATTGGCTATGCGTGTTTTTCTGCATCGTGCTAGTCAGACGGTGAGTCGCACACGCTCTTTTTCCCACTGCGGGTGCCCCTGTGTATCGCACCCATTTTCGATGTCATAGTAGCCTGTGTGTCCCACGCGTATGCGTTATTCGTGTTACTGGGTGCCACCGCGTACTGCGGGAGGTTGAATCCACGCACGTAGGCTGCAGGGTTACGTGCACGGTTTTACTGCAGTTTTGGGGTGCCTGAGCGTTGCGTGACCCGTCACCACATCACCGGGTTCACATTCAGCCTTGAAGGTGCAGGGGGGCTGTTAACATCTTGCTTCCCACCCCCTTCGCCCCAATTGCCCAGGTCAATTGTGGTGTACACCTCCCATTGGCACCACTCCATCTGTGCCAGCACTTCTACATCAGTGCCATGGTTGGGAGGCCACCAAAGGTGAGGGGCGCCTCAGCTGGGCGTCCTCCTCATTGCGGGCGTGGTCGGGGACGTGGCCGTGGTGACCAGGGAGTAGGGGGACTCCAGGGTGTCCAGGGCGGCCACAGAGGGGGAAGAGGCAGGGGTGCGCCACTTGAGCACAATGTTGTGCCATGTGTCGGTGCAGTCATGTCACCACCCCCTGTGGTTCCGGGGGATGCAGCTCCTGCATCTGGCACTGGCACCCGTTCGACCCGGCAGTCCGTTCCATCGACTGCCACGGGCCCAAGGGTAGTGGTAGCTGCAGGTGCAGCTGTGGACACCGCCAGCCAGGCTCAGGGTCTGCCAGTGCACGCTGCATTTGCATTCGAAGAGCCCTTGGTAGATCTCCAACAGGCCAGGGGGGAAACCAGAGGGGCAGGCCGGGCTGCTCAGACCAAGACACGTGTCCCTGAGGCAGTCATGTCATCTGCTGCCCCGAACAGCCGGGTGTTGGCAAGTGCAGGGGCAGATGCACCCAACAGCACCCCGGTTGTGAGTATGCCAACCAGGACCGTTGCGGTCAATGACCCTGCCACAGCTGATGTTGCTGCACAGGGTCCATTAGTGGGCACCCAGCTGCCACTGACACGAGTCAGGCCTTTGGTCATCCCTCCACCTGCCACTCCCTTGGCTCAATCCACCGAACCCACTGGCCATACTGGTCAGGGCGGCATTAGCCAGCCAGGGTCTGCGCCACAGTCCAAGAGGAGGAAGGTTGCACCTGCAGCACAGGCTGGGACCCCACACACAGCCACGACCTCCTGCATGTTGAGGAAGAAGCCTTTCTGTAAGCAGGAACTGGACTTTCTCTTGGACTACGTGCGGGGCCACAGCCGTGACATGCTAGTGGGTGCCAATAGTCAGACTACGGCTGCCCAACGTGACACCCACTGGAAGCATGTTGCGGAACATGTCAGTTCATTCGGCCATGAGGTGCGCACGGCGCAAGAGTGTAAAAAGCGTTGGAATGACATCACGCGCAGCACTAAGGCTAAGCGTGCCTCTTATTACAACTTGACTCTGGTGACTGGCGGTGGGCCTGCACCAGAGGAGGAAGAGCTCACTCCGCATGAGGCTCTCGTTGCGGAGTTCATACCACCTGAATTGGTTGAAGGAGTGGGAGAGATGCTGGACTTTGATGCGCAGTCCAGTGAGTGTTGATGCGTGTTTGTTGAGGACGTGTGTGTTTCACTTGTGGGATGTGTTGTGCATGATTGCTGCTACATGTGACGTGTACATGGTTCTGATGTGTAAGTAATGCAATGCTTCCGTCATGCATGTCTCCTCTGGCTGCATGCGGGACTCCATGTAGGCATGCTCCCTTGCCCCTCCTCTGCCACTCTGCACCCCAGTTCCACCTTTGCACTGGTCTGCTTCAATCTTGCCAATGTGTAGTTTCTTGTTCATGTGTCCTATGTAGATGCTAACTTCCAGCATAGAATCTGCCAGGACATATGCCGTGTGGTACAGCCTTAGTACTCGATGCAGGGTATCTCACTTGTACTGTGCATGGGTCAGATGTCCCGCAGGGACATGAGTGCCCATTCATGCTCCATGTGCATTGCACGCATGCCCCTATGTGTCCTTGACTTATGATCACTGTAATATAAGTCCTTGGTTACATACATTGCCTGCCATCTCATCAGCCTTCCCATGTCAACTGTGGCTCAGTCCTGCATTGCACACATGTTTAGGCTCTGACAATCTGTGTGGCTCACAGGCCTCAGCCTGTTCAATGGCCAATGACTCTGTCCAACTCTTATTGTGTCTTCTTCACACATGGGCGGCCTCCAGAGTGTTCATCATGTGTCCTGCCTACTGTCCCAGCATCATTTGCAGTGTTGTCATTTGAATCACATTAAGCTGTTTATGCCAGTCAACACTGCCTGTCAATACACAGGTGTATGGTCAGCCTTTTGATACCATGCTAGGCATCCCTGCTTTGGTACTGGGGTGGAGGGGTGCTTGGCTTCTAGATATGGTACACATTGAATGCACAATGTACGTGATGTCTGAATTTGACATTGCACTGCCTTCACATTTCGTGGCACACACCATGGAGTGCTTGTACATGTAGGTAGTGAGTGGCGTACACATTTTCTGCACTGCATAGACCCACTTCCATGGAAACTGCCACCTTTCAACAGGTCTGATCACAGAAGCTATTCAAAGTTGACCCAGCATGCATGCCAGGTTATATGTTGTGTGTCGCATGTCTGCCGGATGCGTTTGCTCTCGGTGTGTGTGTGTGTTGTGTGCTTCTGACATGTGTAGTGACCTTTTTTCTCTCTATTTTTCAGGTGATGACACAATGGAGGCGGAGGATGGTGTTGTCATGCCAGACACAGGGTTGGTAACACACATCAACCCGGCACTAGTGGGGGTCGTGGGGTGGTAGGCAACGAAAACCCCCAAGTGCTGCAGTCCATCTTGTCTCTGGCTGCCTATGAGTCCAGCCTTGATGAAGACTCTGACGTCCATGTTGAGTTGAATGAGCATCAAGTCCATGTGTCAGGAGTGAGTGATTCTGATTTGGACACTCCTCTGTCTGCGACCCCTGCACTGAGGGATCAGACAGTCTTGGTTCCTCCGCCCGTGGTGGATCGGGACGCAGGGTCACCCTCCACACCAGTCACTGATGTGCCTGGGACATCACGTCGACGGGGGCATGTAGTCGTGCAGCCGCAGGTGGTGCCAACACAGCGAGGACCCCCGGTCCTTGGGTCCCGCAGGGGTCAAGCCCGGCAACGCGGTCGCTGCGCGCAACCGCTTCATACTGAGTGGGAGCAAGACATGACTGCCAATTCCGAACGGCAGGGGGCAGCAATGGAGAACATCGCTGAGAGCATGGAGCGTGTGGCCCGATCTGTGCTCCCCCCTGCTAGGCAGGTGCTTCTCCAGCAGCAGGCGGCACGGTCCACGGCCCGCTCGCTCAGGCTGGGCATGGCGGCCTCAGACAGGGCACACCAGGCTGAAATGTCGTCTCTGCGTCAAGCAATTGCTGCTCACGCAGAGGCGCCCATGGATGCCCTGAGGGAGGAGTATGCTTCCCTCAGATCCACTCTGGGTGTCCTTATGATGTCCCAGAGGCAGCAGGCAGAAGAGAGGTTTGCACAGCTTGAGCGTACCATCACGGCTGAGCTACAGGCTTGCCGGGAGGTGCAGCGGTTGTCCAGCCAGGCCTTGCAGGAGGAACTCCGTGTTACACGTGCTACCTTGCAAGAGGAGGCACGTGTATCACGTGAGGTTCTGCATGCAGACCTATGTCACATCGCCACACAGAACCAGGCTCACCCGTCCGCCAGACTTGCTGCCGACGAGGGGCAAGCTGCGGCTAGGCATGGCCAGGCTACTGTGCCACATCCTCCTTTCCAGGATGAGCCAGACTCGGACGACCATCTATCTCCCACATAGGTCGGACTGTGCAGGCGTTGATACCATGGAGGTTTTTTTTTTTGGCTCAGCATCATCGCATGTGGATGTTGAGCAGCACCCTGTACCTCCCCCCTCCTGGGTGCCTCCCCTCCCCCCGGGTCGTATGTGGCCATTTTTGATTTTTCTTTTAGTTTAGTTAGTTAAGTTTCTGTTTGATAGTTAGTTTAATTAGGTAATGTATGTTTTCCATTGTTAGTGTAATTAGTTAATAGTTGATTTAGTTTAAAATTGCTAGTCTATTGTGCTTTCATGTGACGGTGCGGTGCTTTGTGGCTTTTGAAGGCATCCACTGTCTGTTCCAGCTGGGCCCTTCAGGCTTGTCTTGTGTATGTGTTTGCTGTTTGGGGTCCTTGACTCACATATGCCACTCCTGCCTCCCTTATCCATGGGCTCGCAAGGATGGTTCGGTGTTACAGAATATTACACAAGGGCTTTGGACTGTCATATCTGTGGCATGTCTGGTGCTGTGTGACTTGTGTTGACACTCCTAGTGGGGATGATTTTTGTGTTATTGTCCACTGTTCAGCTTTTGCTAGATGGGGTGTGTCATGATTAATGTGTACATTGATTGCTATGCATTGTGTAGTATGTTTCAAATCTTTCCTGTACACGTGCTTGTTGCAATTCATGCTGTAGATAGTGTTCCACATTTTGGATGTGAAAGACGGACTGATGGTGTGATTTGTGATGAGACTCTCTGACATGGTCAAGTAATGAGATGCCTGATGAGACACACACAGATGACTTTGAAGCATTAATCATGTGTTTCATGCCCTTTCTGCAGGGGGATGAGCCTCCAGAGCACCTTTGCCAGCAGACATGGCCCATTGGACGACGGAATTCTGGACCCGTTTGTTGGTGCCCACATGCACATGTGTGCACAAGCAGAGGCACAGGGATTGCAGACCCACATCCTAGAACTGCTGACATGTTCCAAGGAACTCCAGGCAAGGTGAGCAGCACAGGGGGGCCACGACACAGCAAAGCTTGCACCAGGCGAGTTGCACATGCAGGCTTAGTCACAGCACTGAGGGTGAGCTTAGACGAATATTGGTGTTGAAGCACACAATGCAGCTCAGATGTGTTGGTGGACTGATGGCTATTGATAGTAGGGTTGTCTGGGACACATGCAGGGGCAGTGGCACATACCCTCCGGTACACCAAGGTCCATTGAGGCACTTGTATCAACCATGTAGCCTTCCGATACATGGAAAGGGGCAGCTCACAGGGACATACAGCAAGGGACATACTCGGGTGCAGTGCATGTCTTTTCCATGTACTTTATGATAAACGCACTGCCAACTTTGTTTCGGTCATGGTGGTACGCAACTTGCTCTGAAGTCATGGCTTGCTATATGGGTCTGTCTGCTTACCCAGGGAACATTGCATGTTGTGTGAATTGTGACACATTGGTGTTCCATTTGCCACGCACCCACCAGCGGCTGACTTACTGCATTGACTATGTATGACCCGTCACAGGGGTGATGTTATATATGGGTAAGAAGCATCTACACCAGATTGTCTGTTTGTAGAGTAGTTTGTTGCTATGGGGCATGTTTGGTGTTGTGTTTTTGTGTAATTGGCACGTACAGGTTGTTGACTGTGGCTCTCTTTGCAGCATTGCAGTGCTCCTGTAACCGCACCTGAGAGTGTGCAGGCAGGAGACCAGCACTCAAAACTAGAGCTAAGTGTCTTGCTGTTTTTCTTTCGAACTGCTCTGCATAGGCTTGCTGGGGAGTGTACTAATGCATGGATGTATGAGTGGTTCAATTTGGTATGTTTTTTCTCCCTAATCACCCGTGATCCTATGCAATTTTGAACCCTGTACCCTCTACCCGGTGTTCCTGCTTCCCGTACCTATCCAAGCAACGTTCCCTAACCCTCTTTCCCCGCTGGGGTTGTGGATGCCTGTGTAAGCCCCGAACTTGCAGGCGCCAAAACCCTAGAGGGGGTGGTTGGTTTGTACCACTCCTGAGCCTGGACTACAGAAGTTAATGACAATGATGTCCAAGTTTGTTTGGATTGTGTATGTGTTCATGCAGGTAGTACATTTTCGTGCATTCCCTAGTTTCATGTGTCATTCCTCCTCCCCTCTCCTGCCACTCATTCCAGTCATCCAGTGTGTCAACACCTGTCCCGACTGCATATCCCTGAACCTCCTTTCCCACCAGGGTCACAGGGGCCTGTGTGAGTTTGACCTTGCAGGCACCCGGGACATGGTGGGGGTGGTTGTTTCGTGACACTCCCGCGCCTGTACAGGGGACCTGTGACAGTACACATCCGTTCACGGTGCATCATCCTATGTCATGTACCACACATGTTCCACATCCTGTCGTGACATTGTTTTGCTGTGCTACCTTGGTTGTTGCATCATTGTGGTAGTACTTGGCCTTTGTGAGGTACTGCTACGTCAAGTCATCTACTTGAGGGTGTTCTGGTTCATTTTTCTGGCTTGGATTTTGTGATTTTGGCCATTGATTGTGAGGGTGCAGGCACCTTTTTACACACAAGGTGGGAGATGGTGACGAAGGGTAAAGGTGATCCTGTGGCCATGTGGAATTGAGGTTTGAAGCCTCCATGACCCAGGTGCAGTTGTTCAGTGGGTCATGGTCATTTGTGAGGGAGGGGGGGTTGTTGTTGATAGTTGCCTTGCCCTGCAGTGTGATGGGAACTCTGACATTGTAATGGTGGTATCCTATGTTCATGTTGTGTTCTGCTGATCAATGCCTGTTCATGTGTTGTGTTTACCTTTCAGGTGCGAGGGATAGTTGTGGTTTGACATGCTGGGGTGTACACATGGTGAATGTTCACATGTGATGTGTAGAGAACACTAATGGTCACTTGAGTGCACATGCATATGTGGAGTGCATGTCCTTGCAGAACCACACACTTGCACTCTGATGCACTACATGTACTCCCACCCTTGCATATCCACGTCTACACTGTTTGCCTTCTGGTTCCCACTGTGTCCCTGCGGCACATGTTCTGTGACCGATTATGGATCCTGTACATGCCTAATTTGCTGTTTGATGTGGTCTGTCACTTAGATGTGATGCTCAGGGTGTGCATCACACACAATGGCTGTTCACTGTGCTGTGTGCTGAGCAGTCTGTTGCAGGAGTAGGACACTGCACACATGAGCTGCAGTGTTGATTTTGCAATGCACAATGTGCATGTAGACAGGCATTCATTGTTATGTTACGTCTACGACTCTTGTAATGCATTTGGAAATTACTTATTTTGGGTGGGAGATTTTGTTGGTCTGTCATTTCATCTGATTCCGGGTCAGGCATCATTGTCTGATGCCACTGTACATTTAGGACATTGCAATGTGTACCTTATCGTTACTGTGTTGGTGTATGGGTATTGCTTGCCATGTCATGTTGTGGTTTGTGAGGGTTTGAGTGACATGACAGTGATGGCCATGGCCTGTTTTGCAGGTGTGTGTGATGCACACCTTGCATGTCAGGGTCATCCGCTTCTCAGAGCAACTAGCTGGGGGTAGATCTCTCTCCGCGGCAGGGCCCTCCCTCTGGAACAGCCTTCCTACCTCACTTAAACTTTAGGGGAACCATCTCCAGTTCTGGAAGCACCTCAAGACCTTCCTCTTTGCTTCTGCTTTCTCTCTGCCTCTCCCTTGCAGAATTCTTCATTGGAACTGCACTGGAGCTGCAACTGGGCCACTCTCACCGACCTCGGTCCCTGGCCCAGCCACTCTCCACTTGCACTTGTCTGCACTTACCTTTGCAGTTGCCACCAGCCGACCTATGTATTTTTTTTTTTTTGGCAACTTCCCCTGTACTGCACTCCCCCCCCTTCCCCTTGCACTTTTCCCTTCACCCTACCCCTGCACTTGCACAATCTCAATGACACCTGGCCTAGTAGTACCGTTGTCTGTCTTCCCTTGTTCCACCCTCCCTCACTCATCGCACCTTGAAATACTTGTGTATAGGCCATATCATGTCATATGTCATATGTGTGATTTTGGTCACACAGGATAGCTTGTGTTTAAGTAGCTAGGGATGCAGACGATGTGGCACTTCCATGGAAACTATCTCAGGGTGGTAGGGTTGTGACAGTTGACTGTCTCTTTGTCATCATCGATTGTCACCTGGTATGTGCCAGGCCTGTGTACACTGCGCAGGGGTGGGAGTTTAGGTGAAAAATGTGGCCACAAGCTGGGTCCGGGCTTCCTCGCCACGTGCCCTGTCCCCTCCCATGGGCAGCGCCTGTGCCTGTGGTTGGGGATGTGGGGGCACCACCATGTCCACCGGGACGCCCTGCCGTGTTGCAACATTTTGCAGGACACATGCTGCCACAATGATCCTGCACACTACTGGTGGTGCATAGAGTAGTTGCCCACCAGAGCAGTCAAGGGAGCGGAAACATGACTTGAGCACTCCGAATGTGTGCTCCACTATGCCCCTGGTTGCAATATGGGCGGCGTTGTATCTTACCTGGGGTGGTGTGGTGGGGTTCCGGATTGGCATCATCATGTGGTTGCTCAGAGGGTAGGCACTGTCCCCTGGGGAGGTGATAATAGTTGAGATTATTAGGGTTTGGATATTTGTCTGTGTGTGACTTGCATGCATGTGCAAGGGCATTTGTACTGACCTAGGAGCCATGTGTCGCCATGCTGCCCAGCTTCCAGGGCCCGGCTCAGGGTGGACATTCTGTATATGAAACTGTCATGGGTGGAGCCAGGGTAGTTTGCATAGACAGAGGTGATGATTCCCTTTGCATCACATACCACCTGTACATTGATGGAATGCCAGTGCTTGCGGTTTCGGTAGATTTGCTCAGTGGCCCTAGGTGGACGTAGGGTCACATGGGTGCAATCTATGGCACCGAGCACTTTGGGGAAGTGTGCCACCCTGAAAAAATCCAGGACAACTGCCTGCCTTTCTGCGGGTGTTATGGGCATGTATATGTGCCTGCGGACTGAGGGTCGCGCTGTCATGATTGCCAGTACCTGGTGTAGGCAGCGTGACTGCGTGGCCTGTGAGACCCCCCCCCACTATGGCAGTGGTCCGCTGAAATGACCCAGTGGCCAAAAAATGCAGGACATTGAGCAGCTTCTCCAAGGGGCTCAATGCTTGGGAGCAAAGGGTGGGGGATCTAAGGTCATCTTCCCACTCCCTGACCAGGTCTAGGATGATATGGGGTGGAAACCTATACCTGCCATAGACCTGGTCGTCAGGCATCCCAAAAAGGCTTGTCCGTGGTGCGAAAATGCGTGCCCTGGCTATTCTCCTCCTCCTGCTGTGTCCCACGATCAGTGCTGCGACAAATGGGGCATTCATCGTAGCTGTATATACGCGTTTGTTGTTTGTGCACACTTTTATGCTGTGCGCGGGGACGCTTCCGCCTGCCTTCGTGTGGCGGACGCGTTGACGCCTGTGCGCGTCTTTTGCCGTGCGCGGGTTTCCCTTATTCGGATCCATGAATACAGGTTGTTCGCGTGCATGTGGGCGTTCCGTGTAGTTCCCTGCAGTACTTCCCCAGTTCCGCCTTTTTGTTCACGCGTTGTTCCCCATTCCACCTGTTACGCCCACTGTTCCGCCCACTTTGGTTGTGTGCGCCGCGCTATGTGCGCTTTTGCTGTGCGCGTAGCGCACACGTGTATGCCTGCGTGTGCCATGGCTGGATTGGGCGCACGGACAGCGGGAAACACACGCAGCGTCTTCCTTGAATCGCACAAGTGCGCGTGCGCTGCGTTTCTCACGCTTGCCCTCCCTTGCGCCTGCTTGCGCATGGATTTTCGGCGCACGTTTGTTCCATGAATCGGCCCCAATGTGTTCTTTAGGACACTTCCATTTTCGTTTGATTACGAACTTTTCAGGACATCAATTGTGTTCTTAGAACAGTTTAACTTGCTAGCGAACATTACAGACAGGTATAGTGTTCTTTAGGACACCTCCATTTTCGTTTAATTACGAACATTTCAGGACACCAATTGGGTTCTTAGAACAGTTTCAACTTACTAGCGAACAGTACAGACAGGTATAGTGTTCTTTAGGACTCCTCCATTTTCGTTTAATTACGAACATTTCATGACACCGCTTGTGTTCTTAGGACAGTTTCAACTTGCTAGCGAACAGTACGGACAGGTATAGTGTTCTTTAGGACACCTCCATTTTTGTTTAGTTACGAACACTTCAGGACACCAATTGGGTTCTTAGAACAGTTTCAACTTGCTAGCGAACAATACGGACAGGTATAGTGTTCTTCAGGACACATCCATTTTTGTTTATTTACAAACATTTCAGAACACCTGTGCTGTCCGCGGACATATACATTGTTTTAAAAAAAATAAAAAATGGGAACTAATTACAACACAATATAAAAATGTAACTTTATTTCACATATATTAATAACTTATGACAGAGAAGGTGAGGCAGAAACAGAAACAAAAACAGGAGAATTAGGGGTTTCAACATGATTGGTATCAGGTGAAGAAGGGATGGAAGTCTCATCCAAACGTTTTTGATTATGGAGAGAGTTTGGGGATAATTGACTGGGATATGGTGAGGGGGGACAAGTACATGTGGGACAATGGTATGAGGTTTTTGTTTTAAAATGATCCTCAACAAAAGTTTTCAAATTATTAAAATTGCGCAATAATAAATCCATTTTTTCTTTTAAGCTGTCAAGCGTGTTTTCCATAACAGTTTCTTCAGACATATTTTCTATTTTGGTATGCTCTGTACAAAAAGAAATATATATGTTAAATATATATAAAATAATAACAATTAAATGGTTTATATTGTAAAATCTGTACCATTAGCTTCACTATTTTCTGACATTTCGTCATGTGGGAAGTGCTCCTCTAGCCATTCCAGAGTACTAGACATTTCTGTGAGAAAAAAAAAATATATAATGTATATATTTGTTTTATCTATTACAGAAAGTTTATAAAGATATGAGTAAAATGATGTACACTTACTATTTCAGGTACGATATGTTCTGAGTACTGTGTAGGTCTGGTCTTGGTGCTAGTTGTGTAGTGTCTGTGAGGTAATTATGTTGGAAGCCAATTTATCTTCTCTTGGTATATTCCATTTTAGAACATATTGTATTTAAATGAATGTTTAGTGTGGTACATATATGGGTTACATTTCTTATGTATTACTACATATAATATATATGTGTACTACTTTGTGAATTTTTTAAATGTTATCATGTTGTAATATAACAATTAAACATCCCCCCCCAGACTTTTCAGGTAGTGGTACTGTTGTCCAAATATGTCCGTGGACATCGAAAAAGTTCGCGGACATCACATTCAGTATCAGTGGTTCAGTATGTTCCATGTTACATGTACATAAAGTCAAAGTTACTATTGTTAAGCTTTGCTACTAAAAACCTATGAAATTCAGTGAAAAAACGTTGTTAAAGGGACGTTATGGTTAAGTTGCGCTACTAAAAACCTATGAAATTCAGTGAAAAAACTTTGTTAAAGGGACGTTATGGTTCCAAGTAAAATCGAAAAACCCTTGAAGTTCGCCAGTTATGGTAAGCTAAGCAACCATAACTCACGCCACCACCGTGCACTGCTAAGACTAACACCCAGGACATTAAAGATGACATCACAAATGTCATTGATGACATCACTGATGACATCACATGTGCATTTATCTTTCAGTAAAAGTCTGTACAAGGGTTTCTTATTGTAATCTTAATAAAAAAAAGTGTCAAGGATCATTGGAATAAATATCAAGTGCTAATTCGTCCATCCAGTATACTAAGGTGCTCATGTAGAAACATAGGCATTGTGTGTAGCATACATGATGGAGGTGCAATATTCATAAACTTGCCATGTTGAATAGTGAAATGATAACTGTTTTCTTATTAGACTTTTGCATACTGTGAAACATGTGATAAGTAGATAATAAAACCCACTTACTACATAATTGCATTATTATAGACAAAACACAAAGAGACAACACCACATACAAATATGAGTATATACCAGGAAATTGAAGTAAGAAAAAAAACAGCAGTAGTAGCAAAAAGTGTTCATAACCTAACTGATTACCTTTATGCAGAGAAATGATTGCTCTGTTTCAAACCTGCTACTTACCCTATATATATATATATATATATATATATATATATATATATATATATATATATATCACATGATGTACCTGGACTCTAAGGAAAGTAGTGTGAATACAAGATATAAAAATAGGAACATATACAGGGAAAGTACTACAGGGAAAGTACAGTCATAAAAAAAACAACAGAACTATCAGAAAGTGCTGACAACTCTAGTGATTATTTTAATGCACAGAAAGGATTGCTGTCTTTCAAGCTTGTGTCTTCCCCTATGTCTATGTTTCATATGATATGACTGGACCCTAAGGGAATTATTGTAAGAACATACTTGAAGGATAAGTCTACAAATATACTACCTTTTCCACTTTTAATTCCTGATTGTTACTGAAGAAAACCATGTGGCCTAGATATGTCAGTAAAGGAAAAAGGGGGGAGCCAGACATGTGATGTCATCAGTGATGTCATCAATGACATTTGTTATTTTTCATGAATTTGTTTTTATTGTTTTATAAATACAATCAAAACAAAACAAGCAATCAAACAATGAAAACTAATTAATACTTAATTACTACATTTAAACACACAGGTGTACACTTCTTCCTGGCATCCGGTTCTTATTTGCATATATTATAGAGTTATTACATCTAATCATCTTTTAGGATCCGTTCTCCATACGGCATTCAGTGTCTCTATGGGTCCTCTTTGGCCACCTTCAATTGTCCTCCCATTTTTGCCATATCTTGGCTGCTTTCTCCGGGCACCCTCTTGTGGTATACACTCTCGTTTCCATTGGCATACACATATCTACGTCCGTTACCCATTTCTCGTAGTTTGGTGATATAGCTGAGCCCCACAATTGGGCTATATTTCTTTTGGCAAGGCCAGTGGCTGTTGCGAACATGAGTTTTTCGTATCTTGATAATTCTATATCTGCGTCTATTCCTAGTATTAAAAGTTTGGGGTCCCTTGGTATCTCACAGCCTATCACTGTTGAAAGTCTATCGCAGCATCTTTGCCAGAAGCTTTCTATCTGCGGACATTCCCATTGAATATGGAAGAAGGTTCCCTTCAGATGATGACATCAGAGACAGTTGGGGTCAGTCGCTCTCCCCCATTGGTGCAAGGCCTCTCTGGGATAGTAAACCCTATGTAGGATCTTTAATTGGATCAGTCTGATTCTGGCCGAAATTGCTGATTCTCGAGGGTACATGAGGGCCACAGTCCAGTCCTCCATTGGTATTGGGCCCACGTCTCTTTCCCATTTCTCTTTGAGTTCTGTGAGCTCTTTTGTGGCAAATTCTATTTTAGGTATATATAGTGGTGCGTTCTGTAGGATGTATAGAAAGCGGGGAAGGGCCAGCATTTTGAACAAGGCAGCTCTCCCCAGGAGGGTGAGCGGAAGGGCCATCCATTGCCTCACATCGTTTACGAACCTGTCTCTTACTGGGTGTAGATTCTTCTCTATATATTGGGTCAAGTCTGTCTTGATTTGTATTCCCAAGTATCGGAACTGTCCTCTCTCAAATGGGTAATTATCTATGGTCACTGCATCAAGCCCTTTGATCGGAAACAGCAGGGATTTGTCATAGTTCACTCTTAGTCCGCTGAAATCCCCATAGGCATTTAATATGTTCACAACAATGGGGCAGGAGGTTGCTGGGTCACTTAGGTAAAGTAGGAGATCATCTGCGTATAGGGACACCTTGTCCTCCCAGTTCTGTGCCCACTGGAATCCTTTCCAATCCAAGGACTCTCTCAGCATTACCGCTAGTGATTCAATCGCTAAAGCAAATAGCATCGCAGAGAGGGGGGATCCCTGTCTGGTGCCCTTCCCAAGTGCTATAGTACGTGAGGACCAGCCATTGACTCTGCTTTCTGCCCTCGGGGCATTGTAGAGAAGTTTGACCAAGCTTGTAAATTGAGCTCCAATTCCCATTCTACCCATGATGAGCCACAAGGCCTCCCAGTGTACTGAGTCAAAGGCCTTCTCAAAGTCAATGGTGAGAAGGGCCAGTGGGTCCTGCAGAGTGGGTGCCCTCTCAATGGCGGACTGAAGTCTGTGAATATTCATTCGGGTGGATCTTTGGGGCATGAAGCCGCATTGGTCCGGATGGATCAGGGAGGATATCACTGTTTGCAGCCTATTGGCCAATATTTTTGCCAGTATTTTGGCTTCAGTGTTTATGAGAGAGATTGGACGATATGAACTGCATGTATCTTGAGGTTTGCCTTCCTTGTGTATCGTCACGATATTGGCTTTCCTTAGGTCCAGCGGGAGGATGACTTTTTCCTTTGCATGTAAAAACATCTTGAGCATGTGTGGCGCCACTTCCCAAGTGCCAATCCTCTTCCATGTTTCCACTGGAAAGCCATTCGGCCCCGGGGTTTTCTCATTTTGGAGCTGGGAGATGGCTGTTGTCAATTCCTCCTCCGTTATTTCGGCTTCGAGATTCAATATCTGTGTTTCGTTTAGTGCTGGAATGGTTAGTGTGTCTAGTATGCCAGGGTCCATTAGGGTCGTTGGTGGGGCATATAGTCTTTCATAATAAGTCGCAAAGGCTTCCGCAATGTCCACATCCGTTGAGACCCAGTCATTGTTTGTGGTGCGTATCCAGCATACGTGAAGATGACACTCCTCTCTCCTTTCCAGCCATGCCAGCATCTTACTGGCTTTGTCGCTGTTTCGTATATCCTGGCCCGCATAGTTCTGTGTGCTTGTTTCGCACATGTCAGGGCAGTGTTATATAGCTTCTTTTGCACCACTTGTAATGAGGTGTTGTTGTAACGCTCACCTGAATCCCTCGGAGGCGCAGGTCTGGGCTGGGGGTTCTCGGAGTCTTCTAGGGTCACGCGCAGGCCTCGAATGCCACCCTGGAAAGGCCCTCTCCTCACTGAGATCTTGATCTGAAGGGTGAGGTGTCTGCAATTGTGAGAGCAAGGGGTTAATAGGATATATAAGCCTGACTGGGCAAGCTGACTCCCCTTCCTGGTACTCCCCACGTAGTTCGTAGGCTAAATGTGCTCACCTTATATAGGTGAAAGCGGAGCTCTCCATCCTGCATCTGTGCAGGGGGGCCGAAGCCAGTTACTTCACTGGTTAATTGTCCAGCCTCTTGGTTGCAGAGGATGAAGATTTGGAGCTAGGCCGTCGTTAGCAGCACGAACGGCGGTTGCTTGAATGGAGAGCGATGGAAAGGCGAAGGTATTGCAGGCAAGTAAGTAAAAAATGTCAATTCGAAGTTTAAAGCACTTCTTAATGTCTCTTTTCCTTTTTCAGGTTGCAGAAGCAGCTGGGTAGAAAAATAGATGTCGAGGAATGCGCCGAGGAGTGAGAAAGATGAGAGCTGCCCAAAACACGTGCGTATGGATGGAGTTTTGTATTTCTTAATGATGTCCTTTTGTTTTGCAGATGCGAGTAGCAGCGTCGGCGAAGGCGAGAAGAATGCAGCGCAGGTAGGAAAAGTTTCACGATGGTTACTAACCAATGTCCTTGCTTCCACAGGGTGCCGAAAAATGGAGAGCTGCAGCCCGTGGCTTTAGATGCACCGATGGATTGGGTAAGTGCTGCTCTGGTTGTTATCTCGTGCAAACCTGGTGTTCTTTTCCCTTCTCAGATGCTGCAGAAGATGAAGATGGTATTTCAGAAGGTAAGATTACGGATTTCTCTTCCCTAGATGCAGAAGTTGAAGATTCTCTGGAGCTGACACGGTGAGCGTCTTGCTGCTATTGCAGAATAACGCGAAGCACGTTGCTCTGATCGGGCGTGGTTTAAATAGTCCTACTGGAGTGCTTAGGTGTCTCCTTCCACAGCAGCCTCGCCCAAGTAAGAAGTCCCAGCTTCCAGAATAGTTCCAGTATCCAGTCCCAGGGAGTGGTGCTGGCCACACCCAGAAGGTAAAGTAGTTCCAGCCATGGATGGATGAGGATTTCATCCTGCAGGGGAGTGAGCAGCATGGTCTGCAGCCGGTAGGTCCACCCAAGCACCATTCCTTACATCATGAGCCCGGCACGTCCTGTGCCGGGACTGGGTTCCCTTATGAGCCTGGCGCCACTGGCGCCAGGACAAGGTCCATAAGGCCCCTATGGGAGCCGATGGGTGCCTGAAAATAAAGTTGTGACCCAGCTTCCGAGGCAGTTGGGCTAAACCTGACTCCTTGGAGGCTGCGGTCATGACAGTACCCCCCCTCAAGGCCCCTCCCAAGCTTGTCTTTTCCGGAGGTTTTGGCTTGTTGGGAAAAGCCCGATGAAACTTTCGGACTAAACGAGGTGCATGTACGTATTCTGAGGGTTCCCAAGATCTCTCCTGGGGTCCATATCCCTTCCAATCAATCAGGTAGTATAGTTTTGATTTGGAAATTTTGGAGTCCAAGATGTCTCGAATTTCAAATTCGGATTCTCCGTCAACTTGGATTGGCTCAGGAGGTTTAGTCAAACGGGTTCCGGGTTGCACAGGTTTCAGGAGAGAAACATGGAAGACAGGATGTATCTTCATTCGAGTAGGTAATTCTAGTTTGACAGCCACTGGGTTAATCACGGCCGTGATCGAGTAGGGTCCTAAATATCTTGGGTTGAAGGTGCGTGGCCCTTTTAAAGATAAATGTTTAGTGGACAGCCAGACTTGATCTCCTTTTTGATATGGAGGAGCCTCTTTTCGATGTTGGTCCGCTCCTTTTTTGTATGATTCTTTAGCTGGTTGAAGATGAGCTGTGGCTTCTTTAAATGCTTGAGTTATCGCCGAATGCAGATGGTCAACAGCAGGTGTTCCGAGAGCTTGAGGTGGGTCCAGATTTGAGGTTCGAGGATGACTTCCATACAACAGGAAAAAAGGGGTTTTTCCTGTCCCAGAATGGATTGAATTATTGTAAGCGTATTCAGCAATCCAAAGGACATCCTTCCAAGTACCCTCGGATTGATGCAACATGCAGCGCAGATATTGTTCTAGAGTTTGGTTAGTTCTCTCACTCTGCCCATCGGTTTGAGGATGATGGCTGGTGGAAAGTCGTACATCAATCTGTGCTAAACGACAACAACTCCGCCAAAAATGGGAAATGAATTGGCTCCCTCGGTCAGAGATTAGTACTGAAGGGAAACCGTGCAACCGGACAATGTTTTCAAGGAATTCTCGGGCTAGAATGGAAGCTGTAGGTAAACCCTTCAGTGGGATAAAATGAGCCATTTTTGAAAAAAGGTCCACGATCACTAGAATTGTGTTGTATCCGGAGCAAGGGGGTAAATCCGTGATAAAATCCATCGAGAGCGTGTGCCAAGGGCCTGGTGGAATGTCTATTGGACGTAATAATCCTGCTGGTTTTTCCTTCTGACTCTTGTTTTGTGCGCAGATACCACAAGAAGCCACAAACTCCTTAATATCTTTCCTCCAAGATGGCCACCAAAAATGCCTTTTAATTTTCTCTGAGGTTTTGGCAACTCCAGGATGTCCTTCCATTAGAGAATCATGGTAGCAGGTGATGACCTGTTTTTGTAAGTCAGCGCAGGGTAAGAATAGTCTTCCTTGGAAATACAATAGGTTCTGATCTATTGTAAAATCCTTCCCTTTCAATTGCCAATTCGATGAATCTTCGGGAGTTATGAGTTGATTGACCCTTGCTTTAATCTCTTCGAGGGATGAGGTGTTGATTACTCCTAGTATCTTTTGTTCAGGAATTATTGGCACCGGCTCCGGATTAGCTGTAAGTTCGTCTACCCCTATCCGGGAAAGGGCGTCTGCTTTTCCGTTCCTAACGCCTGGTCGAAATGTGATTACAAAATCGAATTCTGCGAAGAATAAAGCCCAGCGTAGTTGCCTCGAAGATTGAGCTTTAGCTGACTTCAGGTACTGGAGGTTACGGTGATCCGTGATTACAGTTACTGTGTGCCGGGCTCCCAAAAGATAATGCCGCCAGGCCTTAAAGGCGGACTTAATTGCCAAGAGTTCTTTGTCCGTAATTGTGTAGTTGATTTCAGGAGCCGAAAATTTGCGAGACCAAAAGGCTACAGGGTGTAACTGGTGAGTCTCGGGGTCTCTTTGTGACAGCACCGCCCACATTGCAAGACTGGAAGCGTTTGTCTCGACGATGTAGGGAAGTTCTGGACGGGGATGCCTTAAGACTGGAGCAGAGATAAATTTGGTTTTTAATTCTTGGAAGGCTTGTTCGGCTTCTGGAGTCCACTCGAATTTTTTATTCTTTTTCAGAAGAGCCGTGATAGATTGGACTACCCGAGAGAATTCCGGAATGAACCTTCGGTAAAAATTAGCGAAGCCCAGCATGCTCTGCACACCTTTCACGGAAGTTGGGGAAGGCCATTTGGTGATAGCATCCACTTTTCTTGAGTCCATGTGAACTCCGTTGGGTGATAAGATGAACCCTAAAAATTCCACTTCCTTTGCGTGAAAGGTGCACTTCTCCAGTTTAGCAAACAAGCGGTGTTGGCGAAGTCTCTGTAAAACCGCTGTGACGTGTCTACGATGATCAGATTCTGAGGCTGAGTATACCAGGATGTCGTCAATATAAACGACTACGCACACATCAATAAGTTCTCTGATGACATCATTCATGAAAAACTGGAAAGCGGCCGGTGCGTTACATAGTCCGAAGGGCATTACTTGATACTCAAATAATCCATATTTAGTGCGAAAGGCCGTCTTCCATTCGTCGCCCTCCTTAATGCGTACCAAATGGTAAGCTCCTCTGAGGTCTAACTTTGTGTATATGCAGGCGCCTTTTACCTGGTCCAATAATTCAGGAATCAAGGGCAACGGGTATCGGTTTTTTACTGTAATCTGGTTCAGGGCGCGATAATCGATACACGTTCTTAGGTCACCTTCCTTTTTCGGGACGAAGAACAAAGCTGAGGAAGCCGGGGATTTCGAGGGGCGGATGAATCCATTAGCCAAGTACTGGTCCAAGTATTGCCTGAGATGGAGGTTTTCTGGTTCAGTGAGGGCATATATTCTACTGCACGGAGGGGTGGACCCAGGTATCAGGTCTATCTGGCAGTCGTATGACCGATGTGGAGGCAGGGTGTTGGCTTGATCTTTCTGAAAGACGTCGATGAACTCTTGGTATTCCAGAGGTAATCGGGGGTCCTCGGAAGTGATGGCTGCTAGCTTGATTTCGGGCTGAGGATAACAGGTTGAAGCGCATTCTGGAAACCGAATCACCTTGGCTCGCCAGTTTATCTGAGGATTGTGCTTTTCCAACCAAGGCATTCCCAGAATCACCTGAAACTGCGGGGCCTTGATTACATCAAACACGATCTTCTCCCGATGTCCGCCTTGACATAACAACGTTACCTCCACGGTGGTATGAGAAACTGGTCCGGAAGCTATTTCAGTACCATCCACTGTAGTGATTACGTCCTTTACCATCTTGGGACGTAGGGGAAGATCCATCCTGGTAGCCAAGTCGTGGTCCACATAATTACTGATTGCTCCGCTATCGATGTATACTTTGATAGCATGCATGCGATCTGGTCTATTGGGACATATGAGGACCATAGGCATTACCAAATGCGAGGTCAAGGAACTGGTTCTAACGCTCGGCAAGCGGACCTCTACGCTTGTCGGGCGAGGTCGTTTCCCGATTCCAGTTTCTCAGCAGTTTTATCAGAAGCTCCTACGGTCTTCTTGACCGGTTTCACTGAGCAATCACGAAGGAAATGTCCAGAATTCCCACAGTATAGGCACAGCTGTAATTGCCTTCTTCTTTCCCGTTCTTTCTGGGTTAATGGTCCTTTTACTACTCCTATTTGCATTGGTTCCACGGAGTCATTCCCTTTAGCGGAGCTCTGAGGTCTTGAAAGTACCCGGGTTTCAAATCTGGATCGATCGGTCTTCCTGTTCTGTAGCCGATGATCTAATTGGACCACTAGGTCGATATAATCTGAACAGTCTTGCGGCGGATTCACCACCTGAGCTAAAACGTCTTTAAGTTCCCCACGTAGACCTCTGTAGAAGAGCGTGATTCTCTTATCTTCAGGCCATCTGGTCTCAACCACCAGTCTATTAAAGGACGCTATGTAAGCCAGGAGATCCTGATTACCTTGTCTGAGTGACAGGAGTTCATTGTCCAAGGCCTGCCCCTGCGAATGTCTTGCGAACAACTTTTCCATACTGGTCTGAAAGTCTTGAAAGTTATAGAGGAGCGGGTCATCCTGTGTCACGAGAGGAATGGACCAGTCTGCAGCACTACCGCTAAGATAGGAAAGTACAAACGCTACCTTGGCTTGGTCCGTTGGGAATGCGGCGGGTCTACACAGAAAGTGCAAGCGGCATTGATTGATGAATACTGCATATCGCTTTGGATCACCGGAAAAACGTTCGGGCGGGGCCAAAGGCACATTCCCTGGCAGATTAATTTGCACCGGATTACTTGAGTTTGTAGGCGTGCCGCCCCCTCCATAGAGAGGCAGTGGCGTCTGTCCCGCTTGAGCCTGTAGCAACTGTCTGGCCAGATCATCAGTCCGTTCCTTGGCCATGATCAACTCCCTTCGTAAAGCGTTTGTTTCTTGGCGAGATGCGTGTACTTCTGCCCTTAGTTCCCCAAGCATTTGAGCCAGTTGATCTGTGTCCGAGGTTTCCATTGCGCCTGGGTGGGAATATTGCGGTAGGCTTCGCGTTCTGTAACGCTCACCTGAATCCCTCGGAGGCGCAGGTCTGGGCTGGGGGTTCTCGGAGTCTTCTAGGGTCACGCGCAGGCCTCGAATGCCACCCTGGAAAGGCCCTCTCCTCACTGAGATCTTGATCTGAAGGGTGAGGTGTCTGCAATTGTGAGAGCAAGGGGTTAATAGGATATATAAGCCTGACTGGGCAAGCTGACTCCCCTTCCTGGTACTCCCCACGTAGTTCGTAGGCTAAATGTGCTCACCTTATATAGGTGAAAGCGGAGCTCTCCATCCTGCGTCTGTGCAGGGGGGCCGAAGCCAGTTACTTCACTGGTTAATTGTCCAGCCTCTTGGTTGCAGAAGATGAAGATTTGGAGCTAGGCCGTCGTTAGCAGCACGAACGGCGGTTGCTTGAATGGAGAGCGATGGAAAGGCGAAGGTATTGCAGGCAAGTAAGTAAAAAATGTCAATTCGAAGTTTAAAGCACTTCTTAATGTCTCTTTTCCTTTTTCAGGTTGCAGAAGCAGCTGGGTAGAAAAATAGATGTCGAGGAATGCGCCGAGGAGTGAGAAAGATGAGAGCTGCCCAAAACACGTGCGTATGGATGGAGTTTTGTATTTCTTAATGATGTCCTTTTGTTTTGCAGATGCGAGTAGCAGCGTCGGCGAAGGCGAGAAGAATGCAGCGCAGGTAGGAAAAGTTTCACGATGGTTACTAACCAATGTCCTTGCTTCCACAGGGTGCCGAAAAATGGAGAGCTGCAGCCCGTGGCTTGAGATGCACCGATGGATTGGGTAAGTGCTGCGCTGGTTGTTATCTCGTGCAAACCTGGTGTTCTTTTCCCTTCTCAGATGCTGCAGAAGATGAAGATGGTATTTCAGAAGGTAAGATTACGGATTTCTCTTCCCTAGATGCAGAAGTTGAAGATTCTCTGGAGCTGACACGGTGAGCGTCTTGCTGCTATTGCAGAATAACGCGAAGCACGTTGCTCTGATCGGGCGTGGTTTAAATAGTCCTACTGGAGTGCTTAGGTGTCTCCTTCCACAGCAGCCTCGCCCAAGTAAGAAGTCCCAGCTTCCAGAATAGTTCCAGTATCCTGTCCCAGGGAGTGGTGCTGGCCACACCCAGAAGGTAAAGTAGTTCCAGCCATGGATGGATGAGGATTTCATCCTGCAGGGGAGTGAGCAGCATGGTCTGCAGCCGGTAGGTCCACCCAAGCACCATTCCTTACATCATGAGCCCGGAACGTCCTGTGCCGGGACTGGGTCCCCTTATGAGCCTGGCGCCACTGGCGCCAGGACAAGGTCCATAAGGCCCCTATGGGAGCCGATGGGTGCCTGAAAATAAAGTTGTGACCCAGCTTCCGAGGCAGTTGGGCTAAACCTGACTCCTTGGAGGCTGCGGTCATGACAGTTGTCCTCACCCGCTCCTGAGTTTATGAACTTCTCCTCGGCCCGTTTCACCTCATCCTCAGCTTCCTCCACGTCTCACTGATGCGCTTTCTTGTGTGCTGCAGTCCAACTCAGAATTTCCCCTCTTAGAGTTGATTAATATGCTTCCCATATTATTTCTGCATCATCTACAGAGCCCTGGTTTATTTCATAGTATGTGCAGTTGCTTCTTGGATTTTTTCTGTTAATTCCGGGAATCCTAGGTAGTATGCATTCAGCCGCCACTTCGGTGGAGGTCGGGGTCTTTCTGTCTCAAGCAGCATCGTGAGCGGGGAGTGGTCCGATATTCCCCGGGGCTGGAGGGTTGCTTCAGTCACTTTGTGTATGTCTTCGCCGGGCTGAAAGAAGTAGTCTAGCCTGGATATCGATCCGTGTGCACCTGAGTGAAAGGAGAATTGCTTCACTCCTGGGTGGAGGTCTCTCCATGCGTCCTTCAGGCCCAGTGCTGATGTAAAACTTGCAAGTTTAGTTGGTAGTGTCGGATTTCTTCCTCTTTGATGCGTGCGATCCTCAACAATGTTCATCACGTCATTAACGTCTCCACCCATCACCAGTGTATCCGTCGGGTTATTTGCTAATATTGGTGTGAGCTCCTCGAGTAGGGCCGTCATCAGTGCTGGGGGTGAGTAGATCGCCAGTGTAGCTATGGTTTGGTTCCACAGCGTACCTTTCATGAAGACGAATCTGCCTCCAGGGTCCTCGATCACCTTTGCCACGTCAATCTGGGTTCTTTTGTTTATCAGTATTAGCACTCCCCTCGAGCCCATGGAAAAACCTGCATGTAATGCTGTTTTGTACTTGGTCCTCTTGAAGAATTGGCAGTTCGTGCCCGCCAGGTGTGTTTCAGTAAGCATCACTGTATCTGGGTTGTGCCGATTTATATATTGTGTTACTAGCCTTCTTTTTATACTGTTTCCCAGGCCATTCACATTCCATGTCATGAAGGCGAGCTTCTTTCCCCTATTTGCAGTTGTGGTCATTATATCCTGGGTTCCTTACTATATGCGGATGGTTGTCCCTTGTGATCTTCATGTATGCCGCTTTCGATGTAGCCCTGATGGGCCAGGTGTCAATTGTATACCTGTGTAACTCCCGGTTCCCCCTCCCCATACTCCGTCCACAACTGAAGCATCTGTCGCCCAATGAACAAAACATTTCTCTACTTTAACTAGTTTTACGTGCTTAAGTCTCTTTGGTATTGAAGATACCTCAGTATGCACTTGCTACTGCGGGGGGTTAGTGTGTCGTACTGGTCTATGGGCCGCCAGTACTTAGTTTCCGGTCGCTGTTTATGTCAAGTAAATTCCATTGGTATGATGCTATATGTTCTTCCATCTTTCATACATTCATGCACTTATTCATTTTCCCCTTCTGGGGTCACGCTTCCATTTCCTGGTGGGGTGGTCCATCTGGTGGTTCATTTGGGCGTGGTTTATTCCTTCTTGTTTATTGTCGTTTGCGTGGGTTGCATTCTCCCTTTAAGTTTCTCTCGGCCCAAGTCCATGCCTCTTTGGGATCAGTGAAGTGTATTGTGGTGCCATTATGATATATTTTCAACTGCGCAGGGAACCGGAGGCCATATTTCACGTTCAGTGTTTGTAAGCGCTTTTTGAGGGGGTCAAAGGACTGTCTCATCTTATGCACCTCTCTTGTAAAATCTGGAAAGAAATCAATCCTAGAGCCGTGATATGTTATCTCCCCTTTCATCCTGGCCATTTGCAATATTGCATCTCGATCTCTGTAATTGAGGATCTTTGCTACTACAGTTCTTGGTTGTTTCCCAGGTATCGGTGTGCCCGTTGGGACTCGATGTGCCCTTTCTATTGAGAACAGTGTTGACAGGGTCTTGGGAGCAAACAGTTCAGTGAGCCATTGTTCAAGGAAGAGTTCCATGCTCTCTCCTTTAGTCTTTTCGGGCAGCCCAAGAATACGGATGTTGTTTCTTCTTGACCTGCCCTCTCCATCCTCCACCCTGCTCTCCAATACCTTAATACGTTCTAGCGCTCTGTTCATTTGCTGGCCCATGCTTCTCAGCTCATCCTCCGCAACAGATATACATTTTTCAGCTTCACCGGTGCGTGATGAGAGTTTCTGGTGATCGTGTCTCAAAAGGGAGACTTCTGTGGAGATGCCATCCATTTTGACTTCCATTGCGGCTCGTGAGTTGGCAATAGCGTTCATTACATCTCTTAGGGATATGGCTTCCTCAGGATTTTGTGCGTCTTCAGGTCTACCTGATTCCGTTGGCGGGGGAAGGGTGGTGGTTGTGAATTGCTCCATAGTGCTTTGGTTGCCCACCTTTTTGGTTGCGGTCTTGTCCTTGCCCATTGCAGCAAGTGCCTGCTGGCGTATTGTTATTGTATAGTATGTGGGTCTCAGTGTTCTGATACTGGTCCCTTCGATGTCCCTTGTTTCAGCGGTCTGTTTCAGGGTATTTTGGGCACACTCAGGTGACCTTGGGGGGCGCAGTATGGCATCCTTGATACAATGTCCTGCCCCCACCCTGCCCTCTCCTTACCGGCTTGACTTGATGGCTGTTAGCGGGCGTTCAACGCCACATGAGCGCTCGCGAATGTCTGTTTTGATCAGAAGGCAGTGATGATATGGCGCGTTTCGTCCGCGTCCGAAGCCGCAGTCTCCCAGGTTCGTTCCGTCTCCGGTCGTCGCTGGGCAGAGATCAGGGCCCACCCGCTCAGATTCTCGGCTGGGCTTGCTGAGTGTCAGCGGTCGCTCAACGTTATCCGGTGCCCCCACGAGTGTCTCTTTCTATCAGGAGGGAGTGGTGGTGTGGAGCCGCAATCACCCCAATTCGCTCCGCCTCCGGTCGTCTGCTCAGTCGCCGAGCGGAGAAGTCAGGGATCACCGGCACGGGTCCCTCGCAGGCTCCGCCGCTCGTCCGCTGCCTCGTCCACCGCAGCTGTGTCCTGCCTGCGATGGTAATGATGCAAGCAGCCGCCAGAGGTCAGAGGCCTGTATGTCCCTCGCCCCACCGGGCCCCCAGCGCTTATTCGACACAACTCGCTGTCCTTTCTTGAGTATGTCAGACCGTTGCAGCCTCTCCTCTCTCGTGTCATGTAGCGGCCATCTTGGATTCTCGACAGCGCCGGTTCCAATACTTTCCTCGATGGATTTCTCGGGGTCTGGTTGATATATAGCTTTGCAACTTCAGCAAATTGTGGCGGCGGATCACAGCTCTCTTTTGGTGCGTCTGTTTGGCTTCATTTCAGCAGCAAACCGCAGGATTATGAAGGATGTTGCTCGAGGCCCAGAAGCTCACAGAGATCACGTCTCCATGTTGAGCCTGCTGGCCACGCCCCCCATACTGTATCAATGACATTTGTGATGTCATCTTTGATGTCCTGGGTCTTAGCAGTGCGCGGTGCTGGCGCGAGTTATGGTTGCTTAGCTTACCATAACTGGCGAATTTCAAGGGTTTTTTGGTTTTACTTGAAACCATAACGTCCCTTTAACAAAGTTTTTTCACTGAATTTCAGAGGTTTTTAGTAGCGCAACTTAACCAGAATGTCCCTTTAACAAAGTTTTTTTCACTGAATATATATATATATATATATAATTTTTTTTTCAAATGAAAATTGAGCCCCTTAACAGGGCAAAACCAGCGGGTTGCACTCCCGAGAGCAGCTGAATACAGAGAATCCAATCTTCAGCAAAAATGAAAGGCTTGTGGCAAAATCAGGCAGCACCAAATGTTCTTTATTTATCAAAAGTGCATAGGAAAGAGGAACCTGAAATAACACAACAACGCGTTTCGCGGTACTCCGACCGCTTGTTTACGTAGGTAGGGGAACCACAGACAAGGGTCTCCTTAAAACGTTATTCAAACTCTATGGTGGCAGTGCATAGAGCATCCCATTGCACAAGTCTATACAATGTATTGTACACAAGGCGACCATGTTATAGTGTACCAAAGGCAACGCATTCATTAATGTACAACAAAATAGAGTACACATTTTAGTAATCTGGACATTAAATAACGTCTTAAAATCAGAAATGCTACCACAAGTGTCACGAAAGTCAGCAGCGTGGGAACTCTAGAAGAGACGGCATATAACGCGTGAAAAAAATAATCATAACAATGGGAGGTAACCAGTCGGTGAAGTCACCGCTGTATAAAAGGAAACTAATATAAAATATAAGGTACTCCCACAGTGTAAACAATGTACGGGGGCAAAACAGACTGGGACTTACCTCTAAACAATATAAACATTAATATGGATAAAAAAGAAGCCCAGTCTGAAAATGCCGTCCAGAAAAATAAATAATCTGCGCTAGACATTAGCACACACGCAGTTATATTGCCATCCCTTCAATACAGTCCCACAGTGTGAGTTTCAGACGTGTAATTGATTGTGTGACATATAGGCGTGCCGCAAAAAATTCAATAGTCTCAAAATGCCTGAACATATAATTTACATCATGCATGGACAAGGGTAAAAATGGGACATTTCAGGCAAATGTAGCAGTATGTGGGCAGTATAAAGTGCATAGTGCATTAGCAGCCAACAAGGTGCAGCCAACAAGGTGCAAAAGTGCATAGCAGCCAAGATAAGGGAAACAAGAGGGAAAGTAATAAAAGGGATAAGAGTTGGAAATTCAACAGCAATAATAATGTGCTCAATGCTCTACGTCCATGGATGCACTCATCTATACCTGAATATACTGAAATTCCAAGCATGAAACCATACACAAGGTTAGCAAAGATCAATTAAAAGATCATTAAATATATAAAATGACATAAAGTGTTGAATATTTAAAAATAACCCTGCTCTCTATGAAAGAATATATGGCACAAAACCATGCATCCATGGACAGCTGAAGAATAGTCAACAAATGAATCCACAATAAAGTGCAAAGTGCTTTAACCCTAAAATGCCCCAATTTTAAAGGCAAACTTCCTTCCTCATAAGCCTTCTACTGCTAAAAGTTGGTACACATGTGCTTGATAGTCCCGATAAAAAATGTAGGTTGCAATAGACCTAAAAAAGAGGTATCATACCCAAGTAACCCTTGCTAAATAAGTATCTGCATCTCTAAAGATGTAACATAACCCTCTTCAAAGCAAAAAGGGAGGTTAAGGGCAAGACAGAGTAAAAAACAGAGTGAAAATGTGTAAGGAATCCAACAAACATACTGTGTAAGAAAATTTTCATCATAGTGATCAGTATAAAAACTTCACCCTACTACTGTACATGTTAAAACCAAAATTGTACAAGTTAGGCTAACCAATGTCATGAAATATCAACCTGTAAAATACGTCAAAACATAAGGGAATATACTTTCTGGTTGAAATCAGAAGAAAACACTGAAGGACAAAGGTAGATGTTAACGGGGTCATATAAAAAAACATACAGGGTACCTAAAATCCAGAAGTAATTCATCAGAGATAAAAAACAAATATAAAATATTAGGTTCCTAAGAAGGTATATAATTCTTCATCAAGATCTTGACCCCTAGGTTTCTTGGTCTCGAGGTCCAAAATGGACTTAGTCTCCAATTGCCTCAGCTGTAACTCCTGATTACCGCCCCTGGGTGATTTAGGCACAGTTCAAATTCCAAAAAATGAGAAACCCTCCAATTTACTGTCATGTTGGGATTGGAAATGCAGAGCCATCGGATAGTTAGAATCAATATTTCTAATGGCTCGAATATGCTGAAGTATTCTCAATTTTAATTTGCCTTTGGTACTACCCACATACCACATGTTGCAAGGACAGGTCAGAACATAAACCACATGATCAGTATCGCAGGTGATTCTGGATGCGATCTTGATATTGCTACCCAAAATAGGATGTGTGTAGCAAGATTTGTTAACAGTGTACGTGCATGCTTTGCATTTGGAGCATTTATGGAAGCCACAAGGTTTGGTATTTAACCAACCATTAGTCAATGCATTATTAATAGGCCTCATAAAGATGGGAACTAATGTATCCTTAAATGAGGTGGACTGCCGAAAAGTAATGTTAATGTGATTACCCAAAATGGTATTTAAATGTTCGTCAGATTTAAGGATATGCCAATGACGCTGCATGGCTTGTCGAATGTTGTGAGCTTTAGCTCCAAATGTCGAAATAAGTTGTGTTTCACTGGTGTTAGTGGTGGTATGTTCCGAGGTGTCTGCTAACAGTAGCTGAGAGCGGTCCATATTTCTAGCTTTCAAGAAAGCTCTCTCCAAAATTTGCTTAGGGTAACCCCGCTGTTTAAATTTGTATGCCATGAGGGAGCATTCGCAATCGAAGGTTTCAATCTTAGAACAGTTCCTTCGTATGCGAATGAACTCCCCATAAGGGATACTCCATTTTAGGGCGGTGGGGTGGTTGCTCTTGGCATGGAGTTGGATGTTGGAGCTAGTGGGCTTTCTGTATAGACTGGTAGTCAGTTCTCCTTGAGCCACAGTAACAAGAATATCCAAATATGGGCTAGCAGTCTTGCTGTGGCTCTCAGTGAATTGGAGATTCAGGTCATTGATGTTAAGAATATTAACAAAATCCAACCAATCAGCACTAGTCCCCTCCCAGCTAATAAAAAGTCATCAATATATCTTAGCCAAAGGGCAATTTCGGATGTATGATGACTGTTTCTGGGATGCCAAACCACACATTTTTCCCACCAGCCCATCAGCAAATTCGCATGGGGGGGGGGCAAATGTCGAACCCACAACAGTCCCCTGTAGCTGCATGTGGAACTGCTTATCAAAGAGGAAACAATTGTTTGTTAGACAAAGCGAAATCATCTCAAGAATCATCTGAGAATGTTGGAGATAATTCAAAGAATGTGTATGCAAAAAATGTTCACAAGCTTTAAGGCCATCACTGTGTCTTATTGACGTGTAGAGAGAAACCACATCAAGTGTTGTTAATAGAAAAGTAGATTCCCATGGAATACCATCGATGCGGCTTAGAAAGTCTCTGGTCTCCCTTAAATAGGAAGGCAAAGTAGTAACAAATGACACCAAAGTCTCATCTATAAATCTTGAGGTGTGTTCTAACAAGGCCCTGCATAGTGTGACAATTGGTCTGCCCAGAGGTCTGGTGAGACTCTTGTGTACTTTAGACAGAAAATAGATAGTCGGTATCACAGGGAACTTCGGATGTAAATACGAACAAATGTCCTCATCCAACAAGCCTTTCTCCTTCCAAGTCTGCAGGAGATTACCCAATTTGTCGCTCATGATTTCTGATGGATCTTCAGTCAGTTTGGCATAACAGTCCTTATTCAGCAATTGTCTATGTGCCTCTTTGATGTAGTCCCCACAATTCATGAGGACGATGTTCATGCCTTTATCCGATGGTTTGATAATGTAATCGGTCATCATACTCAAACGTTCAATGGTGCCTTGTTGTGATACAGTAAGGTTGGGTTTATAAGGCCCACGTTTCCTGATTTTCTTCAAATCGTGGACAACCAAGTCCTGGAAGGCCTCAACATGGCCCCCCGGATTGAATACTGGGTTAAAGCGTGGCTTGGCTTTGAGTAGAGTCTTCCCAGGCCAAGCAGTATCAACATACATAGAGGCAGATTCATGGTCCCAAACATCAGTGACTAAATCACATTCAGTGTCTAAAAATTCCAAATCCCTTAAGGTGAACGTATCTTGTATAGAGACATAAGTGCCTCCCTGGAGATTTAATTTGGGTTTAGGTTTTGGTGGATACATGGCGAAGAATTTTTTCAATCTGACTTTGCGCATGTATTTATCAAAGTCAATCCGGTTTCAGCATTGTCGTATCTTGACGGAGGGCAAAAATTGAGGCCCATATGTAGTATATTGGTTTCTTCAGCGGTGAGGGGATGGGTGGACAAATTGATAATAGACATAGCCGTTATGTTCATGTCTGTGTGAGTTATTTCTTTGCTCCAGAGCGTGTTAATCGCTCCGCTTGTCTGCGTTTGATGTAGATGCTGCACCTTGCCCTCCTTGTTTTATTCAGCCTCTTTGGCCCAAGGATTTTCCTCTTCCTCGGCCTCTGGCTTTCTTTCCGCTGTTTAGCCTGCCCTCCATACCCAACAGTCTCATCTCCTCTAAAAAATTAAGCTTTCTAGAGGGCTGTTGTTCACCCTCACTCTCAGTAGTATGAACATCGGAGGAGGATAAATCAGTAGGAATATCATCAGTAGTGCTGGTTGTTGGTTTGGGAAGGTTTTTACGTAAATTGCCAAAGCGTTTTGCAAAAGTCAATACGCTTCCCTGTTCATAATCCTGTTTATCCCTGAAGAATTTCCTTTGATTACATATTTTGATTTGCTCCTCATATGTTTCGTATCCATTCTCAATGCTGGTACGGAGGCTCTCCCCTTCTTCACTCTGGTCGTCGAGTTTTTCCAGTTCCTCCTCTATATCCTGAATCTTGGCCAGTATTTTATGGTGATCCATACGGGCATATTTGATTAGAATATTAAGAAATGTTACTGAGCAGGTATTACTGGATTCTCCCCATTCCTGCTGCATGGCTGGATCTTGTTCCTCGAAGGAGGGTGTGGTAAGTATTCACAGACCTCTTGGAATATGTCCAACGTCTATATAGTTTTGTAAGGAGTGTTCCTCCCACCACTTGCTGATCTCACAATGCCTTTGTTTCTCCAATTCTCTAAGCAATCTAATTTCAGTATTAGATTGTGGGTCCAGGGTAGGCTCCCGGGGTGTAGGTTTGTTAACAGGTTGTTTTTCACAAAAAAGTGAAGCTGCTTGAGTTTTTCTCAGGTTCTCCCTTTCTTGTTGTGATGCCATTATATAGGTGCACAGTGTCTCTCCAACTTTAAACAGTGTTAGCTCTCGAGCACAAACAGACATACGATGTAAGTGCTAAATATCCTTGCGGGTTATCCAATGGGCGCAGGCACTAATAAGAAGAAACAGGTGCAGAGAAACCACGTGGTCCTACCTGAGTAGATGGAAATTTCTCGCGTCCTCCGATGCAGAAAAAAATCAAATCGGTATCTCAGGCAAGGCTCAGTGGGACTCCGCAAAACTGTAGCCTCGCCATTCGTGATCGAAGTGGATAGACCGGAGCGCAGCAATGAGCCCTTCAAGAGATCCAAGAAGGAAGCTCATCGTGCGCTTCACATGAATGGATGGGTGCAAAGTCCAGCATCGTAGATCCCATGACGCGCAAATATTTTCAAACGAAAATTGAGCCCCTGAACAGGGCAAAACCAGTGGGTTGCACTCCCGAGAGCAGCTGAATAAAGAGAATCCAATCTTCAGCAAAATGAAAGGCTTGACGGCAAAATCAGGCAGCACCAAATGTTCTTTATTTATCAAAAGTGCATAGGAATGAGGAACCTGAAATAACACAACGACGCGTTTCGCGGGACTCCGACCGCTTGTTCACGTAGGTAGGGGAAATACAGGCAAGGGACTCCTTAAAACGTTATTCAAACTCTATGGTGGCAGTGCATAGAGCGTCCCATTGCACAAGTCTATACAATGTATTGTACACAAGGCGACCATGTTGTAGTGTACCAAAGGCAACGCATTCATTAATGTACAACAAAATAGAGTACACATCTTAGTAATCTGGACATTAAATAACATCTTAAAATCAGAAATGCTACCACAAGTGTCACGGAGTGGGAACTCTAGAAGAGACGGCATATAACGCGTGAAAAAAGAATCATAACAATGGGAGGTAACCAGTCGGTGAAGTCACCGCTGTATAAAAGGAACCTAATATAAAATATAAGGTACTCCCACAGTGTAAACAATGTACCGGGGCAAAACAGACTGGGACTTACCACTAAACAATATAAACATTAATATGGATAAAAAAGAAGCCCATTCTGAAAATGCCATCCAGAAAAATAAAAAATCTGCGCTAGACATTAGCACACATGCAGTTATATTGCCATCCCTTAAATACAGTCCCACAGTGTGAGTTTCAGATGTGTAATTGATTGTGTGACATATAGGCGTGCCCCAAAAATTCAATAGTCTCAAAATGCCTGAACATTTAATTTACATCATGCATGCACAAGGGTAAAAATGGGACATTTCAGGCAAATGTAGCAGTATGTGGGCAGTATAAAGTATATATGTATTCTATTTAATACAAAGCTTTTGTCAGTCTTTACTTGTACCCTAGTATTGTAGTCCTATTGTGTAAACCCTGAATACTGCTAATCTCCCTCTTGAGATAAGTCTGACTGCATAGCCACAGCTACCAAATAAATCTTTGTGCTACAGACTGATACCAAAGGGGATTTATTGCTCATACCTGTAGTCTTAATCTTCTGTAGTGCTCCCTAAGGGGACTTCACAGGATTCTGCCTAACAACCTTCATAGAGCAGACAACCATAGAGACCTCATCAGATGTGATAGGAGAGAAGGAGAGGAAGGCTGAGGGGGGATGGGAGACCAGAGTTGTCAAGGGGTATTGGAGGGGGGAGGCAGAACAGGGGGAGGTGAGAGGAGTGCTCAAGATGTCCTGAGTTTTAGCAGTGAAGTGGGTGGCCAGTGCAGTGCATAGGGCCTGAGGGGGAAGAGGCATGGTGGAGACTGCAAAGGATTGGCTAGTTCCTTGCAGATTTGAAAGAGTTCAGCCGTCTTGTTGGATGCACTAGATATGCGAGCCTGGATGTGGGCCCTCTTCTTGGAGTGGAGGGAGAGACGATATTGCCTTTTGAGAAGGCGACAAGCTAGTTATTCAGAGGATGAGCTTGAGGTCTGCCACTTCCATTCCACAGCTCTGCACTTGTGCTTCAGGGCTTCTGGATCAGAGTCGTACCAAGTGGTAAGGTGGCATGTTTCAGGCGAATCCTCATGACTGGGGCAAGTATGTCAAGAGTGATAGTGATGGCGAGATGGAGGCTGCTGAGAGCAGCATCATAGGTAGAGTCTGCAGTGGGAGGAGAAGGGGGGTTAAGGTAGATGTGAAGGCAGCAGCTGACATTCGTTTCATCGTGTGGATGTGTGAGAACGAGGTTGGCAGAGCTGGGAGAGGTGAGGTCAGGGGGCCGAAAGTGAAGGACCAAAGAAATATCGAGGCTTAGTACCACAAATTAAATACGCCAAGTATCTTTCATTACTGTACAGTTTACAAAGCAAAACAGATAGCTATCTGGCTCCCAACACCTTGCAGTGTGTACCAGCAGACACAGTGAGGAGTGAGAGTGCTGGACATCTAAACACAGACATTTTGATACCATTTTAGCAATATTGTCCAGCCTCTCTCCAAGCTAATAAGGTGCTGGCTAGAGTTTGTGCCTAGTTCACATGACAGATGTTGCAATGTTATACAAGGGATTAAACAAGTTTACATGTCCATGAAAACACAATGATGCTGTTGGTTCTCGGATCCACAATAAGCCTTATTCCAAGAGTCACTACAATGCAGCTCAGCCAGAATATACAACCAGAGTTTACTTTCCATTGTCTTGGTGTTTATACGAGGATGAGGCTTGTGAGTGCAGACAACACTTAAATGGCAGTTTGTATGAAGCAAGAGGTTTCTTTACATAACTTAAACAGTCTGCTCTCCGTCAGCCTAAACATTAAAGAAACTCAAAGGTCGTTCAGCTCGACTGCAAGTTGAAAACACAGTCCACCATTTTAGAACATGGAACATGAGTCAAAATCAAAATGGCAGATGATTCTTAAAATGGCTGCAAAGTTAACCCAAAATATTAACTTTGCGAATGAGGTTTTCTATGTAATGCGAATGGGCTTAGGCCAATATTCGTAATAAGGAGGCACTATATGATTACAGTTTAACAAACCCTCCTTTGGGCCTAAGCCAAGAGCTTTACTCAACCATTTGCTTTACTCAAAATCCCATGTCTCAATGTCCGTACATCCAGAATCACATTTTTCAGAAATATCAATCACCATTAGATCCTTGATACTGATATCCTTCATTACAAAAACATTAGTCCTTTTCTCAGGTGCAAGTATTTTTGGTCCTAATATACCTACAGTTTGCGCACAACATCCCCCTAACATCGAAGATATGGCAGGAAGATATTGGGCCTCATTACGAGTATGGAGGTAGCCATGCCGCTAAAAGTGGCATGGCTACCTCCATACCGGGTTCCAGGTCCCCAAAAGGGGACTTACCAGGCCATTCCGATCTTGGAGGGCCAGGTAAATCCCTTTCGCGGGACCCGGACCCGCTACATCCCCATTCCCGTTTGAGCCCCCATAGGGCTCAATGGAATGGGGAGGATGCTAACAACGGGCCTGTTAATGACGGGCCCGTTGTTAGCATCCTTGACTGCTAGCGGGACCCACTAAGGATGCCTGGTCTGACCAGGCATTCCTTAGTGGGTCCCGCAGCAGTCCTCGTAAAAGGGCAGCCCGTAATGAACGGTGCCGGTCCTGTACAAGCACTGTTCATTACGTGGCCGCCTGCCTCTTAATGAGACCCATTGTATGCAACAACAACAGAAAAATAGAATACCAAGGATTACCACTAAGACTGAAAAGAGCTTCCAACCCCAAGAACATAGAAAGTCCCAGAACCAAGCACTAAGATCCCAATTTCCCTCGGGAACATATACTTCCGTACTCAGGACATGTAGATTTTGTATCACTCTGAATATGGTAGGGGAGGAGTCAGGTACGAAAACACAACAAGCAGATAACACCAATTTACATACTCCACCATGCTTAGCTAGGATGACATCTAACACCATCCTGTTCTGTAGAGTCACTAATATAATCGCTTTCTGTTCCAACATCATATTGTATATTATATCGGTGGTTCTGTTGATGGTTCTCTCCAATATTCTTGCCAGTTTCCTAATATCCTCGGAGTTCATGTTCTGTCCCCAAAATGGCACAAAGGATTTCGCTAGATCACCCATAACCTGTGAAGGAGTATTACCATTCTCATCCCACCTTGGATGAGCTCTAGAGACCTCAGAGTTGCTGGCTACATATACCCCGGGTAGCAAGATACCCAAATAAGAAGTACATTGCCAATCTCTAGGTAACCAAGGATAAGCTTCATTGCCACAGACAAAATAAACGGGATCATCTACATACAAAGGTCTGTCCTCACTAGTCACATTTGCAAAGATGGTTACAACCCTCAAAAATACCCATTGACTGAAAACCATCTATGTGTATGCAGAAGGAAACAGAGTTGAAACTATGATTGATAGTATAAGAAGGAGGCATGACATCCCGGTTGCCTACGGGAGCCATCTTGAAAGAGATTAACAATTGGAAAGGTCTAGAAAGTCTATCGGAAGGCCTAATGGAAGTAACATTGAGTTTGCTCCTATTTGGAAAAAGGGAACATCCCAAAGGTGTCAGGACTCGTCTTTCAAATTTGTTCAAATTAGTCTCATCGAAGTTCATAGAAATACTATCATTCCAACGACCAAAGAATAGTGCCCTTAGAGAGGTGTTGCATGCAGTAGTCAAAGGAAGAGGATGAATATACCAGCCCAACCCTTTTTTCCCGTGTTGGGGCAAATGCGAACATATCCAGCAATTTGTTCTTTTAAAATTGCATGGGTCGCATTCATGATTAATAGAAGAATATTATTGTGGTAACTCTGTCTGTGTTGGGAATCCCTAGGAGGTAGAATGTGAAGATGCACGAAATGTGAAGACTCCTCATCATGACTTTGGCGGTAACCCTTAAATCAGGCGGTCGCGCTATTACCGCTGGATTTAAGGGTCTGCCAAATCAGGACTTCGGCGGATTTCGCCCCAGCTCTTGGGTGGGGAGAAATCTGCTGAAAATTCACGCTATTACCGCTGGTGGGAAATCCGCCGGCGGTAAGAGCGCAAATTTTCCCCATTGAGCCCAATGGGGAATGGGGCATTCCCGAATGGGCTCAATGGGGAATTACAATACCGCTGAACTCGTGATCCAGCGCTATTAGCGCCAGGAAGTTCGGCGGTAGGGCTAATACCGCCGGCGTTACCGCCATAGTCGTGATCAGGCCTATAGTGGGAACACTTTCGGTTGGTAACAATGTCTCAAGTGGACGCACCCCCTCAATGTACCAAAACCCAAGCGCAAGTACAACTTTTAGGCCGGGTAACATTATTACAAGAAAACAGTGGGTCCTCAAGGACCATGATTTTTGATGGTCAATGTCTTTGTTAGCCACAAGACTGATAGCTTGCTCCGTACAAGTAGAGTTAGAGAGGGACATTGTTCCTCAAAATCTGTTCGAAAAGTCTCTCCGTCAGACTCCTCTAGTTCGTCCGTTGGTGATCTTTTGACCATGTGGCTTATCTTGCTTGAAGGTAACTTTGCTGGTCCCCGCCACTTACGTATGTTTCAGTGAGAGAGTGGCAAGGGACTAGCTCAATGGTGGTTTCTTGTGGGCACAGCCGTGCTGTGCTGTAAGTCTAGCGCTGTGGACACATATCGTTCCTCAAGACTCCAGGTATGATGTGATCTATAGACAGAGTGTCGTTGCTTCCTGATGGAAGTGGTGAAACAGAAGCAAGATTGCTCAAGGGTGCAGAAAGATCTTATGAAGAATTCAAAGAAGAACCAGCAGTCTACCCAGGCCCAGCAGGCTCAGAAAGGATCTCCGAGACACCCCTGGTGTTGTTCAAAACCAGCTTATCATGCGGAACAGAACAGTTGCCTTCTCTTCTCCTTTGTTGAGTGGCAGAGGAAATGGTATTTTCTTGACGACGTGTGTCGCATGGATCCAGTGTCTCTTTCCTGCTACTAGACAGTGATCTGTGTGGCCAACAGGACCTGAAACTGTCCTCCCCAGCGTGGTGCGAGACAGGATGCTCTTTCAAAGGCTTATGTGAGCACCCAGTCCCCAGGTCGAAGTCGATGACCTGGCCCCTCGTATTTGACTGGGAGGGATTTTCGCACCTGTTGGTAGATCAAATACAAGTTTTGAGTTAACTGGTCACAGTATTCAGAAAGGAGCAAATGCTCCACATCTTTCAGTCTGTTGGGCTTGGGCAGATTCCAAATATTAGCTGGTCTCCCCATCACAATCTCATGGGGGGAGAGTCCAGTTCTTGTTTATGGGGTTGTCCGCATGGACAATAAAACTACCTGTAAGTCATCTGGCCATTTCAAGTTACTGATAGCACAGACTTTAGCTAGCTTGTTCCTTAGAATACCATTATAGCGTTCTACAAGTCCGGCACTCTGAGTGTGTCTGGCCGAATGGAAACATTTATCGATCAGTAATCCTGCGCATACTTGCAAGATAACAGCAGCGATAAAATGTGGACCTTTGTCCGACCAGATGACCCTTGGCAAACCAAACCTTGGAAAATATTCCTTAAGCATGGTTTTCACTGTTGTTATTGCTGTGGCATCTTTCACAGGGAAGGCTTCAACCCACTTGCTAAAGGCACAAATAACTACCAGGATTTACTTATAGTTGTGACAGCGCTCTATTTGCTGAAGTGAAAATGTATTAATTCGAAGGGCACAGAGAGGGGACCAAAACTACCCCTCTGTGTCCTGTACCCTTCCCCACATTATGCTGTAAGCATACCATACAGTTTTGGACCAAACGCTCAGCAGTCCTCAAGATGTTTACATTTACCCAAACAGGTTCTAGCAGTTTACGCATTTCTCTAGCACATATGAGTAGGACCATGAGCCATCGTAACCATAGCGGTAACATAACCATCGGGTAGCATCCATCTTTTCTTTACATTGACTACCCAACAACCTTCATCATTTAAACTTGCTAAACCCTCAGCCCTTTGCTTAAGTTCTTCTGGAGTGGCATCAGCTTGGATATGTTTTATCGAATCAATTCCTTCATCTATTGTACAGGTATTCATAGCTCCGTTTGTTACATACATTTCTGAATCCAGATCAGTGGCAATCTGTTTGGCTATACTGTTAGCAAAAGTGTTTCCTCTCCCTACATCGTCTGTTACTTTCTGATGTGCGACGCACTTTATGATTGCTAGTTGAGTAGGAAGGGCAAGTGCTGAGAGTAGCTGAACTATCAAGGTACCACGTTAGATTTTAGTTCCATGTGAGGTCAAGAAACCTTTTTCTGCCCATAGTCTACCGAAGTTGTGAACCACCCCAAAGGCATACTGGCTATCTGTAAATATATTTACTACAAGCCCCTCGAGTCAATGCGATAATCTCTGTGGCCTGCGCAGAGTTATGGAAAATTCTCTTGGTTTCTACAATCGTGCTTAATGTAGTGATGGCATAAGCAGCAGTAGATGTCGCATCTGGAAGTTTGAAGAAGGAGCTATCGCAAAACAGCTCCCGTTGTGGATCTTTCAATGGTGTGTCATTTAAATCAATTCTGCCTTCGTTTTCTTGCTCTGTAGTATAGAGGCAGTCATGTGACATGTAGTCACGGCAGGCAATGTCTTGCGGAAGAGGCAATAGTTCAGCCAGATTTAGTACGTAACACCTCTTAATTTGGATATGCGATACAAATAGAATCAGTTTGTATCTTGTTAAGGTGTTGCATTTATGTTCTGTTCAATAGAAAACAAAAGCATTTCCTCTCCCTACATCGTCTGTTACTTTCTGGTGTGCGGCACACTTCATGATTGCTAGTTGAGTAGGAAGCGCAAGTGCTGAGAGTAGCTAAATTATCCAGGTACCATGTTGGATTTTAGTTCCGTGTGAGGTCAAGAAACCTTGTTCTGACCATAGACTACTACAGTTGTGAACCGCACCAAAGGCATACTGGCTATCTGTAAATATATTTACTCTAAGCCCTTCATAAAGTTCATAAACTCAAGTCAATATGATAATCTCTGCAGCCTGCGCGGAGTTATGCGAAATTCTCTTGGTTTCCACAATCGTGCTTAATGTAGGGATGGCATAAGCAGCAGTGGATGTACCAATCTGGAAGTTTGAAGCAGGAGCCATCGCAAAACAGCTCTCCTTGTGGATCTTTCAATGGTGTGTCATGTGACATGTTGTCACTGCAAGCAATGTCTTGCGGAAGAGGCAATAGTTCTGCCGGATTTAGTACGCAACACCTCTTAATTTGGATTTGTGGTGCAAATAGAATCAGTTTGTATCTTGTTAATCGTGCGGAAGTAAATTGTTGTGTTTGCATTCTGTTCAATAGAACGTCTATGGAGTGGGGTACCATCACGGTCAAGGAGTGACCTAAAACCATACCCTCACTTTGTTTTACGGACGCAGCAGCAGCAGCAACAGCTCTCAAACATCTCAGCAAAGTGCATGCAACAGGATCAAGTGTGGAGGAAAAATAACCGCGCAGTATATTCTTCCCCCCATGTTCCTGCGTTAACACAGCCAAAGCACATCCATCACATTCATGCACATACAACACAAAGGCCTTATCATAATTTGGCGTGCCCAAAACGTGTGCTGAACACAGTGCAGCCTTGAGCAGATCAAAATCTTTCTGGTGTTCCAAGTTCCACGGTAATGGCAAAGAAATGCCCTCGTTTTGTCAATGCCAACATTGGTTTTATCACTAGTGAAAAATTAGGAATCCACTGTCTACAGTAAGGAGCCATTCTTATCAAGGCTCTGACCTCTTTCTGTGTATTTGGGACAGACATGCTAGACATGCTTTTTATCCATTCAGGTGTCAGTCTTCTTCCCTCCTTCGACAGGAGATAGCCTAAATAGGTGACCTCCTGTCGACAATATTGAAACGTTTTCAATGAAGCCTTATGCCGGTGCTCTGCTAGATGAATAAGCAGCAACACAGTGCCCTCCCTGCAAGCAACTTCTGAGTCTGCAGCTAAAAGAAGATAGTCAACGTACTGTAACAATGTACAAGTAGGAGGTAACTCAAGTGTATCGAGCTGCTCCTTCAAAGCTCTACTGTAAATGCTCTGACTCTCCGTGTACCCTTGCGGCACACGGGTGAATGTAAACGAGCGTCCCCCTAGGTTGAACACGAACAAATATCTACTATCCATGTTTATGGGAATACTAAAGAAGGCAATATTAAGATCCACAACACTGAAATGAGTAGCTGAAGCTGGAATCATTGTTAATATTGTGGTTACATCAGGCACAATTAGAAATTGTGGAGCAATAATGTTATTGATAGCACGCAAATCAATAATAAAAGGGAAACGAATTGCATTATCACCTTTTTTGTACACCAGTAAAATTGGACTATTGCACAAACTTCCTACAAATTCCTTGATCACTCCACGATGGACACAATCAGAAACTATGATTTTTAGAGCTTGCTCAACATCAACTGAAATCTTATATTGTGGAATACGTGGCAATTTAGCTCCTGGTTGCAAAACAATTTTAACAGGTTCAATTTGCAAAATGCAGACATCATTCTTGTCAACTGCCCATTAACATGCCAGAACTTTATTAAATTCAGACAGTAGAGGTCTAGTCAAGATTTGTGAGGCAGAAGATTGCTGGGGTGAAATCGTCAAATATACTCCATCCGAGGAACAATGAATTACCACATTTAATTCCTTCAACAGATTCAACCCCAACAAATTCTAACCACAATTCGTTGTTAGAAGAAATGGAAAGTGATCCATGAATGGCCCCAGTGAAATCGGTACCGGCTGAGAAACCAGACTAACCACTGGAGTGCCAGAAAATACTACAGAAATGTTATTCTGCCCTGACAATGGAATATCTGGAATCTGTGAATGATCAATGGAACACTTTTTTTCTCCTGTATCTATCAAAAATAGGTGCTTGCTATTCCCCACTTTCATTTCTACGTAGGGCCCTTTATGATCGACGGGAATAGGCACCGGTTCCAACCTTGCTTCGGGCTGTCCTAACGAAACAATATATCATCAAAGACAAGATCCTCAGAAAGATAGGCAGTTGAAGGATTATCAAAAATATTTCTACTATCTATACTAGGTTGCCGATTATTTTGTGATAATGACTGTCGATTCTCAGCAAACTGGATTCTACCAGGACCCCCTACCCCAGGGCAGTCTCTGAATCATCTACCCATGACACCATATGTGTTATTTGATCTCGCTGAAGGATCAGGCATTGTGCTCGCCAATGACCCACTTATCTGCAATAAACACATTGGTTCATGTGTACAGGACCCAACTGTGCATTACTTTGTTGCAACAATACTTTGGTTTTCACGTCTCCCTTTTTCTTTTCAATCCTCTCTTTTTCATTATTGACTATTTTTGTAATACTGAAACATATGCAATACTTCGGCCTGTGATTTAGCTTACCAAGCACTTTCGGAAGTCATAATTTGTGATTGGATATCAGGCAACAATTCACACACAAATGTATCCACAAACAACCTTTTCCCTAACTCAGTGCTTAAATCCTGTCTGCTAAAATCTGAAAATACTTGTTCGAACCGTTTAAAAAATTTGGTAGCACCTTCAGATTTCCCTTGGGTACAAGCAGTGAGTTTGTCCCAAACTATTCTTCTCTCGGGAACCAGAGCCTTTAATTTCATTACTATTCTGTCTGGCAATGTCAGTATCACTTGCAGTGGTCTCTCACCAGCTTTCCTTTCTCTGTCCAAACGTACCAAGTTAACCCACGTATCACCCAACCCTGCTTGATCATCTACAATACTAATCTGTTTCCATAAATCAGCAGGTAGGATCACAGGGAACAACAAGTCTATATCACTCAAGGTGAGAACTGACAAATGCAAGACAGATTCTATTTCTTTATAAAAACCCTGTTGGATTGTTCCTAATGTCTGAAATTGACTGCCTAATAGTGTTCAGTTCCTGTCTAGAGAACGGACATGAACAAATTGTGAAACATAGTGAGCTTCAATAGTGGTAGCTGGTGCGCCTGCTGCGGCATCAGCTGGTATTTCAACTTTAGGAACAAATGTCGAAGGAATCTCTCATCGACATTTGAGAAGTAGGCAACTCTGAACGTTTGTTAAGCAATAAGGCTAAATCGAGCAACAAAGTAGTCAAAGCAGTATCGGGCGCAAATGCTCTATTATAATCATCAAATCGGCGGGAAACAACAAATCTTTTTCTTCATACACTAATCCTGCAGGTATTCTACCATTACCTGTAACACTTTCTTTTGCATTTCTGGAGTATACTGACTAAACATATCATATACTTCTATGGGAGATATCGACACATCCGAAATCCATCTAAGCGCATCCCTTGTGCAAATTCGCGTCTTTTCACTCGTTGATTTACAAGAAGGAAGAAACCGTTTTTGCACATACAGAGCATCCAATCTATCACCATCTATTTCATCATTCTGTAACCGTTCTAACTCCTCCTAAACTCAAAAATGCTCTCGATGCGCTCATTTACTTTCTCCACAGTATCCCTTGAATAAGCTGAGACATTCAAATCCCTTAACCTTTGTGGGACATCCATGTCCGTCAAATCATTCCAGATTAAGGCCAAGTGTATTCCCATCCCCTGAAACAAAACATTCTGTTTGGGAATACTTTCTAGATCAAAAATGTAGCTAAAGCAGCTGATTTTTCATCTTTCTCCATACATTTCATAGCCCATGCATACAATTCTCTCTTATTATCTTTAGAAACTGTACTACAAGTCACTACTTTTGATTCATCACCCGCCCTTTCATTTGCTACAAGCGGAGCGGAACCGCTAGAGAAAGAGAAAGTAGACAAATCTTGTACAACAGGTAGTGGAGACACTACCGCTTGCAACAAAGACGGACTCACAGGAACAGTAATAGTCAGTAAAGGTGGAGATACAGAAGGAGGAGCAACAATAGGAAGGGGAGCAACAGCTGGTGGTGGAGGAACAACGGGAAGAACAGAGATAGCTACGGGAGGAGGTGCAACAGCAGGAAGATGTAAGACAGCAGGAAGATGTAAGACAGCAGGAAGAGGGACATAAGGAGTCGGTGCAGTTATCAATTAGTTTGTCTGAAGCATGAAAATCTTTAGACGGAAATAGTTTCTGTACACCAAGTTGGAAAGCCCTATACATGTTTATACTGCCTTTACTGAATTAGACATGTGATGACGTGCATGATTCTCTTTACTCCTAAGTTGCTTCATAGCTTATTTTTCCCACTTATGAATTACATCAAATGCTGCAGGCCTAGCTTTTTTCTTTAACAATATAGACACTAAATACTCTATACGGGCAATCTCAAAACTACCCTTAACTGGCCACTGAAATTCGGAAGCATGTCTAGTTTGTCTGTGCCAAATAACGTTTTATTTATTTTGCATTTTAATGTTGAATACTATACTACCAATGCTGTACTTACAGTACATATTACATGCCGGCGACCCCTCCTGTGGCGCCGGTCAGCCAAATTCCAAAGATTGTCTGTCTCTGTGGAATAAACCCCTGAAACAGGCAGACAATTTCCCAGGCATGTCAGATCACTGGTGTTACCTGCCGTCGTTTGTGCTCATGATGACAAAACTGCAACAAAACTGCAACCAAATATCAGGATACTTAGGAATTGGGGCACAACTCAACTGATTTCAAAGGACTAAGGACGTCCGATCGAATTACAAAGGACGACCCTCGTGGTTGGCGATTTCAGCAAAAAAGCCTGCCTCGATATGAGGACCCTCATCAAGAAGCCCTCTCGAACCGCATGCTCACCGTTCTGGGATCGGATTGTGCAGTACTGTCGAGGTGTCGCATCTCATACAAAGGGGCACCCTTTTTCTCACTGTCCAATCCCAGTCGGATGGCCACGTCTTCTCTTCAACGAGGTGGCATCAGTCTTTAGGGTCCCTATTCGGGCACCATCTGAAAGACCAAAGAAATATCGAGGTTTAGTACCACAAATGAAATACGCCAATCACAGGATGAAAAGATACAAGTATCTTGTATTACTGTACAGTTTACAAAGCAAAACAGATAGCTATCTGGCTCCCAACACCTTGCAGTGTGTACCAGCAGACACAGTGAGGAGTGAGAGTGCTAGACATCTAAACACAGACATTTTGATACCATTTTAGCAATATTGTCCAGCCTCCCTCCAAGCTAATAATTTGCTGACTAGAGTTTGTGCCTAGTTCACATGACAGATGTTACAATGTTAACAAGGAATTAAACAAGTTTACATTTCCATGAAAACACAATCATACTGTTGGTTCTTATATCCACGATAAGCCTTATTCCAAGAGTCGCTACAATGCAGCTCAGTCAGAACATATGGCCAGAGTTTACTTTCCATTGTCTTGGTGTTTATACGAGGATGAGGCTTGTGAATGCAGACAACATTTAAATGGCAGTTCATATGAAGCACAAGGTTTCTTTGCATAAGTTAAACAGTCTTCTTTCGTTCAGCCTAAACATTAATGAAACTCAAAGGTCGTTCGGCTCGACTGCAAGTCGAAAACACAGTCCACTATTTTAGAACATGGAACATGAGTTGAAATCAAAATGGTGGATGATTCTTAAAATGGCGGCAAAGTTGACCCAAAATTGGAACTTTGCGAAAGTGGTTTTCGGCGTAACGCGAATGGGCTTAGGCCAATATTCATAATAAAGAGGCACTATATGATTACAGTTTAACAAAAGGGCCCAGATGAGAGGAGAGGAGAGGAGGGAGTGGTCAGACTACAAGAGCGGTGTGGCGAGAGGGGGGAGAGCAGAAGATCAGTGTGGATGAAGGCATATAGAGTGTGTTCTGCTGAGTGGGTAGGACTAGAGGGGAGAACGCAGAGGAAGAGCAAAGTGCAAAGGTCACAGAAGAATGTGCTCGCCACACGTGCCAGTTGAGTTATCATGTGTGATTAAACCATATTCTTACTTATCTTTTATTTAATAGAGGATTAGCCAATGCTCCTGATGAAGGGAATAACTGATCCTGAAAACCCATTGAGCAGACAATTCATGGATTTTCATGGATATAATGAATAAATACATGACAAGAAAACAACTTTCTTATCAGTATAGTGTCATAACGAATATGCCTTTGGGGTGTGTGTATCAATTGCTCAATGTTTTGAATTATTGAAGGCTAACACTTATTGATGAGATATGTATTGAAGTTGGTGGAACTATTACCATTATTTAAGTCATATTTATTTTAAAAATATAAAAAGAAATAAGACTATATTTAAAAGGTTTGGTTGTGTTCAGCCTTAGATAGTGTGCAGGGTATGGGAGTATCCTTTAACATAAAATACCCTTTCTTTTTACTCATTAGATATAATCTTTGTGCCAGCATTGATTTTTTTCTCCCCTGCACCAATAATTTCTCAAATGTATTAAAACTTGCCCAAATAACTCTACTATTTCAAAAAGCTAGTGTCTGAGGATAGTGTCTTTTTTTGCCCTTCTGATATTCTGGCAGCACCAGTGCATGCAGCAAGTACTGCAATGGTGTAAAGGGAAACACTTGTTTATAGGCGCGTTACACATGCCATATTATGTCATACCAAGGAGCACATCTTCATCGGCCTCATGATTGCTTCGATTCTCCAAACGAGTTGTCCTCACCTGCCCTTTTCACTCATTTCAAAGAGATGGATGGTAACTGATAGTTATCACCTGCCTCCATCGAAGTCTGTAACTTTCCCCAAGCCCAAATTTCACGTTACTGTTTTAACACAATAACAAAAGTTGTGATAAGGGATTCTCTTGCACCCCAGTGTCACTCTCAGACACCTGCAATGTTCCCCTCAGTGAAGAGTTGTTAACTTATTCCATAATTCCCTGAATGTGTATACCAAAGTGTTTCCCTGGGGCACCTGCACAGTTCACATACTGGATGTCAAATATCCCCTATCCCATGTGTCATGTAACTGTCTCACCATCATATCACAAGCTGTTCCAAAGGATTCTCTTTTCCTTCCTGCATGCGCGTGTTACCTCATGATGCCTACTCATCTCCCCTTTTATCAACACTTATTATTAAATGACTCATTGAAATGTCTACACCCAAGTGTCACCTGGGGGCAACTGCACAGTTCTCTCAAATTAAAAGATGTATCTTCACTGATAGCCATTTCCTGCCACCCTGGATGTCTTTTACTTTCTCCCACCCCAAGAGTCACATCACAACCTCAAAACAATAGCACAAGCTTCAATAAGGAATTCTCGCCTTCTCCTTGCACCAGCGTGTTTCACAAGGGCACGTGCATACTTCATTCAGTTCAAGACACAATTTGACAGGCTGGTTTTGTATGCCTGTAACACCTCAGACCATGAGAGTCACAGGAGCATGCCAACAACAGCTAAAGGCATATTGAGGGATTTTCTGATCTGCCCTGTAGCCAAGTGTCACCCAAGAGCACCTGAATAATTCCATCAATTAAACAAATGGTATTTTGTGTCATGACTCCCAGATTGTCTGCAACCAATTCAAGAGATTGACATTGATTAGTCACCTGCCTCCCTAATGTCTGTGTTTATTTTCCCACCAGAATTGTCACATCAGCATCTGAACACAATAGCACAGGCTGCATAAATCTCACCCAAAAAAAGAAAAGAAAAAAAGACATCTTGTGCATGTATCCCACAGACTAGACCCAAACACTTCCCTCTTAACTGGTGGAAAATATCCTAAAACATATCCCAAATTATCCCATAAAGAATAGCCTATTTTATTTTTCATGTGGCTCTCACAATCAATCACACCATCACCACCTCTCCCATTCCTTCCTCAAACTCAATCTGCCACTTTTCCAAAAGTCCAAAGCCAGCCTCCACAAAAAGCTCCTGCCTCTGTGCAAGCTGCCCATGACTGCATGGAGTTCAAACACATGTCTCCGTTTATAGCCAGCGATTTTGAACTTTTTGTTCGACCTTTTCATAAATGTGACCTTGATTTGGCTGGTTTGAACTTGATATTAGTACATTTGCCTAGGATTAGTTATTATTCCCAAGTGGGCACTTGGAACAAATACTTCAAGAGACCTTCATCATCAAGCTTCTAAAGGTAGGCTGCTCTGACTCCTTCCTAGCCAACCTGGCCTGCGCGAAGAAGTAAGGTTCACTGATGCCATCTACTGGATGGTCACACGTGTGCAAAGACCTTCTTGATTGCATGATCATGTTTTTTTACTATTGTTTTCTTTAGGCCTGTTTTTTTTTTTAAATCAACATTTTTTTTATTGAAACATTAAAACATTGAATTCATCAATAAACAAGTCAGTGGCAAACTTGATTGATTAAAACAATACATCGATCAGCAGCCCTCTTGGCGCCTATCCCTTGAATCCATTCCAGCCACTCAAAAGGTTTCATAAAGTTCGGCATTTGTCACTGTTCATTCAACTTCAATTAATTTGTCACAATGCATCAACATTTCATTTTAACATATTTACAATTCTTGGTATTAAAACTGATTTGTGAATATCCTCTTGGGGTATAATATAGCCGCGTGCATTCCATAGTGCACTTAATTTGAAGGGAGAGAAGAAGAAAAGAAAAGGAGAATGACAGTACAGTACCACCTTTCTCATAGTCACCGTTAAATTCATTTAGATTCAGTTCAGATCAACCCCTACTTCATTTTTCCCTGCTTTCAAGTATTGTCTTCAATGTCCCTCAGGATTTTTGTCCTTTCTCTCCAATCAATGGATACTCCCTTTAATCCCAAGGTGTTCAGGGTTGAAGAAGGAATTTAATCAGTCTCGGTTGGAAGAACATATGTTCTTTTTCTTCAACGTATTATAGAAATGGACTCCAGATATTCTGAAAGTTGTTCAGTCGGTTTTCCATAGTAGCTGTTAATTTCTCTACTCCCAAAATGTCCCAGACTTTAACCCACCAGTGCACAATGTGGGGTCCTTTTCACTCTTCTAGAATTGGGGGCGCGTGAGACGTGCCACCATTAACAGTTGTGTGATTAGCTGCGTTCTGGGACCAGATTGGGGGTATGATCCGTCCTCTGGGGTGTCGCCCAGTACCATTATTAGTGGATCCAAGGAGAGAAGAATGCCGCAGATATCCTTAATTTTGGACCTGATTTCTAGCCAGAAGGATTGGATGATCGGGCAATGCCACCACATGTGACCCAAATCCCCCTTAGCCCCACATCCATGCCAACAATCATCTCGGTAATCTACGTTTATTGCATGCAGCCTCTGTGGCGTAAAGTACCATCTATAACAAATCTTAAGTGCACACTCTCTGGTAGTTGTGCATCTAGAGGACCTGTGTGCCCTGTCCCATATTCTTCGCCATGATTCTGGGGCTATCTCTCTCCCTATATCCCTTTCCCATGCAGTCATGTAAGACAATTTTTCTTCTTCTGGGACATGTTCTATGAGGCGGTAGCAGGTTGCCACCTTGTTTGTTCGCTGCCCTTCCGCGGCTATCAGTTCTAGAACCATGGGCTGCCTAGAAGCCGGTTTCTTCACATTCAGGTTGGTGTTCCAGTGTCTAAGTTGTATGTATCTAAATCTCTCTGTCTCCAGGAGGCAACATTTTTCTTTATATTGGATAAACATCAGAGGGTCATTATCAGCATATAGCTCCTGTAGTCTCAGGATCCCCGCTCCCTGCCCGATTGTGGTCAATAATCCATGTAAGTACATTGCCCCCTTACTATACAGTGACACGTTTCATATAGTGATACAATCTCCCCACCACTTCATGGAAGTAGATTTCCAACTATCACTTTACTCTATAACCTTTATATTCCCTGCGATCTCTACCCCCCTCTGTGCCTGAGGGATCGAGCGTCCACAGGATCAGGAGCTCCTTTCTCCCGGCTGACCGGAGCTACCCATAGCCAACGGCCGCGCATCCCTTTACCACAGGTGTGCGGGAGATCTTTCACCGCTACCCACGAGGATGGCCCCTCTCACCCTTGGTAAGGCTCCACTCCTCAAGCCTACCCTATCAGCACTCTTTGCCCAATTGGGTAAATTTGATTTCAGACGCTGATACTACTGCCACTAATTGCCCCCAGAACTGTCATCCGAAGCATAACGGTGTTACCTCAGATTCTAATGTTAATGTTGGGCCTCGGGTTATACAGGCTACACTTGATTAATGTGCTGTGCCTTATGGTCGCCTCAGACCACATTTGTTTGATTTATGCTGTGCCACATGGTCGCCTACTTACCACACTTTATGGTTTTATGCCTCATGGTCGCCTACAGTTTACATCTGATTGATTTGTGTTGTGCCTCATGGTCGCTAATAGCCCACACTTGATTGTATCTTGCCATATGGTCGCCTACAGACCACTTTTGATTGATTTGTGTTCTGCCTTACGGTCGCTATTAGACCACATTTGATTGTATTATGCCACTTGGTCGCCTACAGACCACATTCGATTGATTTTTGCTCTGCCTAAGGTCACCATTAGACCACATTTGATTACTTTACCATATGGTCGCCTACAGGCCACTTTTGATTGGTTTGTGTTCTACCTTACGGTCACTATTAGACCACATTTGATTGTATTATGCCACTTGGTCGCTTACAGACCACATTCGATTGATTTTTGCTCTGCCTAAGGTCACCATTAGACCACATTTGATTACTTTACCATATGGTCGCCTACAGACCACTTTTGATTGATTTGTGTTCTGCCTTACGGTCGCTATTAAACCACATTTGATTGTATTATGCCACTTGGTCGCCTACAGACCACATTCGATTGATTTTTGCTCTGCCTAAGGTCACCATTAGACCACATTTGATTACTTTACCATATGGTCGCCTACAGACCAAATTTGATTGATTTGTGTGTGCCTTACGGTCGCTAATAGACTCACTTGCAATCCCTGCCTTCTAGCAACATGACCATCATCATGTATTGGTGCCTATCTACTCTTATCCACCTACTGTACATCTACACTAGACGTTGGACTAGTCAACCTAACCCAAATCCTAATCAAGACACTTTCACCTGCACACGTATGATAACTACCACCCTCACTTCATGGCCTAGCACCATGACACCTGCTAAACCGTATTTGGATGATCCAGCACTCTGGATACGCCACTTCACTACTAGACCAATACCGAACCAGCCTTCTACTATTGCTATTAGAAATACCAGATTGAATTCTAGAACCAGCCTACCTACCTTTCCATGCTCTTCCCACCCTAGCATCTTAACCAGAAACATTAGACTAAGAGCCCACAGCATGAAACACTCGCATATTGACCACAACCTTGCTAATCCAACCACTGACTCAGACAAGTTAGCCCATACCCATTCAATTGACCTACCTATACCACCGGAAAAATCACCCCAAAAAGACAAATTTATCAAAGCAGCCTTGGTGAATGCCAGGTCTCTTCCTGCCCATGCTCTCGACATCGCTGACTTTATATCTCACGAAAAGCTCGATCTCCTTGCAGTCACGGAAACCTGGCTTAATGCTGCTTCCGGTCCATCGCTGGCCCTTGCTATACCGAAGGATTATGCTATTATTAGATGCGACAGAAACACCACTCAAACGAAGGGAGGAGGGCTTGCCCTCATATTCAGAAATACATTCGATATTAAGTCATCCAGGACGCTCAAATCCTTTCTGCTGAATCCTTGTCTATCAAGTTACCCTTATCACCTAACAACACGGCAACCATGCACCTTATTTACCGACCACCAGGACCCATCTCCTCTTTTATTGAGGACATCGCATCACTCATAACCGTAGATACCAAACCTAACTCTCAAACTATCTTACTTGGGGACTTTAACCTTGGTTTTGACGACCCTAAGGACACTAACGCCCATGACCTAGCCAACACCTTATCTGACCTGGGTCACACGCACATTATTCACGAGCCCACTCATGTCAAAGGCAGAACACTGGACTGGCTCACTCACTCCAATTGTTCTATTGACCTTCTATCTAATGACCCATGCATTTGGTCGGATCATCACAAATTAACCTTTTCTATCAAAGCCAACGCACCTCACCCGGCACCTATCATCGCCCCAGCCACCAGCACAAGAAATAAGAAATATATTACACCTGACAAACTCTTACCCATACTACTGCCCATCCTGAATAATATCAACTCAGATGCTGACCCCACAGTCTTAGTGGATACCTACAACCAGGCTATATCCCAAGCACTGAACACCATTGCCCCATTAAAATTGAGGAAACCCAAACCACAGCGTCACCTTAACACCTGGTTCATGCCACAGTTAAGAGAACTACGCAAAACTAAGAGAACCGCAGAAGCACATTGGAAAAAACATCCCACAGCATCCAATAAAACTGAGCTAACCGTAGCCTCCTCTAGTTACAAAGAAGCCATCTTTCTTGCCAAAAAAGACACCTATAACAAAAGGATTACACAAGCGGAATCCAACACAAAGGAACTCTTTAAGATTCTTAAAGAACTAGAATCCCCCATTGCCCCCATAGACAAATGTGTTACAGATGCACTATGGTGTAGCAATATTCAGAAGGCCTTATTAGATAAAATAGCTCGCTTACAATCTAAAATCAATGCAAAAAAATCCCTACTACTAGCTGACCCTGACTACAAACAATTGCCCAACAAATCACCTACCTTTAAGTCAACTTGTAAGCCTTTCAGCTTCTCACCCCTTTCAAACTGGGAAGTAGAAAACATCATCAAGAAACTTAAACCTTCAAATTGCCAAGGTGATGCCTGCCCTGCCCCGATCATCAAAGCTGCTGCGCACGACCTAGCACCATTCATAACCAACCTCATCAATGCCTCCTTTAAAACTGGAGTAGTACCTGATAACCTAAAAGATGCATGGGTCATCCCACTTCTTAAAAAACCTACTCTCGATCCAGTCATCCCGGCTAACTATAGGCCGATAACAACTGTTCCTTTCTTATTAAAAATACTGGACAGAGCAGCCTATTTACAAGTACAGGCTTACTTAGAATCAAACAATCTCCTAGGACTTAGACAATCAGGTTTTAGACCGAGACACGGCACAGAAACTGCATTAATTGATCTCACTACCCAGATCCAAATCCTGAAAGACAATGGCAAACTTGCTCTCTTATTATTGCATGACCTGTCAGCAGCGTTTGACCTGGTCGACCACCAAACACTCTGTCACCATTTGAAAACTGCGGCACACTTTTCAGACGCAGCCACGGCTTGGATTAGCTCCTTCTTGGCGAACAGAACCATGAGGGTCTTCTCTCCCACTGATTCTGCTGAACCCTCACCAGTACCCTGTGGAGTCCCGCAAGGCTCTTGCGTGTCCCCGACACTTTATAATGTATTCACAAAGCCCCTCTTTGATATCCTTGACTATCTGGGTGTCAAGTATACTAATTACGCGGATGACACCCAGATACTCATTCCCATCTCGGGTAACTATGAATCAGACAGCAAAACCCTTAACGAAATCTATTCAGTAATCCAAGCATGGATGGCACATCATGGACTTTGTCTCAATGACGATACAACTGAGTTGATCATCCTTGGCACTCACGCCAAACTCAAAAATCTCAATCCCGCATTCAATTCTTTCACCATAGATGGCAACCTCATCCCTGTGTCAAATAACACCAAAACCCTTGGTATCTACATCGATGCCACCTTATCCTTTTCAAAACAAACTAATGCAGTAGCATCATCAGCCGCTTACACCTGTAAGCTGATCACTGCATGTAGGCCGTTCATCTCCTCACCTAATTGCATTACTCTTGCCAGAGCATTAGTCCTATCCAAGATAGACTACTGTAATGCCCTGTACTTAGGCACTAGCCACAAAAATATCAACAAACTGCAAGTAACTCAAAATAATGCTATCAGGGCTGCCCTCAACATCCCCAAAAGGGTGCACCTCTCTGAGACCAGACGGAAACTACGCTGGCTCCCAGTCAAGCCAGGAATATCTCTTAAAACTTTGGCCCTCACACACAAAGCTAGGGCCAACCTTGCACCAGCCTACCTCACCAACCAACTTATATGTCACACTTCCTCAAGACCACTGAGATCAGCACAAACTAACACTAGCTCCATACCGAGATTTAAACTCCATAACTCGGGTGGTGCTAGCTTCCCTGTATAAGCCTCTAAATTATGGAACACTATCCCTGCGCCTCTGCGAGCAGAACCGTCATTTAACCGATTTAAACACAACACAAAGTGTTGGCTTCACAACATGGACTCTATGACAGCCTAACTGCCTGATCCCAGCATGATTGACTGCCACCAGCACACTTTTGTAATTAATATATTTATACTAGACGATGTATGTATGCATATGGATTACCAAGTTTGTACCTACCTGGAACTGTAATGTAACGTAACCCTTATTGACTGCCTTCAATTGTAACTGTAACCAGATCTAACTTATGCACCCGTATGCCCCTGGGCCTGGCTGCGCTTTACAAATAAACAAAATACAAATACAAATTATGGTAAGATTTAGATTGGAGCCCTGGGGTGAACATTGGGTTCTGCGTGATCGGGGTCAAGGGGCCCAGTCCCGGGGTTAATCCTCTTAGAGTTATCTGCCTGTCCCAGCATCGGAGCGTGGAGCGCATAGTTGGGAGAAGGGGTCCCCGGGAACCCCGTGCCTCCCGTGGTAGAAAGGGGAGGTGAGAAAGGGGTGCCCCAGCGGACATCTGTTCAATATCTTGCCATTAGGGGGGATCAACTTAAATTGCCCAGCTCAGGATGTGAGCAATTTGAGTAGCTCTATAGTATCTTAAAATCGATGGGAGTCCTACGCCTCCCAATTGTCTGCTTCTAGTGAGGATCCGGCGCTGGATTCTGGGTGTTTTGCGCTGCCAGATAAATCTGCCTATTTCCTTCTGCAGGTTATGTAAGTCTCGCTCCGGAATGTGAATTGGGAGCGCCTGAAATGTGTTAAGCATTCGGGGTAGTAGGGTCATCTTGATTGCTATTACTTACTAGCCAAGATATCTCCTGAGGGGCCCATTTTACTAGAGAATCCTTCGCCTCTTTTAACAAAGAAGGGATATTGGCTCTTACTAGTCCTGCGTATGTTGGGGTTAGGTGCACGCCCAGGTATGTTATTTTGGAATTTACCCACCTAAAAGAATAGGTGTCCTGTAGGACCTTTAGCACCTCTGGCATTTCAGAAAGGTTTAGGCCTTTTGACTTTGCATTATTAATTGTGAAGCCCGCTATCCGTGCAAACCTTCCCCACATGCAAACCTTCCCAACAATCTCATGAGTGGAGGGACCGAAGTCTGAGCCTCTCTTAAAAAACACAGCACATCATCTGCGTATAACGCCACTTTGTGGGTTTAGGCTCCCACCTCGAACCCTTGAATTTCAGGGTGCAGGCAAATGTGTTGGGCTAAAGGTTCCATAGCTAAAGCGAAAACCAGAGGTGATAGGGGACATCCCTGCCTGGTCCCTTTACCCAGTCTTATCTGTGGTGTCCATTGGGCGTTGACCCATATTCGAGTAGCGGGAATCTGAAGGTTGGCCAGGACCAATTTGGAAAAGTGTGGGCTGAAACCAAACCCCTCCAGAACTAGACGCAGGTAATCCCAAGACATACTATCAAAAGCCCGGTGGGCGTCTAGAAAGAGCAATGAAAGGGGGTCAGGTATAGAGGGGGCTAGGGCTATTAAGTCTATTGCTCTCCGGATGTTGTCATGGGCCGATCTTCCCAAAATAAATCCCGTCTGATCCCTGTCTATTACTGTAGGTAATATATCTCCTAATCGCTGCGCTATTATTTTGCTAAACAGTTTGGCGTCCATATTGAGCAAGGCTATGGGTCGGTAGGAAGCACAAGCTGCTGGGTCTTTTCTGGGTTTTAGAATTAGAATTGTGGTAGATTCAGCCACAGATTGGATGACCGATCCCGTTTCCCATAGGATGTTGAATAGTTTTGTAAGATGTGGTATGAGTTCCTTCGCAAAAGTTTTATAGTATTAATTTGTGAATCAGCTGAACCCGGAGCCTTGCACGTAGGGAGTGTTTTGATGGCGAGTTCAACTTCTTCCAACAATATTGGGGCATCTAAGAGTTCTGAAGAGGATTGGCGCAGTTGTGGGAGGTCCGTCTTGGATATAAATTCTTTAACCGCTTGCGGATCCCCCTTATGTGAGGTTGTGTGTTCCCTGAAAAAGTATTCTAAAATGCAGCATTTACTCTCATCAGAATATGTGTCTTTGCCTGATTTATCTCACAGATGGTCAATTCTGTTTTGTTTCATTTGTTTACCTAATTTAGCTGCCAATAGTTTGTTAGCTTTGTTTCCTTTAGTGTAAAACAATTGTTTAGTGTGCATCATGCTGTATGCCGCCTTTCCCACATGATGCGCTTCCAGGGCCTTTTTCGCCACTCTCAGATCCCTTAGTGAGCGCCGGGAGGGCTTTTTCTTGTGCGCCTCTTCAAGTCTGCGTACTTCCCCCTCTAGTTGCTCTCTCAGGAGTCTCCTAGCTCTCCCTTGTTGTGTTGCCTGTTCTATCAAATGGCCCCTGAGCACCCCCTTACTCGCATCCCAAATCGTTCCCCAGCCCACCTCTCCCGTGTCATTCTCGCTAAAATATGCTTTGATAGTTTCTCTAATGTTAGTGCGGGTCAGTGGGTCATCTAACAGGAAGTCATTTAGCTTCCAAGCAGGTTTCCTTGGTAGGGTCGGTCCATAGGGGGCTATCACCAGCAGAACCGGAGAGTGATCTGCCAGCATTTTGGGAAGTATGTCCACCATTCGGACATATTGAATCAGTGAGTCAGATATAAAAAACATGTCTAACCTTGAGAATCCCCCATGGACCGCCGAAAAATAAGTGTAATCCCTTTCTTCCTGATGACAGTATCTCCATACCTCAATCAGGGAGTGGTCTTTCAGTAGAGAAGTGAGGGCCTTAAAATTGTTTCTATCATTAGCTGTGGGGGGTAGGGTTTTTTCAACTAGGGGATTGACCACAGCATTGAAATCCCCCTCCCAGAATCACTTCTCCCTCAGCATGATCAGATATCGCTTTCGACAAATTCAGGAAGAATTGGCTTTTTTTACTATTGGGGGCATAGATGGAGATCAAAGTGACCTTATGGCCCTCTAATATGGCATTGATCAACAGGAATCTCCCCTCCTCATCTCAGACCACCCCCTGAGTTTTAAATGATATCCCCTTGCGCACCAGGATGGCAACCCCTCGCTTTTTCATCCCGCTAGAGGCAAACATTTTGGTGGGGTAGAGCTTATCGTTGAGGCGGAATTCATCAGCAGGTTGTAAATGGGTCTCCTGAAGGAATCAGAATGATGCATCTAGGGATTTTAATCTGTGGAAGAGGGCTTTGCATTTCAGAGGGGAGTTTAATCCCTGGACATTGAGCGAGATGAATTTCTAGCCAGGGGTTGCCACAGTGTATTCGCGAGCTGTAACTTTTGGGATTGAACTTTAGAGTGCAGCACAACTGAATGTTGTGCTGACTCAAAGCATAAAACCCCCTCACCAGTTGCCAGATAGGGGTAAACATAAAGTAAGTAAAAAAGGAATTATAATAGAAGCAGGCCATAACTAATGAGCATGTTACCTTCCTCAAAAATTGCATTATCCTTAGTACCCAAGGTAATTTAAACCTCATACAAAACTTGTAAGGCAACATCCATTCCGACGCCCAGATCAACTTTCAAACAGGATTTTCAGAACTTTCAGAACTTTCAGAACTTTCAAGCCCGGTCTCGAGACAATCTAACCATGAGCTCAAGTGGGGAGAGGGGTGAGGGCGTAAAAACGCCCAAGATCCTCTCGGCTTGTTATTGTGTTGTGGTAGCCTCACGCCCTTGCTTCGCTTGCAAGCCATCTAAGCTTCCAGCAAGAAGTTCCCAGGTGTTCTTCCGGACCAACGCAAAGTTTCCAATACTTCCAGAGTTCCCTTTCTCATGGAATCCGCCTCCACGTCTAAGAGTATATTAAAGCCCAACCGGGGTCCTGAACATTAAACAACTCTCCACTGTGTACCTCAGAGCACCTTCAAACTCCCATCCTTGGACTGTTCAGGTTGCTGCCCAGCTTTCCCCCTCTGACGATGCTGGGGGTGAGGCCTTTTCAGGGGGTTCGGGTGTTTTCCCCGGGTCTGGTCCGCGGATGGGGTCGTGGAGAGGTGCGGTCGACGTCGTGACCTTCCCCGCCTTGGTTTCGGTGGGATACATGGGGCGGAGTCATTCCCTTCCTGAGATTGTGGATTGTGGGCATCATCTTCAGGTGGTGTCTCGCCCATTATATCTCTCGCTTCCTCCTCTGAAGTGATTATGTGCTATTGGTTATGAAGTTCAGTTTACATGGGAATCCCCAGCGGTAGTGGATTTTCCGGTCTCTCAACCAGGATGTCACTTTCTGTAGTCGCCGTTTGCGTGCTAGTGTGTAAGGGGCTAGGTCTTGGAACAATCGGATCTCCATGCCCTGAAACCGTATTGTGTCTAAGTCTCTGGCAGCAGCCATGATTTCCTCCTTTTGGCGATAGAAGTGCACTCGAGTGAGTACATCTGGGATTAGGTTTTTCTTCATCTGGGCCGATGAGTACACCCGATGTGTTCTATTTAGCTTAAGGTCCTCATTTGAAGGTAGTTCCAAGAGGGCTCTGAAGAATGTCTCCACGTAGTCAGCCAGCTCCCGATCAGGTATCTTCCGGGGGATCCCCCGCAGGCGCACATTGTTTCTCCTTGATCTGTTTTCTAAATCGGCTTGTTTGGCCCAGATCTCCTCGAGGTGTTCCCCAATGGCTTTTATTCTACCCGCCAGAACTTCGCTGTCATGAGATTGAACGCAGGTTACATTCTCCAAATCGCTGACTCTGGATTCTAGACCCCCAAGATGGGATGTAAGATGTGCCAGGGATTTGGCCAGGGAGTCTTTGGAGGTTTTGATCTCCTTTTTTATTTCTTGAGTGATATCTTGTTTAAGTGATTTAAACATTCCCTCCAGATCCTCGCTGGATACCGCCATGTTGGTGGGTCGCTTCAGGGGTGGGGGCAGATGAGTTTCAGTTTCAGTCTCAGCTGTAATACTGCTTGTGTGAAGCGAGTCCTGGAGTTGTGGTTGTGGTTTCATATATGTCTGAATGCTCTGTGGCTTTTTTTGGCTATTGGTTTGGGCATCACTTGCCAAGGTAGCCGTTGTCGCTGAATTGCCTTCACATATAGAACCTCCAGATGCTTCCCAAAGGTAAGGCGCACAGGGGATCCTTACATCTACTATGCTGTTCATAGGGGAACTCCAGGACGTATGAGGCTTGAGTTATCTGTTGGGGTGTCTGATATTGTCCCTTAGCGTAGCCTCTCCGAGTTCTCTGATGGAGCGGTGACCCTCCTCAGCCAGCCATCCTCATCTTAATTCTGGGGCCCCCACATTCATCAGCTCCCTAGTACCCCCATTGGTCTCCAATCTCTCCCGCTCAGTTGACACGCCGTGTACTGTTGGCGCCCACTTTGCTTGAATCAGTTCAATGAAGAGTAAAAAAATTCAGCTATTTGTTCGTATAGCGTTGATCTTGTAATGTTCAGGCTGGGTTGCATTGAGAGGCATGCAACATGGGTGTCGGGTGCATTTGAGTGTTTCAGTCTGGGCGCTATATGGTATTGCAGAAACAGCTTGTCCTTCGAAGGATTATGGCTAGTGGATCTCCGGCGCCGCCTGTCCTGCCGGGCTGGCGAGGCAGCAGGAGCCTCCTGTCCCCGTCTCCAGGCCACCCACCAGGCCCCAGCGCCAGCGAGCCATGGCAGGCCCTCTCGCGCCGCTGTCAGCTTTAAGGTCTCATCAGGGGGGAAGGGCGAGATGGACCCCTGCAGGCACCAGCTCAGCGCCTCGCGCCACTCAGGGCTAAACGTCCCGGCGTCGGCAGGGCCGGCAGAGACAGCAAGTCATGATCGGGCCGGGAGGGGGGGGCACAGAACTCACCTCCCCCTCCGGGAGTCCTCTCTTCTTGGGCCACAGGCCCCCGGGTCCAGAACAGCTCTCAGGAGGGCGGATCAGCGGCTCACAGTCTCTGTGCCGCTGTTCGCTTCTCCAGCGTGGTTCCCGCAGTACGGGCCATACGGACACCCGCTTCTGCCGTGATCGGGGTCCCTCAGGGATCACCTTCTCCCATCCGGACCTCCACTCTCCGCCGCAGGTTCATCAGCTTGCGGCGAGGTGGCACGGGCGGGTTACGACTGCAGCCCGGCTCCCCCTCCCGATCGGAGGTTCTCTCGCTGCCGCTGTTGCTCTCGTTGGTCGACTTCACTCTCCCTGTGATCCCCAGCGGATCTCACGGTGTGTTGCGCGGACTCAGCAGGGTCCAGCGCAGGGCTCCATCTCTCAGGGGCAGCTCCGGGTGGCGCATGCCGCCATTTTGTGGATCTCTCACCGACCCACCTTTCCAGTCAAAATAAGGCTCCGGGTCAAGCGTTCAGGGGAAATGAGTGCAGCGGGAGATGCACCACCTTCTTGTGCTCATTTTCCTGGGGCAAAAGTTACTCATTAGAATGGCAAATTCAGACGATCTGGGCGCCCTTTACATGGAGCTCACGGGAAGCACGACCGCATGGCGTGCTGCCTAGCCACGCCCCCCTTTAGGCCTGTTTTTGAAAGAAACAGCATTTGAAGAATTTCTCAGAGAGACAATTGTCGTGACAGATTTCTGTATATTTTTTAATTTCTATTTGTGCGCATTTTTCATCATTTTTCCTTCTATGATGTCTTCATCTAAATTCAAATGTTAGTTATTAAACACATCTTCATTTTGTTTAAATTATATTTCTTTAACCTTTCCTGTTTATGTTTAAACTATTGTTTCTTGAGTGATATCCTTGCACACCCAAGCATCTCCCTCAGAATCATCGTATGATTGGCCCATTCTAATTAAGAGTGAGATTATGGCAGTTTAGAGAGTTCCTGAAATGTCTCTCTAATACTACCCTGCATTATTCTTAGGGTAATTTACCCATGGCTCTTATCAAGTCAACAGTAATGCTACCCAGCAACTGGTCATTTCACTTCCGTATGTGCCTCTTTGGAACATCATTGGTTAAAGACCCCACAAAATATTTGCTTCTGTCATTAGGAACGTTCATTTACGACATCAAAGAACAGGACATTGGATTGTATAGAAAACGTGAGTTCTTGCAAACATAACGACTACATAACCCTCGAATCACTAGGCACTGCTAGGGCTGGGCCAAAAATAAAACACGACAAAAATAAAAAAGTGACGTTAATTAACCCGCAGAGTAATGCAGCTGGAAGTGTAATCCCCAAACGCAATGGTGCTTTAAGTGCCATCACAGCCGTATATTTCCTAATGCGTCGTTTAAAAGGGCTCCGGTTTCAGCCCAACCAAACGAGAACAGTAAAACACGTGATAAATGGGCTCCCAGCCTTAAATCACATCGACTGTCTGTGCTAATGCCGGATCTTGAGAAATGCCCTCGTTGCGACGACGGAGACAGGAGCGCCGCACGGCACGGAGTTGGGTGGGGAAGCCTGCACCCTCTGCTGTCTCCACAGATGTTGCAGGGCTTCCTGGTAATTCATCTGACATTAGCCACATGTTCAATTTCTGGTGAATTGATATGTCTTCGGGAGGGGGATCTATAACGCAGCGCAGCGGCGGTAATGGGAGCCTTTATTAAATAATATAAATTCCATAAAACAAAATCTTCCAATTAAGTTACATCTCCAATATATTCTCTGAAAACACTCAGTGTAATTTACAATACAAATTTTCAATTACTCATTCTATTAAAGAGGATGAAATTCCGATAAGATTGCTCTTGACTGCTCTCGAGGCTTTAACGGCATAACGCCGGAACCATCTGAAGTTACAGAGAGGAGAAGGAGTGGAATAAAAGGCGGATAAGGCCAGAGGACACGTGTACGGGAGGGGAAGCGAGAAGCACCAGGCCAAGGGCCATACTGATGTGCTATGTATACAGCATGTTACCCAACGTGTTGCTTTACTTGCAACACGCCAATGTGCAATTAGTATTATTCAAGCAAAACTGTGACTTAATGTTTAACAACCTCGAAAGAAGGTAAAGCAGAGTTGGTATTGCTGGGTTTCGAACTTGCGACCTATAGATCACACACGGATCTCCTCGCTGAGCACTTAGTCAGTGTTCTAACTGCCTTGACATACGCTGATGGGCAGTGCAGGTCGGCAGGGAGAAACCTAGGTAGCATAGGCATACGCTTGGAGGGCCTACAATAAACCAAAGTGGGGAGAGAACTGCACTGATCATTTATTTGGTTTATTTATGATTTATTTGTACAGCACTTATACACAGGCTAAGTGCTTCAAAGTGCTTCAAGGCGGGAAGGGAGGCCTTGAAGTTTCCGAAGGATCTAACAAAAAAGTAACTAGCATTTTAGGCCTGACAGCATTTCTCCTAGTGCAAGTGCATGATGTGTTTCAGTCGCAAGCAAACTAGGGAAGGGTAGGCAAAGGGGTATATTATTCTGTCTATTATAGAATAAGTACTCACAGTACTAAATAATATGGGTAATATGCATTCTATGGCAAGACTGGAAATGGATATTTTGTTTTTTGAATTTCCTAGTACTGTTCATTGGCTTCATATTTCTTTTATTTTACTCCTATGGGCACAATAACCAACCCTCCAGTCAACACAACGAAAATAGATTGCTGACAAAGCCCCTGGAGTGCCTTGATTGTGGCCCTGTCACACCTTTCCTACAATGCCATCTCTTATGTCACTTCCATTTATTTCAAGGAAACTGTGATTGGGTATGGTATGATATGATATGGCACTTATACTGTGCCTGTACACAAATATTTCTAGGCACGGCAAGACAAGGACGGGCAACAGAGGGAGGACAAAACAACAATCTTACTAGGCCTTGTTTCTTTCAGATTGCTCAATTGCGGGGAAAGGGAAGGGAAGAAGTGCCAAGGGAGGTGGGGTTGGAGAAGTGCAGATAATCAAACCAAAATTGTAGCTAGGGGTAGCTAAGTGCAGGTAATCAGAAAGTGGAACCAACGGTTGGTTCATAAGTGCAGTGAGAAGGGAATGTAGGGTTACAGATACAGACCACAAGTGCTGGGGGAGCCAAGAGGCAGTGTGAGGTGCAACTGGACAGGCAGAGACCTGGGCCCAAGTTCAGAGGGTGGCCAGGTGACTAGTGTGTGGAGCAGACAGGACATCTGCAACGGAGAGGAAGAGAGAAAGCGGAAGCAAAGAGGAAGGCCTTGAGTTGCTTCCGGAGGTGGTTCTGCTCAAGTTTCAGAGAGGCAGGGGGGCTGTTCCAGAGGGAGGCCTTAGTTGAAGAAAGAGATCTGCCCCCAACTCTCTGCTGTGAAAACATTTGGCCCTCAGAGAGTTGGTGGTGGATGAGCAGAGAGTTCTAGAAGGGAGATGTTTAGCAAGAGCGAGTTGGAGATAGTGTGGACCGATGCCCCAAAAAGCCCTGTGGACGATGCAGGGGGTCTTGAACTTGATCCTTGCTGCCACTGGGAGCCAATGAAGAGATTTCAGGGATAGAGGGATATAATCCCTGGGCTTGAAGCCAAGGACAAGTCTCACAGTCCTGTTCTGGATAAGATGTAGGGGACGGAGAGTAGAGGCAGGAAGATTTAGAAAGAGGCTGTTGCAGTAGTCCCAGCCTAGAGAGGACCAGAGCTTTGGAGACAGTGAGCTTTTGGGGGAAAGTGAGGAAAGGAAGAATACCTCTGAGGAGGTGCAGCTGATAGTATGACTTCTTAGAGACGTTGGAGATGTGAGGAGAAAAGGAGAGGGTGGAGTTGAAGATGACACCAAGGTTCTTATCCTCACACGTAGGAGCAGGAAGAGGGCCAAGAGTGACAGCCAGAGAGAGAGAGAGAGAGAGAGAGAGAGAGAGAGAGAGAGAGAGACAGAGAGAGAGGAAAGGAGGGAGCTGGTGTTCCAATGAGGAGTATCTAATCTTACAGGCATTACAGAAGAGATCATTGGTGGCACACCACTCCTGGATTGTTGACAGACTGTCAGGAATGAGAGACAGCGTAGAGGTGGCCAAGAGGAGCCTGAAAGAGAGCTAGGTGTTATCTGCATAACATTAAATGTTGGAGCAGAGAGCAGCAAAGCAGTGGGCAAGATGTGCCATTTATTGGCTGGCTAGTCAGGGAGCCAGGTTGGACCATTGGGGAACACCACAGATAGAGGCACTTATGTATTTGAGGTGATCACCCCAATAGTCTGTAAAACATAAGCATGCTCTGTTACCTTTATCCCACTGTCCAGAAACAAAGCAGTGTCGCCCAGCACTAGAGAGATATAGGACAGCAAATGCCTCACCTCATGAAAAGGCAGACTATCCAGTGGTGTAACTCTAGCAGCGACGTTTTTGAATTCAGTGCCTCGAGGGGAAGAACGTGTATTACTCTTTATTGTTCCAACAGTGATACAAACCCAAACTTCCTTTCAACATCCAATGTGTGATCTTAAAGTGGTCAGATGAGTGGTCACTACCACATCCAGCCCTACCAAAAGGTTTTCATAGGAGAATCCTTCTGACCAATCACTGTGCCTTATCTAGGCTGTATAATTCCAGACGATCATGCTCATCTCCTTTGTTAGGAGAACCCCAGGTACCAGGCCCTGCACTAATCATAGGATGCTAGATCCCCCAACATGAAAGTGTTCTTTAGCAGCATACTCCAACCACCTCTCATGGGAGATAGCTCACTTAGCATTCTTGAAGAGGCATACTTCTGTGTGAATGTAGTGTTTAGGACCCGAGGGATCTAATGCTAGACAAACATGTAATTTCTGATCAGCTATTGACCTGGAAGCGGACTTTTTTGTCATATTTGTCAGCTATCAGGATGTTTGGGCTCCATTTTATGAAGATTCTGTGTTGGTCAACTGGCAAGAGCAAATAATACTGACCTGACTGTGTCTGATTGCCCAGGTTTCTTGATTGAAGCTTTGTGTACAGGTGCATAGTATGTTTTGTAAATATATTCCTAAGGGTCTGATCTGTTAAGTCCCATTTTAAAAGGTTGGCATTCTGATTGATTTATTCTATGATCTGTCTTTTTGGTTGATGCTGAAGGTGGTTTCCTACTTTGCAAAACATGAGAGTGGTTCACTTTTAGAAGGATAGTTGTGGTCATTGGATTCTCTGATTCTTTCCACTTCGTTGTTGGGTCTGATTCTAGAATCACTATAGGCTGAAATGTGTCAAGTTTGCATTGGTTGGTTTATTGTTATGACCCATGGCGGTGTCCAGTCAATTGGTCGAAAAAAAACTGGTCGACTGCAATTTGGTCGACGCAATTTGGTCGAAAACCAAATGGTCGAATTTTTTTTTTTATTTATATATTTATTTTTGGGGTTTTCGTTTTGTAAAAAAAGGGGTTTTTAGAGAAAAAAAGGGGGTTGGGGGGGACCCCCCCAAAAAAATAAAAAAAAGGGTTAAAATAAAAAAAAAAAAAATTCGACCATTTGGTTTTCGACCAAATTGGTTCGACCATTTGTCTGGTCGACCAATTTTTTTCGACCAAATGTCTGGTAACCCCCATGTCTAGTATGTCACTTGTGGGCTTGTGAAAAGGATTCTGGGCTCTTTGAAGTGGTTAAATACATTTTCCGGGGGCTCCAGTAGATGCTTTGAAGTGCCAGCGGTGTTGCTGGCAGTGGTCCTGCTGATGTTGACTTGAGACACACTTGTGTGCATGTGCACTGACATACCAAATGGAAAACCATCCAAGAAATGCACCTGCTCCTTTAATGTGCCTGATCACAACATCCCCAAAAATAAACCAGAGTCCCAGCAGCCGGAAACACTGATGATGGCCCTGCAAATCTGTGCCTGCCGTCCTGACCACATACAGAGCACCATTCAATGACATTAGATGGAGGGGGGAGTAATTCCTTTGATCATGTGCCACCACACTGACTTAAGCAAGTTCTTTGCCCACTTTCCAACACAGAATCCTAAGTGTTGTGCTTTCCACATGTAACATTTAGTTTTATGCAGTGAAATCCACTCTTGCAACTCTGTGTTGCTTTGCTTCCAAGTTAAACACATTGCCCCAGCATCCAGTGATATGGTCGCCTGGTTTGGGGTGAAGCATAGCCCCTGAATGGCAGAAATAAAGAGGCCATAGTGATTTGATAAGTCCCATTGAAGTATAACGCCAGTACATAAATGGTGATGTCAGACATGAAGCCTATTGAACTAAAGACAGGCCTAAACCTAAAAGGAAAGAAAGTGGGCTTGAATTTCAAAAGTGCAAAGATATGCGCAATGCATTTCAGCAAGAAAAAGAAAGACATGTGGCTGACAAAGCTGTTTTACTAAATCTGTGGAGAGCTGCACTTTTACTTAAAGAAACAGATAGAAGTGTGTACATTATCTTCAATGTAATACCAGATTGTGCTCCAGTCACCTCAAGTGAAACTGAGCTCATTGCAACTAAAAGAAATAAAAGAACTTCATTTTTCCTCAACCAAATGGCAATATGATAAGAGAAGTGCTCACTAGACTTTCAAAGTTTGAACATGGTTTTCTCATATAACTGGCCTTTACATATGGAAAATCCAAAAGTGATATTCATGTATTTTGCAACTGTGAGATTAAGAAGTACATTACACATGGATATAAGCACCAGGTGCCTTATAAAATGTCATTAAAATGCATTGTGTGTGAGTTTAAAATCATTACTTGTAGAATATTACATGCAGCCGGTCATTTCTCCTAAAGTTGAAACTTAACCCCCAATACCTTTCCTCTGCTGGTCGTGGAGAGGGAGGTATGGTTGTCAACCATCAATCAGGGCTATTGCATAAAATGATAGAAAGAAATACACTGCCTAGATCTAAACCATGGTGAAAACAGATAAGGCCATTCCTGTTCTTTCAGCAGAAGTGACCTCGAGGTCACAATTCCCATAAAATGTACATAAGAGTTACAGCCAGGGCCATTAAAGGCCATGAAGGGAGAGGCAAAGATCGACATCAACCAGCCTCTGGCTTATCACATGCTCAAGGGAAAATGAAACAAAAAGCAAATAAAGAATGAAATGGACTTTAATTAATAGAAAAATACATATTATTACATAAAAGGGGTGGCATATATGCCACAACGGTTATTCCAGATTTTTATTAAAGGTAACACTAACCCCCATTTGAACTATGTATGATAAACATAACTAAAGTTATTAATGAAAATGTGATTTGGTGCCTTCCCTTTATTCAAAGCGATTTGAAAGTTGGTGTGAGGGTGAAGGACAAAATTAAAAATGGAAATATGAAGTGGCATATTTTTCACTGATATGGCTCCTGAGTAAACAAAGAATACACATATCTCTGCATAGGAAGGTTGTGCCGACTTTATATTAGCATCATCTGATTTGCCTTAAAATGCAGTTTTTAAAAATATAGCCATACATGGAAAGATCTCTAAAATTAGGGTACTTGCCATGTTGATGGATTTTTAAAGTTTTGAACATGCCAAGCCCACATGTCAGTTTGGGAAGACAAAGCTTTCTACTCCCACAGTTTATCTAACTCACACCCCTCATCTCCTAGTCCTATTAGCACAAAGGTGCGAGGTGGGTAGAGACGACTAACCAATCCCTTTAACGGGAATCATGATAAATTTGTCATGTCATTTGCCCTATAAGTAAATAATTTTTCACCAGACTGGTCTTTTTCCACTTATTTCAGGAGGTAACCTGGTGCTGAATTCTTACGAGAAACATCCAAGCAGAGAGGCCCCAAATTTTGCATTGGAGACAGGGACCAGGAGACATAGAAGATGACTAGGACCCCTTGGAGGAGCCAGAGGGAACTATACTGCACTGACACCCTTGCTGTCCCAGAGGTGCCATGCTGTTCCTTGATGTCCATTACAAGGCCTCTCCTGTAAGTCAAACTATCCCCAAAAGCATAGATTGTGTAGGCCCTGCATGTTTCAAGTATTGTTCCAGTTATTTCCTGATAGCAAAATATCCTGTTTTTCTGTGTAGATCCTTAGCATATTTAATTAAAGTAAATCAGTTAATTTTCCTGTAGAAAACACGGGATGTGTTTTTTGGCATTCAAAACTAACAAGCTCTTCTCAGTGTGTTTTGAGCCAGTATAGACATACAGGGTAATTCGTAGAAATTCGCACAAAAGTGGCGCACGCGACTGGCGCACAGCGTGCCCGTGCGAATGTCTGCACCAGCCGCGTGCGCTAAAATCAATTTCCGCGCGCAGCGTATTCATGGATTTTCGCATCCAAAACCAGCCGTGGCGCAGCGTGGTGCAGCGACCCTGCAGCAGCGCCAGTTACGCCCCCAAGAACGCCCTCGCGCAAAGAAAAGCCTTCAAAATCCCCAAATAATCGCAAAGGGCTGCGCTAACCCTGGACCAGTTCACAGGGCTGGCAACCAGCAAACGCCAAGTGGGGAACGTGTATTTCAGTGGTTCCACACACGATTGTCCTGTGTACGCGTGCATCAGGGGTGCGCAGGAAGTATCACACGCAATTGGCCCCGTGCGAGCAGGGTACGTGTATTCCAGGGGTGCGCGGGAAGTTCCACACGTGATTTCAGCAGGGTACGTGTATGCCAGGGGTGCGCGGGAAGTTCTACATGCGATTGGCCCCGTGCGAGCAGGGTACGTGTATTTCAGGGGTGCGCGTGAAGTTCAACACGCGATTGGCCCCGTGCGAGCAGGGTACGTGTATTCCAGGGGTGCGTGGGAAGTTCCACACGCGATTTCAGCAGGGTACGTGTATTTCAGGGGTGCGCGGGAAGTTCCACACATGATTGGCCCAGTGCAAGCAGGGTGCGTGTATTTCAGGGGTGCGTGTGAAGTTCCACACGCGATTGGCCCCGTGTGAGCAGGGTATGTGTATTTCAGGGGTGCGCGGGAAGTTCCACACGCGATTGGCCCCGTGCGAGCAGGGTACGTGTATTTCAGGGGTGCGCGGGAAGTTCCACACGCGATTCCATCAGGGTACGTGTATTTCAGGGGTGCGCGGGAAGTACCACACGCGATTGGCCCCGTGCGAGCAGGGTACGTGTATTTCAGGGGTGCGCAGGAAGTTCCACACGCGATTTCAGCAGGGTACGTGTATTTCAGGGGTGCGCGGGAAGTTCCACACGCGATTTCAGCAGGGTACGTGTATTTCAGGGGTGCACGGGAAGTTCCACACGCGATTTCAGCAGGGTACGTGTATTTCAGGGGTGCGCGGGAAGTTCCACAGGCGATTCCATCAGGGTACGTGTATTTCAGGGGTGCGCAGGAAGTTCCACACGCAATTTCTGCAGGGTACGTGTATTTCAGGGGTGTGCGGGAAGTTCCACACGCGATTTCAGCAGGGTACGTGTATTTCAGGGGTTCTGGGGAGTACTACACGTGAATTGGCTGTGTGGGTCCTCCCAGGTGTTCGCTCTACAACCTCCACGGCCCCTGAAGGCAGCCCACACCACGGGGGACGACCCTGCACCCCTGCTCATGTCCCGCAGACAGCCCATCCACCATGGGCATGCCCCCCAGCCAACCCACATGTCACCTTGCACTACTGATGCAACAATGCATGTCTCCCCACCCCCCAGCAGTCAGGGTCACCTTCCACCAGGCCCCCACTCATGTCTCCCACCACCCCCACCCCCCAGCAGTGCAGGGGCAGCCTCCACCAGGCCCCCACTCATGTCTCCACCTACCCCCACCCCCCAGCAGTGCAGGGGCAGCCTCCACCAGGCCCCCACTCATGTCTCCCACCATCCCCAACCCCCAGCAGTGCAGGGGCAGCCTCCACCAGGCCCCCACTCATGTCCCCTATTACCCCCACCCCCTAGCCACCAGGGGCAGCCTCCACCAGGCCCCCACTCATGTCTCCCACCACCCCCACTCCCCAGCAGTGCAGGGGCAGCCTCCACCAGACCCCCACTCATGTCCCCTATTACCCCCACCCCCCAGCCACCAGGGGCAGCCTCCACCAGGCCCCCACTCATGTCTCACACCACCCCCACCCCCCAGCAGTGCAGGGGCAGCCTCCACCAGGACCCACTCATGTCTCCCACCACCCCACCCCCAGCAGTGCAGGGGCAGCCTCCACCAGGCCCCCACTCATGTCTCCACCACCCCCACCCCCCAGCAGTGCAGGGGCAGCCTCCACCAGGCCCCCACTCATGTCCCCTATTACCCCCATCCCCCAGCCACCAGGGGCAGCCTCCACCAGGCCCCCACTCATGTCTCCCACCACCCCCACCCCCCAGCAGTGCAGGGGCAGCCTCCACCAGGCCCCCACCCATGTCTACCACCACCCCCACCCCCCAGCCACCAGGGGCAGCCTCCACCAGGCCCCCACTCATGTCCAACTCATGTCTCCCACCACCCTCACCCCAAGCCACCAGGGGCAGCCTCCAGCAGGCCCCCACTCATGTCCCCCTGCACCCCCACCCCCCAGCCACCAGGGGCAGCCTCCACCAGGCCCCTACCCATGTCTCCCACCACCCCCACACCCCAGCAGTGCAGGGGCAGCCTCCACCAGGCACCCACTCATGTCTCCCACCACCCCACCCCCCAGCAGTGCAGGGGCAGCCTCCACCAGGCCCCCACCCATGTCTACCACCACCCCCACCCCCCCAAAGACACCAGGGGCAGCCTCCACCAGGCCCCCACTCATGTCCAACTCATGTCTTCCACCACCCTCACCCCCCAGCCACCAGGGGCAGCCTCCAGCAGGCCCCCACTCATGTCCCCGTGCACCCCCACCCCCCAGCCACGAGGGGCAGCCTCCACCAGGCCCCCACTCATGTCTCCCACCACCCCCACCCCCCAGCAGTGCAGGGGCAGCCTCCACCAGGCCCCCACTCATGTCTCCCACCACCCCCACCCCCCAGCAGTGCAGGGGCAGCCTCCACCAGGCCCCCAACCATGTCTACCACCACCCCCACCCCCCAGCCACCAGGGGCAGCCTCCACCAGGCCCCCACCCATGTCTACCACCACCCCTACCCCCCAGCCACCAGGGGCAGCCTCCACCAGGCCCCCACTCATGTCTCCCACAACCCCCACCCCCCAGCAGTGCAGGGGCAGCCTCCACCAGGCCCCCACCCATGTCTACCACCACCCCCACCCCCCAGCCACCAGGGGCAGCCTCCACCAGGCCCCCACTCATGTCCCCCTGCACCCCCACCCCCCAGCCACCAGGGGCAGCCTCCACCAAGCCCCCACTCATGTCTACCACCACCCCACCCCCCAGCCACCAGGGGCAGCCTCCACCAGGCCCCCACTCATGTCCAACTCATGTCTCTCACCACCCTCACCCCCCAGCCACCAGGGGCAGCCTCCACCAGGCCCCCACTCATGTCCCCTATTACCCCCACCCCTCAGCCACCAGGGGCAGCCTCCACCATGCCCCCACTCATGTCTCCCACCACCCCCACCCCCCAGCAGTGCAGGGGCAGCCTCCACCAGGCCCCCACTCATGTCCCCTATTACCCCCATCCCCCAGCCACCAGGGGCAGCCTCCACCAGGCCCCCACTCATGTCTCCCACCACCCCCACCCCCCAGCAGTGCAGGGGCAGCCTCCACCAGGCCCCCACTCATGTCGCCTATTACCCCCACCCCCCAGCCACCAGGGGCAGCCTCCACCAGGCCCCCACTCATGTCTCCCACCACCCCCACCCCCCAGAAGTGCAGGGGCAGCCTCCACCAGGCCCCCACTCATGTCTCCCACCCCCCCCACCCCCCAGCAGTGCAGGGGCAGCCTCCACCAGGCCCCCACCCATGTCTACCACCACCCCCACCCCCCAGCCACCAGGGGCAGCCTCCACCAGACCCCACTCATGTCCAACTCATGTCTCCCACCACCCTCACCCCCAGCCACCAGGGGCAGCCTCCAGCAGGCCCCCACTCATGTCCCCTGCACCCCCACCCCCCAGCCACCAGGGGCAGCCTCCACCAGGCCCCCACTCATGTCTCCCACCACCCCCACCCCCCAGCAGTGCAGGGGCAGCCTCCACCAGGCCCCCACTCATGTCTCCCACCACCCCCACCCCCCAGCAGTGCAGGGGCAGCCTCCACCAGGCCCCCACCCATGTCTACCACCACCCCCACCCCCCCAGCCACCAGGGGCAGCCTCCACCAGGCCCCCACTCATGTCCAACTCATGTCTCCCACCACCCTCACCCCCCAGCCACCAGGGGCAGCCTCCAGCAGGCCCCCACTCATGTCCCCCTGCACCCCCACCCCCCAGCCACCAGGGGCAGCCTCCACCAGGCCCCTACCCATGTCTCCCACCACCCCCACCCCCCAGCAGTGCAGGGGCAGCCTCCACCAGGCACCCACTCATGTCTCCAACCACCCCACCCCCCAGCAGTGCAGGGGCAGCCTCCACCAGGCCCCCACCCATGTCTACCACCACCCCCACCCCCCCAAAGACACCAGGGGCAGCCTCCACCAGGCCCCCACTCATGTCCAACTCATGTCTCGCACCACCCTCACCCCCCAGCCACCAGGGGCAGCCTCCACCAGGCCCCCACTCATGTCCCCTATTACCCCCATCCCCCAGCCACCAGGGGCAGCCTCCACCAGGCCCCCACTCATGTCTCCCACCACCCCCACCCCCCAGCAGTGCAGGGGCAGCCTCCACCAGGCCCCCACCCATGTCTACCACCACCCCCACCCCCCAGCCACCAGGGGCAGCCTCCACCAGGCCCCCACTCATGTCCAACTCATGTCTCCCACCACCCTCACCCCAAGCCACCAGGGGCAGCCTCCAGCAGGCCCCCACTCATGTCCCCCTGCACCCCCACCCCCCAGCCACCAGTGGCAGCCTCCACCAGGCCCCTACCCATGTCTCCCACCACCCCCACACCCCAGCAGTGCAGGGGCAGCCTCCACCAGGCACCCACCCATGTCTACCACCACCCCCACCCCCCCAAAGACACCAGGGGCAGCCTCCACCAGGCCCCCACTCATGTCCCCTATTACCCCCACCCCTCAGCCACCAGGGGCAGCCTCCACCATGCCCCCACTCATGTCTCCCACCACCCCCACCCCCCAGCAGTGCAGGGGCAGCCTCCACCAGGCCCCCACTCATGTCCCCTATTACCCCCATCCCCCAGCCACCAGGGGCAGCCTCCACCAGGCCCCCACTCATGTCTCCCACCACCCCCACCCCCCAGCAGTGCAGGGGCAGCCTCCACCAGGCCCCCACTCATATCGCCTATTACCCCCATCCCCCAGCCACCAGGGGCAGCCTCCACCAGGCCCCCACTCATGTCTCCCACCACCCCCACCCCCAGCAGTGCAGGGGCAGCCTCCACCAGGCCCCCACTCATGTCTCCCACCACCCCCACCCCCCAGCAGTGCAGGGGCAGCCTCCACCAGGCCCCCCCCATGTCTACCACCACCCCCACCCCCCAGCCACCAGGGGCAGCCTCCACCAGACCCCACTCATGTCCAACTCATGTCTCCCACCACCCTCACCCCCAGCCACCAGGGGCAGCCTCCAGCAGGCCCCCACTCATGTCCCCTGCACCCCCACCCCCAGCCACCAGGGGCAGCCTCCACCAGGCCCCTATTCATGTCTCCCACCACCCCCACCCCCCAGCAGTGCAGGGGCAGCCTCCACCAGGCCCCCACTCATGTCTCCCACCACCCCACCCCCCAGCAGTGCAGGGGCAGCCTCCACCAGGCCCCCACCCATGTCTACCACCACCCCCACCCCCCCAGCCACCAGGGGCAGCCTCCACCAGGCCCCCACTCATGTCCAACTCATGTCTCCCACCACCCTCACCCCCCAGCCACCAGGGGCAGCCTCCAGCAGGCCCACACTCATGTCCCCCTGCACCCCCACCCCCCAGCCACCAGGGGCAGCCTCCACCAGGCCCCTACCCATGTCTCCCACCACCCCCACCCCCCAGCAGTGCAGGGGCAGCCTCCACCAGGCACCCACTCATGTCTCCCACCACCCCACCCCCCAGCAGTGCAGGGGCCGCCTCCACCAGGCCCCCACCCATGTCTACCACCACCCCCACCCCCCCAAAGACACCAGGGGCAGCCTCCACCAGGCCCCCACTCATGTCCAACTCATGTCTCCCACCACCCTCACCCCCCAGCCACCAGGGGCAGCCTCCACCAGGCCCCCACTCATGTCCCCTATTACCCCCATCCCCCAGCCGCCAGGGGCAGCCTCCACCAGGCCCCCACTCATGTCTCCCACCACCCCCACCCCCCAGCAGTGCAGGGGCAGCCTCCACCAGGCCCCCACCCATGTCTACCACCACTCCCACCCCCCAGCCACCAGGGGCAGCCTCCACCAGGCCCCCACTCATGTCCAACTCATGTCTCCCACCACCCTCACCCCAAGCCACCAGGGGCAGCCTCCAGCAGGCCCCCACTCATGTCCCCCTGCACCCCCGCCCCCCAGCCACCAGGGGCAGCCTCCACCAGGCCCCTACCCATGTCTCCCACCACCCCCACACCCCAGCAGTGCAGGGGCAGCCTCCACCAGGCCCCAACCCATGTCTCCCACCACCCCACCCCCCAGCAGTGCAGGGGCAGCCTCCACCAGGCCCCAACCCATGTCTACCACCACCCCACCCCCCCAAAGACACCAGGGGCAGCCTCCACCAGGCCCCCACTCATGTCCAACTCATGTCTCCCACCACCCTCACCCCCCAGCCACCAGGGGCAGCCTCCACCAGGCCCCCACTCATGTCTCCCACCACCCCCACCCCCCAGCAGTGCAGGGGCAGCCTCCACCAGGCCCCCACCCATGTCTACCACCACCCCCACCCCCCAGCCACCAGGGGCAGCCTCCACCAGGCCCCCACTCATGTCCAACTCATGTCTCCCACCACCCTCACCCCAAGCCACCAGGGGCAGCCTCCAGCAGGCCCCCACTCATGTCCCCCTGCACCCCCACCCCCCAGCCACCAGGGGCAGCCTCCACCAGGCCCCTACCCATGTCTCCCACCACCCCCACACCCCAGCAGTGCAGGGGCAGCCTCCACCAGGCACCCACTCATGTCTCCCACCACCCCACCCCCCAGCAGTGCAGAGGCAGCCTCCACCAGGCCCCCACCCATGTCTACCACCACCCCCACCCCCCCAAAGACACCAGGGGCAGCCTCCACCAGGCCCCCACTCATGTCCAACTCATGTCTCCCACCACCCTCACCCCCCAGCCACCAGGGGCAGCCTCCAGCAGGCCCCCACTCATGTCCCCGTGCACCCCCACCCCCCAGCCACCAGGGGCAGCCTCCACCAGGCCCCCACTCATGTCTCCCACCACCCCCACCCCCCAGCAGTGCAGGGGCAGCCTCCACCAGGCCCCCACTCATGTCTCCCACCACCCCCACCCCCCAGCAGTGCAGGGGCAGCCTCCACCAGGCCCCCACTCATGTCCCCCTGCACCCCCACCCCCCAGCCACCAGGGGCAGCCTCCACCAAGCCCCCACTCATGTCTACCACCACCCCACCCCCCAGCCACCAGGGGCAGCCTCCACCAGGCCCCCACTCATGTCCAACTCATGTCTCTCACCACCCTCACCCCCCAGCCACCAGGGGCAGCCTCCACCAGGCCCCCACTCATGTCCCCTATTACCCCCACCCCTCAGCCACCAGGGGCAGCCTCCACCATGCCCCCAATCATGTCTCCCACCACCCCCACCCCCCAGCAGTGCAGGGGCAGCCTCCACCAGGCCCCCACTCATGTCCCCTATTACCCCCATCCCCCAGCCACCAGGGGCAGCCTCCACCAGGCCCCCACTCATGTCTCCCACCACCCCCACCCCCCAGCAGTGCAGGGGCAGCCTCCACCAGGCCCCCACTCATGTCGCCTATTACCCCCATCCCCCAGCCACCAGGGGCAGCCTCCACCAGGCCCCCACTCATGTCTCCCACCACCCCCACCCCCCAGCAGTGCAGGGGCAGCCTCCACCAGGCCCCACTCATGTCTCCCACCACCCCCACCCCCCAGCAGTGCAGGGGCAGCCTCCACCAGGCCCCCACCCATGTCTACCACCACCCCCACCCCCCAGCCACCAGGGGCAGCCTCCACCAGACCCCACTCATGTCCAACTCATGTTTCCCACCACCCTCACCCCCAGCCACCAGGGGCAGCCTCCAGCAGGCCCCCACTCATGTCCCCTGCACCCCCACCCCCAGCCACCAGGGGCAGCCTCCACCAGGCCCCTATTCATGTCTCCCACCACCCCCACCCCCCAGCAGTGCAGGGGCAGCCTCCACCAGGCCCCCACTCATGTCTCCCACCACCCCACCCCCCAGCAGTGCAGGGGCAGCCTCCACCAGGCCCCCACCCATGTCTACCACCACCCCCACCCCCCCAGCCACCAGGGGCAGCCTCCACCAGGCCCCCACTCATGTCCAACTCATGTCTCCCACCACCCTCACCCCCCAGCCACCAGGGGCAGCCTCCAGCAGGCCCACACTCATGTCCCCCTGCACCCCCACCCCCCAGCCACCAGGGGCAGCCTCCACCAGGCCCCTACCCATGTCTCCCACCACCCCCACCCCCAGCAGTGCAGGGGCAGCCTCCACCAGGCACCCACTCATGTCTCCCACCACCCCACCCCCCAGCAGTGCAGGGGCAGCCTCCACCAGGCCCCCACCCATGTCTACCACCACCCCCACCCCCCCAAAGACACCAGGGGCAGCCTCCACCAGGCCCCCACTCATGTCCAACTCATGTCTCCCACCACCCTCACCCCCCAGCCACCAGGGGCAGCCTCCACCAGGCCCCCACTCATGTCCCCTATTACCCCCATCCCCCAGCCACCAGGGGCAGCCTCCACCAGGCCCCCACTCATGTCTCCCACCACCCCCACCCCCCAGCAGTGCAGGGGCAGCCTCCACCAGGCCCCCACCCATGTCTACCACCACCCCAACCCCCCAGCCACCAGGGGCAGCCTCCACCAGGCCCCCACTCATGTCCAACTCATGTCTCCCACCACCCTCACCCCAAGCCACCAGGGGCAGCCTCCAGAAGGCCCCCACTCATGTCCCCCTGCACCCCCGCCCCCCAGCCACCAGGGGCAGCCTCCACCAGGCCCCTACCCATGTCTCCCACCACCCCCACACCCCAGCAGTGCAGGGGCAGCCTCCACCAGGCCCCAACCCATGTCTCCCACCATCCCACCCCCCAGCAGTGCAGGGGCAGCCTCCACCAGGCCCCAACCCATGTCTACCACCACCCCACCCCCCCCAAAGACACCAGGGGCAGCCTCCACCAGGCCCCCACTCATGTCCAACTCATGTCTCCCACCACCCTCACCCCCCAGCCACCAGGGGCAGCCTCCAGCAGGCCCCCACTCATGTCCCCGTGCACCCCCACCCCCCAGCCACCAGGGGCAGCCTCCACCAGGCCCCCACTCATGTCTCCCACCACCCCCACCCCCCAGCAGTGCAGGGGCAGCCTCCACCAGGCCCCCACTCATGTCTCCCACCACCCCCACCCCCCAGCAGTGCAGGGGCAGCCTCCACCAGGCCCCCAACCATGTCTACCACCACCCCCACCCCCCAGCCACCAGGGGCAGCCTCCACCAGGCCCCCACTCATGTCTCCCACAACCCCCACCCCCCAGCAGTGCAGGGGCAGCCTCCACCAGGCCCCCACCCATGTCTACCACCACTCCCACCCCCCAGCCACCAGGGGCAGCCTCCACCAGGCCCCCACTCATGTCCCCCTGCACCCCCACCCCCCAGCCACCAGGGGCAGCCTCCACCAAGCCCCCACTCATGTCTACCACCACCCCACCCCCCAGTCACCAGGGGCAGCCTCCACCAGGCCCCCACTCATGTCCAACTCATGTCTCCCACCACCCTCACCCCCCAGCCACCAGGGGCAGCCTCCACCAGGCCCCCACTCATGTCCCCTTTTACCCCCACCCCTCAGCCACCAGGGGCAGCCTCCACCATGCCCCCACTCATGTCTCCCACCACCCCCACCCCCCAGCAGTGCAGGGGCAGCCTCCACCAGGCCCCCACTCATGTCCCCTATTACCCCCACCCCCCAGCCACCAGGGGCAGCCTCCACCAGGCCCCCACTCATGTCTCCCACCACCCCCACCCCCCAGCAGTGCAGGGGCAGCCTCCACCAGACCCCCACTCATGTCTCCCACCACCCCCACCCCCCAGCAGTGCAGGGGCAGCCTCCACCAGGCCCCCACTCATGTCTCCCACCACCCCCACCCCCCAGCAGTGCAGGGGCAGCCTCCACCAGGCCCCCACCCATGTATACTACCACCCCCACCCCCCAGCCACCAGGGGCAGCCTCCACCAGACCCCACTCATGTCCAACTCATGTCTCCCACCACCCTCACCCCCAGCCACCAGGGGCAGCCTCCAGCAGGCCCCCACTCATGCCCCCTGCACCCCCACCCCCCAGCCACCAGGGGCAGCCTCCACCAGGCCCCTATTCATGTCTCCCACCACCCCCACCCCCCAGCAGTGCAGGGGCAGCCTCCACCAGGCCCCCACTCATGTCTCCCACCACCCCCACCCCCCAGCAGTGCAGGGGCAGCCTCCACCAGGCCCCCACCCATGTCTACCACCACCCCCACCCCCCCAGCCACCAGGGGCAGCCTCCACCAGGCCCCCACTCATGTCCAACTCATGTCTCCCACCACCCTCACCCCCCAGCCACCAGGGGCAGCCTCCACCAGGCCCCCACTCATGTCCCCCTGCACCCCCACCCCCCAGCCACCAGGGGCAGCCTCCACCAGGCCCCTACCCATGTCTCCCACCACCCCCACCCCCCAGCAGTGCAGGGGCAGCCTCCACCAGGCACCCACTCATGTCTCCCACCACCCCACCCCCCAGCAGTGCAGGGGCAGCCTCCACCAGGCCCCCACCCATGTCTACCACCACCCCCACCCCCCAAAGACACCAGGGGCAGCCTCCACCAGGCCCCCACTCATGTCCAACTCATGTCTCCCACCACCCTCACCCCCCAGCCACCAGGGGCAGCCTCCACCAGGCCCCCACTCATGTCCCCGTGCACCCCCACCCCCCAGCCACCAGGGGCAGCCTCCACCAGGCCCCCACTCATGTCTCCCACCACCCCCACCCCCCAGCAGTGCAGGGGCAGCCTCCACCAGGCCCCCACTCATGTCTCCCACCACCCCCACCCCCCAGCAGTGCAGGGGCAGCCTCCACCAGGCCCCCACCCATGTCTACCACCACCCCCACCCCCCCAGCCACCAGGGGCAGCCTCCACCAGGCCCCCACTCATGTCCAACTCATGTCTCCCACCACCCTCACCCCCCAGCCACCAGGGGCAGCCTCCAGCAGGCCCCCACTCATGTCCCCCTGCACCCCCACCCCCCAGCCACCAGGGGCAGCCTCCACCAGGCCCCTACCCATGTCTCCCACCACCCCCACCCCCCAGCAGTGCAGGGGCAGCCTCCACCAGGCACCCTCTCATGTCTCCCACCACCCCACCCCCCAGCAGTGCAGGGGCAGCCTCCACCAGGCCCCCACCCATGTCTACCACCACCCCCACCCCCCCAAAGACACCAGGGGCAGCCTCCACCAGGCCCCCACTCATGTCCAACTCATGTCTCCCACCACCCTCACCCCCCAGCCACCAGGGGCAGCCTCCACCAGGCCCCCACTCATGTCCCCTATTACCCCCATCCCCCAGCCACCAGGGGCAGCCTCCACCAGGCCCCCACTCATGTCTCCCACCACCCCCACCCCCCAGCAGTGCAGGGGCAGCCTCCACCAGGCCCCCACCCATGTCTACCACCACCCCCACCCCCCAGCCACCAGGGGCAGCCTCCACCAGGCCCCCACTCATGTCCAACTCATGTCTCCCACCACCCTCACCCCAAGCCACCAGGGGCAGCCTCCAGCAGGCCCCCACTCATGTCCCCCTGCACCCCCACCCCCCAGCCACCAGGGGCAGCCTCCACCAGGCCCCTACCCATGTCTCCCACCACCCCCACACCCCAGCAGTGCAGGGGCAGCCTCCACCAGGCACCCACTCATGTCTCCCACCACCCCACCCCCCAGCAGTGCAGGGGCAGCCTCCACCAGGCCCCAACCCATGTCTACCACCACCCCACCCCCCCAAAGACACCAGGGGCAGCCTCCACCAGGCCCCCACTCATGTCCAACTCATGTCTCCCACCACCCTCACCCCCCCAGCCACCAGGGGCAGCCTCCAGCAGGCCCCCACTCATGTCCCCGTGCACCCCCACCCCCCAGCCACCAGGGGCAGCCTCCACCAGGCCCCCACTCATGTCTCCCACCACCCCCACCCCCCAGCAGTGCAGGGGCAGCCTCCACCAGGCCCCCACTCATGTCTCCCACCACCCCCACCCCCCAGCAGTGCAGGGGCAGCCTCCACCAGGCCCCCAACCATGTCTACCACCACCCCCACCCCCCAGCCACCAGGGGCAGCCTCCACCAGGCCCCCACTCATGTCTCCCACCACCCCCACACTCCAGCAGTGCAGGGGCAGCCTCCACCAGGCCCCCACCCATGTCTACCACCACCCCCACCCCCCAGCCACCAGGGGCAGCCTCCACCAGGCCCCCACTCATGTCTCCCACAACCCCCACCCCCCAGCAGTGCAGGGGCAGCCTCCACCAGGCCCCCACCCATGTCTACCACCACCCCACCCCCCAGCCACCAGGGGCAGCCTCCACCAGGCCCCCACTCATGTCCCCCTGCACCCCCACCCCCCAGCCACCAGGGGCAGCCTCCACCAAGCCCCCACTCATGTCTACCACCACCCCACCCCCAGCCACCAGGGGCAGCCTCCACCAGGCCCCCACTCATGTCCAACTCATGTCTCCCACCACCCTCACCCCCCAGCCACCAGGGGCAGCCTCCACCAGGCCCCCACTCATGTCCCCTTTTACCCCCACCCCTCAGCCACCAGGGGCAGCCTCCACCATGCCCCCACTCATGTCTCCCACCACCCCCACCCCCCAGCAGTGCAGAGGCAGCCTCCACCAGGCCCCCACTCATGTCCCCTATTACCCCCATCCCCCAGCCACCAGGGGCAGCCTCCACCAGGCCCCCACTCATGTCTCCCACCACCCCCACCCCCCAGCAGTGCAGGGGCAGCCTCCACCAGGCCCCCACTCATGTCTCCCACCACCCCCACCCCCCAGCAGTGCAGGGGCAGCCTCCACCAGGCCCCCACTCATGTCTCCCACCACCCCCACCCCCCAGCAGTGCAGGGGCAGCCTCCACCAGGCCCCCACCCATGTCTACCACCACCCCCACCCCCCCAGCCACCAGGGGCAGCCTCCACCAGGCCCCCACCCATGTCTACCACCACCCCCACCCCCCCAGCCACCAGGGGCAGCCTCCACAAGGCCCCCACTCATGTCCAACTCATGTCTCCCACCACCCTCACCCCCCAGCCACCAGGGGCAGCCTCCAGCAGGCCCCCACTCATGTCCCCCTGCACCCCAACCCCCCAGCCACCAGGGGCAGCCTCCACCAGGCCCCTACCCATGTCTCCCACCACCCCCACCCCCCAGCAGTGCAGGGGCAGCCTCCACCAGGCACCCACTCATGTCTCCCACCACCCCACCCCCCAGCAGTGCAGGGGCAGCCTCCACCAGGCCCCCACCCATGTCTACCACCACCCCCACCCCCCCAAAGACACCAGGGGCAGCCTCCACCAGGCCCCCACTCATGTCCCCGTGCACCCCCACCCCCCAGCCACCAGGGGCAGCCTCCACCAGGCCCCCACTCATGTCTCCCACCACCCCCACCCCCCAGCAGTGCAGGGGCAGCCTCCACCAGGCCCCCACTCATGTCTCCCACCACCCCCACCCCGTAGCAGTGCAGGGGCAGCCTCCACCAGGCCCCCAACCATGTCTACCACCACCCCCACCCCCCAGCCACCAGGGGCAGCCTCCACCAGGCCCCCACTCATGTCTCCCACCACCCCCACACTCCAGCAGTGCAGGGGCAGCCTCCACCAGGCCCCCACCCATGTCTACCACCACCCGCACCCCCCAGCCACCAGGGGCAGCCTCCACCAGGCCACCACTCATGTCTCCCACATCCCCCACCCCCCAGCAGTGCAGGGGCAGCCTCCACCAGGCCCCCACCCATGTCTACCACCACCCCCACCCCCCAGCCACCAGGGGCAGCCTCCACCAGGCCCCCACTCATGTCCCCCTGCACCCCCACCCCCCAGCCACCAGGGGCAGCCTCCACCAAGCCCCCACTCATGTCTACCACCACCCCACCCCCCAGCCACCAGGGGCAGCCTTCACCAGGCCCCCACTCATGTCCAACTCATGTCTCCCACCACCCTCACCCCCCAGCCACCAGGGGCAGCCTCCACCAGGCCCCCACTCATGTCCCCTATTACCCCCACCCCTCAGCCACCAGGGGCAGCCTCCACCATGCCCCCACTCATGTCTCCCACCACCCCCACCCCCCAGCAGTGCAGGGGCAGCCTCCACCAGGCCCCCACTCATGTCCCCTATTACCCCCATCCCCCAGCCACCAGGGGCAGCCTCCACCAGGCCCCCACTCATGTCTCCCACCACCCCCCAGCAGTGCAGGGGCAGCCTCCACCAGGCCCCCACTCATGTCGCCTATTACCCCCATCCCCCAGCCACCAGGGGCAGCCTCCACCAGGCCCCCACTCATGTCTCCCACCACCCCCACCCCCCAGCAGTGCAGGGGCAGCCTCCACCAGGCCCCCACTCATGTCTCCCACCACCCCCACCCCCCAGCAGTGCAGGGGCAGCCTCCACCAGGCCCCCACCCATGTCTACCACCACCCCCACCCCCCAGCCACCAGGGGCAGCCTCCACCAGACCCCACTCATGTCCAACTCATGTCTCCCAGCACCCTCACCCCCAGAACCAGGGGCAGCCTCCAGCAGGCCCCCACTCATGTCCCCCTGCACCCCCACCCCCCAGCCACCAGGGGCAGCCTCCACCAGGCCCCTACTCATGTCTCCCACCACCCCCCAGCAGTGCAGGGGCAGCCTCCACCAGGCCCCCACTCATGTCTCCCACCACCCCCACCCCCCAGCAGTGCAGGGGCAGCCTCCACCAGGCCCCCACCCATGTCTACCACCACCCCCACCCCTCCAGCCACCAGGGGCAGCCTCCACCAGGCCCCCACTCATGTCCAACTCATGTCTCCCACCACCCTCACCCCCCAGCCACCAGGGGCAGCCTCCACCAGGCCCCCACTCATTTCCCCGTGCACCCCCACCCCCCAGCCACCAGGGGCAGCCTCCACCAGGCCCCCACTCATGTCTCCCACCACCCCCACCCCCAGCAGTGCAGGGACAGCCTCCACCAGGCCCCCACTCATGTCTCCCACCACCCCCACCCCCCAGCAGTGCAGGGGCAGCCTCCACCAGGCCCCCACCCATGTCTACCACCACCCCCACCCCCCAGCCACCAGGGGCAGCCTCCACCAGGCCCCCACTCATGTCTCCCACAACCCTCATCCCCCAGCCACCAGGGGCAGCCTCCACCAGGCCCCCACTCATGTCCCCTATTACCCCCATCCCCCAGCCACCAGGGGCAGCCTCCACCAGGGCCCCCACTCATGTCTCCCACCACCCCCACCCCCCAGCAGTGCAGGGGCAGCCTCCACCAGGCCCCCACTCATGTCGCCTATTACCCCCATCCCCCAGCCACCAGGGGCAGCCTCCACCAGGCCCCCACTCATGTCTACCACCACCCCCACCCCCCAGCAGTGCAGGGGCAGCCTCCACCAGGCCCCCACTCATGTCTCCCACCACCCCCACCCCCCAGCAGTGCAGGGGCAGCCTGCACCAGGCCCCCACCCATGGCTACCACCACCCCCACCCCCCAGCCACCAGGGGCAGCCTCCACCAGGCCCCCACTCATGTCCAACTCATATCTCCCACCACCCTCACCCCCAGCCACCAGGGGCAGCCTCCAGCAGGCCCCCACTCATGTCCCCCTGCACCCCCACCGCCCAGCCACCAGGGGCAGCCTCCACCAGGCCCCTACTCATGTCTCCCACCACCCCCACCCCCCAGCAGTGCAGGGGCAGCCTCCACCAGGCCCCCACTCATGTCGCCCACCACCCCCACCCCCCAGCAGTGCAGGGGCAGCCTCCACCAGGCCCCCACCCATGTCTACCACCACCCCCACCCCCCAGCCACCAGGGGCAGCCTCCACCAGGCCCCCACTCATGTCCAACTCATGTCTCCCACCACCCTCACCCCCCAGCCACCAGGGGCAGCCTCCACCAGGCCCCCACTCATGTCTCCCACCACCCCCACCCCCCAGCAGTGCAGGGGCAGCCTCCACCAGGCCCCCACTCATGTCCCCTATTACCCCCACCCCTCAGCCACCAGGGGCAGCCTCCACCATGCCCCCACTCATGTCTCCCACCACCCCCACCCCCCAGCAGTGCAGGGGCAGCCTCCACCAGGCCCCCACTCATGTCCCCTATTACCCCCATCCCCCAGCCACCAGGGGCAGCCTCCACCAGGCCCACACTCATGTCTCCCACCACCCCCCAGCAGTGCAGGGGCAGCCTCCACCAGGCCCCCACTCATGTCGCCTATTACCCCCATCCCCCAGCCACCAGGGGCAGCCTCCACCAGGCCCCCACTCATGTCTACCACCACCCCCACCCCCCAGCAGTGCAGGGGCAGCCTCCACCAGGCCCCCACTCATGTCTCCCACCACCCCCACCCCCCAGCAGTGCAGGGGCAGCCTGCACCAGGCCCCCACCCATGGCTACCACCACCCCCACCCCCCAGCCACCAGGGGCAGCCTCCACCAGGCCCCCACTCATGTCCAACTCATATCTCCCACCACCCTCACCCCCAGCCACCAGGGGCAGCCTCCAGCAGGCCCCCACTCATGTCCCCCTGCACCCCCACCGCCCAGCCACCAGGGGCAGCCTCCACCAGGCCCCTACTCATGTCTCCCACCACCCCCACCCCCCAGCAGTGCAGGGGCAGCCTCCACCAGGCCCCCACTCATGTCGCCCACCACCCCCACCCCCCAGCAGTGCAGGGGCAGCCTCCACCAGGCCCCCACCCATGTCTACCACCACCCCCACCCCCCCAGCCACCAGGGGCAGCCTCCACCAGGCCCCCACTCATGTCCAACTCATGTCTCCCACCACCCTCACCCCCCAGCCACCAGGGGCAGCCTCCACCAGGCCCCCACTCATGTCTCCCACCACCCCCACCCCCCAGCAGTGCAGGGGCAGCCTCCACCAGGCCCCCACTCATGTCCCCTATTACCCCACCCCTCAGCCACCAGGGGCAGCCTCCACCATGCCCCCACTCATGTCTCCCACCACCCCACCCCCCAGCAGTGCAGGGGCAGCCTCCACCAGGCCCCCACTCATGTCCCCTATTACCCCCATCCCCCAGCCACCAGGGGCAGCCTCCACCAGGCCCACACTCATGTCTCCACCACCCCCCAGCAGTGCAGGGGCAGCCTCCACCAGGCCCCCACTCATGTCGCCTATTACCCCCATCCCCCAGCCACCAGGGGCAGCCTCCACCAGGCCCCCACTCATGTCTCCCACCACCCCCACCCCCCAGCAGTGCAGGGGCAGCCTCCACCAAGCCCCACTCATGTCTCCCACCACCCCATCCCCCAGCAGTGCAGGGGCAGCCTCCACCAGGCCCCCACCCATGTCTACCACCACCCCCACCCCCAGCCACCAGGGGCAGCCTCCACCAGACCCCACTCATGTCCAACTCATGTCTCCCACCACCCTCACCCCCAGAACCAGGGGCAGCCTCCAGCAGGCCCCCACTCATGTCCCCCTGCACCCCCACCCCCCAGCCACCAGGGGCAGCCTCCACCAGGCCCCTACTCATGTCTCCCACCACCCCCACCCCCCAGCAGTGCAGGGGCAGCCTCCACCAGGCCCCCACTCATGTCTCCCACCACCCCCACCCCCCAGCAGTGCAGGGGCAGCCTCCACCAGGCCCCCACCCATGTCTACCACCACCCCCACCCCTCCAGCCACCAGGGGCAGCCTCCACCAGGCCCCCACTCATGTCCAACTCATGTCTCCCACCACCCTCACCCCCCAGCCACCAGGGGCAGCCTCCACCAGGCCCCCACTCATTTCCCCGTGCACCCCCACCCCCCAGCCACCAGGGGCAGCCTCCAACCGGCCCCACTCATGTCTCCCACCACCCCCACCCCCAGCAGTGCAGGGACAGCCTCCACCAGGCCCCCACTCATGTCTCCCACCACCCCCACCCCCAGCAGTGCAGGGGCAGCCTCCACCAGGCCCCCACCCATGTCTACCACCACCCCCACCCCCAGCCACCAGGGGCAGCCTCCACCAGGCCCCCACTCATGTCTCCCACAACCCTCATCCCCCAGCCACCAGGGGCAGCCTCCACCAGGCCCCCACTCATGTCCCCTATTACCCCCATCCCCCAGCCACCAGGGGCAGCCTCCACCAGGGCCCCCACTCATGTCTCCCACCACCCCCACCCCCAGCAGTGCAGGGGCAGCCCCCACCAGGCCCCCACTCATGTCGCCTATTACCCCCATCCCCCAGCCACCAGGGGCAGCCTCCACCAGGCCCCCACTCATGTCTACCACCACCCCCACCCCCCAGCAGTGCAGGGGGCAGCCTCCACCAGGCCCCCACTCATGTCTCCCACCACCCCCACCCCCCAGCAGTGCAGGGGCAGCCTGCACCAGGCCCCCACCCATGGCTACCACCACCCCCACCCCCAGCCACCAGGGGCAGCCTCCACCAGCCCCCACTCATGTCCAACTCATATCTCCCACCTCCCTCACCCCCAGCCACCAGGGGCAGCCTCCAGCAGGCCCCCACTCATGTCCCCCTGCACCCCCACCACCCAGCCACCAGGGGCAGCCTCCACCAGGCCCCTACTCATGTCTCCCACCACCCCCACCCCCCAGCAGTGCAGGGGCAGCCTCCACCAGGCCCCCACTCATGTCGCCCACCACCCCCACCCCCCAGCAGTGCAGGGGCAGCCTCCACCAGGCCCCCACCCATGTCTACCACCACCCCCACCCCCCAGCCACCAGGGGCAGCCTCCACCAGGCCCCCACTCATGTCTCCCACCATCCCCACCCTCCAGCAGTGCAGGGGCAGCCTCCACCAGGCCCCCACCCATGTCTACCACCACCCCCACCCCCCAGCCACCAGGGGCAGCCTCCAACAGGCCCCCACTCATGTCCAACTCATGTCTCCCACCACCCTCACCCCCAGCCACCAGGGGCAGCCTCCACCAGGCCCCCACTCATTTCCCCGTGCACCCCCACCCACCACCCACCAGGGGCAGCCTCCACCAGGCCCCCACTCATGTCTCCCACCACCCCCACCCCCCAGCAGTGCAGGGACAGCCTCCACCAGGCCCCCACTCATGTCTCCCACCACCCCCACCCCCCAGCATTGCAGGGGCAGCCTCCACCAGGCCCCCACCCATGTCTACCACCACCCCCACCCCCCAGCCACCAGGGGCAGCCTCCACCAGGCCCCCACTCATGTCTCCCACCATCCCCACCCTCCAGCAGTGCAGGGGCAGCCTCCACCAGGCCCCCACCCATGTCTACCACCACCCCCACCCCCCAGCCACCAGGGGCAGCCACCACCAGGCCCCCACTCATGTCTCCCACCACCCCCACCCCCAGCAGTGCAGGGGCAGCCTCCAACAGGCCCCCACCCATGTCTACCACCACCCCGACCCCCCAGCCACCAGGGGCAGCCTCCACCAGGCCCCCACCCATTCGCTACCACCACCCCCACCCCCCCAGCCACCAGGGGCAGCCTCCACCAGGCCCCACACTCATGTCCAACTCATGTCTCCCACCACCCTCACCCCCCAGCCACCAGGGGCAGCCTCCACCAAGGCCCCCACTCATTTCCCCGTGCACCCCCACCCACCAGCCACCAGGGGCAGCCTCCACCAGGACCCCACTCATGTCTCCCACCACCCCCACCCCCCAGCAGTGCAGGGACAGCCTCCACCAGGCCCCCACTCATGTCTCCCACCACCCCCACCCCCCACCATTGCAGGGGCAGCCTCCACCAGGCCCCCACCCATGTCTACCACCACCCCCACCCCCCAGCCACCAGCCACCAGGGGCAGCCTCCACCAGGCCCCCACTCATGTCTCCCACCATCCCCACCCTCCAGCAGTGCAGGGGCAGCCTCCCCCCAGCCACCAGGGGCAGCCTCCACCAGGCCCCCACTCATGTCTCCCACCACCCCCACCCCCCAGCAGTGCAGGGGCAGCCTCCAACAGGCCCCCACCCAGGTCTACCACCACCCCGACCCCCCAGCCACCAGGGGGCCTCCACCAGGCCCCCACTCATGTCCAACTCATGTCTCCCACCACCCTCATCCCCCAGCTACCAGGGGCAGCCTCCACCAGGCCCCACTCATGTCCCCCTGCTCCCCACCCCCCAGCCACCAGGGCAGCCTCCACCAGGCCCCCACTCATGTTACCACCACCCCACCCCCCAGCCACCAGGGCGGCCTCCACCAGGCCCCCACTCATATCCAACTCATGTCTCCCACCACCCTCACCCCCCAGCCACCAGGGGCAGCACCACCAGGCCCCCTGCTCATGTCCCCTATTACCCCACCCCCCAGCCACAGCAGGGCAGCCCCACCAGGCCCCCACTCATGTCTCCCACCATCCCCACCCCCAGAAGTGCAGGGGCAGCCTCCACCAGGCCCCCACTCAGGTCCTCTATTACCCCCACCCCCACAGCCACCAGGGGCAGCCTCCACCAGGCCCCCACTCATGTCTCCCACCACCCCCACCCCCCAGCAGTGCAGGGGCAGCCTCCACCAGGCCCCACTCATGTCTCCCACCACCCCCACCCCCCAGCAGTGGCAGGGGCAGCCTCCACCAGGCCCCCACCCATGTCTACCAGCACCCCCACCCCCCCCACCAGGGGCAGCCTCCACCAGGCCCCCACTCATGTCTCCCACCACCCCCACCCCCAACAGTGCAGGGGCAGCCTCCACCAGGCCCCCACTCATGTCTCCCACCACCCCCACCCCCCAGCAGTGCAGGGGCAGCCTCCACCAGGCCCCCATCCATGTCTCCCACCACCCCCACCCCCCAGGCCACCAGGGGCAGCCTCCACCAGGCCCCCACTCATGTTCAACTGATGCCTCCCACCACCCTCACCCCCCAGCCACCAGGGGCAGCCTCCACCAGGCCCCACTCATGTCCCCCTGCACCCCCACCCCCAGCCACCAGGGGCAGCCTCCACCAAGGCCCCCACTCATGTCTCCCACCACCCCCACCCCCCAGCAGTGCAGGGGCAGCCTCCACAGGACCCCACTCATGTCTCCCACCACCCACCCCCCAGCAGTGCAGGGGCAGCCTCCCACCAGCCCCACTCATGACTCCCACCCCCCACACCCCCCAGCAGTGCAGGGGCAGCCTCCACCAGGGCCCCCACTCATGTCTCCCACCACCCTCACCCCCCAGCACTTTGGGGCACCTGCCAGCAGGCCCCCACTCATGTCAACTCATGTCCCCCCTGCCACCCCCACCCCCCATCACTGTGGGGGCACCTAGCCGAGCAGGGTCCCCACTGATGTCCAACTCATGTTCC